>NW_027436725.1:0-600000 GCF_047716275.1 Strix uralensis
CGCTTTTGTGCAGAAAACACTAACACTTGTTCAGAACGAAAGGAAGCACAGAGCCCCAGATTTGCTGTTGTCCTGGAGAGGTTGCAGAGCACTGGGGAAAGGCAGGCAGAGAATTCCCTGCTAGCACCTTCTCTGTGCCTGTTGACATTGCTTCGCTGACTCGCTTTTGTGCAGAACACACTAACACTTTTTCAGAACGAAAGAAAGCACAGAGCCCCAGATTTTATGTTGTCCTGGAGAGCTTGCAGAGCACTGGGGAAAGGCAGGCAGAGAATTCCCTGCTAGCACCTTCTCTGTGCCTGGGAAGCAGAAGTGTTCACATGGCTTCGCAGAATCGCTTTTGTGCAGAAAACACTAACACTTGTTCAGAACGAAAGAAAGCACAGAGCCCCAGATTTTATGTTGTCCTGGAGAGGTTGCAGAGCACTGGGGAAAGGCAGGCAGAGTATTCCCTGCTAGCACCTTCTCTGTGCCTGTTCACATTGCTTCACAGACTCGCTTTTGTGCAGAACACACTAACACTTGTTCAGAACGAAAGAAAGCACAGAGCCCCAGATTTTATGTTGTCCTGGAGAGCTTGCAGAGCACTGGGGAAAGGCAGGCAGAGAATTCCCTGCTAGCACCTACTCTGTGCCTGTTCACATTGCTTCGCAGAATCGCTTTTGTGCAGAAAACACTAACATTGTTCAGAACGAAAGGAAACACAGAGCCCCAGATTTGCTGTTGTCCTGGAGAGCTTGCAGAGCACTGGGGAAAGGCAGGCAGAGAATTCCCTGCTAGCACCTTCTCTGTGCCTGGGAAGAAGAAGTGTTCACATTGCTTCGCAGAATCGCTTTTGTGCAGAAAACAGTAACACTTGTTCAGAACGAAAGAAAGCACAGAGCCCCAGATTTGCTGTTGTCCTGGAGAGCTTGCAGAGCACTGGGGAAAGGCAGGCAGAGAATTCCCTGCTAGCACCTTCTCTGTGCCTGTTCACATTGCTTCGCAGAATCGCTTTTCTGCAGGAAACATTAACACTTGTTCAGAACGAAAGAAAGCACAGAGCCCCAGATTTGCTGTTGTCCTGGAGAGCTTGCAGAGCACTGGGGAAAGGCAGGCAGAGAATTCCCTGCTAGGACCTACTCTGTGCCTGTGAAGCAGAAGTGTTCACATTGCTTCGCAGAATCGCTTTTGTGCAGAAAACACTAACACTTGTTCAGAACGAAAGAAAGCACAGAGCCCCAGATTTTATGTTGTCCTGGAGAGCTTGCAGAGCACTGGGGAAAGGCAGGCAGAGAATTCCCTGCTAGCACCTTCTCTGTGCCTGTTCACACTGCTTCGCAGAATCGCTTTTGTGCAGAAAACACTAACACTTGTTCAGAACGAAAGGAAACACAGAGCCCCAGATTTGCTGTTGTCCTGGAGAGCTTGCAGAGCACTGGGGAAAGGCAGGCAGAGAATTCCCTGCTAGCACCTTCTCTGTGCCTGTTCACATTGCTTCGCAGACTCGCTTTTGTGCAGAACACACTAACACTTGTTCAGAACGAAAGAAAGCACAGAGCCCCAGATTTTATGTTGTCCTGGAGAGGTTGCAGAGCACTGGGGAAAGGCAGGCAGAGAATTCCCTGCTAGCACCTTCTCTGTGCCTGTTCACATTGCTTCGCAGACTCGCTTTTGTGCAGAAAACACTAACACTTGTTCAGAACGAAAGAAAGCACAGAGCCCCAGATTTTATGTTGTCCTGGAGAGCTTGCAGAGCACTGGGGAAAGGCAGGCAGAGAATTCCCTGCTAGTACCTTCTCTGTGCCTGTGAAGCAGAAGTGTTCACATTGCTTCGCAGAATCGCTTTTGTGCAGAAAACAGTAACACTTGTTCAGAACGAAAGAAAGCACAGAGCCCCAGATTTGCTGTTGTGTTGGAGAGGCTGCAGAGCACTGGGGAAAAGCAGGCAGAGAATTCCCTGCTAGCACCTTCTCTGTGCCTGGGAAGCAGAAGCGTTCACATTGCTTCGCAGAATCGCTTTTGTGCAGAAAACAGTAACACTTGTTCAGAACGAAAGAAAGCACAGAGCCCCAGATTTTATGTTGTCCTGGAGAGCTTGCAGAGCAGTGGGGAAAGGCAGGCAGAGAATTCCCTGCTAGCACCTTCTCTGTGCCTGTTCACACTGCTTCGCAGAATCGCTTTTGTGCAGAAAACACTAACACTTGTTCAGAACGAAAGGAAACACAGAGCCCCAGATTTTATGTTGTCCTGGAGAGCTTGCAGAGCACTGGGGAAAGGCAGGCAGAGAATTCCCTGCTAGCACCTTCTCTGTGCCTGTTCACATTGCTTCGCAGAATCGCTTTTGTGCAGAAAACACTAACACTTGTTCAGAACGAAAGGAAACACAGAGCCCCAGATTTGCTGTTGTCCTGGAGAGCTTGCAGAGCACTGGGGAAAGGCAGGCAGAGAATTCCCTGCTAGCACCTTCTCTGTGCCTGGGAAGCAGAAGTGTTCACATTGCTTCGCAGAATCGCTTTTGTGCAGAAAACAGTAACACTTGTTCAGAACGAAAGAAAGCACAGAGCCCCAGATTTGCTGTTGTCCTGGAGAGCTTGCAGAGCACTGGGGAAAAGCAGGCAGAGAATTCCCTGCTAGCACCTTCTCTGTGCCTGGGAAGCAGAAGTGTTCACATTGCTTCGCAGAATCGCTTTTGTGCAGAAAACACTAACACTTGTTCAGAACGAAAGAAAGCACAGAGCCCCAGATTTTATGTTGTCCTGGAGAGCTTGCAGAGCACTGGGGAAAGGCAGGCAGAGAATCCCCTGCTAGCACCTTCTCTGTGCCTGTTCACACTGCTTCGCAGAATCGCTTTTGTGCAGAAAACACTAACACTTGTTCAGAACGAAAGGAAACACAGAGCCCCAGATTTGCTGTTGTCCTGGAGAGCTTGCAGAGCACTGGGGAAAGGCAGGCAGAGAATTCCCTGCTAGCACCTTCTCTGTGCCTGTTCACACTGCTTCGCAGAATCGCTTTTGTGCAGAAAACACTAACACTTGTTCAGAACGAATGAAAGCACAGAGCCCCAGATTTGCTGTTGTCCTGGAGAGCTTGCAGAGCACTGGGGAAAGGCAGGCAGAGAATTCCCTGCTAGCACCTTCTCTGTGCCTGTTCACACTACTTCGCAGAATCGCTTTTGTGCAGAAAACACTAACACTTGTTCAGAACGAAAGGAAACACAGAGCCCCAGATTTGCTGTTGTCCTGGAGAGCTTGCAGAGCACTGGGGAAAGGCAGGCAGAGAATTCCCTGCTAGCACCTTCTCTGTGCCTGTTCACACTGCTTCGCAGAATCGCTTTTGTGCAGAAAACACTAACACTTGTTCAGAACGAAAGGAAGCACAGAGCCCCAGGTTTGCTGTTGTCCTGGAAAGGTTGCAGAGCACTGGGGAAAGGCAGGCAGAGAATTCCCTGCTAGCACCTTCTCTGTGCCTGTTCACATTGCTTCGCAGACTCGCTTTTGTGCAGAACACACTAACACTTTTTCAGAACGAAAGAAAGCACAGAGCCCCAGATTTTATGTTGTCCTGGAGAGCTTGCAGAGCACTGGGGAAAGGCAGGCAGAGAATTCCCTGCTAGCACCTTCGCTGTGCCTGGGAAGCAGAAGTGTTCACATGGCTTCGCAGAATCGCTTTTGTGCAGAAAACACTAACACTTGTTCAGAACGAAAGAAAGCACAGAGCCCCAGATTTTATGTTGTCCTGGAGAGCTTGCAGAGCACTGGGGAAAGGCAGGCAGAGAATTCCCTGCTAGCACCTTCTCTGTGCCTGTTCACATTGCTTCGCAGACTCGCTTTTGTGCAGAACACACTAACACTTGTTCAGAACGAAAGAAAGCACAGAGCCCCAGATTTTATGTTGTCCTGGAGAGCTTGCAGAGCACTGGGGAAAGGCAGGCAGAGAATTCCCTGCTAGCACCTTCTCTGTGCCTGGGAAGCACAAGTGTTCACATTGCTTCGCAGAATCGCTTTTGTGCAGAAAACAGTAACACTTGTTCAGAACGAAAGAAAGCACAGAGCCCCAGATTTGCTGTTGTCCTGGAGAGCTTGCAGAGCACTGGGGAAAGGCAGGCAGAGAATTCCCTGCTAGCACCTTCTCTGTGCCTGTTCACATTGCTTCGCAGAATCGCTTTTGTGCAGGAAACATTAACACTTGTTCAGAACGAAAGAAAGCACAGAGCCCCAGATTTTATGTTGTCCTGGAGAGGTTGCAGAGCACTGGGGAAAGGCAGGCAGAGAATTCCCTTGTAGCACCTTCTGTGTGCCTGTTTACGTTGCTGCACAGAAGCGCTTTTGTGCAGAAAACACTAACACTTGTTCAGAACAAAAGAAAGCACAGAGCCCCAGATTTGCTGTTGTCCTGGAGAGATTGCAGAGCACTGGGGAAAGGCAGGCAGAGAATTCCCTGCTAGCACCTTCTCTGTGCCTGTGAAGCAGAAGTGTTCACATTGCTTCGCAGAATCGCTTTTGTGCAGAAAACACTAACACTTGTTCAGAACGAAAGAAAGCACAGAGCCCCAGATTTTATGTTGTCCTGGAGAGCTTGCAGAGCACTGGGGAAAGGCAGGCAGAGAATTCCCTGCTAGCACCTTCTCTGTGCCTGGGAAGCGGAAGTGTTCACATGGCTTCGCAGAATCGCTTTTGTGCAGAAAACACTAACACTTGTTCAGAACGAAAGAAAGCACAGAGCCCCAGAATTGCTGTTGTCCTGGAGAGCTTGCAGAGCACTGGGGAAAGGCAGGCAGAGAATTCCCTGCTAGCACCTTCTCTGTGCCTGTTCACATTGCTTCGCAGACTCGCTTTTGTGCAGAACACACTAACACTTGTTCAGAACGAAAGAAAGCACAGAGCCCCAGATTTACTGTTGTCCTGGAGAGCTTGCAGAGCACTGGGGAAAGGCAGGCAGAGAATTCCCTGCTAGCACCTTCTCTGTGCACGTGAAGCAGAAGTGTTCACATTGCTTCGCAGAATCGCTTTTGTGCAGAAAACAGTAACACTTGTTCAGAACGAAAGAAAGCACAGAGCCCCAGATTTGCTGTTGTCCTGGAGAGCTTGCAGAGCACTGGGGAAAGGCAGGCAGAGAATTCCCTGCTAGCACCTTCTCTGTGCCTGTTCACACTGCTTCGCAGAATCGCTTTTGTGCAGAAAACACTAACACTTGTTCAGAACGAAAGGAAGCACAGAGCCCCAGATTTGCTGTTGTCCTGGAGAGGTTGCAGAGCACTGGGGAAAGGCAGGCAGAGAATTCCCTGCTAGCACCTTCTCTGTGCCTGTTGACATTGCTTCGCAGACTCGCTTTTGTGCAGAACACACTAACACTTTTTCAGAACGAAAGAAAGCACAGAGCCCCAGATTTTATGTTGTCCTGGAGAGCTTGCAGAGCACTGGGGAAAGGCAGGCAGAGAATTCCCTGCTAGCACCTTCTCTGTGCCTGGGAAGCAGAAGTGTTCACATGGCTTCGCAGAATCGCTTTTGTGCAGAAAACACTAACACTTGTTCAGAACGAAAGAAAGCACAGAGCCCCAGATTTGCTGTTGTCCTGGAGAGGTTGCAGAGCACTGGGGAAAGGCAGGCAGAGTATTCCCTGCTAGCACCTTCTCTGTGCCTGTTCACATTGCTTCGCAGACTCGCTTTTGTGCAGAACACACTAACACTTGTTCAGAACGAAAGAAAGCACAGAGCCCCAGATTTTATGTTGTCCTGGAGAGCTTGCAGAGCACTGGGGAAAGGCAGGCAGAGAATTCCCTGCTAGCACCTACTCTGTGCCTGTTCACATTGCTTCGCAGAATCGCTTTTGTGCAGAAAACACTAACATTGTTCAGAACGAAAGGAAACACAGAGCCCCAGATTTGCTGTTGTCCTGGAGAGCTTGCAGAGCACTGGGGAAAGGCAGGCAGAGAATTCCCTGCTAGCACCTTCTCTGTGCCTGGGAAGAAGAAGTGTTCACATTGCTTCGCAGAATCGCTTTTGTGCAGAAAACAGTAACACTTGTTCAGAACGAAAGAAAGCACAGAGCCCCAGATTTGCTGTTGTCCTGGAGAGCTTGCAGAGCACTGGGGAAAGGCAGGCAGAGAATTCCCTGCTAGCACCTTCTCTGTGCCTGTTCACATTGCTTCGCAGAATCGCTTTTCTGCAGGAAACATTAACACTTGTTCAGAACGAAAGAAAGCACAGAGCCCCAGATTTGCTGTTGTCCTGGAGAGCTTGCAGAGCACTGGGGAAAGGCAGGCAGAGAATTCCCTGCTAGGACCTTCTCTGTGCCTGTGAAGCAGAAGTGTTCACATTGCTTCGCAGAATCGCTTTTGTGCAGAAAACACTAACACTTGTTCAGAACGAAAGAAAGCACAGAGCCCCAGATTTTATGTTGTCCTGGAGAGCTTGCAGAGCACTGGGGAAAGGCAGGCAGAGAATTCCCTGCTAGCACCTTCTCTGTGCCTGTTCACACTGCTTCGCAGAATCGCTTTTGTGCAGAAAACACTAACACTTGTTCAGAACGAAAGGAAACACAGAGCCCCAGATTTGCTGTTGTCCTGGAGAGCTTGCAGAGCACTGGGGAAAGGCAGGCAGAGAATTCCCTGCTAGCACCTTCTCTGTGCCTGTTCACATTGCTTCGCAGAATCGCTTTTGTGCAGAAAACACTAACACTTGTTCAGAACGAAAGAAAGCACAGAGCCCCAGATTTTATGTTGTCCTGGAGAGGTTGCAGAGCACTGGGGAAAGGCAGGCAGAGAATTCCCTGCTAGCACCTTCTCTGTGCCTGTGAAGCAGAAGTGTTCACATTGCTTCGCAGAATCGCTTTTGTGCAGAAAACAGTAACACTTGTTCAGAACGAAAGAAAGCACAGAGCCCCAGATTTGCTGTTGTGTTGGAGAGGCTGCAGAGCACTGGGGAAAAGCAGGCAGAGAATTCCCTGCTAGCACCTTCTCTGTGCCTGGGAAGCAGAAGTGTTCACATTGCTTCGCAGAATCGCTTTTGTGCAGAAAACACTAACACTTGTTCAGAACGAAAGAAAGCACAGAGCCCCAGATTTTATGTTGTCCTGGAGAGCTTGCAGAGCACTGGGGAAAGGCAGGCAGAGAATTCCCTGCTAGCACCTTCTCTGTGCCTGTTCACACTGCTTCGCAGAATCGCTTTTGTGCAGAAAACACTAACACTTGTTCAGAACGAAAGGAAACACAGAGCCCCAGATTTTATGTTGTCCTGGAGAGCTTGCAGAGCACTGGGGAAAGGCAGGCAGAGAATTCCCTTGTAGCACCTTCTCTGTGCCTGTTCACATTGCTTCGCAGAATCGCTTTTGTGCAGAAAACACTAACACTTGTTCAGAACGAAAGGAAGCACAGAGCCCCAGATTTTATGTTGTCCTGGAGAGCTTGCAGAGCACTGGGGAAAGGCAGGCATAGAATTCCCTGCTAGCACCTTCTCTGTGCCTGGGAAGCAGAAGTGTTCACATTGCTTCGCAGAATCGCTTTTGTGCAGAAAACACTAACACTTGTTCAGAACGAAAGAAAGCACAGAGCCCCAGATTTTATGTTGTCCTGGAGAGCTTGCAGAGCACTGGGGAAAGGCAGGCAGAGAATTCCCTGCTAGCACCTTCTCTGTGCCTGTTCACACTGCTTCGCAGAATCGCTTTTGTGCAGAAAACACTAACACTTGTTCAGAACGAAAGGAAACACAGAGCCCCAGATTTGCTGTTGTCCTGGAGAGCTTGCAGAGCACTGGGGAAAGGCAGGCAGAGAATTCCCTGCTAGCACCTTCTCTGTGCCTGTTCACATTGCTTCGCAGAATCGCTTTTGTGCAGAAAACACTAACACTTGTTCAGAACGAAAGAAAGCACAGAGCCCCAGATTTTATGTTGTCCTGGAGAGGTTGCAGAGCACTGGGGAAAGGCAGGCAGAGTATTCCCTGCTAGCACCTTCTCTGTGCCAGTTCACATTGCTTCGCAGACTCGCTTTTGTGCAGAACACACTAACACTTGTTCAGAACGAAAGAAAACACAGAGCCACAGATTTTATGTTGTCCTGGAGAGCTTGCAGAGCACTGGGGAAAGGCAGGCAGAGAATTCCCTGCTAGCACCTTCTCTGTGCCTGTTCACACTCTTCGCAGAATCGCTTTTGTGCAGAAAACACTAACACTTGTTCAGAACGAAAGGAAACACAGAGCCCCAGATTTGCTGTTGTCCTGGAGAGCTTGCAGAGCACTGGGGAAAGGCAGGCAGAGAATTCCCTGCTAGCGCCTTCTCTGTGCCTGGGAAGCAGAAGTGTTCACATTGCTTCGCAGAATCGCTTTTGTGCAGAACACACTAACACTTGTTCAGAACGAAAGAAAGCACAGAGCCCCAGATTTGCTGTTGTCCTGGAGAGCTTGCAGAGCACTGGGGAAAGGCAGGCAGAGAATTCCCTGCTAGCACCTTCTCTGTGCCTGTTCACATTGCTTCGCAGAATCGCTTTTCTGCAGGAAACAGTAACACTTGTTCAGAACGAAAGAAAGCACAGAGCCCCAGATTTTATGTTGTCCTGGAGAGCTTGCAGAGCACTGGGGAAAGGCAGGCAGAGAATTCCCTGCTAGCACCTTCTCTGTGCCTGTTCACGTTGCTTCGCAGACTCGCTTTTGTGCAGAACACACTAACACTTGTTCAGAACGAAAGAAAGCACAGAGCCCCAGATTTTACGTTGTCCTGGAGAGCTTGCAGAGCACTGGGGAAAGGCAGGCAGAGAATTCCCTGCTAGTACCTTCTCTGTGCCTGTGAAGCAGAAGTGTTCACATGGCTTCGCAGAATCGCTTTTGTGCAGAAAACAGTAACACTTGTTCAGAACGAAAGAAAGCACAGAGCCCCAGATTTGCTGTTGTGTTGGAGAGGCTGCAGAGCACTGGGGAAAAGCAGGCAGAGAATTCCCTGCTAGCACCTTCTCTGTGCCTGGGAAGCAGAAGTGTTCACATTGCTTCGCAGAATCGCTTTTGTGCAGAAAACACTAACACTTGTTCAGAACGAAAGAAAGCACAGAGCCCCAGATTTTATGTTGTCCTGGAGAGCTTGCAGAGCACTGGGGAAAGGCAGGCAGAGAATTCCCTGCTAGCACCTTCTCTGTGCCTGTTCACATTGCTTCGCAGAATCGCTTTTGTGCAGAAAACACTAACACTTGTTCAGAACGAAAGGAAACACAGAGCCCCAGATTTGCTGTTGTCCTGGAGAGCTTGCAGAGCACTGGGGAAAGGCAGGCAGAGAATTCCCTGCTAGCACCTTCTCTGTGCCTGGGAAGCAGAAGTGTTCACATTGCTTCGCAGAATCGCTTTTGTGCAGAAAACACTAACACTTGTTCAGAACGAAAGAAAGCACAGAGCCCCAGATTTGCTGTTGTCCTGGAGAGCTTGCAGAGCACTGGGGAAAGGCAGGCAGAGAATTCCCTGCTAGCACCTTCTCTGTGCCTGTTCACATTGCTTCGCAGAATCGCTTTTCTGCAGGAAACAGTAACACTTGTTCAGAACGAAAGAAAGCACAGAGCCCCAGATTTTATGTTGTCCTGGAGAGCTTGCAGAGCACTGGGGAAAGGCAGGCAGAGAATTCCCTTGTAGCACCTTCTCTGTGCCTGTTCACGTTGCTTCGCAGAATCGCTTTTGTGCAGAACACACTAACACTTGTTCAGAACGAAAGAAAGCACAGAGCCCCAGATTTTATGTTGTCCTGGAGAGCTTGCAGAGCACTGGGGAAAGGCAGGCAGAGAATTCCCTGCTAGTACCTTCTCTGTGCCTGTGAAGCAGAAGTGTTCACATTGCTTCGCAGAATCGCTTTTGTGCAGAAAACAGTAACACTTGTTCAGAACGAAAGAAAGCACAGAGCCCCAGATTTGCTGTTGTGTTGGAGAGGCTGCAGAGCACTGGGGAAAAGCAGGCAGAGAATTCCCTGCTAGCACCTTCTCTGTGCCTGGGAAGCAGAAGTGTTCACATTGCTTCGCAGAATCGCTTTTGTGCAGAAAACACTAACACTTGTTCAGAACGAAAGAAAGCACAGAGCCCCAGATTTTATGTTGTCCTGGAGAGCTTGCAGAGCACTGGGGAAAGGCAGGCAGAGAATTCCCTGCTAGCACCTTCTCTGTGCCTGTTCACACTGCTTCGCAGAATCGCTTTTGTGCAGAAAACACTAACACTTGTTCAGAACGAAAGGAAACACAGAGCCCCAGATTTTATGTTGTCCTGGAGAGGTTGCAGAGCACTGGGGAAAGGCAGGCAGAGAATTCCCTTGTAGCACCTTCTCTGTGCCTGTTCACATTGCTTCGCAGAATCGCTTTTGTGCAGAAAACACTAACACTTGTTCAGAACGAAAGGAAGCACAGAGCCCCAGATTTTATGTTGTCCTGGAGAGCTTGCAGAGCACTGGGGAAAGGCAGGCATAGAATTCCCTGCTAGCACCTTCTCTGTGCCTGGGAAGCAGAAGTGTTCACATGGCTTCGCAGAATCGCTTTTGTGCAGAAAACAGTAACACTTGTTCAGAACGAAAGAAAGCACAGAGCCCCAGATTTGCTGTTGTGTTGGAGAGGCTGCAGAGCACTGGGGAAAAGCAGGCCGAGAATTCCCTGCTAGCACCTTCTCTGTGCCTGGGAAGCAGAAGTGTTCACATTGCTTCGCAGAATCGCTTTTGTGCAGAACACACTAACACTTGTTCAGAACGAAAGAAAGCACAGAGCCCCAGATTTGCTGTTGTCCTGGAGAGCTTGCAGAGCACTGGGGAAAGGCAGGCAGAGAATTCCCTGCTAGCACCTTCTCTGTGCCTGTTCACACTGCTTCGCAGAATCACTTTTGTGCAGAAAACACTAACACTTGTTCAGAACGAAAGGAAACACAGAGCCCCAGATTTGCTGTTGTCCTGGAGAGCTTGCAGAGCACTGGGGAAAGGCAGGCAGAGAATTCCCTGCTAGCACCTTCGCTGTGCCTGTTCACATTGCTTCGCAGAATCGCTTTTGTGCAGAAAACACTAACACTTGTTCAGAACGAAAGAAAGCACAGAGCCCCAGATTTTATGTTGTCCTGGAGAGGTTGCAGAGCACTGGGGAAAGGCAGGCAGAGAATTCCCTGCTAGCACCTTCTCTGTGCCTGGGAAGCAGAAGTGTTCACATTGCTTCGCAGAATCGCTTTTGTGCAGAAAACACTAACACTTGTTCAGAACGAAAGGAAACACAGAGCCCCAGATTTGCTGTTGTCCTGGAGAGCTTGCAGAGCACTGGGGAAAGGCAGGCAGAGAATCCCCTGCTAGCACCTTCTCTGTGCCTGTTCACACTGCTTCGCAGAATCGCTTTTGTGCAGAAAACACTAACACTTGTTCAGAACGAAAGAAAGCACAGAGCCCCAGATTTGCTGTTGTCCTGGAGAGCTTGCAGAGCACTGGGGAAAGGCAGGCAGAGAATTCCCTGCTAGCACCTTCTCTGTGCCTGTTCACATTGCTTCGCAGAATCGCTTTTCTGCAGGAAACAGTAACACTTGTTCAGAACGAAAGAAAGCACAGAGCCCCAGATTTTATGTTGTCCTGGAGAGCTTGCAGAGCACTGGGGAAAGGCAGGCAGAGAATTCCCTGCTAGCACCTTCTCTGTGCCTGTTCACGTTGCTTCGCAGACTCGCTTTTGTGCAGAACACACTAACACTTGTTCAGAACGAAAGAAAGCACAGAGCCCCAGATTTTACGTTGTCCTGGAGAGCTTGCAGAGCACTGGGGAAAGGCAGGCAGAGAATTCCCTGCTAGTACCTTCTCTGTGCCTGTGAAGCAGAAGTGTTCACATGGCTTCGCAGAATCGCTTTTGTGCAGAAAACAGTAACACTTGTTCAGAACGAAAGAAAGCACAGAGCCCCAGATTTGCTGTTGTGTTGGAGAGGCTGCAGAGCACTGGGGAAAAGCAGGCAGAGAATTCCCTGCTAGCACCTTCTCTGTGCCTGGGAAGCAGAAGTGTTCACATTGCTTCGCAGAATCGCTTTTGTGCAGAAAACACTAACACTTGTTCAGAACGAAAGAAAGCACAGAGCCCCAGATTTTATGTTGTCCTGGAGAGCTTGCAGAGCACTGGGGAAAGGCAGGCAGAGAATTCCCTGCTAGCACCTTCTCTGTGCCTGTTCACATTGCTTCGCAGAATCGCTTTTGTGCAGAAAACACTAACACTTGTTCAGAACGAAAGGAAACACAGAGCCCCAGATTTGCTGTTGTCCTGGAGAGCTTGCAGAGCACTGGGGAAAGGCAGGCAGAGAATTCCCTGCTAGCACCTTCTCTGTGCCTGGGAAGCAGAAGTGTTCACATTGCTTCGCAGAATCGCTTTTGTGCAGAAAACACTAACACTTGTTCAGAACGAAAGAAAGCACAGAGCCCCAGATTTGCTGTTGTCCTGGAGAGCTTGCAGAGCACTGGGGAAAGGCAGGCAGAGAATTCCCTGCTAGCACCTTCTCTGTGCCTGTTCACATTGCTTCGCAGAATCGCTTTTCTGCAGGAAACAGTAACACTTGTTCAGAACGAAAGAAAGCACAGAGCCCCAGATTTTATGTTGTCCTGGAGAGCTTGCAGAGCACTGGGGAAAGGCAGGCAGAGAATTCCCTTGTAGCACCTTCTCTGTGCCTGTTCACGTTGCTTCGCAGAATCGCTTTTGTGCAGAACACACTAACACTTGTTCAGAACGAAAGAAAGCACAGAGCCCCAGATTTTATGTTGTCCTGGAGAGCTTGCAGAGCACTGGGGAAAGGCAGGCAGAGAATTCCCTGCTAGTACCTTCTCTGTGCCTGTGAAGCAGAAGTGTTCACATTGCTTCGCAGAATCGCTTTTGTGCAGAAAACAGTAACACTTGTTCAGAACGAAAGAAAGCACAGAGCCCCAGATTTGCTGTTGTGTTGGAGAGGCTGCAGAGCACTGGGGAAAAGCAGGCAGAGAATTCCCTGCTAGCACCTTCTCTGTGCCTGGGAAGCAGAAGTGTTCACATTGCTTCGCAGAATCGCTTTTGTGCAGAAAACACTAACACTTGTTCAGAACGAAAGAAAGCACAGAGCCCCAGATTTTATGTTGTCCTGGAGAGCTTGCAGAGCACTGGGGAAAGGCAGGCAGAGAATTCCCTGCTAGCACCTTCTCTGTGCCTGTTCACACTGCTTCGCAGAATCGCTTTTGTGCAGAAAACACTAACACTTGTTCAGAACGAAAGGAAACACAGAGCCCCAGATTTTATGTTGTCCTGGAGAGGTTGCAGAGCACTGGGGAAAGGCAGGCAGAGAATTCCCTTGTAGCACCTTCTCTGTGCCTGTTCACATTGCTTCGCAGAATCGCTTTTGTGCAGAAAACACTAACACTTGTTCAGAACGAAAGGAAGCACAGAGCCCCAGATTTTATGTTGTCCTGGAGAGCTTGCAGAGCACTGGGGAAAGGCAGGCATAGAATTCCCTGCTAGCACCTTCTCTGTGCCTGGGAAGCAGAAGTGTTCACATGGCTTCGCAGAATCGCTTTTGTGCAGAAAACAGTAACACTTGTTCAGAACGAAAGAAAGCACAGAGCCCCAGATTTGCTGTTGTGTTGGAGAGGCTGCAGAGCACTGGGGAAAAGCAGGCCGAGAATTCCCTGCTAGCACCTTCTCTGTGCCTGGGAAGCAGAAGTGTTCACATTGCTTCGCAGAATCGCTTTTGTGCAGAACACACTAACACTTGTTCAGAACGAAAGAAAGCACAGAGCCCCAGATTTGCTGTTGTCCTGGAGAGCTTGCAGAGCACTGGGGAAAGGCAGGCAGAGAATTCCCTGCTAGCACCTTCTCTGTGCCTGTTCACACTGCTTCGCAGAATCACTTTTGTGCAGAAAACACTAACACTTGTTCAGAACGAAAGGAAACACAGAGCCCCAGATTTGCTGTTGTCCTGGAGAGCTTGCAGAGCACTGGGGAAAGGCAGGCAGAGAATTCCCTGCTAGCACCTTCGCTGTGCCTGTTCACATTGCTTCGCAGAATCGCTTTTGTGCAGAAAACACTAACACTTGTTCAGAACGAAAGAAAGCACAGAGCCCCAGATTTTATGTTGTCCTGGAGAGGTTGCAGAGCACTGGGGAAAGGCAGGCAGAGAATTCCCTGCTAGCACCTTCTCTGTGCCTGGGAAGCAGAAGTGTTCACATTGCTTCGCAGAATCGCTTTTGTGCAGAAAACACTAACACTTGTTCAGAACGAAAGGAAACACAGAGCCCCAGATTTGCTGTTGTCCTGGAGAGCTTGCAGAGCACTGGGGAAAGGCAGGCAGAGAATCCCCTGCTAGCACCTTCTCTGTGCCTGTTCACACTGCTTCGCAGAATCGCTTTTGTGCAGAAAACACTAACACTTGTTCAGAACGAAAGAAAGCACAGAGCCCCAGATTTGCTGTTGTCCTGGAGAGCTTGCAGAGCACTGGGGAAAGGCAGGCAGAGAATTCCCTGCTAGCACCTTCTCTGTGCCTGTTCACACTGCTTCGCAGAATCGCTTTTGTGCAGAAAACACTAACACTTGTTCAGAACGAAAGAAAGCACAGAGCCCCAGATTTGCTGTTGTCCTGGAGAGCTTGCAGAGCACTGGGGAAAGGCAGGCAGAGAATTCCCTGCTAGCACCTTCTCTGTGCCTGTTCACACTACTTCGCAGAATCGCTTTTGTGCAGAAAACACTAACACTTGTTCAGAACGAAAGGAAACACAGAGCCCCAGATTTGCTGTTGTCCTGGAGAGCTTGCAGAGCACTGGGGAAAGGCAGGCAGAGAATTCCCTGCTAGCACCTTCTCTGTGCCTGTTCACACTGCTTCGCAGAATCGCTTTTGTGCAGAAAACACTAACACTTGTTCAGAACGAAAGGAAGCACAGAGCCCCAGGTTTGCTGTTGTCCTGGAGAGGTTACAGAGCACTGGGGAAAGGCAGGCAGAGAATTCCCTGCTAGCACCTTCTCTGTGCCTGTTCACATTGCTTCGCAGACTCGCTTTTGTGCAGAACACACTAACACTTTTTCAGAACGAAAGAAAGCACAGAGCCCCAGATTTTATGTTGTCCTGGAGAGCTTGCAGAGCACTGGGGAAAGGCAGGAAGAGAATTCCCTGCTAGCACCTTCGCTGTGCCTGGGAAGTAAAAGTGTTCACATGGCTTCGCAGAATCGCTTTTGTGCAGAAAACACTAACACTTGTTCAGAACGAAAGAAAGCACAGAGCCCCAGATTTTATGTTGTCCTGGAGAGGTTGCAGAGCACTGGGGAAAGGCAGGCAGAGAATTCCCTGCTAGCACCTTCTCTGTGCCTGTTCACATTGCTTCGCAGACTCGCTTTTGTGCAGGACACACTAACACTTGTTCAGAACGAAAGAAAGCACAGAGCCCCAGATTTTATGTTGTCCTGGAGAGCTTGCAGAGCACTGGGGAAAGGCAGGCAGAGAATTCCCTGCTAGCACCTTCTCTGTGCCTGGGAAGCAGAAGTGTTCACATTGCTTCGCAGAATCGCTTTTGTGCAGAAAACAGTAACACTTGTTCAGAACGAAAGAAAGCACAGAGCCCCAGATTTGCTGTTGTCCTGGAGAGCTTGCAGAGCACTGGGGAAAGGCAGGCAGAGAATTCCCTGCTAGCACCTTCTCTGTGCCTGTTCACATTGCTTCGCAGAATCGCTTTTGTGCAGGAAACAGTAACACTTGTTCAGAACGAAAGAAAGCACAGAGCCCCAGATTTTATGTTGTCCTGGAGAGCTTGCAGAGCACTGGGGAAAGGCAGGCAGAGAATTCCCTTGTAGCACCTTCTGTGTGCCTGTTTACGTTGCTGCACAGAAGCGCTTTTGTGCAGAAAACACTAACACTTGTTCAGAACAAAAGAAAGCACAGAGCCCCAGATTTGCTGTTGTCCTGGAGAGATTGCAGAGCACTGGGGAAAGGCAGGCAGAGAATTCCCTGCTAGCACCTTCTCTGTGCCTGGGAAGCAGAAGTGTTCACATTGCTTCGCAGAATCGCTTTTGTGCAGAAAACACTAACACTTGTTCAGAACGAAAGAAAGCACAGAGCCCCAGATTTGCTGTTGTCCTGGAGAGCTTGCAGAGCACTGGGGAAAGGCAGGCAGAGAATTCCCTGCTAGCACCTTCTCTGTGCCTGGGAAGCGGAAGTGTTCACATGGCTTCGCAGAATCGCTTTTGTGCAGAAAACACTAACACTTGTTCAGAACGAAAGAAAGCACAGAGCCCCAGATTTGCTGTTGTCCTGGAGAGCTTGCAGAGCACTGGGGAAAGGCAGGCAGAGAATTCCCTGCTAGCACCTTCTCTGTGCCTGTTCACATTGCTTCGCAGACTCGCTTTTGTGCAGAACACACTAACACTTGTTCAGAACGAAAGAAAGCACAGAGCCCCAGATTTTATGTTGTCCTGGAGAGCTTGCAGAGCACTGGGGAAAGGCAGGCAGAGAATTCCCTGCTAGCACCTTCTCTGTGCCTGTTCACACTGCTTCGCAGAATCGCTTTTGTGCAGAAAACACTAACACTTGTTCAGAACGAAAGGAAGCACAGAGCCCCAGATTTGCTGTTGTCCTGGAGAGGTTGCAGAGCACTGGGGAAAGGCAGGCAGAGAATTCCCTGCTAGCACCTTCTCTGTGCCTGTTGACATTGCTTCGCAGACTCGCTTTTGTGCAGAACACACTAACACTTTTTCAGAACGAAAGAAAGCACAGAGCCCCAGATTTGCTGTTGTCCTGGAGAGCTTGCAGAGCACTGGGGAAAGGCAGGCAGAGAATTCCCTGCTAGCACCTTCTCTGTGCCTGGGAAGCAGAAGTGTTCACATGGCTTTGCAGAATCGCTTTTGTGCAGAAAACACTAACACTTGTTCAGAACGAAAGAAAGCACAGAGCCCCAGATTTTATGTTGTCCTGGAGAGGTTGCAGAGCACTGGGGAAAGGCAGGCAGAGTATTCCCTGCTAGCACCTTCTCTGTGCCTGTTCACATTGCTTCGCAGACTTGCTTTTGTGCAGAACACACTAACACTTGTTCAGAACGAAAGAAAGCACAGAGCCCCAGATTTTATGTTGTCCTGGAGAGCTTGCAGAGCACTGGGGAAAGGCAGGCAGAGAATTCCCTGCTAGCACCTACTCTGTGCCTGTTCACATTGCTTCGCAGAATCGCTTTTGTGCAGAAAACACTAACATTGTTCAGAACGAAAGGAAACACAGAGCCCCAGATTTGCTGTTGTCCTGGAGAGCTTGCAGAGCACTGGGGAAAGGCAGGCAGAGAATTCCCTGCTAGCACCTTCTCTGTGCCTGGGAAGAAGAAGTGTTCACATTGCTTCGCAGAATCGCTTTTGTGCAGAAAACAGTAACACTTGTTCAGAACGAAAGAAAGCACAGAGCCCCAGATTTGCTGTTGTCCTGGAGAGCTTGCAGAGCACTGGGGAAAGGCAGGCAGAGAATTCCCTGCTAGCACCTTCTCTGTGCCTGTTCACATTGCTTCGCAGAATCGCTTTTGTGCAGGAAACATTAACACTTGTTCAGAACGAAAGAAAGCACAGAGCCCCAGATTTGCTGTTGTCCTGGAGAGCTTGCAGAGCACTGGGGAAAGGCAGGCAGAGAATTCCCTGCTAGGACCTACTCTGTGCCTGTGAAGCAGAAGTGTTCACATTGCTTCGCAGAATCGCTTTTGTGCAGAAAACACTAACACTTGTTCAGAACGAAAGAAAGCACAGAGCCCCAGATTTGCTGTTGTCCTGGAGAGCTTGCAGAGCACTGGGGAAAGGCAGGCAGAGAATTCCCTGCTAGCACCTTCTCTGTGCCTGTTCACATTGCTTCGCAGACTCGCTTTTGTGCAGAACACACTAACACTTGTTCAGAACGAAAGAAAGCACAGAGCCCCAGATTTTATGTTGTCCTGGAGAGGTTGCAGAGCACTGGGGAAAGGCAGGCAGAGAATTCCCTGCTAGCACCTTCTCTGTGCCTGTTCACATTGCTTCGCAGAATCGCTTTTGTGCAGAAAACACTAACACTTGTTCAGAACGAAAGGAAACACAGAGCCCCAGATTTGCTGTTGTCCTGGAGAGCTTGCAGAGCACTGGGGAAAGGCAGGCAGAGAATTCCCTGCTAGCACCTTCTCTGTGCCTGGGAAGCAGAAGTGTTCACATTGCTTCGCAGAATCGCTTTTGTGCAGAAAACACTAACACTTGTTCAGAACGAAAGAAAGCACAGAGCCCCAGATTTGCTGTTGTCCTGGAGAGCTTGCAGAGCACTGGGGAAAGGCAGGCAGAGAATTCCCTGCTAGCACCTTCTCTGTGCCTGTTCACATTGCTTCGCAGAATCGCTTTTGTGCAGGAAACAGTAACACTTGTTCAGAACGAAAGAAAGCACAGAGCCCCAGATTTTATGTTGTCCTGGAGAGCTTGCAGAGCACTGGGGAAAGGCAGGCAGAGAATTCCCTGCTAGCACCTTCTCTGTGCCTGTTCACGTTGCTTCGCAGACTCGCTTTTGTGCAGAACACACTAACACTTGTTCAGAACGAAAGAAAGCACAGAGCCCCAGATTTTATGTTGTCCTGGAGAGCTTGCAGAGCACTGGGGAAAGGCAGGCAGAGAATTCCCTGCTAGTACCTTCTCTGTGCCTGTGAAGCAGAAGTGTTCACATGGCTTCGCAGAATCGCTTTTGTGCAGAAAACAGTAACACTTGTTCAGAACGAAAGAAAGCACAGAGCCCCAGATTTGCTGTTGTGTTGGAGAGGCTGCAGAGCACTGCGGAAAAGCAGGCCGAGAATTCCCCGCTAGCACCTTCTCTGTGCCTGGGAAGCAGAAGTGTTCACATTGCTTCGCAGAATCGCTTTTGTGCAGAACACACTAACACTTGTTCAGAACGAAAGAAAGCACAGAGCCCCAGATTTTATGTTGTCCTGGAGAGCTTGCAGAGCACTGGGGAAAGGCAGGCAGAGAATTCCCTGCTAGCACCTTCTCTGTGCCTGTTCACATTGCTTCGCAGAATCGCTTTTGTGCAGAAAACACTAACACTTGTTCAGAACGAAAGAAAGCACAGAGCCCCAGATTTTATGTTGTCCTGGAGAGGTTGCAGAGCACTGGGGAAAGGCAGGCAGAGTATTCCCTGCTAGCACCTTCTCTGTGCCAGTTCACATTGCTTCGCAGACTCGCTTTTGTGCAGAACACACTAACACTTGTTCAGAACGAAAGAAAGCACAGAGCCCCAGATTTTATGTTGTCCTGGAGAGCTTGCAGAGCACTGGGGAAAGGCAGGCAGAGAATTCCCTGCTAGCACCTTCTCTGTGCCTGTTCACATTGCTTCGCAGAATCGCTTTTGTGCAGAAAACACTAACACTTGTTCAGAACGAAAGGAAACACAGAGCCCCAGATTTGCTGTTGTCCTGGAGAGCTTGCAGAGCACTGGGGAAAGGCAGGCAGAGAATTCCCTGCTAGCACCTTCTCTGTGCCTGGGAAGCAGAAGTGTTCACATTGCTTCGCAGAATCGCTTTTGTGCAGAAAACACTAACACTTGTTCAGAACGAAAGAAAGCACAGAGCCCCAGATTTGCTGTTGTCCTGGAGAGCTTGCAGAGCACTGGGGAAAGGCAGGCAGAGAATTCCCTGCTAGCACCTTCTCTGTGCCTGTTCACATTGCTTCGCAGAATCGCTTTTGTGCAGGAAACATTAACACTTGTTCAGAACGAAAGAAAGCACAGAGCCCCAGATTTGCTGTTGTCCTGGAGAGGTTGCAGAGCACTGGGGAAAGGCAGGCAGAGAATTCCCTGCTAGCACCTTCTCTGTGCCTGTTCACGTTGCTTCGCAGACTCGCTTTTGTGCAGAACACACTAACACTTGTTCAGAACGAAAGAAAGCACAGAGCCCCAGATTTTATGTTGTCCTGGAGAGCTTGCAGAGCACTGGGGAAAGGCAGGCAGAGAATTCCCTGCTAGTACCTTCTCTGTGCCTGTGAAGCAGAAGTGTTCACATTGCTTCGCAGAATCGCTTTTGTGCAGAAAACAGTAACACTTGTTCAGAACGAAAGAAAGCACAGAGCCCCAGATTTGCTGTTGTGTTGGAGAGGCTGCAGAGCACTGGGGAAAAGCAGGCAGAGAATTCCCTGCTAGCACCTTCTCTGTGCCTGGGAAGCAGAAGTGTTCACATTGCTTCGCAGAATCGCTTTTGTGCAGAAAACACTAACACTTGTTCAGAACGAAAGAAAGCACAGAGCCCCAGATTTTATGTTGTCCTGGAGAGCTTGCAGAGCACTGGGGAAAGGCAGGCAGAGAATTCCCTGCTAGCACCTTCTCTGTGCCTGTTCACACTGCTTCGCAGAATCGCTTTTGTGCAGAAAACACTAACACTTGTTCAGAACGAAAGGAAACACAGAGCCCCAGATTTTATGTTGTCCTGGAGAGCTTGCAGAGCACTGGGGAAAGGCAGGCAGAGAATTCCCTTGTAGCACCTTCTCTGTGCCTGTTCACATTGCTTCGCAGAATCGCTTTTGTGCAGAAAACACTAACACTTGTTCAGAACGAAAGGAAGCACAGAGCCCCAGATTTTATGTTGTCCTGGAGAGCTTGCAGAGCACTGGGGAAAGGCAGGCATAGAATTCCCTGCTAGCACCTTCTCTGTGCCTGGGAAGCAGAAGTGTTCACATGGCTTCGCAGAATCGCTTTTGTGCAGAAAACAGTAACACTTGTTCAGAACGAAAGAAAGCACAGAGCCCCAGATTTGCTGTTGTGTTGGAGAGGCTGCAGAGCACTGCGGAAAAGCAGGCCGAGAATTCCCCGCTAGCACCTTCTCTGTGCCTGGGAAGCAGAAGTGTTCACATTGCTTCGCAGAATCGCTTTTGTGCAGAACACACTAACACTTGTTCAGAACGAAAGAAAGCACAGAGCCCCAGATTTTATGTTGTCCTGGAGAGGTTGCAGAGCACTGGGGAAAGGCAGGCAGAGAATTCCCTGCTAGCACCTTCTCTGTGCCTGTTCACACTGCTTCGCAGAATCGCTTTTGTGCAGAAAACACTAACACTTGTTCAGAACGAAAGGAAACACAGAGCCCCAGATTTGCTGTTGTCCTGGAGAGCTTGCAGAGCACTGGGGAAAGGCAGGCAGAGAATTCCCTGCTAGCACCTTCTCTGTGCCTGTTCACATTGCTTCGCAGACTCGCTTTTGTGCAGAAAACACTAACACTTGTTCAGAACGAAAGAAAGCACAGAGCCCCAGATTTTATGTTGTCCTGGAGAGCTTGCAGAGCACTGGGGAAAGGCAGGCAGAGAATTCCCTGCTAGCACCTTCTCTGTGCCTGTTCACATTGCTTCGCAGAATCGCTTTTGTGCAGAAAACACTAACACTTGTTCAGAACGAAAGGAAACACAGAGCCCCAGATTTGCTGTTGTCCTGGAGAGATTGCAGAGCACTGGGGAAAGGCAGGCAGAGAATTCCCTGCTAGCACCTTCTCTGTGCCTGGGAAGCAGAAGTGTTCACATTGCTTCGCAGAATCGCTTTTGTGCAGAAAACACTAACACTTGTTCAGAACGAAAGAAAGCACAGAGCCCCAGATTTGCTGTTGTCCTGGAGAGCTTGCAGAGCACTGGGGAAAGGCAGGCAGAGAATTCCCTGCTAGCACCTTCTCTGTGCCTGTTCACATTGCTTCGCAGAATCGCTTTTCTGCAGGAAACAGTAACACTTGTTCAGAACGAAAGAAAGCACAGAGCCCCAGATTTTATGTTGTCCTGGAGAGCTTGCAGAGCACTGGGGAAAGGCAGGCAGAGAATTCCCTTGTAGCACCTTCTCTGTGCCTGTTCACGTTGCTTCGCAGAATCGCTTTTGTGCAGAACACACTAACACTTGTTCAGAACGAAAGAAAGCACAGAGCCCCAGATTTGCTGTTGTGTTGGAGAGGCTGCAGAGCACTGGGGAAAAGCAGGCAGAGAATTCCCTGCTAGCACCTTCTCTGTGCCTGGGAAGCAGAAGTGTTCACATTGCTTCGCAGAATCGCTTTTGTGCAGAACACACTAACACTTGTTCAGAACGAAAGAAAGCACAGAGCCCCAGATTTTATGTTGTCCTGGAGAGCTTGCAGAGCACTGGGGAAAGGCAGGCAGAGAATTCCCTGCTAGCACCTTCTCTGTGCCTGTTCACATTGCTTCGCAGACTCGCCTTTGTGCAGAAAACACTAACACTTGTTCAGAACGAAAGAAAGCACAGAGCCCCAGATTTTATGTTGTCCTGGAGAGCTTGCAGAGCACTGGGGAAAGGCAGGCAGAGAATTCCCTGCTAGCACCTTCTCTGTGCCTGGGAAGCAGAAGTGTTCACATTGCTTCGCAGAATCGCTTTTGTGCAGAAAACACTAACACTTGTTCAGAACGAAAGAAAGCACAGAGCCCCAGATTTGCTGTTGTCCTGGAGAGCTTGCAGAGCACTGGGGAAAGGCAGGCAGAGAATTCCCTGCTAGCACCTTCTCTGTGCCTGTTCACATTGCTTCGCAGAATCGCTTTTGTGCAGGAAACATTAACACTTGTTCAGAACGAAAGAAAGCACAGAGCCCCAGATTTTATGTTATCCTGGAGAGGTTGCAGAGCACTGGGGAAAGGCAGGCAGAGAATTCCCTTGTAGCACCTTCTCTGTGCCTGTTCACGTTGCTGCACAGAAGCGCTTTTGTGCAGAAAACACTAACACTTGTTCAGAACGAAAGGAAGCACAGAGCCCCAGATTTGCTGTTGTCCTGGAGAGCTTGCAGAGCACTGGGGAAAGGCAGGCAGAGAATTCCCTGCTAGTACCTTCTCTGTGCCTGTGAAGCAGAAGTGTTCACATTGCTTCGCAGAATCGCTTTTGTGCAGAAAACACTAACACTTGTTCAGAACGAAAGAAAGCACAGAGCCCCAGATTTGCTGCTGTGTTGGAGAGGCTGCAGAGCACTGGGGAAAAGCAGGCAGAGAATTCCCTGCTAGCACCTTCTCTGTGCCTGGGAAGCAGAAGTGTTCACATTGCTTCGCAGAATCGCTTTTGTGCAGAAAACAGTAACACTTGTTCAGAACGAAAGAAAGCACAGAGCCCCAGATTTTATGTTGTCCTGGAGAGCTTGCAGAGCACTGGGGAAAGGCAGGCAGAGAATTCCCTGCTAGCACCTTCTCTGTGCCTGTTCACATTGCTTCGCAGAATCGCTTTTCTGCAGGAAACAGTAACACTTGTTCAGAACGAAAGAAAGCACAGAGCCCCAGATTTTATGTTGTCCTGGAGAGCTTGCAGAGCACTGGGGAAAGGCAGGCAGAGAATTCCCTTGTAGCACCTTCTCTGTGCCTGTTCACGTTGCTTCGCAGAATCGCTTTTGTGCAGAACACACTAACACTTGTTCAGAACGAAAGAAAGCACAGAGCCCCAGATTTGCTGTTGTGTTGGAGAGGCTGCAGAGCACTGGGGAAAAGCAGGCAGAGAATTCCCTGCTAGCACCTTCTCTGTGCCTGGGAAGCAGAAGTGTTCACATTGCTTCGCAGAATCGCTTTTGTGCAGAACACACTAACACTTGTTCAGAACGAAAGAAAGCACAGAGCCCCAGATTTTATGTTGTCCTGGAGAGCTTGCAGAGCACTGGGGAAAGGCAGGCAGAGAATTCCCTGCTAGCACCTTCTCTGTGCCTGTTCACATTGCTTCGCAGACTCGCCTTTGTGCAGAAAACACTAACACTTGTTCAGAACGAAAGAAAGCACAGAGCCCCAGATTTTATGTTGTCCTGGAGAGCTTGCAGAGCACTGGGGAAAGGCAGGCAGAGAATTCCCTGCTAGCACCTTCTCTGTGCCTGGGAAGCAGAAGTGTTCACATTGCTTCGCAGAATCGCTTTTGTGCAGAAAACACTAACACTTGTTCAGAACGAAAGAAAGCACAGAGCCCCAGATTTGCTGTTGTCCTGGAGAGCTTGCAGAGCACTGGGGAAAGGCAGGCAGAGAATTCCCTGCTAGCACCTTCTCTGTGCCTGTTCACATTGCTTCGCAGAATCGCTTTTGTGCAGGAAACATTAACACTTGTTCAGAACGAAAGAAAGCACAGAGCCCCAGATTTTATGTTATCCTGGAGAGGTTGCAGAGCACTGGGGAAAGGCAGGCAGAGAATTCCCTAGTAGCACCTTCTCTGTGCCTGTTCACGTTGCTGCACAGAAGCGCTTTTGTGCAGAAAACACTAACACTTGTTCAGAACGAAAGGAAGCACAGAGCCCCAGATTTGCTGTTGTCCTGGAGAGCTTGCAGAGCACTGGGGAAAGGCAGGCAGAGAATTCCCTGCTAGTACCTTCTCTGTGCCTGTGAAGCAGAAGTGTTCACATTGCTTCGCAGAATCGCTTTTGTGCAGAAAACACTAACACTTGTTCAGAACGAAAGAAAGCACAGAGCCCCAGATTTGCTGCTGTGTTGGAGAGGCTGCAGAGCACTGGGGAAAAGCAGGCAGAGAATTCCCTGCTAGCACCTTCTCTGTGCCTGGGAAGCAGAAGTGTTCACATTGCTTCGCAGAATCGCTTTTGTGCAGAAAACAGTAACACTTGTTCAGAACGAAAGAAAGCACAGAGCCCCAGATTTTATGTTGTCCTGGAGAGGTTGCAGAGCACTGGGGAAAGGCAGGCAGAGAATTCCCTGCTAGCACCTTCTCTGTGCCTGTTCACACTGCTTCGCAGAATCGCTTTTGTGCAGAAAACACTAACACTTGTTCAGAACGAAAGGAAACACAGAGCCCCAGATTTGCTGTTGTCCTGGAGAGCTTGCAGAGCACTGGGGAAAGGCAGGCAGAGAATTCCCTGCTAGCACCTTCTCTGTGCCTGTTCACACTGCTTCGCAGAATCGCTTTTGTGCAGAAAACACTAACACTTGTTCAGAAAGAAAGAAAGCACAGAGCCCCAGATTTGCTGTTGTCCTGGAGAGCTTGCAGAGCACTGGGGAAAGGCAGGCAGAGAATTCCCTGCTAGCACCTTCTCTGTGCCTGTGAAGCAGAAGTGTTCACATGGCTTCGCAGAATCCCTTTTGTGCAGAAAACAGTAACACTTGTTCAGAACGAAAGAAAGCACAGAGCCCCAGATTTGCTGTTGTGTTGAGAGGCTGCAGAGCACTGGGGAAAGGCAGGCCGAGAATTCCCTGCTAGCACCTTCTCTGTGCCTGGGAAGCAGAAGTGTTCACATTGCTTCGCAGAATCGCTTTTGTGCAGAAAACACTAACACTTGTTCAGAACGAAAGAAAGCACAGAGCCCCAGATTTTATGTTGTCCTGGAGAGCTTGCAGAGCACTGGGGAAAGGCAGGCAGAGAATTCCCTGCTAGCACCTTCTCTGTGCCTGTTCACATGGCTTCGCAGAATCGCTTTTGTGCAGAAAACACTAACACTTGTTCAGAACGAAAGGAAACACAGAGCCCCAGATTTGCTGTTGTCCTGGAGAGCTTGCAGAGCACTGGGGAAAGGCAGGCAGAGAATTCCCTGCTAGCACCTTCTCTGTGCCTGTTCACACTGCTTCGCAGAATCGCTTTTGTGCAGAAAACACTAACACTTGTTCAGAACGAAAGGAAGCACATAGCCCCAGGTTTGCTGTTGTCCTGGAGAGCTTGCAGAGCACTGGGGAAAGGCAGGCAGAGAATTCCCTTGTAGCACCTTCTCTGTGCCTGTTCACATTGCTTCGCAGAATCGCTTTTGTGCAGAAAACACTAACACTTGTTCAGAACGAAAGGAAGCACAGAGCCCCAGATTTTATGTTGTCCTGGAGAGCTTGCAGAGCACTGGGGAAAGGCAGGCATAGAATTCCCTGCTAGCACCTTCTCTGTGCCTGGGAAGCAGAAGTGTTCACATGGCTTCGCAGAATCGCTTTTGTGCAGAAAACAGTAACACTTGTTCAGAACGAAAGAAAGCACAGAGCCCCAGATTTGCTGTTGTGTTGGAGAGGCTGCAGAGCACTGCGGAAAAGCAGGCCGAGAATTCCCCGCTAGCACCTTCTCTGTGCCTGGGAAGCAGAAGTGTTCACATTGCTTCGCAGAATCGCTTTTGTGCAGAACACACTAACACTTGTTCAGAACGAAAGAAAGCACAGAGCCCCAGATTTTATGTTGTCCTGGAGAGGTTGCAGAGCACTGGGGAAAGGCAGGCAGAGAATTCCCTGCTAGCACCTTCTCTGTGCCTGTTCACACTGCTTCGCAGAATCGCTTTTGTGCAGAAAACACTAACACTTGTTCAGAACGAAAGGAAACACAGAGCCCCAGATTTGCTGTTGTCCTGGAGAGCTTGCAGAGCACTGGGGAAAGGCAGGCAGAGAATTCCCTGCTAGCACCTTCTCTGTGCCTGTTCACATTGCTTCGCAGACTCGCTTTTGTGCAGAAAACACTAACACTTGTTCAGAACGAAAGAAAGCACAGAGCCCCAGATTTTATGTTGTCCTGGAGAGCTTGCAGAGCACTGGGGAAAGGCAGGCAGAGAATTCCCTGCTAGCACCTTCTCTGTGCCTGTTCACATTGCTTCGCAGAATCGCTTTTGTGCAGAAAACACTAACACTTGTTCAGAACGAAAGGAAACACAGAGCCCCAGATTTGCTGTTGTCCTGGAGAGCTTGCAGAGCACTGGGGAAAGGCAGGCAGAGAATTCCCTGCTAGCACCTTCTCTGTGCCTGGGAAGCAGAAGTGTTCACATTGCTTCGCAGAATCGCTTTTGTGCAGAAAACACTAACACTTGTTCAGAACGAAAGAAAGCACAGAGCCCCAGATTTGCTGTTGTCCTGGAGAGCTTGCAGAGCACTGGGGAAAGGCAGGCAGAGAATTCCCTGCTAGCACCTTCTCTGTGCCTGTTCACATTGCTTCGCAGAATCGCTTTTCTGCAGGAAACAGTAACACTTGTTCAGAACGAAAGAAAGCACAGAGCCCCAGATTTTATGTTGTCCTGGAGAGCTTGCAGAGCACTGGGGAAAGGCAGGCAGAGAATTCCCTTGTAGCACCTTCTCTGTGCCTGTTCACGTTGCTTCGCAGAATCGCTTTTGTGCAGAACACACTAACACTTGTTCAGAACGAAAGAAAGCACAGAGCCCCAGATTTGCTGTTGTGTTGGAGAGGCTGCAGAGCACTGGGGAAAAGCAGGCAGAGAATTCCCTGCTAGCACCTTCTCTGTGCCTGGGAAGCAGAAGTGTTCACATTGCTTCGCAGAATCGCTTTTGTGCAGAACACACTAACACTTGTTCAGAACGAAAGAAAGCACAGAGCCCCAGATTTTATGTTGTCCTGGAGAGCTTGCAGAGCACTGGGGAAAGGCAGGCAGAGAATTCCCTGCTAGCACCTTCTCTGTGCCTGTTCACATTGCTTCGCAGACTCGCCTTTGTGCAGAAAACACTAACACTTGTTCAGAACGAAAGAAAGCACAGAGCCCCAGATTTTATGTTGTCCTGGAGAGCTTGCAGAGCACTGGGGAAAGGCAGGCAGAGAATTCCCTGCTAGCACCTTCTCTGTGCCTGGGAAGCAGAAGTGTTCACATTGCTTCGCAGAATCGCTTTTGTGCAGAAAACACTAACACTTGTTCAGAACGAAAGAAAGCACAGAGCCCCAGATTTGCTGTTGTCCTGGAGAGCTTGCAGAGCACTGGGGAAAGGCAGGCAGAGAATTCCCTGCTAGCACCTTCTCTGTGCCTGTTCACATTGCTTCGCAGAATCGCTTTTGTGCAGGAAACATTAACACTTGTTCAGAACGAAAGAAAGCACAGAGCCCCAGATTTTATGTTATCCTGGAGAGGTTGCAGAGCACTGGGGAAAGGCAGGCAGAGAATTCCCTTGTAGCACCTTCTCTGTGCCTGTTCACGTTGCTGCACAGAAGCGCTTTTGTGCAGAAAACACTAACACTTGTTCAGAACGAAAGGAAGCACAGAGCCCCAGATTTGCTGTTGTCCTGGAGAGCTTGCAGAGCACTGGGGAAAGGCAGGCAGAGAATTCCCTGCTAGTACCTTCTCTGTGCCTGTGAAGCAGAAGTGTTCACATTGCTTCGCAGAATCGCTTTTGTGCAGAAAACACTAACACTTGTTCAGAACGAAAGAAAGCACAGAGCCCCAGATTTGCTGCTGTGTTGGAGAGGCTGCAGAGCACTGGGGAAAAGCAGGCAGAGAATTCCCTGCTAGCACCTTCTCTGTGCCTGGGAAGCAGAAGTGTTCACATTGCTTCGCAGAATCGCTTTTGTGCAGAAAACAGTAACACTTGTTCAGAACGAAAGAAAGCACAGAGCCCCAGATTTTATGTTGTCCTGGAGAGCTTGCAGAGCACTGGGGAAAGGCAGGCAGAGAATTCCCTGCTAGCACCTTCTCTGTGCCTGTTCACACTGCTTCGCAGAATCGCTTTTGTGCAGAAAACACTAACACTTGTTCAGAACGAAAGGAAACACAGAGCCCCAGATTTGCTGTTGCCCTGGAGAGCTTGCAGAGCACTGGGGAAAGGCAGGCAGAGAATTCCCTGCTAGCACCTTCTCTGTGCCTGTTCACACTGCTTCGCAGAATCGCTTTTGTGCAGAAAACACTAACACTTGTTCAGAAAGAAAGAAAGCACAGAGCCCCAGATTTGCTGTTGTCCTGGAGAGCTTGCAGAGCACTGGGGAAAGGCAGGCAGAGAATTCCCTGCTAGCACCTTCTCTGTGCCTGTGAAGCAGAAGTGTTCACATGGCTTCGCAGAATCCCTTTTGTGCAGAAAACAGTAACACTTGTTCAGAACGAAAGAAAGCACAGAGCCCCAGATTTGCTGTTGTGTTGGAGAGGCTGCAGAGCACTGGGGAAAGGCAGGCCGAGAATTCCCTGCTAGCACCTTCTCTGTGCCTGGGAAGCAGAAGTGTTCACATTGCTTCGCAGAATCGCTTTTGTGCAGAAAACACTAACACTTGTTCAGAACGAAAGAAAGCACAGAGCCCCAGATTTTATGTTGTCCTGGAGAGCTTGCAGAGCACTGGGGAAAGGCAGGCAGAGAATTCCCTGCTAGCACCTTCTCTGTGCCTGTTCACACTGCTTCGCAGAATCGCTTTTGTGCAGAAAACACTAACACTTGTTCAGAACGAAAGGAAACACAGAGCCCCAGATTTGCTGTTGTCCTGGAGAGCTTGCAGAGCACTGGGGAAAGGCAGGCAGAGAATTCCCTGCTAGCACCTTCTCTGTGCCTGTTCACACTGCTTCGCAGAATCGCTTTTGTGCAGAAAACACTAACACTTGTTCAGAACGAAAGGAAGCACATAGCCCCAGGTTTGCTGTTGTCCTGGAGAGCTTGCAGAGCACTGGGGAAAGGCAGGCAGAGAATTCCCTGCTAGCACCTTCTCTGTGCCTGTTCACATTGCTTCGCAGACTCGCTTTTGTGCAGAACACACTAACACTTTTTCAGAACGAAAGAAAGCACAGAGCCCCAGATTTTATGTTGTCCTGGAGAGCTTGCAGAGCACTGGGGAAAGGCAGGCAGAGAATTCCCTGCTAGCACCTTCTCTGTGCCTGGGAAGCAGAAGTGTTCACATGGCTTCGCAGAATCGCTTTTGTGCAGAAAACACTAACACTTGTTCAGAACGAAAGAAAGCACAGAGCCCCAGATTTTATGTTGTCCTGGAGAGGTTGCAGAGCACTGGGGAAAGGCAGGCATAGAATTCCCTGCTAGCACCTTCTCTGTGCCTGGGAAGCAGAAGTGTTCACATTGCTTCGCAGAATCGCTTTTGTGCAGAAAACAGTAACACTTGTTCAGAACGAAATAAAGCACAGAGCCCCAGATTTGCTGTTGTGTTGGAGAGGCTGCAGAGCACTGCGGAAAAGCAGGCCGAGAATTCCCTGCTAGCACCTTCTCTGTGCCTGGGAAGCAGAAGTGTTCACATTGCTTCGCAGAATCGCTTTTGTGCAGAACACACTAACACTTGTTCAGAACGAAAGAAAGCACAGAGCCCCAGATTTTATGTTGTCCTGGAGAGCTTGCAGAGCACTGGGGAAAGGCAGGCAGAGAATTCCCTGCTAGCACCTTCTCTGTGCCTGTTCACACTGCTTCGCAGAATCGCTTTTGTGCAGAAAACAGTAACACTTGTTCAGAACGAAAGGAAACACAGAGCCCCAGATTTGCTGTTGTCCTGGAGAGCTTGCAGAGCACTGGGGAATGGCAGGCAGAGAATTCCCTGCTAGCACCTTCTCTGTGCCTGTTCACGTTGCTTCGCAGACTCGCTTTTGTGCAGAAAACACTAACACTTGTTCAGAACGAAAGGAAGCACAGAGCCCCAGATTTGCTGTTGTCCTGGAGAGCTTGCAGAGCACTGGGGAAAGGCAGGCAGAGAATTCCCTGCTAGCACCTTCTCTGTGCCTGTTCACATTGCTTCGCAGACTCGCTTTTGTGCAGAACACACTAACACTTTTTCAGAACGAAAGAAAGCACAGAGCCCCAGATTTTATGTTGTCCTGGAGAGCTTGCAGAGCACTGGGGAAAGGCAGGCAGAGAATTCCCTGCTAGCACCTTCGCTGTGCCTGGGAAGCAGAAGTGTTCACATGGCTTCGCAGAATCGCTTTTGTGCAGAAAACACTAACACTTGTTCAGAACGAAAGAAAGCACAGAGCCCCAGATTTTATGTTGTCCTGGAGAGGTTGCAGAGCACTGGGGAAAGGCAGGCAGAGAATTCCCTGCTAGCACCTTCTCTGTGCCTGTTCACACTGCTTCGCAGAATCGCTTTTGTGCAGAAAACACTAACACTTGTTCAGAACGAAAGGAAACACAGAGCCCCAGATTTGCTGTTGTCCTGGAGAGCTTGCAGAGCACTGGGGAAAGGCAGGCAGAGAATTCCCTGCTAGCACCTTCTCTGTGCCTGTTCACATTGCTTCGCAGAATCGCTTTTGTGCAGAAAACACTAACACTTGTTCAGAACGAAAGAAAGCACAGAGCCCCAGATTTTATGTTGTCCTGGAGAGCTTGCAGAGCACTGGGGAAAGGCAGGCCGAGAATTCCCTGCTAGCACCTTCTCTGTGCCTGTTCACATTGCTTCGCAGAATCGCTTTTGTGCAGAAAACACTAACATTGTTCAGAACGAAAGGAAACACAGAGCCCCAGATTTGCTGTTGTCCTGGAGAGCTTGCAGAGCACTGGGGAAAGGCAGGCAGAGAATTCCCTGCTAGCACCTTCTCTGTGCCTGGGAAGCAGAAGTGTTCACATTGCTTCGCAGAATCGCTTTTGTGCAGAAAACACTAACACTTGTTCAGAACGAAAGAAAGCACAGAGCCCCAGATTTGCTGTTGTCCTGGAGAGCTTGCAGAGCACTGGGGAAAGGCAGGCAGAGAATTCCCTGCTAGCACCTTCTCTGTGCCTGTTCACATTGCTTCGCAGAATCGCTTTTGTGCAGGAAACATTAACACTTGTTCAGAACGAAAGAAAGCACAGAGCCCCAGATTTTATGTTGTCCTGGAGAGGTTGCAGAGCACTGGGGAAAGGCAGGCAGAGAATTCCCTGCTAGCACCTTCTCTGTGCCTGTTCACACTGCTTCGCAGAATCGCTTTTGTGCAGAAAACACTAACACTTGTTCAGAACGAAAGGAAACACAGAGCCCCAGATTTGCTGTTGTCCTGGAGAGCTTGCAGAGCACTGGGGAAAGGCAGGCAGAGAATTCCCTGCTAGCACCTTCTCTGTGCCTGTTCACACTGCTTCGCAGAATCGCTTTTGTGCAGAAAACACTAACACTTGTTCAGAAAGAAAGAAAGCACAGAGCCCCAGATTTGCTGTTGTCCTGGAGAGCTTGCAGAGCACTGGGGAAAGGCAGGCAGAGAATTCCCTGCTAGCACCTTCTCTGTGCCTGTGAAGCAGAAGTGTTCACATGGCTTCGCAGAATCCCTTTTGTGCAGAAAACAGTAACACTTGTTCAGAACGAAAGAAAGCACAGAGCCCCAGATTTGCTGTTGTGTTGGAGAGGCTGCAGAGCACTGGGGAAAGGCAGGCCGAGAATTCCCTGCTAGCACCTTCTCTGTGCCTGGGAAGCAGAAGTGTTCACATTGCTTCGCAGAATCGCTTTTGTGCAGAAAACACTAACACTTGTTCAGAACGAAAGAAAGCACAGAGCCCCAGATTTTATGTTGTCCTGGAGAGCTTGCAGAGCACTGGGGAAAGGCAGGCAGAGAATTCCCTGCTAGCACCTTCTCTGTGCCTGTTCACATGGCTTCGCAGAATCGCTTTTGTGCAGAAAACACTAACACTTGTTCAGAACGAAAGGAAACACAGAGCCCCAGATTTGCTGTTGTCCTGGAGAGCTTGCAGAGCACTGGGGAAAGGCAGGCAGAGAATTCCCTGCTAGCACCTTCTCTGTGCCTGTTCACACTGCTTCGCAGAATCGCTTTTGTGCAGAAAACACTAACACTTGTTCAGAACGAAAGGAAGCACATAGCCCCAGGTTTGCTGTTGTCCTGGAGAGCTTGCAGAGCACTGGGGAAAGGCAGGCAGAGAATTCCCTGCTAGCACCTTCTCTGTGCCTGTTCACATTGCTTCGCAGACTCGCTTTTGTGCAGAACACACTAACACTTTTTCAGAACGAAAGAAAGCACAGAGCCCCAGATTTTATGTTGTCCTGGAGAGCTTGCAGAGCACTGGGGAAAGGCAGGCAGAGAATTCCCTGCTAGCACCTTCTCTGTGCCTGGGAAGCAGAAGTGTTCACATGGCTTCGCAGAATCGCTTTTGTGCAGAAAACACTAACACTTGTTCAGAACGAAAGAAAGCACAGAGCCCCAGATTTTATGTTGTCCTGGAGAGGTTGCAGAGCACTGGGGAAAGGCAGGCATAGAATTCCCTGCTAGCACCTTCTCTGTGCCTGGGAAGCAGAAGTGTTCACATTGCTTCGCAGAATCGCTTTTGTGCAGAAAACAGTAACACTTGTTCAGAACGAAAGAAAGCACAGAGCCCCAGATTTGCTGTTGTGTTGGAGAGGCTGCAGAGCACTGCGGAAAAGCAGGCCGAGAATTCCCTGCTAGCACCTTCTCTGTGCCTGGGAAGCAGAAGTGTTCACATTGCTTCGCAGAATCGCTTTTGTGCAGAACACACTAACACTTGTTCAGAACGAAAGAAAGCACAGAGCCCCAGATTTTATGTTGTCCTGGAGAGCTTGCAGAGCACTGGGGAAAGGCAGGCAGAGAATTCCCTGCTAGCACCTTCTCTGTGCCTGTTCACACTGCTTCGCAGAATCGCTTTTGTGCAGAAAACAGTAACACTTGTTCAGAACGAAAGGAAACACAGAGCCCCAGATTTGCTGTTGTCCTGGAGAGCTTGCAGAGCACTGGGGAATGGCAGGCAGAGAATTCCCTGCTAGCACCTTCTCTGTGCCTGTTCACGTTGCTTCGCAGACTCGCTTTTGTGCAGAAAACACTAACACTTGTTCAGAACGAAAGGAAGCACAGAGCCCCAGATTTGCTGTTGTCCTGGAGAGCTTGCAGAGCACTGGGGAAAGGCAGGCAGAGAATTCCCTGCTAGCACCTTCTCTGTGCCTGTTCACATTGCTTCGCAGACTCGCTTTTGTGCAGAACACACTAACACTTTTTCAGAACGAAAGAAAGCACAGAGCCCCAGATTTTATGTTGTCCTGGAGAGCTTGCAGAGCACTGGGGAAAGGCAGGCAGAGAATTCCCTGCTAGCACCTTCGCTGTGCCTGGGAAGCAGAAGTGTTCACATGGCTTCGCAGAATCGCTTTTGTGCAGAAAACACTAACACTTGTTCAGAACGAAAGAAAGCACAGAGCCCCAGATTTTATGTTGTCCTGGAGAGGTTGCAGAGCACTGGGGAAAGGCAGGCAGAGAATTCCCTGCTAGCACCTTCTCTGTGCCTGTTCACACTGCTTCGCAGAATCGCTTTTGTGCAGAAAACACTAACACTTGTTCAGAACGAAAGGAAACACAGAGCCCCAGATTTGCTGTTGTCCTGGAGAGCTTGCAGAGCACTGGGGAAAGGCAGGCAGAGAATTCCCTGCTAGCACCTTCTCTGTGCCTGTTCACATTGCTTCGCAGAATCGCTTTTGTGCAGAAAACACTAACACTTGTTCAGAACGAAAGAAAGCACAGAGCCCCAGATTTTATGTTGTCCTGGAGAGCTTGCAGAGCACTGGGGAAAGGCAGGCCGAGAATTCCCTGCTAGCACCTTCTCTGTGCCTGTTCACATTGCTTCGCAGAATCGCTTTTGTGCAGAAAACACTAACATTGTTCAGAACGAAAGGAAACACAGAGCCCCAGATTTGCTGTTGTCCTGGAGAGCTTGCAGAGCACTGGGGAAAGGCAGGCAGAGAATTCCCTGCTAGCACCTTCTCTGTGCCTGGGAAGCAGAAGTGTTCACATTGCTTCGCAGAATCGCTTTTGTGCAGAAAACACTAACACTTGTTCAGAACGAAAGAAAGCACAGAGCCCCAGATTTGCTGTTGTCCTGGAGAGCTTGCAGAGCACTGGGGAAAGGCAGGCAGAGAATTCCCTGCTAGCACCTTCTCTGTGCCTGTTCACATTGCTTCGCAGAATCGCTTTTGTGCAGGAAACATTAACACTTGTTCAGAACGAAAGAAAGCACAGAGCCCCAGATTTTATGTTGTCCTGGAGAGGTTGCAGAGCACTGGGGAAAGGCAGGCAGAGAATTCCCTGCTAGCACCTTCTCTGTGCCTGTTCACGTTGCTGCACAGAAGCGCTTTTGTGCAGAAAACACTAACACTTGTTCAGAACAAAAGAAAGCACAGAGCCCCAGATTTGCTGTTGTCCTGGAGAGATTGCAGAGCACTGGGGAAAGGCAGGCAGAGAATTCCCTGCTAGGACCTTCTCTGTGCCTGTGAAGCAGAAGTGTTCACATTGCTTCGCAGAATCGCTTTTGTGCAGAAAACACTAACACTTGTTCAGAACGAAAGAAAGCACAGAGCCCCAGATTTTATGTTGTCCTGGAGAGCTTGCAGAGCACTGGGGAAAGGCAGGCAGAGAATTCCCTGCTAGCACCTTCTCTGTGCCTGGGAAGCGGAAGTGTTCACATGGCTTCGCAGAATCGCTTTTGTGCAGAAAACACTAACACTTGTTCAGAACGAAAGAAAGCACAGAGCCCCAGATTTGCTGTTGTCCTGGAGAGCTTGCAGAGCACTGGGGAAAGGCAGGCAGAGAATTCCCTGCTAGCACCTTCTCTGTGCCTGTTCACACTACTTCGCAGAATCGCTTTTGTGCAGAAAACACTAACACTTGTTCAGAACGAAAGGAAACACAGAGCCCCAGATTTGCTGTTGTCCTGGAGAGCTTGCAGAGCACTGGGGAAAGGCAGGCAGAGAATTCCCTGCTAGCACCTTCTCTGTGCCTGTTCACACTGCTTCGCAGAATCGCTTTTGTGCAGAAAACACTAACACTTGTTCAGAACGAAAGGAAGCACAGAGCCCCAGGTTTGCTGTTGTCCTGGAGAGGTTGCAGAGCACTGGGGAAAGGCAGGCAGAGAATTCCCTGCTAGCACCTTCTCTGTGCCTGTTCACATTGCTTCGCAGACTCGCTTTTGTGCAGAACACACTAACACTTTTTCAGAACGAAAGAAAGCACAGAGCCCCAGATTTTATGTTGTCCTGGAGAGCTTGCAGAGCACTGGGGAAAGGCAGGCAGAGAATTCCCTGCTAGCACCTTCGCTGTGCCTGGGAAGCAAAAGTGTTCACATGGCTTCGCAGAATCGCTTTTGTGCAGAAAACACTAACACTTGTTCAGAACGAAAGAAAGCACAGAGCCCCAGATTTTATGTTGTCCTGGAGAGCTTGCAGAGCACTGGGGAAAGGCAGGCAGAGAATTCCCTGCTAGCACCTTCTCTGTGCCTGTTCACATTGCTTCGCAGACTCGCTTTTGTGCAGGACACACTAACACTTGTTCAGAACGAAAGAAAGCACAGAGCCCCAGATTTTATGTTGTCCTGGAGAGCTTGCAGAGCACTGGGGAAAGGCAGGCAGAGAATTCCCTGCTAGCACCTTCTCTGTGCCTGTTCACATTGCTTCGCAGAATCGCTTTTGTGCAGGAAACAGTAACACTTGTTCAGAACGAAAGAAAGCACAGAGCCCCAGATTTTATGTTGTCCTGGAGAGGTTGCAGAGCACTGGGGAAAGGCAGGCAGAGAATTCCCTTGTAGCACCTTCTGTGTGCCTGTTTACGTTGCTGCACAGAAGCGCTTTTGTGCAGAAAACACTAACACTTGTTCAGAACAAAAGAAAGCACAGAGCCCCAGATTTGCTGTTGTCCTGGAGAGATTGCAGAGCACTGGGGAAAGGCAGGCAGAGAATTCCCTGCTAGGACCTTCTCTGTGCCTGTGAAGCAGAAGTGTTCACATTGCTTCGCAGAATCGCTTTTGTGCAGAAAACACTAACACTTGTTCAGAACGAAAGAAAGCACAGAGCCCCAGATTTTATGTTGTCCTGGAGAGCTTGCAGAGCACTGGGGAAAGGCAGGCAGAGAATTCCCTGCTAGCACCTTCTCTGTGCCTGGGAAGCGGAAGTGTTCACATGGCTTCGCAGAATCGCTTTTGTGCAGAAAACACTAACACTTGTTCAGAACGAAAGAAAGCACAGAGCCCCAGATTTGCTGTTGTCCTGGAGAGCTTGCAGAGCACTGGGGAAAGGCAGGCAGAGAATTCCCTGCTAGCACCTTCTCTGTGCCTGTTCACATTGCTTCGCAGACTCGCTTTTGTGCAGAACACACTAACACTTGTTCAGAACGAAAGAAAGCACAGAGCCCCAGATTTTATGTTGTCCTGGAGAGCTTGCAGAGCACTGGGGAAAGGCAGGCAGAGAATTCCCTGCTAGCACCTTCTCTGTGCCTGTGAAGCAGAAGTGTTCACATTGCTTCGCAGAATCGCTTTTGTGCAGAAAACAGTAACACTTGTTCAGAACGAAAGAAAGCACAGAGCCCCAGATTTGCTGTTGTGTTGGAGAGGCTGCAGAGCACTGGCGAAAAGCAGGCCGAAAATTCCCTGCTAGCACCTTCTCTGTGCCTGGGAAGCAGAAGTGTTCACATTGCTTCGCAGAATCGCTTTTGTGCAGAAAACACTAACACTTGTTCAGAACGAAAGAAAGCACAGAGCCCCAGATTTTATGTTGTCCTGGAGAGCTTGCAGAGCACTGGGGAAAGGCAGGCAGAGAATTCCCTGCTAGCACCTTCTCTGTGCCTGTTCACACTCTTCGCAGAATCGCTTTTGTGCAGAAAACACTAACACTTGTTCAGAACGAAAGGAAACACAGAGCCCCAGATTTGCTGTTGTCCTGGAGAGCTTGCAGAGCACTGGGGAAAGGCAGGCAGAGAATTCCCTGCTAGCACCTTCTCTGTGCCTGTTCACACTGCTTCGCAGAATCGCTTTTGTGCAGAAAACACTAACACTTGTTCAGAACGAAAGGAAGCACAGAGCCCCAGATTTGCTGTTGTCCTGGAGAGGTTGCAGAGCACTGGGGAAAGGCAGGCAGAGAATTCCCTGCTAGCACCTTCTCTGTGCCTGTTGACATTGCTTCGCAGACTCGCTTTTGTGCAGAACACACTAACACTTTTTCAGAACGAAAGAAAGCACAGAGCCCCAGATTTTATGTTGTCCTGGAGAGCTTGCAGAGCACTGGGGAAAGGCAGGCAGAGAATTCCCTGCTAGCACCTTCTCTGTGCCTGGGAAGCAGAAGTGTTCACATGGCTTTGCAGAATCGCTTTTGTGCAGAAAACACTAACACTTGTTCAGAACGAAAGAAAGCACAGAGCCCCAGATTTTATGTTGTCCTGGAGAGGTTGCAGAGCACTGGGGAAAGGCAGGCAGAGTATTCCCTGCTAGCACCTTCTCTGTGCCTGTTCACATTGCTTCGCAGACTCGCTTTTGTGCAGAACACACTAACACTTGTTCAGAACGAAAGAAAGCACAGAGCCCCAGATTTTATGTTGTCCTGGAGAGCTTGCAGAGCACTGGGGAAAGGCAGGCAGAGAATTCCCTGCTAGCACCTACTCTGTGCCTGTTCACATTGCTTCGCAGAATCGCTTTTGTGCAGAAAACACTAACATTGTTCAGAACGAAAGGAAACACAGAGCCCCAGATTTGCTGTTGTCCTGGAGAGCTTGCAGAGCACTGGGGAAAGGCAGGCAGAGAATTCCCTGCTAGCACCTTCTCTGTGCCTGGGAAGAAGGAGTGTTCACATTGCTTCGCAGAATCGCTTTTGTGCAGAAAACAGTAACACTTGTTCAGAACGAAAGAAAGCACAGAGCCCCAGATTTTATGTTATCCTGGAGAGGTTGCAGAGCACTGGGGAAAGGCAGGCAGAGAATTCCCTGCTAGCACCTTCTCTGTGCCTGTTCACATTGCTTCGCAGAATCGCTTTTGTGCAGAACACACTAACACTTGTTCAGAACGAAAGGAAGCACAGAGCCCCAGATTTGCTGTTGTCCTGGAGAGCTTGCAGAGCACTGGGGAAAGGCAGGCAGAGAATTCCCTGCTAGGACCTACTCTGTGCCTGTGAAGCAGAAGTGTTCACATTGCTTCGCAGAATCGCTTTTGTGCAGAAAACACTAACACTTGTTCAGAACGAAAGAAAGCACAGAGCCCTAGATTTGCTGTTGTCCTGGAGAGCTTGCAGAGCACTGGGGAAAGGCAGGCAGAGAATTCCCTGCTAGCACCTTCTCTGTGCCTGTTCACACTGCTTCGCAGAATCGCTTTTGTGCAGAAAACACTAACACTTGTTCAGAACGAAAGGAAAAACAGAGCCCCAGATTTGCTGTTGTCCTGGAGAGCTTGCAGAGCACTGGGGAAAGGCAGGCAGAGAATTCCCTGCTAGCACCTTCTCTGTGCCTGTTCACATTGCTTCGCAGACTCGCTTTTGTGCAGAACACACTAACACTTGTTCAGAACGAAAGAAAGCACAGAGCCCCAGATTTTATGTTGTCCTGGAGAGGTTGCAGAGCACTGGGGAAAGGCAGGCAGAGAATTCCCTGCTAGCACCTTCTCTGTGCCTGTTCACATTGCTTCGCAGAATCGCTTTTGTGCAGAAAACACTAACACTTGTTCAGAACGAAAGGAAACACAGAGCCCCAGATTTTATGTTGTCCTGGAGAGCTTGCAGAGCACTGGGGAAAGGCAGGCAGAGAATTCCCTGCTAGCACCTTCTCTGTGCCTGGGAAGCAGAAGTGTTCACATTGCTTCGCAGAATCGCTTTTGTGCAGAAAACACTAACACTTGTTCAGAACGAAAGAAAGCACAGAGCCCCAGATTTGCTGTTGTCCTGGAGAGCTTGCAGAGCACTGGGGAAAGGCAGGCAGAGAATTCCCTGCTAGCACCTTCTCTGTGCCTGTTCACATTGCTTCGCAGAATCGCTTTTGTGCAGGAAACAGTAACACTTGTTCAGAACGAAAGAAAGCACAGAGCCCCAGATTTGCTGTTGTGTTGGAGAGCTTGCAGAGCACTGGGGAAAGGCAGGCAGAGAATTCCCTGCTAGCACCTTCTCTGTGCCTGTTCACGTTGCTTCGCAGACTCGCTTTTGTGCAGAACACACTAACACTTGTTCAGAACGAAAGAAAGCACAGAGCCCCAGATTTTATGTTGTCCTGGAGAGCTTGCAGAGCACTGGGGAAAGGCAGGCAGAGAATTCCCTGCTAGTACCTTCTCTGTGCCTGTGAAGCAGAAGTGTTCACATGGCTTCGCAGAATCGCTTTTGTGCAGAAAACAGTAACACTTGTTCAGAACGAAAGAAAGCACAGAGCCCCAGATTTGCTGTTGTGTTGGAGAGGCTGCAGAGCACTGCGGAAAAGCAGGCCGAGAATTCCCCGCTAGCACCTTCTCTGTGCCTGGGAAGCAGAAGTGTTCACATTGCTTCGCAGAATCGCTTTTGTGCAGAACACACTAACACTTGTTCAGAACGAAAGAAAGCACAGAGCCCCAGATTTTATGTTGTCCTGGAGAGCTTGCAGAGCACTGGGGAAAGGCAGGCAGAGAATTCCCTGCTAGCACCTTCTCTGTGCCTGTTCACATTGCTTCGCAGAATCGCTTCTGTGCAGAAAACACTAACACTTGTTCAGAACGAAAGAAAGCACAGAGCCCCAGATTTTATGTTGTCCTGGAGAGCTTGCAGAGCACTGGGGAAAGGCAGGCAGAGAATTCCCTGCTAGCACCTACTCTGTGCCTGTTCACATTGCTTCGCAGACTCGCTTTTGTGCAGAAAACACTAACATTGTTCAGAACGAAAGGAAACACAGAGCCCCAGATTTGCTGTTGTCCTGGAGAGCTTGCAGAGCACTGGGGAAAGGCAGGCAGAGAATTCCCTGCTAGCACCTTCTCTGTGCCTGGGAAGAAGAAGTGTTCACATTGCTTCGCAGAATCGCTTTTGTGCAGAAAACAGTAACACTTGTTCAGAACGAAAGAAAGCACAGAGCCCCAGATTTGCTGTTGTCCTGGAGAGCTTGCAGAGCACTGGGGAAAGGCAGGCAGAGAATTCCCTGCTAGCACCTTCTCTGTGCCTGTTCACATTGCTTCGCAGAATCGCTTTTGTGCAGGAAACATTAACACTTGTTCAGAACGAAAGAAAGCACAGAGCCCCAGATTTGCTGTTGTCCTGGAGAGCTTGCAGAGCACTGGGGAAAGGCAGGCAGAGAATTCCCTGCTAGGACCTACTCTGTGCCTGTGAAGCAGAAGTGTTCACATTGCTTCGCAGAATCGCTTTTGTGCAGAAAACACTAACACTTGTTCAGAACGAAAGAAAGCACAGAGCCCCAGATTTGCTGTTGTCCTGGAGAGCTTGCAGAGCACTGGGGAAAGGCAGGCAGAGAATTCCCTGCTAGCACCTTCTCTGTGCCTGTTCACACTGCTTCGCAGAATCGCTTTTGTGCAGAAAACACTAACACTTGTTCAGAACGAAAGGAAAAACAGAGCCCCAGATTTGCTGTTGTCCTGGAGAGCTTGCAGAGCACTGGGGAAAGGCAGGCAGAGAATTCCCTGCTAGCACCTTCTCTGTGCCTGTTCACATTGCTTCGCAGACTCGCTTTTGTGCAGAACACACTAACACTTGTTCAGAACGAAAGAAAGCACAGAGCCCCAGATTTTATGTTGTCCTGGAGAGGTTGCAGAGCACTGGGGAAAGGCAGGCAGAGAATTCCCTGCTAGCACCTTCTCTGTGCCTGTTCACATTGCTTCGCAGAATCGCTTTTGTGCAGAAAACACTAACACTTGTTCAGAACGAAAGGAAACACAGAGCCCCAGATTTTATGTTGTCCTGGAGAGCTTGCAGAGCACTGGGGAAAGGCAGGCAGAGAATTCCCTGCTAGCACCTTCTCTGTGCCTGGGAAGCAGAAGTGTTCACATTGCTTCGCAGAATCGCTTTTGTGCAGAAAACACTAACACTTGTTCAGAACGAAAGAAAGCACAGAGCCCCAGATTTGCTGTTGTCCTGGAGAGCTTGCAGAGCACTGGGGAAAGGCAGGCAGAGAATTCCCTGCTAGCACCTTCTCTGTGCCTGTTCACATTGCTTCGCAGAATCGCTTTTGTGCAGGAAACAGTAACACTTGTTCAGAACGAAAGAAAGCACAGAGCCCCAGATTTGCTGTTGTGTTGGAGAGCTTGCAGAGCACTGGGGAAAGGCAGGCAGAGAATTCCCTGCTAGCACCTTCTCTGTGCCTGTTCACGTTGCTTCGCAGACTCGCTTTTGTGCAGAACACACTAACACTTGTTCAGAACGAAAGAAAGCACAGAGCCCCAGATTTTATGTTGTCCTGGAGAGCTTGCAGAGCACTGGGGAAAGGCAGGCAGAGAATTCCCTGCTAGTACCTTCTCTGTGCCTGTGAAGCAGAAGTGTTCACATGGCTTCGCAGAATCGCTTTTGTGCAGAAAACAGTAACACTTGTTCAGAACGAAAGAAAGCACAGAGCCCCAGATTTGCTGTTGTGTTGGAGAGGCTGCAGAGCACTGCGGAAAAGCAGGCCGAGAATTCCCCGCTAGCACCTTCTCTGTGCCTGGGAAGCAGAAGTGTTCACATTGCTTCGCAGAATCGCTTTTGTGCAGAACACACTAACACTTGTTCAGAACGAAAGAAAGCACAGAGCCCCAGATTTTATGTTGTCCTGGAGAGCTTGCAGAGCACTGGGGAAAGGCAGGCAGAGAATTCCCTGCTAGCACCTTCTCTGTGCCTGTTCACATTGCTTCGCAGAATCGCTTCTGTGCAGAAAACACTAACACTTGTTCAGAACGAAAGAAAGCACAGAGCCCCAGATTTTATGTTGTCCTGGAGAGGTTGCAGAGCACTGGGGAAAGGCAGGCAGAGTATTCCCTGCTAGCACCTTCTCTGTGCCAGTTCACATTGCTTCGCAGACTCGCTTTTGTGCAGAACACACTAACACTTGTTCAGAACGAAAGAAAGCACAGAGCCCCAGATTTTATGTTGTCCTGGAGAGCTTGCAGAGCACTGGGGAAAGGCAGGCAGAGAATTCCCTGCTAGCACCTTCTCTGTGCCTGTTCACATTGCTTCGCAGAATCGCTTTTGTGCAGAAAACACTAACACTTGTTCAGAACGAAAGGAAACACAGAGCCCCAGATTTGCTGTTGTCCTGGAGAGCTTGCAGAGCACTGGGGAAAGGCAGGCAGAGAATTCCCTGCTAGCACCTTCTCTGTGCCTGGGAAGCAGAAGTGTTCACATTGCTTCGCAGAATCGCTTTTGTGCAGAAAACACTAACACTTGTTCAGAACGAAAGAAAGCACAGAGCCCCAGATTTGCTGTTGTCCTGGAGAGCTTGCAGAGCACTGGGGAAAGGCAGGCAGAGAATTCCCTTGTAGCACCTTCTCTGTGCCTGTTCACATTGCTTCGCAGAATCGCTTTTCTGCAGGAAACAGTAACACTTGTTCAGAACGAAAGAAAGCACAGAGCCCCAGATTTTATGTTGTCCTGGAGAGCTTGCAGAGCACTGGGGAAAGGCAGGCAGAGAATTCCCTGCTAGCACCTTCTCTGTGCCTGTTCACGTTGCTTCGCAGACTCGCTTTTGTGCAGAAAACACTAACACTTGTTCAGAACGAAAGAAAGCACAGAGCCCCAGATTTTATGTTGTCCTGGAGAGGTTGCAGAGCACTGGGGAAAGGCAGGCAGAGAATTCCCTGCTAGTACCTTCTCTGTGCCTGTGAAGCAGAAGTGTTCACATTGCTTCGCAGAATCGCTTTTGTGCAGAAAACAGTAACACTTGTTCAGAACGAAAGAAAGCACAGAGCCCCAGATTTGCTGTTGTGTTGGAGAGGCTGCAGAGCACTGGGGAAAAGCAGGCAGAGAATTCCCTGCTAGCACCTTCTCTGTGCCTGGGAAGCAGAAGTGTTCACATTGCTTCGCAGAATCGCTTTTGTGCAGAAAACACTAACACTTGTTCAGAACGAAAGAAAGCACAGAGCCCCAGATTTGCTGTTGTCCTGGAGAGCTTGCAGAGCACTGGGGAAAGGCAGGCAGAGAATTCCCTGCTAGCACCTTCTCTGTGCCTGTTCACACTGCTTCGCAGAATCGCTTTTGTGCAGAAAACACTAACACTTGTTCAGAACGAAAGGAAACACAGAGCCCCAGATTTTATGTTGTCCTGGAGAGCTTGCAGAGCACTGGGGAAAGGCAGGCAGAGAATTCCCTTGTAGCACCTTCTCTGTGCCTGTTCACATTGCTTCGCAGAATCGCTTTTGTGCAGAAAACACTAACACTTGTTCAGAACGAAAGGAAGCACAGAGCCCCAGATTTTATGTTGTCCTGGAGAGCTTGCAGAGCACTGGGGAAAGGCAGGCATAGAATTCCCTGCTAGCACCTTCTCTGTGCCTGGGAAGCAGAAGTGTTCACATGGCTTCGCAGAATCGCTTTTGTGCAGAAAACAGTAACACTTGTTCAGAACGAAAGAAAGCACAGAGCCCCAGATTTTATGTTGTCCTGGAGAGGTTGCAGAGCACTGGGGAAAGGCAGGCAGAGAATTCCCTGCTAGCACCTTCTCTGTGCCTGTTCACACTGCTTCGCAGAATCGCTTTTGTGCAGAAAACACTAACACTTGTTCAGAACGAAAGGAAACACAGAGCCCCAGATTTGCTGTTGTCCTGGAGAGCTTGCAGAGCACTGGGGAAAGGCAGGCAGAGAATTCCCTGCTAGCACCTTCTCTGTGCCTGTTCACATTGCTTCGCAGAATCGCTTTTGTGCAGAAAACACTAACACTTGTTCAGAACGAAAGAAAGCACAGAGCCCCAGATTTTATGTTGTCCTGGAGAGGTTGCAGAGCACTGGGGAAAGGCAGGCAGAGAATTCCCTGCTAGCACCTTCTCTGTGCCTGTTCACATTGCTTCGCAGACTCGCTTTTGTGCAGAAAACACTAACACTTGTTCAGAACGAAAGAAAGCACAGAGCCCCAGATTTTATGTTGTCCTGGAGAGCTTGCAGAGCACTGGGGAAAGGCAGGCAGAGAATTCCCTGCTAGCACCTTCTCTGTGCCTGTTCACATTGCTTCGCAGAATCGCTTTTGTGCAGAAAACACTAACACTTGTTCAGAACGAAAGGAAACACAGAGCCCCAGATTTGCTGTTGTCCTGGAGAGCTTGCAGAGCACTGGGGAAAGGCAGGCAGAGAATTCCCTGCTAGCACCTTCTCTGTGCCTGGGAAGCAGAAGTGTTCACATTGCTTCGCAGAATCGCTTTTGTGCAGAAAACACTAACACTTGTTCAGAACGAAAGAAAGCACAGAGCCCCAGATTTGCTGTTGTCCTGGAGAGCTTGCAGAGCACTGGGGAAAGGCAGGCAGAGAATTCCCTGCTAGCACCTTCTCTGTGCCTGTTCACGTTGCTTCGCAGAATCGCTTTTGTGCAGAACACACTAACACTTGTTCAGAACGAAAGAAAGCACAGAGCCCCAGATTTGCTGTTGTGTTGGAGAGGCTGCAGAGCACTGGGGAAAAGCAGGCAGAGAATTCCCTGCTAGCACCTTCTCTGTGCCTGGGAAGCAGAAGTGTTCACATTGCTTCGCAGAATCGCTTTTGTGCAGAAAACACTAACACTTGTTCAGAACGAAAGGAAACACAGAGCCCCAGATTTTATGTTGTCCTGGAGAGCTTGCAGAGCACTGGGGAAAGGCAGGCAGAGAATTCCCTTGTAGCACCTTCTCTGTGCCTGTTCACATTGCTTCGCAGAATCGCTTTTGTGCAGAAAACACTAACACTTGTTCAGAACGAAAGGAAGCACAGAGCCCCAGATTTGCTGTTGTCCTGGAGAGCTTGCAGAGCACTGGGGAAAGGCAGGCATAGAATTCCCTGCTAGCACCTTCTCTGTGCCTGGGAAGCAGAAGTGTTCACATGGCTTCGCAGAATCGCTTTTGTGCAGAAAACAGTAACACTTGTTCAGAACGAAAGAAAGCACAGAGCCCCAGATTTGCTGTTGTCCTGGAGAGGCTGCAGAGCACTGGGGAAAAGCAGGCCGAGAATTCCCTGCTAGCACCTTCTCTGTGCCTGGGAAGCAGAAGTGTTCACATTGCTTCGCAGAATCGCTTTTGTGCAGAACACACTAACACTTGTTCAGAACGAAAGAAAGCACAGAGCCCCAGATTTTATGTTGTCCTGGAGAGCTTGCAGAGCACTGGGGAAAGGCAGGCAGAGAATTCCCTGCTAGCACCTTCTCTGTGCCTGTTCACATTGCTTCGCAGACTCGCCTTTGTGCAGAAAACACTAACACTTGTTCAGAACGAAAGAAAGCACAGAGCCCCAGATTTTATGTTGTCCTGGAGAGCTTGCAGAGCACTGGGGAAAGGCAGGCAGAGAATTCCCTGCTAGCACCTTCTCTGTGCCTGGGAAGCAGAAGTGTTCACATTGCTTCGCAGAATCGCTTTTGTGCAGAAAACACTAACACTTGTTCAGAACGAAAGAAAGCACAGAGCCCCAGATTTGCTGTTGTCCTGGAGAGCTTGCAGAGCACTGGGGAAAGGCAGGCAGAGAATTCCCTGCTAGCACCTTCTCTGTGCCTGTTCACACTGCTTCGCAGAATCGCTTTTGTGCAGAAAACACTAACACTTGTTCAGAACGAAAGGAAACACAGAGCCCCAGATTTGCTGTTGTCCTGGAGAGCTTGCAGAGCACTGGGGAAAGGCAGGCAGAGAATTCCCTGCTAGCACCTTCTCTGTGCCTGTTCACATTGCTTCGCAGAATCGCTTTTGTGCAGAAAACACTAACACTTGTTCAGAACGAAAGAAAGCACAGAGCCCCAGATTTTATGTTGTCCTGGAGAGGTTGCAGAGCACTGGGGAAAGGCAGGCAGAGAATTCCCTGCTAGCACCTTCTCTGTGCCTGTTCACATTGCTTCGCAGACTCGCTTTTGTGCAGAAAACACTAACACTTGTTCAGAACGAAAGAAAGCACAGAGCCCCAGATTTTATGTTGTCCTGGAGAGCTTGCAGAGCACTGGGGAAAGGCAGGCAGAGAATTCCCTGCTAGCACCTTCTCTGTGCCTGTTCACATTGCTTCGCAGAATCGCTTTTGTGCAGAAAACACTAACACTTGTTCAGAACGAAAGGAAACACAGAGCCCCAGATTTGCTGTTGTCCTGGAGAGCTTGCAGAGCACTGGGGAAAGGCAGGCAGAGAATTCCCTGCTAGCACCTTCTCTGTGCCTGGGAAGCAGAAGTGTTCACATTGCTTCGCAGAATCGCTTTTGTGCAGAAAACACTAACACTTGTTCAGAACGAAAGAAAGCACAGAGCCCCAGATTTGCTGTTGTCCTGGAGAGCTTGCAGAGCACTGGGGAAAGGCAGGCAGAGAATTCCCTGCTAGCACCTTCTCTGTGCCTGTTCACGTTGCTTCGCAGAATCGCTTTTGTGCAGAACACACTAACACTTGTTCAGAACGAAAGAAAGCACAGAGCCCCAGATTTGCTGTTGTGTTGGAGAGGCTGCAGAGCACTGGGGAAAAGCAGGCAGAGAATTCCCTGCTAGCACCTTCTCTGTGCCTGGGAAGCAGAAGTGTTCACATTGCTTCGCAGAATCGCTTTTGTGCAGAAAACACTAACACTTGTTCAGAACGAAAGAAAGCACAGAGCCCCAGATTTTATGTTGTCCTGGAGAGCTTGCAGAGCACTGGGGAAAGGCAGGCAGAGAATTCCCTGCTAGCACCTTCTCTGTGCCTGTTCACACTGCTTCGCAGAATCGCTTTTGTGCAGAAAACACTAACACTTGTTCAGAACGAAAGGAAACACAGAGCCCCAGATTTTATGTTGTCCTGGAGAGGTTGCAGAGCACTGGGGAAAGGCAGGCAGAGAATTCCCTTGTAGCACCTTCTCTGTGCCTGTTCACATTGCTTCGCAGAATCGCTTTTGTGCAGAAAACACTAACACTTGTTCAGAACGAAAGGAAGCACAGAGCCCCAGATTTGCTGTTGTCCTGGAGAGCTTGCAGAGCACTGGGGAAAGGCAGGCATAGAATTCCCTGCTAGCACCTTCTCTGTGCCTGGGAAGCAGAAGTGTTCACATGGCTTCGCAGAATCGCTTTTGTGCAGAAAACAGTAACACTTGTTCAGAACGAAAGAAAGCACAGAGCCCCAGATTTGCTGTTGTCCTGGAGAGGCTGCAGAGCACTGGGGAAAAGCAGGCCGAGAATTCCCTGCTAGCACCTTCTCTGTGCCTGGGAAGCAGAAGTGTTCACATTGCTTCGCAGAATCGCTTTTGTGCAGAACACACTAACACTTGTTCAGAACGAAAGAAAGCACAGAGCCCCAGATTTTATGTTGTCCTGGAGAGCTTGCAGAGCACTGGGGAAAGGCAGGCAGAGAATTCCCTGCTAGCACCTTCTCTGTGCCTGTTCACATTGCTTCGCAGACTCGCCTTTGTGCAGAAAACACTAACACTTGTTCAGAACGAAAGAAAGCACAGAGCCCCAGATTTTATGTTGTCCTGGAGAGCTTGCAGAGCACTGGGGAAAGGCAGGCAGAGAATTCCCTGCTAGCACCTTCTCTGTGCCTGGGAAGCAGAAGTGTTCACATTGCTTCGCAGAATCGCTTTTGTGCAGAAAACACTAACACTTGTTCAGAACGAAAGAAAGCACAGAGCCCCAGATTTGCTGTTGTCCTGGAGAGCTTGCAGAGCACTGGGGAAAGGCAGGCAGAGAATTCCCTGCTAGCACCTTCTCTGTGCCTGTTCACATTGCTTCGCAGAATCGCTTTTGTGCAGGAAACATTAACACTTGTTCAGAACGAAAGAAAGCACAGAGCCCCAGATTTTATGTTATCCTGGAGAGGTTGCAGAGCACTGGGGAAAGGCAGGCAGAGAATTCCCTTGTAGCACCTTCTCTGTGCCTGTTCACGTTGCTGCACAGAAGCGCTTTTGTGCAGAAAACACTAACACTTGTTCAGAACGAAAGGAAGCACAGAGCCCCAGATTTGCTGTTGTCCTGGAGAGCTTGCAGAGCACTGGGGAAAGGCAGGCAGAGAATTCCCTGCTAGGACCTTCTCTGTGCCTGTGAAGCAGAAGTGTTCACATTGCTTCGCAGAATCGCTTTTGTGCAGAACACACTAACACTTTTTCAGAACGAAAGAAAGCACAGAGCCCCAGATTTTATGTTGTCCTGGAGAGCTTGCAGAGCACTGGGGAAAGGCAGGCAGAGAATTCCCTGCTAGCACCTTCTCTGTGCCTGGGAAGCAGAAGTGTTCACATGGCTTCGCAGAATCGCTTTTGTGCAGAAAACAGTAACACTTGTTCAGAACGACAGAAAGCACAGAGCCCCAGATTTGCTGTTGTCCTGGAGAGCTTGCAGAGCACTGGGGAAAGGCAGGCAGAGAATTCCCTGCTAGTACCTTCTCTGTGCCTGTGAAGCAGAAGTGTTCACATTGCTTCGCAGAATCGCTTTTGTGCAGAACACAGTAACACTTGTTCAGAACGAAAGAAAGCACAGAGCCCCAGATTTGCTGCTGTGTTGGAGAGGCTGCAGAGCACTGGGGAAAAGCAGGCAGAGAATTCCCTGCTAGCACCTTCTCTGTGCCTGGGAAGCAGAAGTGTTCACATTGCTTCGCAGAATCGCTTTTGTGCAGAAAACAGTAACACTTGTTCAGAACGAAAGAAAGCACAGAGCCCCAGATTTTATGTTGTCCTGGAGAGCTTGCAGAGCACTGGGGAAAGGCAGGCAGAGAATTCCCTGCTAGCACCTTCTCTGTGCCTGTTCACATTGCTTCGCAGAATCGCTTTTGTGCAGAAAACACTAACACTTGTTCAGAACGAAAGGAAACACAGAGCCCCAGATTTGCTGTTGTCCTGGAGAGCTTGCAGAGCACTGGGGAAAGGCAGGCAGAGAATTCCCTTGTAGCACCTTCTCTGTGCCTGTTCACACTGCTTCGCAGAATCGCTTTTGTGCAGAAAACACTAACACTTGTTCAGAACGAAAGGAAGCACATAGCCCCAGGTTTGCTGTTGTCCTGGAGAGGTTGCAGAGCACTGGGGAAAGGCAGGCAGAGAATTCCCTGCTAGCACCTTCTCTGTGCCTGTTCACATTGCTTCGCAGACTCGCTTTTGTGCAGAACACACTAACACTTTTTCAGAACGAAAGAAAGCACAGAGCCCCAGATTTTATGTTGTCCTGGAGAGCTTGCAGAGCACTGGGGAAAGGCAGGCAGAGAATTCCCTGCTAGCACCTTCGCTGTGCCTGGGAAGCAGAAGTGTTCACATGGCTTCGCAGAATCGCTTTTGTGCAGAAAACACTAACACTTGTTCAGAACGAAAGAAAGCACAGAGCCCCAGATTTTATGTTGTCCTGGAGAGGTTGCAGAGCACTGGGGAAAGGCAGGCATAGAATTCCCTGCTAGCACCTTCTCTGTGCCTGGGAAGCAGAAGTGTTCACATTGCTTCGCAGAATCGCTTTTGTGCAGAAAACAGTAACACTTGTTCAGAACGAAAGAAAGCACAGAGCCCCAGATTTGCTGTTGTGTTGGAGAGGCTGCAGAGCACTGCGGAAAAGCAGGCCGAGAATTCCCTGCTAGCACCTTCTCTGTGCCTGGGAAGCAGAAGTGTTCACATTGCTTCGCAGAATCGCTTTTGTGCAGAACACACTAACACTTGTTCAGAACGAAAGAAAGCACAGAGCCCCAGATTTTATGTTGTCCTGGAGAGCTTGCAGAGCACTGGGGAAAGGCAGGCAGAGAATTCCCTGCTAGCACCTTCTCTGTGCCTGTTCACACTGCTTCGCAGAATCGCTTTTGTGCAGAAAACAGTAACACTTGTTCAGAACGAAAGGAAACACAGAGCCCCAGATTTGCTGTTGTCCTGGAGAGCTTGCAGAGCACTGGGGAATGGCAGGCAGAGAATTCCCTGCTAGCACCTTCTCTGTGCCTGTTCACATTGCTTCGCAGAATCGCTTTTGTGCAGAAAACACTAACACTTGTTCAGAACGAAAGGAAGCACAGAGCCCCAGATTTGCTGTTGTCCTGGAGAGCTTGCAGAGCACTGGGGAAAGGCAGGCAGAGAATTCCCTGCTAGCACCTTCTCTGTGCCTGTTCACATTGCTTCGCAGACTCGCTTTTGTGCAGAACACACTAACACTTTTTCAGAACGAAAGAAAGCACAGAGCCCCAGATTTTATGTTGTCCTGGAGAGCTTGCAGAGCACTGGGGAAAGGCAGGCAGAGAATTCCCTGCTAGCACCTACTCTGTGCCTGTTCACATTGCTTCGCAGAATCGCTTTTGTGCAGAAAACACTAACATTGTTCAGAACGAAAGGAAACACAGAGCCCCAGATTTGCTGTTGTCCTGGAGAGCTTGCAGAGCACTGGGGAAAGGCAGGCAGAGAATTCCCTGCTAGCACCTTCTCTGTGCCTGGGAAGAAGAAGTGTTCACATTGCTTCGCAGAATCGCTTTTGTGCAGAAAACAGTAACACTTGTTCAGAACGAAAGAAAGCACAGAGCCCCAGATTTGCTGTTGTCCTGGAGAGCTTGCAGAGCACTGGGGAAAGGCAGGCAGAGAATTCCCTGCTAGCACCTTCTCTGTGCCTGTTCACATTGCTTCGCAGAATCGCTTTTGTGCAGGAAACATTAACACTTGTTCAGAACGAAAGAAAGCACAGAGCCCCAGATTTGCTGTTGTCCTGGAGAGCTTGCAGAGCACTGGGGAAAGGCAGGCAGAGAATTCCCTGCTAGGACCTACTCTGTGCCTGTGAAGCAGAAGTGTTCACATTGCTTCGCAGAATCGCTTTTGTGCAGAAAACACTAACACTTGTTCAGAACGAAAGAAAGCACAGAGCCCCAGATTTGCTGTTGTCCTGGAGAGCTTGCAGAGCACTGGGGAAAGGCAGGCAGAGAATTCCCTGCTAGCACCTTCTCTGTGCCTGTTCACACTGCTTCGCAGAATCGCTTTTGTGCAGAAAACACTAACACTTGTTCAGAACGAAAGGAAAAACAGAGCCCCAGATTTGCTGTTGTCCTGGAGAGCTTGCAGAGCACTGGGGAAAGGCAGGCAGAGAATTCCCTGCTAGCACCTTCTCTGTGCCTGTTCACATTGCTTCGCAGACTCGCTTTTGTGCAGAACACACTAACACTTGTTCAGAACGAAAGAAAGCACAGAGCCCCAGATTTTATGTTGTCCTGGAGAGGTTGCAGAGCACTGGGGAAAGGCAGGCAGAGAATTCCCTGCTAGCACCTTCTCTGTGCCTGTTCACATTGCTTCGCAGAATCGCTTTTGTGCAGAAAACACTAACACTTGTTCAGAACGAAAGGAAACACAGAGCCCCAGATTTTATGTTGTCCTGGAGAGCTTGCAGAGCACTGGGGAAAGGCAGGCAGAGAATTCCCTGCTAGCACCTTCTCTGTGCCTGGGAAGCAGAAGTGTTCACATTGCTTCGCAGAATCGCTTTTGTGCAGAAAACACTAACACTTGTTCAGAACGAAAGAAAGCACAGAGCCCCAGATTTGCTGTTGTCCTGGAGAGCTTGCAGAGCACTGGGGAAAGGCAGGCAGAGAATTCCCTGCTAGCACCTTCTCTGTGCCTGTTCACATTGCTTCGCAGAATCGCTTTTGTGCAGGAAACAGTAACACTTGTTCAGAACGAAAGAAAGCACAGAGCCCCAGATTTTATGTTGTCCTGGAGAGCTTGCAGAGCACTGGGGAAAGGCAGGCAGAGAATTCCCTGCTAGCACCTTCTCTGTGCCTGTTCACGTTGCTTCGCAGACTCGCTTTTGTGCAGAACACACTAACACTTGTTCAGAACGAAAGAAAGCACAGAGCCCCAGTTTTTATGTTGTCCTGGAGAGCTTGCAGAGCACTGGGGAAAGGCAGGCAGAGAATTCCCTGCTAGTACCTTCTCTGTGCCTGTGAAGCAGAAGTGTTCACATGGCTTCGCAGAATCGCTTTTGTGCAGAAAACAGTAACACTTGTTCAGAACGAAAGAAAGCACAGAGCCCCAGATTTGCTGTTGTGTTGGAGAGGCTGCAGAGCACTGCGGAAAAGCAGGCCGAGAATTCCCCGCTAGCACCTTCTCTGTGCCTGGGAAGCAGAAGTGTTCACATTGCTTCGCAGAATCGCTTTTGTGCAGAACACACTAACACTTGTTCAGAACGAAAGAAAGCACAGAGCCCCAGATTTTATGTTGTCCTGGAGAGCTTGCAGAGCACTGGGGAAAGGCAGGCAGAGAATTCCCTGCTAGCACCTTCTCTGTGCCTGTTCACATTGCTTCGCAGAATCGCTTCTGTGCAGAAAACACTAACACTTGTTCAGAACGAAAGAAAGCACAGAGCCCCAGATTTTATGTTGTCCTGGAGAGGTTGCAGAGCACTGGGGAAAGGCAGGCAGAGAATTCCCTGCTAGCACCTTCTCTGTGCCAGTTCACATTGCTTCGCAGACACGCTTTTGTGCAGAACACACTAACACTTGTTCAGAACGAAAGAAAGCACAGAGCCCCAGATTTTATGTTGTCCTGGAGAGCTTGCAGAGCACTGGGGAAAGGCAGGCAGAGAATTCCCTGCTAGCACCTTGTCTGTGCCTGTTCACGTTGCTTCGCAGACTCGCTTTTGTGCAGAAAACACTAACACTTGTTCAGAACGAAAGAAAGCACAGAGCCCCAGATTTTATGTTGTCCTGGAGAGCTTGCAGAGCACTGGGGAAAGGCAGGCAGAGAATTCCCTGCTAGTACCTTCTCTGTGCCTGTGAAGCAGAAGTGTTCACATTGCTTCGCAGAATCGCTTTTGTGCAGAAAACAGTAACACTTGTTCAGAACGAAAGAAAGCACAGAGCCCCAGATTTGCTGTTGTGTTGGAGAGGCTGCAGAGCACTGGGGAAAAGCAGGCAGAGAATTCCCTGCTAGCACCTTCTCTGTGCCTGGGAAGCAGAAGTGTTCACATTGCTTCGCAGAATCGCTTTTGTGCAGAAAACACTAACACTTGTTCAGAACGAAAGAAAGCACAGAGCCCCAGATTTGCTGTTGTCCTGGAGAGCTTGCAGAGCACTGGGGAAAGGCAGGCAGAGAATTCCCTGCTAGCACCTTCTCTGTGCCTGTTCACACTGCTTCGCAGAATCGCTTTTGTGCAGAAAACACTAACACTTGTTCAGAACGAAAGGAAACACAGAGCCCCAGATTTTATGTTGTCCTGGAGAGCTTGCAGAGCACTGGGGAAAGGCAGGCAGAGAATTCCCTGCTAGCACCTTCTCTGTGCCTGTTCACATTGCTTCGCAGAATCGCTTTTGTGCAGAAAACACTAACACTTGTTCAGAACGAAAGAAAGCACAGAGCCCCAGATTTGCTGTTGTCCTGGAGAGCTTGCAGAGCACTGGGGAAAGGCAGGCAGAGAATTCCCTGCTAGCACCTTCTCTGTGCCTGTTCACGTTGCTTCGCAGAATCGCTTTTGTGCAGAACACACTAACACTTGTTCAGAACGAAAGAAAGCACAGAGCCCCAGATTTGCTGTTGTGTTGGAGAGGCTGCAGAGCACTGGGGAAAAGCAGGCAGAGAATTCCCTGCTAGCACCTTCTCTGTGCCTGGGAAGCAGAAGTGTTCACATTGCTTCGCAGAATCGCTTTTGTGCAGAAAACACTAACACTTGTTCAGAACGAAAGAAAGCACAGAGCCCCAGATTTTATGTTGTCCTGGAGAGCTTGCAGAGCACTGGGGAAAGGCAGGCAGAGAATTCCCTGCTAGCACCTTCTCTGTGCCTGTTCACACTGCTTCGCAGAATCGCTTTTGTGCAGAAAACACTAACACTTGTTCAGAACGAAAGGAAACACAGAGCCCCAGATTTTATGTTGTCCTGGAGAGGTTGCAGAGCACTGGGGAAAGGCAGGCAGAGAATTCCCTTGTAGCACCTTCTCTGTGCCTGTTCACATTGCTTCGCAGAATCGCTTTTGTGCAGAAAACACTAACACTTGTTCAGAACGAAAGGAAGCACAGAGCCCCAGATTTTATGTTGTCCTGGAGAGCTTGCAGAGCACTGGGGAAAGGCAGGCATAGAATTCCCTGCTAGCACCTTCTCTGTGCCTGGGAAGCAGAAGTGTTCACATGGCTTCGCAGAATCGCTTTTGTGCAGAAAACAGTAACACTTGTTCAGAACGAAAGAAAGCACAGAGCCCCAGATTTGCTGTTGTCCTGGAGAGGCTGCAGAGCACTGGGGAAAAGCAGGCCGAGAATTCCCTGCTAGCACCTTCTCTGTGCCTGGGAAGCAGAAGTGTTCACATTGCTTCGCAGAATCGCTTTTGTGCAGAACACACTAACACTTGTTCAGAACGAAAGAAAGCACAGAGCCCCAGATTTTATGTTGTCCTGGAGAGGTTGCAGAGCACTGGGGAAAGGCAGGCAGAGAATTCCCTGCTAGCACCTTCTCTGTGCCTGTTCACACTGCTTCGCAGAATCGCTTTTGTGCAGAAAACACTAACACTTGTTCAGAACGAAAGGAAACACAGAGCCCCAGATTTGCTGTTGTCCTGGAGAGCTTGCAGAGCACTGGGGAAAGGCAGGCAGAGAATTCCCTGCTAGCACCTTCTCTGTGCCTGTTCACATTGCTTCGCAGAATCGCTTTTGTGCAGAAAACACTAACACTTGTTCAGAACGAAAGAAAGCACAGAGCCCCAGATTTTATGTTGTCCTGGAGAGGTTGCAGAGCACTGGGGAAAGGCAGGCAGAGAATTCCCTGCTAGCACCTTCTCTGTGCCTGTTCACATTGCTTCGCAGACTCGCTTTAGTGCAGAAAACACTAACACTTGTTCAGAACGAAAGAAAGCACAGAGCCCCAGATTTTATGTTGTCCTGGAGAGCTTGCAGAGCACTGGGGAAAGGCAGGCAGAGAATTCCCTGCTAGCACCTTCTCTGTGCCTGTTCACATTGCTTCGCAGAATCGCTTTTGTGCAGAAAACACTAACACTTGTTCAGAACGAAAGGAAACACAGAGCCCCAGATTTGCTGTTGTCCTGGAGAGCTTGCAGAGCACTGGGGAAAGGCAGGCAGAGAATTCCCTGCTAGCACCTTCTCTGTGCCTGGGAAGCAGAAGTGTTCACATTGCTTCGCAGAATCGCTTTTGTGCAGAAAACACTAACACTTGTTCAGAACGAAAGAAAGCACAGAGCCCCAGATTTGCTGTTGTCCTGGAGAGCTTGCAGAGCACTGGGGAAAGGCAGGCAGAGAATTCCCTGCTAGCACCTTCTCTGTGCCTGTTCACATTGCTTCGCAGAATCGCTTTTCTGCAGGAAACAGTAACACTTGTTCAGAACGAAAGAAAGCACAGAGCCCCAGATTTTATGTTGTCCTGGAGAGCTTGCAGAGCACTGGGGAAAGGCAGGCAGAGAATTCCCTTGTAGCACCTTCTCTGTGCCTGTTCACGTTGCTTCGCAGAATCGCTTTTGTGCAGAACACACTAACACTTGTTCAGAACGAAAGAAAGCACAGAGCCCCAGATTTGCTGTTGTGTTGGAGAGGCTGCAGAGCACTGGGGAAAAGCAGGCAGAGAATTCCCTGCTAGCACCTTCTCTGTGCCTGGGAAGCAGAAGTGTTCACATTGCTTCGCAGAATCGCTTTTGTGCAGAAAACACTAACACTTGTTCAGAACGAAAGAAAGCACAGAGCCCCAGATTTTATGTTGTCCTGGAGAGCTTGCAGAGCACTGGGGAAAGGCAGGCAGAGAATTCCCTGCTAGCACCTTCTCTGTGCCTGTTCACACTGCTTCGCAGAATCGCTTTTGTGCAGAAAACACTAACACTTGTTCAGAACGAAAGGAAACACAGAGCCCCAGATTTTATGTTGTCCTGGAGAGGTTGCAGAGCACTGGGGAAAGGCAGGCAGAGAATTCCCTTGTAGCACCTTCTCTGTGCCTGTTCACATTGCTTCGCAGAATCGCTTTTGTGCAGAAAACACTAACACTTGTTCAGAACGAAAGGAAGCACAGAGCCCCAGATTTTATGTTGTCCTGGAGAGCTTGCAGAGCACTGGGGAAAGGCAGGCATAGAATTCCCTGCTAGCACCTTCTCTGTGCCTGGGAAGCAGAAGTGTTCACATGGCTTCGCAGAATCGCTTTTGTGCAGAAAACAGTAACACTTGTTCAGAACGAAAGAAAGCACAGAGCCCCAGATTTGCTGTTGTCCTGGAGAGGCTGCAGAGCACTGGGGAAAAGCAGGCCGAGAATTCCCTGCTAGCACCTTCTCTGTGCCTGGGAAGCAGAAGTGTTCACATTGCTTCGCAGAATCGCTTTTGTGCAGAACACACTAACACTTGTTCAGAACGAAAGAAAGCACAGAGCCCCAGATTTTATGTTGTCCTGGAGAGCTTGCAGAGCACTGGGGAAAGGCAGGCAGAGAATTCCCTGCTAGCACCTTCTCTGTGCCTGTTCACATTGCTTCGCAGACTCGCCTTTGTGCAGAAAACACTAACACTTGTTCAGAACGAAAGAAAGCACAGAGCCCCAGATTTTATGTTGTCCTGGAGAGCTTGCAGAGCACTGGGGAAAGGCAGGCAGAGAATTCCCTGCTAGCACCTTCTCTGTGCCTGGGAAGCAGAAGTGTTCACATTGCTTCGCAGAATCGCTTTTGTGCAGAAAACACTAACACTTGTTCAGAACGAAAGAAAGCACAGAGCCCCAGATTTGCTGTTGTCCTGGAGAGCTTGCAGAGCACTGGGGAAAGGCAGGCAGAGAATTCCCTGCTAGCACCTTCTCTGTGCCTGTTCACATTGCTTCGCAGAATCGCTTTTGTGCAGGAAACACTAACACTTGTTCAGAACGAAAGAAAGCACAGAGCCCCAGATTTTATGTTATCCTGGAGAGGTTGCAGAGCACTGGGGAAAGGCAGGCAGAGAATTCCCTTGTAGCACCTTCTCTGTGCCTGTTCACGTTGCTGCACAGAAGCGCTTTTGTGCAGAAAACACTAACACTTGTTCAGAACGAAAGGAAGCACAGAGCCCCAGATTTGCTGTTGTCCTGGAGAGCTTGCAGAGCACTGGGGAAAGGCAGGCAGAGAATTCCCTGCTAGGACCTTCTCTGTGCCTGTGAAGCAGAAGTGTTCACATTGCTTCGCAGAATCGCTTTTGTGCAGAACACACTAACACTTTTTCAGAACGAAAGAAAGCACAGAGCCCCAGATTTTATGTTGTCCTGGAGAGCTTGCAGAGCACTGGGGAAAGGCAGGCAGAGAATTCCCTGCTAGCACCTTCTCTGTGCCTGGGAAGCAGAAGTGTTCACAGGGCTTCGCAGAATCGCTTTTGTGCAGAAAACACTAACACTTGTTCAGAACGAAAGAAAGCACAGAGCCCCAGATTTTATGTTGTCCTGGAGAGCTTGCAGAGCACTGGGGAAAGGCAGGCAGAGAATTCCCTGCTAGCACCTTCTCTGTGCCTGTTCACATGGCTTCGCAGAATCGCTTTTGTGCAGAAAACACTAACACTTGTTCAGAACGAAAGGAAACACAGAGCCCCAGATTTGCTGTTGTCCTGGAGAGCTTGCAGAGCACTGGGGAAAGGCAGGCAGAGAATTCCCTGCTAGCACCTTCTCTGTGCCTGTTCACACTGCTTCGCAGAATCGCTTTTGTGCAGAAAACACTAACACTTGTTCAGAACGAAAGGAAGCACATAGCCCCAGGTTTGCTGTTGTCCTGGAGAGGTTGCAGAGCACTGGGGAAAGGCAGGCAGAGAATTCCCTGCTAGCACCTTCTCTGTGCCTGTTCACATTGCTTCGCAGACTCGCTTTTGTGCAGAACACACTAACACTTTTTCAGAACGAAAGAAAGCACAGAGCCCCAGATTTTATGTTGTCCTGGAGAGCTTGCAGAGCACTGGGGAAAGGCAGGCAGAGAATTCCCTGCTAGCACCTTCTCTGTGCCTGGGAAGCAGAAGTGTTCACATGGCTTCGCAGAATCGCTTTTGTGCAGAAAACACTAACACTTGTTCAGAACGAAAGAAAGCACAGAGCCCCAGATTTTATGTTGTCCTGGAGAGGTTGCAGAGCACTGGGGAAAGGCAGGCATAGAATTCCCTGCTAGCACCTTCTCTGTGCCTGGGAAGCAGAAGTGTTCACATTGCTTCGCAGAATCGCTTTTGTGCAGAAAACAGTAACACTTGTTCAGAACGAAAGAAAGCACAGAGCCCCAGATTTGCTGTTGTGTTGGAGAGGCTGCAGAGCACTGCGGAAAAGCAGGCCGAGAATTCCCTGCTAGCACCTTCTCTGTGCCTGGGAAGCAGAAGTGTTCACATTGCTTCGCAGAATCGCTTTTGTGCAGAACACACTAACACTTGTTCAGAACGAAAGAAAGCACAGAGCCCCAGATTTTATGTTGTCCTGGAGAGCTTGCAGAGCACTGGGGAAAGGCAGGCAGAGAATTCCCTGCTAGCACCTTCTCTGTGCCTGTTCACACTGCTTCGCAGAATCGCTTTTGTGCAGAAAACAGTAACACTTGTTCAGAACGAAAGGAAACACAGAGCCCCAGATTTGCTGTTGTCCTGGAGAGCTTGCAGAGCACTGGGGAATGGCAGGCAGAGAATTCCCTGCTAGCACCTTCTCTGTGCCTGTTCACATTGCTTCGCAGAATCGCTTTTGTGCAGAAAACACTAACACTTGTTCAGAACGAAAGGAAGCACAGAGCCCCAGATTTGCTGTTGTCCTGGAGAGGTTGCAGAGCACTGGGGAAAGGCAGGCAGAGAATTCCCTGCTAGCACCTTCTCTGTGCCTGTTCACATTGCTTCGCAGACTCGCTTTTGTGCAGAACACACTAACACTTTTTCAGAACGAAAGAAAGCACAGAGCCCCAGATTTTATGTTGTCCTGGAGAGCTTGCAGAGCACTGGGGAAAGGCAGGCATAGAATTCCCTGCTAGCACCTTCTCTGTGCCTGGGAAGCAGAAGTGTTCACATTGCTTCGCAGAATCGCTTTTGTGCAGAAAACAGTAACACTTGTTCAGAACGAAAGAAAGCACAGAGCCCCAGATTTGCTGTTGTGTTGGAGAGGCTGCAGAGCACTGCGGAAAAGCAGGCCGAGAATTCCCTGCTAGCACCTTCTCTGTGCCTGGGAAGCAGAAGTGTTCACATTGCTTCGCAGAATCGCTTTTGTGCAGAACACACTAACACTTGTTCAGAACGAAAGAAAGCACAGAGCCCCAGATTTTATGTTGTCCTGGAGAGCTTGCAGAGCACTGGGGAAAGGCAGGCAGAGAATTCCCTGCTAGCACCTTCTCTGTGCCTGTTCACACTGCTTCGCAGAATCGCTTTTGTGCAGAAAACAGTAACACTTGTTCAGAACGAAAGGAAACACAGAGCCCCAGATTTGCTGTTGTCCTGGAGAGCTTGCAGAGCACTGGGGAATGGCAGGCAGAGAATTCCCTGCTAGCACCTTCTCTGTGCCTGTTCACATTGCTTCGCAGAATCGCTTTTGTGCAGAAAACACTAACACTTGTTCAGAACGAAAGGAAGCACAGAGCCCCAGATTTGCTGTTGTCCTGGAGAGCTTGCAGAGCACTGGGGAAAGGCAGGCAGAGAATTCCCTGCTAGCACCTTCTCTGTGCCTGTTCACATTGCTTCGCAGACTCGCTTTTGTGCAGAACACACTAACACTTTTTCAGAACGAAAGAAAGCACAGAGCCCCAGATTTTATGTTGTCCTGGAGAGCTTGCAGAGCACTGGGGAAAGGCAGGCAGAGAATTCCCTGCTAGCACCTTCGCTGTGCCTGGGAAGCAGAAGTGTTCACATGGCTTCGCAGAATCGCTTTTGTGCAGAAAACAGTAACACTTGTTCAGAACGAAAGAAAGCACAGAGCCCCAGATTTTATGTTGTCCTGGAGAGGTTGCAGAGCACTGGGGAAAGGCAGGCAGAGTATTCCCTGCTAGCACCTTCTCTGTGCCTGTTCACATTGCTTCGCAGACTCGCTTTTGTGCAGAACACACTAACACTTGTTCAGAACGAAAGAAAGCACAGAGCCCCAGATTTTATGTTGTCCTGGAGAGCTTGCAGAGCACTGGGGAAAGGCAGGCCGAGAATTCCCTGCTAGCACCTTCTCTGTGCCTGTTCACATTGCTTCGCAGAATCGCTTTTGTGCAGAAAACACTAACATTGTTCAGAACGAAAGGAAACACAGAGCCCCAGATTTGCTGTTGTCCTGGAGAGCTTGCAGAGCACTGGGGAAAGGCAGGCAGAGAATTCCCTGCTAGCACCTTCTCTGTGCCTGGGAAGCAGAAGTGTTCACATTGCTTCGCAGAATCGCTTTTGTGCAGAAAACACTAACACTTGTTCAGAACGAAAGAAAGCACAGAGCCCCAGGTTTGCTGTTGTCCTGGAGAGCTTGCAGAGCACTGGGGAAAGGCAGGCAGAGAATTCCCTGCTAGCACCTTCTCTGTGCCTGTTCACATTGCTTCGCAGAATCGCTTTTGTGCAGGAAACATTAACACTTGTTCAGAACGAAAGAAAGCACAGAGCCCCAGATTTTATGTTGTCCTGGAGAGGTTGCAGAGCACTGGGGAAAGGCAGGCAGAGAATTCCCTGCTAGCATTCCCTGCTAGCACCTTCTCTGTGCCTGTTCACATTGCTTCGCAGAATCGCTTTTGTGCAGAACACACTAACACTTGTTCAGAACGAAAGAAAGCACAGAGCCCCAGATTTTATGTTGTCCTGGAGAGCTTGCAGAGCACTGGGGAAAGGCAGGCAGAGAATTCCCTGCTAGCACCTTCTCTGTGCCTGTGAAGCAGAAGTGTTCACATTGCTTCGCAGAATCGCTTTTGTGCAGAAAACAGTAACACTTGTTCAGAACGAAAGAAAGCACAGAGCCCCAGATTTGCTGTTGTGTTGGAGAGGCTGCAGAGCACTGGGGAAAAGCAGGCAGAGAATTCCCTGCTAGCACCTTCTCTGTGCCTGGGAAGCAGAAGTGTTCACATTGCTTCGCAGAATCGCTTTTGTGCAGAACACACTAACACTTGTTCAGAACGAAAGAAAGCACAGAGCCCCAGATTTTATGTTGTCCTGGAGAGCTTGCAGAGCACTGGGGAAAGGCAGGCAGAGAATTCCCTGCTAGCACCTTCTCTGTGCCTGTTCACACTGCTTCGCAGAATCGCTTTTGTGCAGAAAACACTAACACTTGTTCAGAACGAAAGGAAACACAGAGCCCCAGATTTGCTGTTGTCCTGGAGAGCTTGCAGAGCACTGGGGAAAGGCAGGCAGAGAATTCCCTGCTAGCACCTTCTCTGTGCCTGTTCACATTGCTTCGCAGACTCGCTTTTGTGCAGATCACACTAACACTTGTTCAGAACGAAAGAAAGCACAGAGCCCCAGATTTTATGTTGTCCTGGAGAGGTTGCAGAGCACTGGGGAAAGGCAGGCAGAGAATTCCCTGCTAGCACCTTCTCTGTGCCTGTTCACATTGCTTCGCAGAATCGCTTTTGTGCAGAAAACACTAACACTTGTTCAGAACGAAAGGAAACACAGAGCCCCAGATTTGCTGTTGTCCTGGAGAGCTTGCAGAGCACTGGGGAAAGGCAGGCAGAGAATTCCCTGCTAGCACCTTCTCTGTGCCTGTTCACATTGCTTCGCAGAATCGCTTTTCTGCAGGAAACAGTAACACTTGTTCAGAACGAAAGAAAGCACAGAGCCCCAGATTTTATGTTGTCCTGGAGAGCTTGCAGAGCACTGGGGAAAGGCAGGCAGAGAATTCCCTGCTAGCACCTTCTCTGTGCCTGTTCACGTTGCTTCGCAGACTCGCTTTTGTGCAGAACACACTAACACTTGTTCAGAACGAAAGAAAGCACAGAGCCCCAGATTTTATGTTGTCCTGGAGAGCTTGCAGAGCACTGGGGAAAGGCAGGCAGAGAATTCCCTGCTAGCACCTTCTCTGTGCCTGTGAAGCAGAAGTGTTCACATTGCTTCGCAGAATCGCTTTTGTGCAGAAAACAGTAACACTTGTTCAGAACGAAAGAAAGCACAGAGCCCCAGATTTTATGTTGTCCTGGAGAGCTTGCAGAGCACTGGGGAAAGGCAGGCAGAGAATTCCCTGCTAGCACCTTCTCTGTGCCTGTTCACATTGCTTCGCAGAATCGCTTTTGTGCAGAAAACAGTAACACTTGTTCAGAACGAAAGAAAGCACAGAGCCCCAGATTTGCTGTTGTGTTGGAGAGGCTGCAGAGCACTGGGGAAAAGCAGGCAGAGAATTCCCTGCTAGCACCTTCTCTGTGCCTGGGAAGCAGAAGTGTTCACATTGCTTCGCAGAATCGCTTTTGTGCAGAACACACTAACACTTGTTCAGAACGAAAGAAAGCACAGAGCCCCAGATTTTATGTTGTCCTGGAGAGCTTGCAGAGCACTGGGGAAAGGCAGGCAGAGAATTCCCTGCTAGCACCTTCTCTGTGCCTGTTCACACTGCTTCGCAGAATCGCTTTTGTGCAGAAAACACTAACACTTGTTCAGAACGAAAGGAAACACAGAGCCCCAGATTTGCTGTTGTCCTGGAGAGCTTGCAGAGCACTGGGGAAAGGCAGGCAGAGAATTCCCTGCTAGCACCTTCTCTGTGCCTGGGAAGCAGAAGTGTTCACATTGCTTCGCAGAATCGCTTTTGTGCAGAAAACACTAACACTTGTTCAGAACGAAAGAAAGCACAGAGCCCCAGATTTGCTGTTGTGTTGGAGAGGCTGCAGAGCACTGGGGAAAAGCAGGCAGAGAATTCCCTGCTAGCACCTTCTCTGTGCCTGGGAAGCAGAAGTGTTCACATTGCTTCGCAGAATCGCTTTTGTGCAGAACACACTAACACTTGTTCAGAACGAAAGAAAGCACAGAGCCCCAGATTTTATGTTGTCCTGGAGAGCTTGCAGAGCACTGGGGAAAGGCAGGCAGAGAATTCCCTGCTAGCACCTTCTCTGTGCCTGTTCACACTGCTTCGCAGAATCGCTTTTGTGCAGAAAACACTAACACTTGTTCAGAACGAAAGGAAACACAGAGCCCCAGATTTGCTGTTGTCCTGGAGAGCTTGCAGAGCACTGGGGAAAGGCAGGCAGAGAATTCCCTGCTAGCACCTTCTCTGTGCCTGTTCACATTGCTTCGCAGAATCGCTTTTCTGCAGGAAACAGTAACACTTGTTCAGAACGAAAGAAAGCACAGAGCCCCAGATTTTATGTTGTCCTGGAGAGCTTGCAGAGCACTGGGGAAAGGCAGGCAGAGAATTCCCTGCTAGCACCTTCTCTGTGCCTGTTCACGTTGCTTCGCAGACTCGCTTTTGTGCAGAACACACTAACACTTGTTCAGAACGAAAGAAAGCACAGAGCCCCAGATTTTATGTTGTCCTGGAGAGCTTGCAGAGCACTGGGGAAAGGCAGGCAGAGAATTCCCTGCTAGCACCTTCTCTGTGCCTGTGAAGCAGAAGTGTTCACATTGCTTCGCAGAATCGCTTTTGTGCAGAAAACAGTAACACTTGTTCAGAACGAAAGAAAGCACAGAGCCCCAGATTTGCTGTTGTGTTGGAGAGGCTGCAGAGCACTGGGGAAAGGCAGGCCGAGAATTCCCTGCTAGCACCTTCTCTGTGCCTGGGAAGCAGAAGTGTTCACATTGCTTCGCAGAATCGCTTTTGTGCAGAAAACAGTAACACTTGTTCAGAACGAAAGAAAGCACAGAGCCCCAGATTTTATGTTGTCCTGGAGAGCTTGCAGAGCACTGGGGAAAGGCAGGCAGAGAATTCCCTGCTAGCACCTTCTCTGTGCCTGTTCACATTGCTTCGCAGAATCGCTTTTCTGCAGGAAACAGTAACACTTGTTCAGAACGAAAGAAAGCACAGAGCCCCAGATTTTATGTTGTCCTGGAGAGCTTGCAGAGCACTGGGGAAAGGCAGGCAGAGAATTCCCTGCTAGCACCTTCTCTGTGCCTGTTCACGTTGCTTCGCAGACTCGCTTTTGTGCAGAACACACTAACACTTGTTCAGAACGAAAGAAAGCACAGAGCCCCAGATTTTATGTTGTCCTGGAGAGCTTGCAGAGCACTGGGGAAAGGCAGGCAGAGAATTCCCTGCTAGCACCTTCTCTGTGCCTGTGAAGCAGAAGTGTTCACATTGCTTCGCAGAATCGCTTTTGTGCAGAAAACAGTAACACTTGTTCAGAACGAAAGAAAGCACAGAGCCCCAGATTTGCTGTTGTGTTGGAGAGGCTGCAGAGCACTGGGGAAAGGCAGGCCGAGAATTCCCTGCTAGCACCTTCTCTGTGCCTGGGAAGCAGAAGTGTTCACATTGCTTCGCAGAATCGCTTTTGTGCAGAAAACACTAACACTTGTTCAGAACGAAAGAAAGCACAGAGCCCCAGATTTTATGTTGTCCTGGAGAGCTTGCAGAGCACTGGGGAAAGGCAGGCAGAGAATTCCCTGCTAGCACCTTCTCTGTGCCTGTTCACACTACTTCGCAGAATCGCTTTTGTGCAGAAAACACTAACACTTGTTCAGAACGAAAGGAAACACAGAGCCCCAGATTTGCTGTTGTCCTGGAGAGCTTGCAGAGCACTGGGGAAAGGCAGGCAGAGAATTCCCTGCTAGCACCTTCTCTGTGCCTGTTCACACTGCTTCGCAGAATCGCTTTTGTGCAGAAAACACTAACACTTGTTCAGAACGAAAGGAAGCACATAGCCCCAGGTTTGCTGTTGTCCTGGAGAGGTTGCAGAGCACTGGGGAAAGGCAGGCAGAGAATTCCCTGCTAGCACCTTCTCTGTGCCTGTTCACATTGCTTCGCAGACTCGCTTTTGTGCAGAACACACTAACACTTTTTCAGAACGAAAGAAAGCACAGAGCCCCAGATTTTATGTTGTCCTGGAGAGCTTGCAGAGCACTGGGGAAAGGCAGGCAGAGAATTCCCTGCTAGCACCTTCGCTGTGCCTGGGAAGCAGAAGTGTTCACATGGCTTCGCAGAATCGCTTTTGTGCAGAAAACACTAACACTTGTTCAGAACGAAAGAAAGCACAGAGCCCCAGATTTTATGTTGTCCTGGAGAGCTTGCAGAGCACTGGGGAAAGGCAGGCAGAGAATTCCCTGCTAGCACCTTCTCTGTGCCTGGGAAGCAGAAGTGTTCACATTGCTTCGCAGAATCGCTTTTGTGCAGAAAACAGTAACACTTGTTCAGAACGAAAGAAAGCACAGAGCCCCAGATTTTATGTTGTGTTGGAGAGGCTGCAGAGCACTGCGGAAAAGCAGGCCGAGAATTCCCTGCTAGCACCTTCTCTGTGCCTGGGAAGCAGAAGTGTTCACATTGCTTCGCAGAATCGCTTTTGTGCAGAACACACTAACACTTGTTCAGAACGAAAGAAAGCACAGAGCCCCAGATTTTATGTTGTCCTGGAGAGCTTGCAGAGCACTGGGGAAATGCAGGCAGAGAATTCCCTGCTAGCACCTTCTCTGTGCCTGTTCACACTGCTTCGCAGAATCGCTTTTGTGCAGAAAACAGTAACACTTGTTCAGAACGAAAGGAAACACAGAGCCCCAGATTTGCTGTTGTCCTGGAGAGCTTGCAGAGCACTGGGGAATGGCAGGCAGAGAATTCCCTGCTAGCACCTTCTCTGTGCCTGTTCACATTGCTTCGCAGAATCGCTTTTGTGCAGAAAACACTAACACTTGTTCAGAACGAAAGGAAGCACAGAGCCCCAGATTTGCTGTTGTCCTGGAGAGCTTGCAGAGCACTGGGGAAAGGCAGGCAGAGAATTCCCTGCTAGCACCTTCTCTGTGCCTGTTCACATTGCTTCGCAGACTCGCTTTTGTGCAGAACACACTAACACTTTTTCAGAACGAAAGAAAGCACAGAGCCCCAGATTTTATGTTGTCCTGGAGAGCTTGCAGAGCACTGGGGAAAGGCAGGCAGAGAATTCCCTGCTAGCACCTTCGCTGTGCCTGGGAAGCAGAAGTGTTCACATGGCTTCGCAGAATCGCTTTTGTGCAGAAAACAGTAACACTTGTTCAGAACGAAAGAAAGCACAGAGCCCCAGATTTTATGTTGTCCTGGAGAGGTTGCAGAGCACTGGGGAAAGGCAGGCAGAGTATTCCCTGCTAGCACCTTCTCTGTGCCTGTTCACATTGCTTCGCAGACTCGCTTTTGTGCAGAACACACTAACACTTGTTCAGAACGAAAGAAAGCACAGAGCCCCAGATTTTATGTTGTCCTGGAGAGCTTGCAGAGCACTGGGGAAAGGCAGGCCGAGAATTCCCTGCTAGCACCTTCTCTGTGCCTGTTCACATTGCTTCGCAGAATCGCTTTTGTGCAGAAAACACTAACATTGTTCAGAACGAAAGGAAACACAGAGCCCCAGATTTGCTGTTGTCCTGGAGAGCTTGCAGAGCACTGGGGAAAGGCAGGCAGAGAATTCCCTGCTAGCACCTTCTCTGTGCCTGGGAAGCAGAAGTGTTCACATTGCTTCGCAGAATCGCTTTTGTGCAGAAAACACTAACACTTGTTCAGAACGAAAGAAAGCACAGAGCCCCAGATTTGCTGTTGTCCTGGAGAGCTTGCAGAGCACTGGGGAAAGGCAGGCAGAGAATTCCCTGCTAGCACCTTCTCTGTGCCTGTTCACATTGCTTCGCAGAATCGCTTTTGTGCAGGAAACATTAACACTTGTTCAGAACGAAAGAAAGCACAGAGCCCCAGATTTTATGTTGTCCTGGAGAGGTTGCAGAGCACTGGGGAAAGGCAGGCAGAGAATTCCCTGCTAGCACCTTCTCTGTGCCTGTTCACGTTGCTGCACAGAAGCGCTTTTGTGCAGAAAACACTAACACTTGTTCAGAACAAAAGAAAGCACAGAGCCCCAGATTTGCTGTTGTCCTGGAGAGATTGCAGAGCACTGGGGAAAGGCAGGCAGAGAATTCCCTGCTAGCACCTTCTCTGTGCCTGGGAAGCGGAAGTGTTCACATGGCTTCGCAGAATCGCTTTTGTGCAGAAAACACTAACACTTGTTCAGAACGAAAGAAAGCACAGAGCCCCAGATTTGCTGTTGTCCTGGAGAGCTTGCAGAGCACTGGGGAAAGGCAGGCAGAGAATTCCCTGCTAGCACCTTCTCTGTGCCTGTTCACATTGCTTCGCAGAATCGCTTTTCTGCAGGAAACAGTAACACTTGTTCAGAACGAAAGAAAGCACAGAGCCCCAGATTTTATGTTGTCCTGGAGAGCTTGCAGAGCACTGGGGAAAGGCAGGCAGAGAATTCCCTGCTAGCACCTTCTCTGTGCCTGTTCACGTTGCTTCGCAGACTCGCTTTTGTGCAGAACACACTAACACTTGTTCAGAACGAAAGAAAGCACAGAGCCCCAGATTTTATGTTGTCCTGGAGAGCTTGCAGAGCACTGGGGAAAGGCAGGCAGAGAATTCCCTGCTAGCACCTTCTCTGTGCCTGTGAAGCAGAAGTGTTCACATTGCTTCGCAGAATCGCTTTTGTGCAGAAAACACTAACACTTGTTCAGAACGAAAGAAAGCACAGAGCCCCAGATTTGCTGTTGTGTTGGAGAGGCTGCAGAGCACTGGGGAAAAGCAGGCCGAGAATTCCCTGCTAGCACCTTCTCTGTGCCTGGGAAGCAGAAGTGTTCACATTGCTTCGCAGAATCGCTTTTGTGCAGAAAACACTAACACTTGTTCAGAACGAAAGAAAGCACAGAGCCCCAGATTTTATGTTGTCCTGGAGAGCTTGCAGAGCACTGGGGAAAGGCAAGCAGAGAATTCCCTGCTAGCACCTTCTCTGTGCCTGTTCACATTGCTTCGCAGAATCGCTTTTGTGCAGAAAACACTAACACTTGTTCAGAACGAAAGGAAACACAGAGCCCCAGATTTGCTGTTGTCCTGGAGAGCTTGCAGAGCACTGGGGAAAGGCAGGCAGAGAATTCCCTGCTAGCACCTTCTCTGTGCCTGTTCACATTGCTTCGCAGACTCGCTTTTGTGCAGAACACACTAACACTTGTTCAGAACGAAGGAAGCACAGAGCCCCAGATTTTATGTTGTCCTGGAGAGCTTGCAGAGCACTGGGGAAAGGCAGGCAGAGAATTCCCTGCTAGCACCTTCTCTGTGCCTGTGAAGCAGAAGTGTTCACATGGCTTCGCAGAATCGCTTTTGTGCAGAAAACACTAACACTTGTTCAGAACGAAAGAAAGCACAGAGCCCCAGATTTTATGTTGTCCTGGAGAGGTTGCAGAGCACTGGGGAAAGGCAGGCAGAGTATTCCCTGCTAGCACCTTCTCTGTGCCTGTTCACACTGCTTCGCAGAATCGCTTTTGTGCAGAAAACACTAACACTTGTTCAGAACGAAAGGAAACACAGAGCCCCAGATTTGCTCTTGTCCTGGAGAGCTTGCAGAGCACTGGGGAAAGGCAGGCAGAGAATTCCCTGCTAGCACCTTCTCTGTGCCTGTTCACATTGCTTCGCAGAATCGCTTTTGTGCAGAAAACACTAACACTTGTTCAGAACGAAAGGAAACACAGAGCCCCAGATTTGCTGTTGTCCTGGTGAGCTTGCAGAGCACTGGGGAAAGGCAGGCAGAGAATTCCCTGCTAGCACCTTCTCTGTGCCTGTTCACATTGCTTCGCAGAATCGCTTTTGTGCAGAAAACACTAACACTTTTTCAGAACGAAAGGAAGCACAGAGCCCCAGATTTTATGTTGTCCTGGAGAGCTTGCAGAGCACTGGGGAAAGGCAGGCAGAGAATTCCCTGCTAGCACCTTCTCTGTGCCTGTTCACATTGCTTCGCAGAATCGCTTTTGTGAAGACAACACTAACACTTGTTCAGAACGAAAGAAAGCACAGAGCCCCAGATTTTATGTTGTCCTGGAGAGCTTGCAGAGCACTGGGGAAAGGCAGGCAGAGAATTCCCTGCTAGGACCTTCTCTGTGCCTGTGAAGCAGAAGTGTTCACATTGCTTCGCAGAATCGCTTTTGTGCAGAAAACACTAACACTTGTTCAGAACGAAAGAAAGCACAGAGCCCCAGATTTTATGTTGTCCTGGAGAGCTTGCAGAGCACTGGGGAAAGGCAGGCAGAGAATTCCCTGCTAGCACCTTCTCTGTGCCTGTTCACATTGCTTCGCAGAATCGCTTTTGTGAAGAAAACAGTAACACTTGTTCAGAACGAAAGAAAGCACAGAGCCCCAGATTTGCTGTTGTCCTGGAGAGCTTGCAGAGCACTGGGGAAAGGCAGGCAGAGAATTCCCTGCTAGGACCTTCTCTGTGCCTGTGAAGCAGAAGTGTTCACATTGCTTCGCAGAATCGCTTTTGTGCAGAAAACACTAACACTTGTTCAGAACGAAAGAAAGCACAGAGACCCAGATTTTATGTTGTCCTGGAGAGCTTGCAGAGCACTGGGGAAAGGCAGGCAGAGAATTCCCTGCTAGCACCTTCTCTGTGCCTGGGAAGCAGAAGTGTTCACATGGCTTCGCAGAATCGCTTTTGTGCAGAAAACACTAACACTTGTTCAGAACGAAAGAAAGCACAGAGCCCCAGATTTTATGTTGTCCTGGAGAGCTTGCAGAGCACTGGGGAAAGGCAGGCAGAGAATTCCCTGCTAGCACCTTCTCTGTGCCTGTTCACGTTGCTTCGCAGACTCGCTTTTGTGCAGAACACACTAACACTTGTTCAGAACGAAAGAAAGCACAGAGCCCCAGATTTTATGTTGTCCTGGAGAGCTTGCAGAGCACTGGGGAAAGGCAGGCAGAGAATTCCCTGCTAGCACCTTCTCTGTGCCTGTGAAGCAGAAGTGTTCACATTGCTTCGCAGAATCGCTTTTGTGCAGAAAACACTAACACTTGTTCAGAACGAAAGAAAGCACAGAGCCCCAGATTTGCTGTTGTGTTGGAGAGGCTGCAGAGCACTGGGGAAAAGCAGGCCGAGAATTCCCTGCTAGCACCTTCTCTGTGCCTGGGAAGCAGAAGTGTTCACATTGCTTCGCAGAATCGCTTTTGTGCAGAAAACACTAACACTTGTTCAGAACGAAAGAAAGCACAGAGCCCCAGATTTTATGTTGTCCTGGAGAGCTTGCAGAGCACTGGGGAAAGGCAGGCAGAGAATTCCCTGCTAGCACCTTCTCTGTGCCTGTTCACACTGCTTCGCAGAATCGCTTTTGTGCAGAAAACACTAACACTTGTTCAGAACGAAAGGAAACACAGAGCCCCAGATTTGCTGTTGTCCTGGAGAGCTTGCAGAGCACTGGGGAAAGGCAGGCAGAGAATTCCCTGCTAGCACCTTCTCTGTGCCTGTTCACATTGCTTCGCAGACTCGCTTTTGTGCAGAACACACTAACACTTGTTCAGAACGAAGGAAGCACAGAGCCCCAGATTTTATGTTGTCCTGGAGAGCTTGCAGAGCACTGGGGAAAGGCAGGCAGAGAATTCCCTGCTAGCACCTTCTCTGTGCCTGTGAAGCAGAAGTGTTCACATGGCTTCGCAGAATCGCTTTTGTGCAGAAAACACTAACACTTGTTCAGAACGAAAGAAAGCACAGAGCCCCAGATTTTATGTTGTCCTGGAGAGGTTGCAGAGCACTGGGGAAAGGCAGGCAGAGTATTCCCTGCTAGCACCTTCTCTGTGCCTGTTCACACTGCTTCGCAGAATCGCTTTTGTGCAGAAAACACTAACACTTGTTCAGAACGAAAGGAAACACAGAGCCCCAGATTTGCTCTTGTCCTGGAGAGCTTGCAGAGCACTGGGGAAAGGCAGGCAGAGAATTCCCTGCTAGCACCTTCTCTGTGCCTGTTCACATTGCTTCGCAGACTCGCTTTTGTGCAGAACACACTAACACTTGTTCAGAACGAAAGAAAGCACAGAGCCCCAGATTTTATGTTGCGCTGGAGAGCTTGCAGAGCACTGGGGAAAGGCAGGCAGAGAATTCCCTGCTAGCACCTTCTCTGTGCCTGTTCACATTGCTTCGCAGAATCGCTTTTGTGCAGAAAACACTAACACTTGTTCAGAACGAAAGGAAACACAGAGCCCCAGATTTGCTGTTGTCCTGGTGAGCTTGCAGAGCACTGGGGAAAGGCAGGCAGAGAATTCCCTGCTAGCACCTTCTCTGTGCCTGTTCACATTGCTTCGCAGAATCGCTTTTGTGAAGACAACACTAACACTTGTTCAGAACGAAAGAAAGCACAGAGCCCCAGATTTTATGTTGTCCTGGAGAGCTTGCAGAGCACTGGGGAAAGGCAGGCAGAGAATTCCCTGCTAGGACCTTCTCTGTGCCTGTGAAGCAGAAGTGTTCACATTGCTTCGCAGAATCGCTTTTGTGCAGAAAACACTAACACTTGTTCAGAACGAAAGAAAGCACAGAGCCCCAGATTTTATGTTGTCCTGGAGAGCTTGCAGAGCACTGGGGAAAGGCAGGCAGAGAATTCCCTGCTAGCACCTTCTCTGTGCCTGTTCACATTGCTTCGCAGAATCGCTTTTGTGAAGAAAACAGTAACACATGTTCAGAACGAAAGAAAGCACAGAGCCCCAGATTTGCTGTTGTCCTGGAGAGCTTGCAGAGCACTGGGGAAAGGCAGGCAGAGAATTCCCTGCTAGGACCTTCTCTGTGCCTGTGAAGCAGAAGTGTTCACATTGCTTCGCAGAATCGCTTTTGTGCAGAAAACACTAACACTTGTTCAGAACGAAAGAAAGCACAGAGCCCCAGATTTTATGTTGTCCTGGAGAGCTTGCAGAGCACTGGGGAAAGGCAGGCAGAGAATTCCCTGCTAGCACCTTCTCTGTGCCTGGGAAGCAGAAGTGTTCACATGGCTTCGCAGAATCGCTTTTGTGCAGAAAACACTAACACTTGTTCAGAACGAAAGAAAGCACAGAGCCCCAGATTTTATGTTGTCCTGGAGAGCTTGCAGAGCACTGGGGAAAGGCAGGCAGAGAATTCCCTGCTAGCACCTTCTCTGTGCCTGTTCACATTGCTTCGCAGACTCGCTTTTGTGCAGAAAACACTAACACTTGTTCAGAACGAAAGGAAACACAGAGCCCCAGATTTGCTGTTGTCCTGGAGAGCTTGCAGAGCACTGGGGAAAGGCAGGCAGAGAATTCCCTGCTAGCACCTTCTCTGTGCCTGGGAAGCAGAAGTGTTTACATTGCTTCGCAGAATCGCTTTTGTGCAGAAAACAGTAACACTTGTTCAGAACGAAAGAAAGCACAGAGCCCCAGATTTGCTGTTGTGTTGGTGAGGCTGCAGAGCACTGGGGAAAGGCAGGCAGAGAATTCCCTGCTAGCACCTTCTCTGTGCCTGTTCACATTGCTTCGCAGACTCGCTTTTGTGCAGAACACACTAACACTTGTTCAGAACGAAAGAAAGCACAGAGCCCCAGATTTTATGTTGTCCTGGAGAGCTTGCAGAGCACTGGGGAAAGGCAGGCAGAGAATTCCCTGCTAGCACCTTCTATGTGCCTGGGAAGCAGAAGTGTTCACATGGCTTCGCAGAATCGCTTTCGTGCAGAAAACACTAACACTTGTTCAGAACGAAAGAAAGCACAGAGCCCCAGATTTGCTGTTGTGTTGGAGAGGCTGCAGAGCACTGGGGAAAAGCAGGCCGAGAATTCCCTGCTAGCACCTTCTCTGTGCCTGGGAAGCAGAAGTGTTCACATTGCTTCGCAGAATCGCTTTTGTGCAAAAAACACTAACACTTGTTCAGAACGAAAGAAAGCACAGAGCCCCAGATTTTATGTTGTCCTGGAGAGCTTGCAGAGCACTGGGGAAAGGCAGGCAGAGAATTCCCTGCTAGCACCTTCTCTGTGCCTGTTCACACTGCTTCGCAGAATCGCTTTTGTGCAGAAAACACTAACACTTGTTCAGAACGAAAGGAAACACAGAGCCCCAGATTTGCTGTTGTCCTGGAGAGCTTGCAGAGCAGTGGGGAAAGGCAGGCAGAGAATTCCCTTGTAGCAACTTCTCTGTGCCTGTTCACATTGCTTCGCAGAATCGCTTTTGTGCAGAAAACACTAACACTTGTACAGAACGAAAGAAAGCACAGAGCCCCAGATTTTATGTTGTCCTGGAGAGGTTGCAGAGCACTGGGGAAAGGCAGGCAGAGAATTCCCTGCTAGCACCTTCTCTGTGCCTGTTCACATTGCTTCGCAGAATCGCTTTTGTGCAGAAAACAGTAACACTTGTTCAGAACAAAAGAAAGCACAGAGCCCCAGATTTTATGTTGTCCTGGAGAGCTTGCAGAGCACTGGGGAAAGGCAGGCAGAGAATTCCCTGCTAGCACCTTCTCTGTGCCTGTTCACATTGCTTCGCAGACTCGCTTTTGTGCAGAACACACTAACACTTGTTCAGAACGAAAGAAAGCACAGAGCCCCAGATTTTATGTTGTCCTGGAGAGCTTGCAGAGCACTGGGGAAAGGCAGGCAGAGAATTCCCTGCTAGCACCTTCTCTGTGCCTGTTCACATTGCTTCGCAGACTCGCTTTTGTGCAGAACACACTAACACTTGTTCAGAACGAAAGAAAGCACAGAGCCCCAGATTTTATGTTGTCCTGGAGAGCTTGCAGAGCACTGGGGAAAGGCAGGCAGAGAATTCCCTGCTAGCACCTTCTCTGTGCCTGGGAAGCAGAAGTGTTCACATTGCTTCGCAGAATCGCTTTTGTGCAGAAAACAGTAACACTTGTTCAGAACGAAAGGAAGCACAGAGCCCCAGATTTGCTGTTGTGTTGGAGAGGCTGCAGAGCACTGGGGAAAGGCAGGCAGAGAATTCCCTGCTAGCACCTTCTCTGTGCCTGTTCACATTGCTTCGCAGACTCGCTTTTGTGCAGAACACACTAACACTTGTTCAGAACGAAAGAAAGCACAGAGCCCCAGATTTTATGTTGTCCTGGAGAGCTTGCAGAGCACTGGGGAAAGGCAGGCAGAGAATTCCCTGCTAGCACCTTCTCTGTGCCTGGGAAGCAGAAGTGTTCACATTGCTTCGCAGAATCGCTTTTGTGCAGAAAACAGTAACACTTGTTCAGAACGAAAGAAAGCACAGAGCCCCAGATTTGCTGTTGTGTTGGAGACGCTGCAGAGCACTGGGGAAAAGCAGGCCGAGAATTCCCTGCTAGCACCTTCTCTGTGCCTGGGAAGCAGAAGTGTTCACATTGCTTCGCAGAATCGCTTTTGTGCAGAAAACACTAACACTTGTTCAGAACGAAAGAAAGCACAGAGCCCCAGATTTTATGTTGTCCTGGAGAGCTTGCAGAGCACTGGGGAAAGGCAGGCAGAGAATTCCCTGCTAGCACCTTCTCTGTGCCTGTTCACATTGCTTCGCAGAATCGCTTTTGTGCAGAAAACACTAACACTTGTTCAGAACGAAAGGAAACACAGAGCCCCAGATTTGCTGTTGTCCTGGAGAGCTTGCAGAGCACTGGGGAAAGGCAGGCAGAGAATTCCCTGCTAGCACCTTCTCTGTGCCTGTTCACATTGCTTCGCAGACTCGCTTTTGTGCAGAACACACTAACACTTGTTCAGAACGAAAGAAAGCACAGAGCCCCAGATTTTATGTTGTCCTGGAGAGGTTGCAGAGCACTGGGGAAAGGCAGGCAGAGAATTCCCTGCTAGCACCTTCTCTGTGCCTGTTCACATTGCTTCGCAGAATCGCTTTTGTGCAGAAAACACTAACACTTGTTCAGAACGAAAGGAAACACAGAGCCCCAGATTTGCTGTTGTCCTGGAGAGCTTGCAGAGCACTGGGGAAAGGCAGGCAGAGAATTCCCTGCTAGCACCTTCTCTGTGCCTGGGAAGCAGAAGTGTTCACATTGCTTCGCAGAATCGCTTTTGTGCAGAAAACAGTAACACTTGTTCAGAACGAAAGAAAGCACAGAGCCCCAGATTTTATGTTGTCCTGGAGAGCTTGCAGAGCACTGGGGAAAGGCAGGCAGAGAATTCCCTTGTGGCACCTTCTCTGTGCCTGTTCACGTTGCTTCGCAGACTCGCTTTTGTGCAGAACACACTAACACTTGTTCAGAACGAAAGAAAGCACAGAGCCCCAGATTTTATGTTGTCCTGGAGAGCTTGCAGAGCACTGGGGAAAGGCAGGCAGAGAATTCCCTGCTAGCACCTTCTCTGTGCCTGTTCACACTGCTTCGCAGAATCGCTTTTGTGCAGAAAACACTAACACTTGTTCAGAACGAAAGGAAACACAGAGCCCCAGATTTGCTGTTGTCCTGGAGAGCTTGCAGAGCACTGGGGAAAGGCAGGCAGAGAATTCTCTGCTAGGACCTTCTCTGTGCCTGTTCACATTGCTTCGCAGACTCGCTTTTGTGCAGAACACACTAACACTTGTTCAGAACGAAAGGAAGCACAGAGCCCCAGATTTTATGTTGTCCTGGAGAGCTTGCAGAGCACTGGGGAAAGGCAGGCAGAGAATTCCCTGCTAGCACCTTCTCTGTGCCTGGGAAGCAGAAGTGTTCACATGGCTTCGCAGAATCGCTTTTGTGCAGAAAACACTAACACTTGTTCAGAACGAAAGAAAGCACAGAGCCCCAGATTTGCTGTTGTCCTGGAGAGCTTGCAGAGCACTGGGGAAAGGCAGTCAGAGTATTCCCTGCTAGCACCTTCTCTGTGCCTGTTCACACTGCTTCGCAGAATCGCTTTTGTGCAGAAAACACTAACACTTGTTCAGAACGAAAGGAAACACAGAGCCCCAGATTTGCTGTTGTCCTGGAGAGCTTGCAGAGCACTGGGGAAAGGCAGGCAGAGAATTCCCTGCTAGCACCTTCTCTGTGCCTGTTCACATTGCTTCGCAGAATCGCTTTTGTGCAGAAAACACTAACACTTGTTCAGAACGAAAGGAAACACAGAGCCCCAGATTTGCTGTTGTCCTGGTGAGCTTGCAGAGCACTGGGGAAAGGCAGGCAGAGAATTCCCTGCTAGCACCTTCTCTGTGCCTGGGAAGCAGAAGTGTTCACATTGCTTCGCAGAATCGCTTTTGTGCAGAAAACACTAACACTTGTTCAGAACGAAAGAAAGCACAGAGCCCCAGATTTGCTGTTGTGTTGGAGAGGCTGCAGAGCACTGGGGAAAAGCAGGCCGAGAATTCCCTGCTAGCACCTTCTCTGTGCCTGTTCACATTGCTTCGCAGAATCGCTTTTGTGCAGGAAACAGTAACACTTGTTCAGAACGAAAGAAAGCACAGAGCCCCAGATTTTATGTTGTCCTGGAGAGCTTGCAGAGCACTGGGGAAAGGCAGGCAGAGAATTCCCTTGTAGCACCTTCTCTGTGCCTGTTCACGTTGCTGCACAGAAGCGCTTTTGTGCAGAAAACACTAACACTTGTTCAGAACAAAAGAAAGCACAGAGCCCCAGATTTGCTGTTGTCCTGGAGAGCTTGCAGAGCACTGGGGAAAGGCAGGCAGAGAATTCCCTTCTAGGACCTTCTCTGTGCCTGTGAAGCAGAAGTGTTCACATTGCTTCGCAGAATCGCTTTTGTGCAGAAAACACTAACACTTGTTCAGAACGAAAGGAAGCACAGAGCCCCAGATTTTATGTTGTCCTGGAGAGCTTGCAGAGCACTGGGGAAAGGCAGGCATAGAATTCCCTGCTAGCACCTTCTCTGTGCCTGGGAAGCAGAAGTGTTCACATGGCTTCGCAGAATCGCTTTTGTGCAGAAAACACTAACACTTGTTCAGAACGAAAGAAAGCACAGAGCCCCAGGTTTGCTGTTGTCCTGGAGAGGTTGCAGAGCACTGGGGAAAGGCAGGCAGAGAATTCCCTGCTAGCACCTTCTCTGTGCCTGTTCACATTGCTTCGCAGACTCGCTTTTGTGCAGAACACACTAACACTTGTTCAGAACGAAAGAAAGCACAGAGCCCCAGATTTTATGTTGTCCTGGAGAGCTTGCAGAGCACTGGGGAAAGGCAGGCAGAGAATTCCCTGCTAGCACCTTCTCTGTGCCTGTTCACATTGCTTCGCAGAATCGCTTTTGTGCAGAAAACACTAACACTTGTTCAGAACGAAAGGAAGCACAGAGCCCCAGATTTGCTGTTGTCCTGGAGAGCTTGCAGAGCACTGGGGAAAGGCAGGCAGAGAATTCCCTGCTAGCACCTTCTCTGTGCCTGGGAAGCAGAAGTGTTCACATTGCTTCGCAGAATCGCTTTTGTGCAGAACACACTAACACTTGTTCAGAACGAAAGAAAGCACAGAGCCCCAGATTTGCTGTTGTCCTGGAGAGCTTGCAGAGAACTGGGGAAAGGCAGGCAGAGAATTCCCTGCTAGCACCTTCTCTGTGCCTGTTCACACTGCTTCGCAGAATCGCTTTTGTGCAGAAAACACTAACACTTGTTCAGAAGTAAAGGAAACACAGAGCCCTAGATTTGCTGTTGTCCTGGAGAGCTTGCAGAGCACTGGGGAAAGGCAGGCAGAGAATTCCCTGCTAGCACCTTCTCTGTGCCTGTTCACACTGCTTCGCAGAATCGCTTTTGTGCAGAAAACACTAACACTTGTTCAGAACGAAAGGAAGCACAGAGCCCCAGATTTGCTGTTGTCCTGGAGAGGTTGCAGAGCACTGGGGAAAGGCAGGCAGAGAATTCCCTGCTAGCACCTTCTCTGTGCCTGTTCACATTGCTTCGCAGACTCGCTTTTGTGCAGAAAACACTAACACTTGTTCAGAACGAAAGAAAGCACAGAGCCCCAGATTTGCTGTTGTCCTGGAGAGCTTGCAGAGCACTGGGGAAAGGCAGGCAGAGAATTCCCTTGTAGCACCTTCTCTGTGCCTGTTCACGTTGCTGCACAGAAGCGCTTTTGTGCAGAAAACACTAACACTTGTTCAGAACGAAAGGAAACACAGAGCCCCAGATTTGCTGTTGTCCTGGAGAGCTTGCAGAGCACTGGGGAAAGGCAGGCAGAGAATTCCCTGCTAGCACCTTCTCTGTGCCTGTTCACATTGCTTCGCAGACTCGCTTTTGTGCAGAAAACACTAACACTTGTTCAGAACGAAAGAAAGCACAGAGCCCCAGATTTGCTGTTGTCCTGGAGAGCTTGCAGAGCACTGGGGAAAGGCAGGCAGAGAATTCCCTGCTAGCACCTTCTCTGTGCCTGTTCACATTGCTTCGCAGAATTGCTTTTGTGAAGAAAACAGTAACACTTGTTCAGAACGAAAGAAAGCACAGAGCCCCAGATTTGCTGTTGTCCTGGAGAGCTTGCAGAGCACTGGGGAAAGGCAGGCAGAGAATTCCTTGCTAGGACCTTCTCTGTGCCTGGGAAGCAGAAGTGTTCACATTGCTTCGCAGAATCGCTTTTGTGCAGAAAACACTAACACTTGTTCAGAACGAAAGAAAGCACAGAGCCCCAGATTTTATGTTGTCCTGGAGAGCTTGCAGAGCACTGGGGAAAGGCAGGCAGAGAATTCCCTGCTAGCACCTTCTCTGTGCCTGTTCACATTGCTTCGCAGAATCGCTTTTGTGAAGAAAACAGTAACACTTGTTCAGAACGAAAGAAAGCACAGAGCCCCAGATTTGCTGTTGTCCTGGAGAGCTTGCAGAGCACTGGGGAAAGGCAGGCAGAGAATTCCCTGCTAGCACCTTCTCTGTGCCTGTGAAGCAGAAGTGTTCACATTGCTTCGCAGAATCGCTTTTGTGCAGAAAACACTAACACTTGTTCAGAACGAAAGAAAGCACAGAGCCCCAGATTTTATGTTGTCCTGGAGAGCTTGCAGAGCACTGGGGAAAGGCAGGCAGAGAATTCCCTGCTAGCACCTTCTCTGTGCCTGGGAAGCAGAAGTGTTCACATGGCTTCGCAGAATCGCTTTTGTGCAGAAAACACTAACAGTTGTTCAGAACGAAAGAAAGCACAGAGCCCCAGATTTGCTGTTGTCCTGGAGAGCTTGCAGAGCACTGGGGAAAGGCAGGCAGAGAATTCCCTTGTAGCACCTTCTCTGTGCCTGTTCACATTGCTTCGCAGAATCGCTTTTGTGCAGAACACACTAACACTTGTTCAGAACGAAAGAAAGCACAGAGCCCCAGATTTGCTGTTGTCCTGGAGAGCTTGCAGAGCACTGGGGAAAGGCAGGCAGAGAATTCCCTGCTAGCACCTTCTCTGTGCCTGTTCACACTGCTTCGCAGAATCGCTTTTGTGCAGAAAACACTAACACTTGTTCAGAAGGAAAGGAAACACAGAGCCCCAGATTTGCTGTTGTCCTGGAGAGCTTGCAGAGCACTGGGGAAAGGCAGGCAGAGAATTCCCTGCTAGCACCTTCTCTGTGCCTGTTCACACTGCTTCGCAGAATCGCTTTTGTGCAGAAAACACTAACACTTGTTCAGAACGAAAGGAAGCACAGAGCCCCAGATTTGCTGTTGTCCTGGAGAGCTTGCAGAGCACTGGGGAAAGGCAGGCAGAGAATTCCCTGCTAGCACCTTCTCTGTGCCTGTTCACATTGCTTCGCAGAATTGCTTTTGTGAAGAAAACAGTAACACTTGTTCAGAACGAAAGAAAGCACAGAGCCCCAGATTTGCTGTTGTCCTGGAGAGCTTGCAGAGCACTGGGGAAAGGCAGGCAGAGAATTCCTTGCTAGGACCTTCTCTGAGCCTGTGAAGCAGAAGTGTTCACATTGCTTCGCAGAATCGCTTTTGTGCAGAAAACACTAACACTTGTTCAGAACGAAAGAAAGCACAGAGCCCCAGATTTTATGTTGTCCTGGAGAGCTTGCAGAGCACTGGGGAAAGGCAGGCAGAGAATTCCCTGCTAGCACCTTCTCTGTGCCTGTTCACATTGCTTCGCAGAATCGCTTTTGTGAAGAAAACAGTAACACTTGTTCAGAACGAAAGAAAGCACAGAGCCCCAGATTTGCTGTTGTCCTGGAGAGCTTGCAGAGCACTGGGGAAAGGCAGGCAGAGAATTCCCTGCTAGCACCTTCTCTGTGCCTGTGAAGCAGAAGTGTTCACATTGCTTCGCAGAATCGCTTTTGTGCAGAAAACACTAACACTTGTTCAGAACGAAAGAAAGCACAGAGCCCCAGATTTTATGTTGTCCTGGAGAGCTTGCAGAGCACTGGGGAAAGGCAGGCAGAGAATTCCCTGCTAGCACCTTCTCTGTGCCTGGGAAGCAGAAGTGTTCACATGGCTTCGCAGAATCGCTTTTGTGCAGAAAACACTAACACTTGTTCAGAACGAAAGAAAGCACAGAGCCCCAGATTTGCTGTTGTCCTGGAGAGCTTGCAGAGCACTGGGGAAAGGCAGGCAGAGAATTCCCTGCTAGCACCTTCTCTGTGCCTGTTCACATTGCTTCGCAGAATCGCTTTTGTGCAGAACACACTAACACTTGTTCAGAACGAAAGAAAGCACAGAGCCCCAGATTTGCTGTTGTCCTGGAGAGCTTGCAGAGCACTGGGGAAAGGCAGGCAGAGAATTCCCTGCTAGCACCTTCTCTGTGCCTGTTCACACTGCTTCGCAGAATCGCTTTTGTGCAGAAAACACTAACACTTGTTCAGAACGAAAGGAAACACAGAGCCCCAGATTTGCTGTTGTCCTGGAGAGCTTGCAGAGCACTGGGGAAAGGCAGGCAGAGAATTCCCTGATAGCACCTTCTCTGTGCCTGTTCACACTGCTTCGCAGAATCGCTTTTGTGCAGAACACACTAACACTTGTTCAGAACGAAAGGAAGCACAGAGCCCCAGATTTGCTGTTGTCCTGGAGAGCTTGCAGAGCACTGGGGAAAGGCAGGCAGAGAATTCCCTGCTAGCACCTTCTCTGTGCCTGTTCACATTGCTTCGCAGACTCGCTTTTGTGCAGAACACACTAACACTTGTTCAGAACGAAAGAAAGCACAGAGCCCCAGATTTGCTGTTGTCCTGGAGAGCTTGCAGAGCACTGGGGAAAGGCAGGCAGAGAATTCCCTGCTAGCACCTTCTCTGTGCCTGTTCACATTGCTTTGCAGAATCGCTTTTGTGCAGAAAACACTAACACTTTTTCAGAACGAAAGGAAGCACAGAGCCCCAGATTTTATGTTGTCCTGGAGAGCTTGCAGAGCACTGGGGAAAGGCAGGCAGAGAATTCCCTGCTAGCACCTTCTCTGTGCCTGGGAAGCAGAAGTGTTCACATGGCTTCGCAGAATCGCTTTTGTGCAGAAAACACTAACACTTGTTCAGAACGAAAGAAAGCACAGAGCCCCAGATTTGCTGTTGTCCTGGAGAGCTTGCAGAGCACTGGGGAAAGGCAGGCAGAGAATTCCCTTGTAGCACCTTCTCTGTGCCTGTTCACATTGCTTCGCAGAATCGCTTTTGTGCAGAAAACACTAACACTTGTTCAGAACAAAAGAAAGCACAGAGCCCCAGATTTGCTGTTGTCCTGGAGAGCTTGCAGAGCACTGGGGAAAGGCAGGCAGAGAATTCCCTGCTAGCACTTTCTCTGTGCCTGTTCACACTGCTTCGCAGAATCGCTTTTGTGCAGAAAACACTAACACTTGTTCAGAACGAAAGGAAACACAGAGCCCCAGGTTTGCTGTTGTCCTGGAGAGCTTGCAGAGCACTGGGGAAAGGCAGGCAGAGAATTCCCTGATAGCACCTTCTCTGTGCCTGTTCACACTGCTTCGCAGAATCGCTTTTGTGCAGAAAACACTAACACTTGTTCAGAACGAAAGGAAGCACAGAGCCCCAGATTTTATGTTGTCCTGGAGAGGTTGCAGAGCACTGGGGAAAGGCAGGCAGAGAATTCCCTGCTAGCACCTTCTCTGTGCCTGTTCACATTGCTTCGCAGACTCGCTTTTGTGCAGAACACACTAACACTTGTTCAGAACGAAAGAAAGCACAGAGCCCCAGATTTGCTGTTGTCCTGGAGAGCTTGCAGAGCACTGGGGAAAGGCAGGCAGAGAATTCCCTGCTAGCATCTTCTCTGTGCCTGTTCACATTGCTTCGCAGAATCGCTTTTGTGCAGAAAACACTAACACTTGTTCAGAACGAAAGAAAGCACAGAGCCCCAGATTTTATGTTGTCCTGGAGAGCTTGCAGAGCACTGGGGAAAGGCAGGCAGAGAATTCCCTGCTAGCACCTTCTCTGTGCCTGGGAAGCAGAAGTGTTCACATTGCTTCGCAGAATCGCTTTTGTGCAGAAAACACTAACACTTGTTCAGAACGAAAGGAAGCACAGAGCCCCAGATTTTATGTTGTCCTGGAGAGCTTGCAGAGCACTGGGGAAAGGCAAGCAGAAAATTCCCTGCTAGCACCTTCTCTGTGCCTCTTCACACTGCTTCGCAGAATCGCTTTTGTGCAGAAAACACTAACACTTGTTCAGAACGAAAGGAAGCACAGAGCCCCAGATTTGCTGTTGTCCTGGAGAGCTTGCAGAGCACTGGGGAAAGGCAGGCAGAGAATTCCCTGCTAGCACCTTCTCTGTGCCTGGGAAGCAGAAGTGTTCACATTGCTTCGCAGAATCGCTTTTGTGCAGAAAACACTAACACTTGTTCAGAACGAAAGAAAGCACAGAGCCCCAGATTTTATGTTGTCCTGGAGAGCTTGCAGAGCACTGGGGAAAGGCAGGCAGAGAATTCCCTGCTAGCACCTTCTCTGTGCCTGTTCACATTGCTTCGCAGAATCGCTTTTGTGCAGAAAACACTAACACTTGTTCAGAACGAAAGGAAACACAGAGCCCCAGATTTGCTGTTGTCCTGGAGAGCTTGCAGAGCACTGGGGAAAGGCAGGCAGAGAATTCCCTGCTAGCACCTTCTCTGTGCCTGTTCACACTGCTTCGCAGAATCGCTTTTGTGCAGAAAACACTAACACTTGTTCAGAACGAAAGAAAGCACAGAGCCCCAGATTTGCTGTTGTCCTGGAGAGCTTGCAGAGCACTGGGGAAAGGCAGGCAGAGAATTCCCTGATAGCACCTTCTCTGTGCCTGTTCACACTGCTTCGCAGAATCGCTTTTGTGCAGAACACACTAACACTTGTTCAGAACGAAAGGAAGCACAGAGCCCCAGATTTGCTGTTGTCCTGGAGAGCTTGCAGAGCACTGGGGAAAGGCAGGCAGAGAATTCCCTGCTAGCACCTTCTCTGTGCCTGTTCACATTGCTTCGCAGACTCGCTTTTGTGCAGAACACACTAACACTTGTTCAGAACGAAAGAAAGCACAGAGCCCCAGATTTGCTGTTGTCCTGGAGAGCTTGCAGAGCACTGGGGAAAGGCAGGCAGAGAATTCCCTGCTAGCACCTTCTCTGTGCCTGTTCACATTGCTTTGCAGAATCGCTTTTGTGCAGAAAACACTAACACTTTTTCAGAACGAAAGGAAGCACAGAGCCCCAGATTTTATGTTGTCCTGGAGAGCTTGCAGAGCACTGGGGAAAGGCAGGCAGAGAATTCCCTGCTAGCACCTTCTCTGTGCCTGGGAAGCAGAAGTGTTCACATGGCTTCGCAGAATCGCTTTTGTGCAGAAAACAGTAACACTTGTTCAGAACGAAAGAAAGCACAGAGCCCCAGATTTGCTGTTGTCCTGGAGAGCTTGCAGAGCACTGGGGAAAGGCAGGCAGAGAATTCCCTGCTAGCACCTTCTCTGTGCCTGTTCACATTGCTTCGCAGAATCGCTTTTGTGCAGAACACACTAACACTTGTTCAGAACGAAAGAAAGCACAGAGCCCCAGATTTGCTGTTGTCCTGGAGAGCTTGCAGAGCACTGAGGAAAGGCAGGCAGAGAATTCCCTGCTAGCACCTTCTCTGTGCCTGTTCACACTGCTTCGCAGAATCGCTTTTGTGCAGAAAACACTAACACTTGTTCAGAACGAAAGGAAACACAGAGCCCCAGATTTGCTGTTGTCCTGGAGAGCTTGCAGAGCACTGGGGAAAGGCAGGCAGAGAATTCCCTGATAGCACCTTCTCTGTGCCTGTTGACACTGCTTCGCAGAATCGCTTTTGTGCAGAACACACTAACACTTGTTCAGAACGAAAGGAAGCACAGAGCCCCAGATTTGCTGTTGTCCTGGAGAGGTTGCAGAGCACTGGGGAAAGGCAGGCAGAGAATTCCCTGCTAGCACCTTCTCTGTGCCTGTTCACATTGCTTCGCAGAATCGCTTTTGTGCAGAACACACTAACACTTGTTCAGAACGAAAGAAAGCACAGAGCCCCAGATTTGCTGTTGTCCTGGAGAGCTTGCAGAGCACTGGGGAAAGGCAGGCAGAGAATTCCCTGCTAGCACCTTCTCTGTGCCTGTTCACATTGCTTTGCAGAATAGCTTTTGTGCAGAAAACACTAACACTTGTTCAGAACGAAAGAAAGCACAGAGCCCCAGATTTTATGTTGTCCTGGAGAGCTTGCAGAGCACTGGGGAAAGGCAGGCAGAGAATTCCCTGCTAGCACCTTCTCTGTGCCTGGGAAGCAGAAGTGTTCACCTTGCTTCGCAGAATCGCTTTTGTGCAGAAAACACTAACACTTGTTCAGAACGAAAGGAAGCACAGAGCCCCAGATTTTATGTTGTCCTGGAGAGCTTGCAGAGCACTGGGGAAAGGCAAGCAGAAAATTCCCTGCTAGCACCTTCTCTGTGCCTCTTCACACTGCTTCGCAGAATCGCTTTTGTGCAGAAAACACTAACACTTGTTCAGAACGAAAGGAAGCACAGAGCCCCAGATTTGCTGTTGTCCTGGAGAGCTTGCAGAGCACTGGGGAAAGGCAGGCAGAGAATTCCCTGCTAGCACCTTCTCTGTGCCTGGGAAGCAGAAGTGTTCACATTGCTTCGCAGAATCGCTTTTGTGCAGAAAACACTAACACTTGTTCAGAACGAAAGAAAGCACAGAGCCCCAGATTTTATGTTGTCCTGGAGAGCTTGCAGAGCACTGGGGAAAGGCAGGCAGAGAATTCCCTGCTAGCACCTTCTCTGTGCCTGTTCACATTGCTTCGCAGAATCGCTTTTGTGCAGAAAACACTAACACTTGTTCAGAACGAAAGGAAACACAGAGCCCCAGATTTGCTGTTGTCCTGGAGAGCTTGCAGAGCACTGGGGAAAGGCAGGCAGAGAATTCCCTGCTAGCACCTTCTCTGTGCCTGTTCACATTGCTTCGCATAATCGCTTTTGTGAAGAAAACAGTAACACTTGTTCAGAACGAAAGGAAGCACAGAGCCCCAGATTTTATGTTGTCCTGGAGAGGTTGCAGAGCACTGGGGAAAGGCAGGCAGAGAATTCCCTAGCACCTTCTCTGTGCCTGTTCACATTGCTTCGCAGAATCGCTTTTGTGCAGAAAACACTAACACTTGTTCAGAACGAAAGGAAACACAGAGCCCCAGATTTGCTGTTGTCCTGGAGAGCTTGCAGAGCACTGGGGAAAGGCAGGCAGAGAATTCCCTGCTAGCACCTTCTCTGTGCCTGTTCACATTGCTTCGCAGAATCGCTTTTGTGCAGAACACACTAACACTTGTTCAGAACGAAAGAAAGCACAGAGCCCCAGATTTTATGTTGTCCTGGAGAGCTTGCAGAGCACTGGGGAAAGGCAGGCCGAGAATTCCCTGCTAGCACCTTCTCTGTGCCTGTTCACATTGCTTCGCAGAATCGCTTTTGTGCAGAAAACACTAACACTTGTTCAGAACGAAAGGAAACACAGAGCCCCAGATTTGCTGTTGTCCTGGAGAGCTTGCAGAGCACTGGGGAAAGGCAGGCAGAGAATTCCCTGCTAGCACCTTCTCTGTGCCTGTTCACACTGCTTCGCAGAATCGCTTTTGTGCAGAAAACACTAACACTTGTTCAGAACGAAAGGAAACACAGAGCCCCAGATTTGCTGTTGTCCTGGAGAGGTTGCAGAGCACTGGGGAAAGGCAGGCAGAGAATTCCCTGATAGCACCTTCTCTGTGCCTGTTCACACTGCTTCGCAGAATCGCTTTTGTGCAGAACACACTAACACTTGTTCAGAACGAAAGGAAGCACAGAGCCCCAGATTTGCTGTTGTCCTGGAGAGCTTGCAGAGCACTGGGGAAAGGCAGGCAGAGAATTCCCTGCTAGCACCTTCTCTGTGCCTGTTCACATTGCTTCGCAGACTCGCTTTTGTGCAGAACACACTAACACTTGTTCAGAACGAAAGAAAGCACAGAGCCCCAGATTTGCTGTTGTCCTGGAGAGCTTGCAGAGCACTGGGGAAAGGCAGGCAGAGAATTCCCTGCTAGCACCTTCTCTGTGCCTGTTCACATTGCTTTGCAGAATCGCTTTTGTGCAGAAAACACTAACACTTTTTCAGAACGAAAGGAAGCACAGAGCCCCAGATTTTATGTTGTCCTGGAGAGCTTGCAGAGCACTGGGGAAAGGCAGGCAGAGAATTCCCTGCTAGCACCTTCTCTGTGCCTGTTCACACTGCTTCGCAGAATCGCTTTTGTGCAGAAAACACTAACACTTGTTCAGAACGAAAGGAAACACAGAGCCCCAGATTTGCTGTTGTCCTGGAGAGCTTGCAGAGCACTGGGGAAAGGCAGGCAGAGAATTCCCTGATAGCACCTTCTCTGTGCCTGTTCACACTGCTTCGCAGAATCGCTTTTGTGCAGAAAACACTAACACTTGTTCAGAACGAAAGGAAGCACAGAGCCCCAGATTTTATGTTGTCCTGGAGAGGTTGCAGAGCACTGGGGAAAGGCAGGCAGAGAATTCCCTGCTAGCACCTTCTCTGTGCCTGTTCACATTGCTTCGCAGACTCGCTTTTGTGCAGAACACACTAACACTTGTTCAGAACGAAAGAAAGCACAGAGCCCCAGATTTGCTGTTGTCCTGGAGAGCTTGCAGAGCACTGGGGAAAGGCAGGCAGAGAATTCCCTGCTAGCACCTTCTCTGTGCCTGTTCACATTGCTTCGCAGACTCGCTTTTGTGCAGAACACACTAACACTTGTTCAGAACGAAAGAAAGCACAGAGCCCCAGATTTGCTGTTGTCCTGGAGAGCTTGCAGAGCACTGGGGAAAGGCAGGCAGAGAATTCCCTGCTAGCACCTTCTCTGTGCCTGTTCACATTGCTTTGCAGAATAGCTTTTGTGCAGAAAACACTAACACTTGTTCAGAACGAAAGAAAGCACAGAGCCCCAGATTTTATGTTGTCCTGGAGAGCTTGCAGAGCACTGGGGAAATGCAGGCAGAGAATTCCCTGCTAGCACCTTCTCTGTGCCTGGGAAGCAGAAGTGTTCACCTTGCTTCGCAGAATCGCTTTTGTGCAGAAAACACTAACACTTGTTCAGAACGAAAGGAAGCACAGAGCCCCAGATTTTATGTTGTCCTGGAGAGCTTGCAGAGCACTGGGGAAAGGCAAGCAGAAAATTCCCTGCTAGCACCTTCTCTGTGCCTCTTCACACTGCTTCGCAGAATCGCTTTTGTGCAGAAAACACTAACACTTGTTCAGAACGAAAGGAAGCACAGAGCCCCAGATTTGCTGTTGTCCTGGAGAGCTTGCAGAGCACTGGGGAAAGGCAGGCAGAGAATTCCCTGCTAGCACCTTCTCTGTGCCTGGGAAGCAGAAGTGTTCACATTGCTTCGCAGAATCGCTTTTGTGCAGAAAACACTAACACTTGTTCAGAACGAAAGAAAGCACAGAGCCCCAGATTTTATGTTGTCCTGGAGAGCTTGCAGAGCACTGGGGAAAGGCAGGCATTGAATTCCCTGCTAGCACCTTCTCTGTGCCTGTTCACATTGCTTCGCAGAATCGCTTTTGTGCAGAAAACACTAACACTTGTTCAGAACGAAAGGAAACACAGAGCCCCAGATTTGCTGTTGTCCTGGAGAGCTTGCAGAGCACTGGGGAAAGGCAGGCAGAGAATTCCCTGCTAGCACCTTCTCTGTGCCTGTTCACATTGCTTCGCATAATCGCTTTTGTGAAGAAAACAGTAACACTTGTTCAGAACGAAAGGAAGCACAGAGCCCCAGATTTTATGTTGTCCTGGAGAGCTTGCAGAGCACTGGGGAAAGGCAGGCAGAGAATTCCCTAGCACCTTCTCTGTGCCTGTTCACATTGCTTCGCAGAATCGCTTTTGTGCAGAAAACACTAACACTTGTTCAGAACGAAAGGAAACACAGAGCCCCAGATTTGCTGTTGTCCTGGAGAGCTTGCAGAGCACTGGGGAAAGGCAGGCAGAGAATTCCCTGCTAGCACCTTCTCTGTGCCTGTTCACATTGCTTCGCAGAATCGCTTTTGTGCAGAACACACTAACACTTGTTCAGAACGAAAGAAAGCACAGAGCCCCAGATTTTATGTTGTCCTGGAGAGCTTGCAGAGCACTGGGGAAAGGCAGGCCGAGAATTCCCTGCTAGCACCTTCTCTGTGCCTGTTCACATTGCTTCGCAGAATCGCTTTTGTGCAGAAAACACTAACACTTGTTCAGAACGAAAGGAAACACAGAGCCCCAGATTTGCTGTTGTCCTGGAGAGCTTGCAGAGCACTGGGGAAAGGCAGGCAGAGAATTCCCTGCTAGCACCTTCTCTGTGCCTGTTCACACTGCTTCGCAGAATCGCTTTTGTGCAGAAAACACTAACACTTGTTCAGAACGAAAGGAAACACAGAGCCCCAGATTTGCTGTTGTCCTGGAGAGGTTGCAGAGCACTGGGGAAAGGCAGGCAGAGAATTCCCTGATAGCACCTTCTCTGTGCCTGTTCACACTGCTTCGCAGAATCGCTTTTGTGCAGAACACACTAACACTTGTTCAGAACGAAAGGAAGCACAGAGCCCCAGATTTGCTGTTGTCCTGGAGAGCTTGCAGAGCACTGGGGAAAGGCAGGCAGAGAATTCCCTGCTAGCACCTTCTCTGTGCCTGTTCACATTGCTTCGCAGACTCGCTTTTGTGCAGAACACACTAACACTTGTTCAGAACGAAAGAAAGCACAGAGCCCCAGATTTGCTGTTGTCCTGGAGAGCTTGCAGAGCACTGGGGAAAGGCAGGCAGAGAATTCCCTGCTAGCACCTTCTCTGTGCCTGTTCACATTGCTTTGCAGAATCGCTTTTGTGCAGAAAACACTAACACTTTTTCAGAACGAAAGGAAGCACAGAGCCCCAGATTTTATGTTGTCCTGGAGAGCTTGCAGAGCACTGGGGAAAGGCAGGCAGAGAATTCCCTGCTAGCACCTTCTCTGTGCCTGGGAAGCAGAAGTGTTCACATGGCTTCGCAGAATCGCTTTTGTGCAGAAAACACTAACACTTGTTCAGAACGAAAGAAAGCACAGAGCCCCAGATTTGCTGTTGTCCTGGAGAGCTTGCAGAGCACTGGGGAAAGGCAGGCAGAGAATTCCCTTGTAGCACCTTCTCTGTGCCTGTTCACATTGCTTCGCAGAATCGCTTTTGTGCAGAAAACACTAACACTTGTTCAGAACAAAAGAAAGCACAGAGCCCCAGATTTGCTGTTGTCCTGGAGAGCTTGCAGAGCACTGGGGAAAGGCAGGCAGAGAATTCCCTGCTAGCACCTTCTCTGTGCCTGTTCACACTGCTTCGCAGAATCGCTTTTGTGCAGAAAACACTAACACTTGTTCAGAACGAAAGGAAACACAGAGCCCCAGATTTGCTGTTGTCCTGGAGAGCTTGCAGAGCACTGGGGAAAGGCAGGCAGAGAATTCCCTGATAGCACCTTCTCTGTGCCTGTTCACACTGCTTCGCAGAATCGCTTTTGTGCAGAAAACACTAACACTTGTTCAGAACGAAAGGAAGCACAGAGCCCCAGATTTTATGTTGTCCTGGAGAGGTTGCAGAGCACTGGGGAAAGGCAGGCAGAGAATTCCCTGCTAGCACCTTCTCTGTGCCTGTTCACATTGCTTCGCAGACTCGCTTTTGTGCAGAACACACTAACACTTGTTCAGAACGAAAGAAAGCACAGAGCCCCAGATTTGCTGTTGTCCTGGAGAGCTTGCAGAGCACTGGGGAAAGGCAGGCAGAGAATTCCCTGCTAGCACCTTCTCTGTGCCTGTTCACATTGCTTTGCAGAATAGCTTTTGTGCAGAAAACACTAACACTTGTTCAGAACGAAAGAAAGCACAGAGCCCCAGATTTTATGTTGTCCTGGAGAGCTTGCAGAGCACTGGGGAAAGGCAGGCAGAGAATTCCCTGCTAGCACCTTCTCTGTGCCTGGGAAGCAGAAGTGTTCACCTTGCTTCGCAGAATCGCTTTTGTGCAGAAAACACTAACACTTGTTCAGAACGAAAGGAAGCACAGAGCCCCAGATTTTATGTTGTCCTGGAGAGCTTGCAGAGCACTGGGGAAAGGCAAGCAGAAAACTTCCCTGCTAGCACCTTCTCTGTGCCTCTTCACACTGCTTCGCAGAATCGCTTTTGTGCAGAAAACACTAACACTTGTTCAGAACGAAAGGAAGCACAGAGCCCCAGATTTGCTGTTGTCCTGGAGAGCTTGCAGAGCACTGGGGAAAGGCAGGCAGAGAATTCCCTGCTAGCACCTTCTCTGTGCCTGGGAAGCAGAAGTGTTCACATTGCTTCGCAGAATCGCTTTTGTGCAGAAAACACTAACACTTGTTCAGAACGAAAGAAAGCACAGAGCCCCAGATTTGCTGTTGTCCTGGAGAGCTTGCAGAGCACTGGGGAAAGGCAGGCAGAGAATTCCCTGCTAGCACCTTCTCTGTGCCTGTTCACATTGCTTCGCAGAATTGCTTTTGTGAAGAAAACAGTAACACTTGTTCAGAACGAAAGAAAGCACAGAGCCCCAGATTTGCTGTTGTCCTGGAGAGCTTGCAGAGCACTGGGGAAAGGCAGGCAGAGAATTCCTTGCTAGGACCTTCTCTGAGCCTGTGAAGCAGAAGTGTTCACATTGCTTCGCAGAATCGCTTTTGTGCAGAAAACACTAACACTTGTTCAGAACGAAAGAAAGCACAGAGCCCCAGATTTTATGTTGTCCTGGAGAGCTTGCAGAGCACTGGGGAAAGGCAGGCAGAGAATTCCCTGCTAGCACCTTCTCTGTGCCTGGGAAGCAGAAGTGTTCACATGGCTTCGCAGAATCGCTTTTGTGCAGAAAACACTAACAGTTGTTCAGAACGAAAGAAAGCACAGAGCCCCAGATTTGCTGTTGTCCTGGAGAGCTTGCAGAGCACTGGGGAAAGGCAGGCAGAGAATTCCCTGCTAGCACCTTCTCTGTGCCTGTTCACATTGCTTCGCAGAATCGCTTTTGTGCAGAACACACTAACACTTGTTCAGAACGAAAGAAAGCACAGAGCCCCAGATTTGCTGTTGTCCTGGAGAGCTTGCAGAGCACTGGGGAAAGGCAGGCAGAGAATTCCCTGCTAGCACCTTCTCTGTGCCTGTTCACACTGCTTCGCAGAATCGCTTTTGTGCAGAAAACACTAACACTTGTTCAGAACGAAAGGAAACACAGAGCCCCAGATTTGCTGTTGTCCTGGAGAGCTTGCAGAGCACTGGGGAAAGGCAGGCAGAGAATTCCCTGATAGCACCTTCTCTGTGCCTGTTCACACTGCTTCGCAGAATCGCTTTTGTGCAGAACACACTAACACTTGTTCAGAACGAAAGGAAGCACAGAGCCCCAGATTTGCTGTTGTCCTGGAGAGCTTGCAGAGCACTGGGGAAAGGCAGGCAGAGAATTCCCTGCTAGCACCTTCTCTGTGCCTGTTCACATTGCTTCGCAGACTCGCTTTTGTGCAGAACACACTAACACTTGTTCAGAACGAAAGAAAGCACAGAGCCCCAGATTTGCTGTTGTCCTGGAGAGCTTGCAGAGCACTGGGGAAAGGCAGGCAGAGAATTCCCTGCTAGCACCTTCTCTGTGCCTGTTCACATTGCTTTGCAGAATCGCTTTTGTGCAGAAAACACTAACACTTTTTCAGAACGAAAGGAAGCACAGAGCCCCAGATTTTATGTTGTCCTGGAGAGCTTGCAGAGCACTGGGGAAAGGCAGGCAGAGAATTCCCTGCTAGCACCTTCTCTGTGCCTGGGAAGCAGAAGTGTTCACATGGCTTCGCAGAATCGCTTTTGTGCAGAAAACACTAACACTTGTTCAGAACGAAAGAAAGCACAGAGCCCCAGATTTGCTGTTGTCCTGGAGAGCTTGCAGAGCACTGGGGAAAGGCAGGCAGAGAATTCCCTTGTAGCACCTTCTCTGTGCCTGTTCACATTGCTTCGCAGAATCGCTTTTGTGCAGAAAACACTAACACTTGTTCAGAACAAAAGAAAGCACAGAGCCCCAGATTTGCTGTTGTCCTGGAGAGCTTGCAGAGCACTGGGGAAAGGCAGGCAGAGAATTCCCTGCTAGCACCTTCTCTGTGCCTGTTCACACTGCTTCGCAGAATCGCTTTTGTGCAGAAAACACTAACACTTGTTCAGAACGAAAGGAAACACAGAGCCCCAGGTTTGCTGTTGTCCTGGAGAGCTTGCAGAGCACTGGGGAAAGGCAGGCAGAGAATTCCCTGATAGCACCTTCTCTGTGCCTGTTCACACTGCTTCGCAGAATCGCTTTTGTGCAGAAAACACTAACACTTGTTCAGAACGAAAGGAAGCACAGAGCCCCAGATTTTATGTTGTCCTGGAGAGGTTGCAGAGCACTGGGGAAAGGCAGGCAGAGAATTCCCTGCTAGCACCTTCTCTGTGCCTGTTCACATTGCTTCGCAGACTCGCTTTTGTGCAGAACACACTAACACTTGTTCAGAACGAAAGAAAGCACAGAGCCCCAGATTTGCTGTTGTCCTGGAGAGCTTGCAGAGCACTGGGGAAAGGCAGGCAGAGAATTCCCTGCTAGCATCTTCTCTGTGCCTGTTCACATTGCTTCGCAGAATCGCTTTTGTGCAGAAAACACTAACACTTGTTCAGAACGAAAGAAAGCACAGAGCCCCAGATTTTATGTTGTCCTGGAGAGCTTGCAGAGCACTGGGGAAAGGCAGGCAGAGAATTCCCTGCTAGCACCTTCTCTGTGCCTGGGAAGCAGAAGTGTTCACATTGCTTCGCAGAATCGCTTTTGTGCAGAAAACACTAACACTTGTTCAGAACGAAAGGAAGCACAGAGCCCCAGATTTTATGTTGTCCTGGAGAGCTTGCAGAGCACTGGGGAAAGGCAAGCAGAAAATTCCCTGCTAGCACCTTCTCTGTGCCTCTTCACACTGCTTCGCAGAATCGCTTTTGTGCAGAAAACACTAACACTTGTTCAGAACGAAAGGAAGCACAGAGCCCCAGATTTGCTGTTGTCCTGGAGAGCTTGCAGAGCACTGGGGAAAGGCAGGCAGAGAATTCCCTGCTAGCACCTTCTCTGTGCCTGGGAAGCAGAAGTGTTCACATTGCTTCGCAGAATCGCTTTTGTGCAGAAAACACTAACACTTGTTCAGAACGAAAGAAAGCACAGAGCCCCAGATTTTATGTTGTCCTGGAGAGCTTGCAGAGCACTGGGGAAAGGCAGGCAGAGAATTCCCTGCTAGCACCTTCTCTGTGCCTGTTCACATTGCTTCGCAGAATCGCTTTTGTGCAGAAAACACTAACACTTGTTCAGAACGAAAGGAAACACAGAGCCCCAGATTTGCTGTTGTCCTGGAGAGCTTGCAGAGCACTGGGGAAAGGCAGGCAGAGAATTCCCTGCTAGCACCTTCTCTGTGCCTGTTCACATTGCTTCGCAGAATCGCTTTTGTGCAGAACACACTAACACTTGTTCAGAACGAAAGAAAGCACAGAGCCCCAGATTTTATGTTGTCCTGGAGAGCTTGCAGAGCACTGGGGAAAGGCAGGCAGAGAATTCCCTGCTAGCACCTTCTCTGTGCCTGTTCACATTGCTTCGCAGAATCGCTTTTGTGCAGAAAACACTAACACTTGTTCAGAACGAAAGGAAACACAGAGCCCCAGATTTGCTGTTGTCCTGGAGAGCTTGCAGAGCACTGGGGAAAGGCAGGCAGAGAATTCCCTGCTAGCACCTTCTCTGTGCCTGTTCACACTGCTTCGCAGAATCGCTTTTGTGCAGAAAACACTAACACTTGTTCAGAACGAAAGGAAACACAGAGCCCCAGATTTGCTGTTGTCCTGGAGAGCTTGCAGAGCACTGGGGAAAGGCAGGCAGAGAATTCCCTGATAGCACCTTCTCTGTGCCTGTTCACACTGCTTCGCAGAATCGCTTTTGTGCAGAACACACTAACACTTGTTCAGAACGAAAGGAAGCACAGAGCCCCAGATTTGCTGTTGTCCTGGAGAGCTTGCAGAGCACTGGGGAAAGGCAGGCAGAGAATTCCCTGCTAGCACCTTCTCTGTGCCTGTTCACATTGCTTCGCAGACTCGCTTTTGTGCAGAACACACTAACACTTGTTCAGAACGAAAGAAAGCACAGAGCCCCAGATTTGCTGTTGTCCTGGAGAGCTTGCAGAGCACTGGGGAAAGGCAGGCAGAGAATTCCCTGCTAGCACCTTCTCTGTGCCTGTTCACATTGCTTTGCAGAATCGCTTTTGTGCAGAAAACACTAACACTTTTTCAGAACGAAAGGAAGCACAGAGCCCCAGATTTTATGTTGTCCTGGAGAGCTTGCAGAGCACTGGGGAAAGGCAGGCAGAGAATTCCCTGCTAGCACCTTCTCTGTGCCTGGGAAGCAGAAGTGTTCACATGGCTTCGCAGAATCGCTTTTGTGCAGAAAACACTAACACTTTTTCAGAACGAAAGGAAGCACAGAGCCCCAGATTTGCTGTTGTCCTGGAGAGCTTGCAGAGCACTGGGGAAAGGCAGGCAGAGAATTCCCTGCTAGCACCTTCTCTGTGCCTGTTCACACTGCTTCGCAGAATCGCTTTTGTGCAGAAAACACTAACACTTGTTCAGAACGAAAGGAAACACAGAGCCCCAGGTTTGCTGTTGTCCTGGAGAGCTTGCAGAGCACTGGGGAAAGGCAGGCAGAGAATTCCCTGATAGCACCTTCTCTGTGCCTGTTCACACTGCTTCGCAGAATCGCTTTTGTGCAGAAAACACTAACACTTGTTCAGAACGAAAGGAAGCACAGAGCCCCAGATTTTATGTTGTCCTGGAGAGGTTGCAGAGCACTGGGGAAAGGCAGGCAGAGAATTCCCTGCTAGCACCTTCTCTGTGCCTGTTCACATTGCTTCGCAGACTCGCTTTTGTGCAGAACACACTAACACTTGTTCAGAACGAAAGAAAGCACAGAGCCCCAGATTTGCTGTTGTCCTGGAGAGCTTGCAGAGCACTGGGGAAAGGCAGGCAGAGAATTCCCTGCTAGCATCTTCTCTGTGCCTGTTCACATTGCTTCGCAGAATCGCTTTTGTGCAGAAAACACTAACACTTGTTCAGAACGAAAGAAAGCACAGAGCCCCAGATTTTATGCTGTCCTGGAGAGCTTGCAGAGCACTGGGGAAAGGCAGGCAGAGAATTCCCTGCTAGCACCTTCTCTGTGCCTGGGAAGCAGAAGTGTTCACATTGCTTCGCAGAATCGCTTTTGTGCAGAAAACACTAACACTTGTTCAGAACGAAAGGAAGCACAGAGCCCCAGATTTTATGTTGTCCTGGAGAGCTTGCAGAGCACTGGGGAAAGGCAAGCAGAAAATTCCCTGCTAGCACCTTCTCTGTGCCTCTTCACACTGCTTCGCAGAATCGCTTTTGTGCAGAAAACACTAACACTTGTTCAGAACGAAAGGAAGCACAGAGCCCCAGATTTGCTGTTGTCCTGGAGAGCTTGCAGAGCACTGGGGAAAGGCAGGCAGAGAATTCCCTGCTAGCACCTTCTCTGTGCCTGGGAAGCAGAAGTGTTCACATTGCTTCGCAGAATCGCTTTTGTGCAGAAAACACTAACACTTGTTCAGAACGAAAGAAAGCACAGAGCCCCAGATTTTATGTTGTCCTGGAGAGCTTGCAGAGCACTGGGGAAAGGCAGGCAGAGAATTCCCTGCTAGCACCTTCTCTGTGCCTGTTCACATTGCTTCGCAGAATCGCTTTTGTGCAGAAAACACTAACACTTGTTCAGAACGAAAGGAAACACAGAGCCCCAGATTTGCTGTTGTCCTGGAGAGCTTGCAGAGCACTGGGGAAAGGCAGGCAGAGAATTCCCTGCTAGCACCTTCTCTGTGCCTGTTCACATTGCTTCGCAGAATCGCTTTTGTGCAGAACACACTAACACTTGTTCAGAACGAAAGAAAGCACAGAGCCCCAGATTTTATGTTGTCCTGGAGAGCTTGCAGAGCACTGGGGAAAGGCAGGCAGAGAATTCCCTGATAGCACCTTCTCTGTGCCTGTTCACATTGCTTCGCAGAATCGCTTTTGTGCAGAAAACACTAACACTTGTTCAGAACGAAAGGAAACACAGAGCCCCAGATTTGCTGTTGTCCTGGAGAGCTTGCAGAGCACTGGGGAAAGGCAGGCAGAGAATTCCCTGCTAGCACCTTCTCTGTGCCTGTTCACACTGCTTCGCAGAATCGCTTTTGTGCAGAAAACACTAACACTTGTTCAGAACGAAAGGAAACACAGAGCCCCAGATTTGCTGTTGTCCTGGAGAGCTTGCAGAGCACTGGGGAAAGGCAGGCAGAGAATTCCCTGCTAGCACCTTCTCTGTGCCTGTTCACACTGCTTCGCAGAATCGCTTTTGTGCAGAACACACTAACACTTGTTCAGAACGAAAGGAAGCACAGAGCCCCAGATTTGCTGTTGTCCTGGAGAGCTTGCAGAGCACTGGGGAAAGGCAGGCAGAGAATTCCCTGCTAGCACCTTCTCTGTGCCTGTTCACATTGCTTCGCAGACTCGCTTTTGTGCAGAACACACTAACACTTGTTCAGAACGAAAGAAAGCACAGAGCCCCAGATTTGCTGTTGTCCTGGAGAGCTTGCAGAGCACTGGGGAAAGGCAGGCAGAGAATTCCCTGCTAGCACCTTCTCTGTGCCTGTTCACATTGCTTTGCAGAATCGCTTTTGTGCAGAAAACACTAACACTTTTTCAGAACGAAAGGAAGCACAGAGCCCCAGATTTTATGTTGTCCTGGAGAGCTTGCAGAGCACTGGGGAAAGGCAGTCAGAGAATTCCCTGCTAGCACCTTCTCTGTGCCTGGGAAGCAGAAGTGTTCACATGGCTTCGCAGAATCGCTTTTGTGCAGAAAACAGTAACACTTGTTCAGAACGAAAGAAAGCACAGAGCCCCAGATTTGCTGTTGTCCTGGAGAGCTTGCAGAGCACTGGGGAAAGGCAGGCAGAGAATTCCCTGCTAGCACCTTCTCTGTGCCTGTTCACATTGCTTCGCAGAATCGCTTTTGTGCAGAACACACTAACACTTGTTCAGAACGAAAGAAAGCACAGAGCCCCAGATTTGCTGTTGTCCTGGAGAGCTTGCAGAGCACTGAGGAAAGGCAGGCAGAGAATTCCCTGCTAGCACCTTCTCTGTGCCTGTTCACACTGCTTCGCAGAATCGCTTTTGTGCAGAAAACACTAACACTTGTTCAGAACGAAAGGAAGCACAGAGCCCCAGATTTGCTGTTGTCCTGGAGAGGTTGCAGAGCACTGGGGAAAGGCAGGCAGAGAATTCCCTGATAGCACCTTCTCTGTGCCTGTTCACACTGCTTCGCAGAATCGCTTTTGTGCAGAACACACTAACACTTGTTCAGAACGAAAGGAAGCACAGAGCCCCAGATTTGCTGTTGTCCTGGAGAGGTTGCAGAGCACTGGGGAAAGGCAGGCAGAGAATTCCCTGCTAGCACCTTCTCTGTGCCTGTTCACATTGCTTTGCAGAATAGCTTTTGTGCAGAAAACACTAACACTTGTTCAGAACGAAAGAAAGCACAGAGCCCCAGATTTTATGTTGTCCTGGAGAGCTTGCAGAGCACTGGGGAAAGGCAGGCAGAGAATTCCCTGCTAGCACCTTCTCTGTGCCTGGGAAGCAGAAGTGTTCACCTTGCTTCGCAGAATCGCTTTTGTGCAGAAAACACTAACACTTGTTCAGAACGAAAGGAAGCACAGAGCCCCAGATTTTATGTTGTCCTGGAGAGCTTGCAGAGCACTGGGGAAAGGCAAGCAGAAAATTCCCTGCTAGCACCTTCTCTGTGCCTCTTCACACTGCTTCGCAGAATCGCTTTTGTGCAGAAAACACTAACACTTGTTCAGAACGAAAGGAAGCACAGAGCCCCAGATTTGCTGTTGTCCTGGAGAGCTTGCAGAGCACTGGGGAAAGGCAGGCAGAGAATTCCCTGCTAGCACCTTCTCTGTGCCTGTTCACATTGCTTCGCAGAATCGCTTTTGTGCAGAACACACTAACACTTGTTCAGAACGAAAGAAAGCACAGAGCCCCAGATTTTATGTTGTCCTGGAGAGCTTGCAGAGCACTGGGGAAAGGCAGGCAGAGAATTCCCTGCTAGCACCTTCTCTGTGCCTGTTCACATTGCTTCGCAGAATCGCTTTTGTGCAGAAAACACTAACACTTGTTCAGAACGAAAGGAAACACAGAGCCCCAGATTTGCTGTTGTCCTGGAGAGCTTGCAGAGCACTGGGGAAAGGCAGGCAGAGAATTCCCTGCTAGCACCTTCTCTGTGCCTGTTCACACTGCTTCGCAGAATCGCTTTTGTGCAGAAAACACTAACACTTGTTCAGAACGAAAGGAAACACAGAGCCCCAGATTTGCTGTTGTCCTGGAGAGCTTGCAGAGCACTGGGGAAAGGCAGGCAGAGAATTCCCTGCTAGCACCTTCTCTGTGCCTGTTCACACTGCTTCGCAGAATCGCTTTTGTGCAGAACACACTAACACTTGTTCAGAACGAAAGGAAGCACAGAGCCCCAGATTTGCTGTTGTCCTGGAGAGCTTGCAGAGCACTGGGGAAAGGCAGGCAGAGAATTCCCTGCTAGCACCTTCTCTGTGCCTGTTCACATTGCTTCGCAGACTCGCTTTTGTGCAGAACACACTAACACTTGTTCAGAACGAAAGAAAGCACAGAGCCCCAGATTTGCTGTTGTCCTGGAGAGCTTGCAGAGCACTGGGGAAAGGCAGGCAGAGAATTCCCTGCTAGCACCTTCTCTGTGCCTGTTCACATTGCTTTGCAGAATCGCTTTTGTGCAGAAAACACTAACACTTTTTCAGAACGAAAGGAAGCACAGAGCCCCAGATTTTATGTTGTCCTGGAGAGCTTGCAGAGCACTGGGGAAAGGCAGGCAGAGAATTCCCTGCTAGCACCTTCTCTGTGCCTGGGAAGCAGAAGTGTTCACATGGCTTCGCAGAATCGCTTTTGTGCAGAAAACAGTAACACTTGTTCAGAACGAAAGAAAGCACAGAGCCCCAGATTTGCTGTTGTCCTGGAGAGCTTGCAGAGCACTGGGGAAAGGCAGGCAGAGAATTCCCTGCTAGCACCTTCTCTGTGCCTGTTCACATTGCTTCGCAGAATCGCTTTTGTGCAGAACACACTAACACTTGTTCAGAACGAAAGAAAGCACAGAGCCCCAGATTTGCTGTTGTCCTGGAGAGCTTGCAGAGCACTGAGGAAAGGCAGGCAGAGAATTCCCTGCTAGCACCTTCTCTGTGCCTGTTCACACTGCTTCGCAGAATCGCTTTTGTGCAGAAAACACTAACACTTGTTCAGAACGAAAGGAAACACAGAGCCCCAGATTTGCTGTTGTCCTGGAGAGCTTGCAGAGCACTGGGGAAAGGCAGGCAGAGAATTCCCTGATAGCACCTTCTCTGTGCCTGTTCACACTGCTTCGCAGAATCGCTTTTGTGCAGAACACACTAACACTTGTTCAGAACGAAAGGAAGCACAGAGCCCCAGATTTGCTGTTGTCCTGGAGAGGTTGCAGAGCACTGGGGAAAGGCAGGCAGAGAATTCCCTGCTAGCACCTTCTCTGTGCCTGTTCACATTGCTTTGCAGAATAGCTTTTGTGCAGAAAACACTAACACTTGTTCAGAACGAAAGAAAGCACAGAGCCCCAGATTTTATGTTGTCCTGGAGAGCTTGCAGAGCACTGGGGAAAGGCAGGCAGAGAATTCCCTGCTAGCACCTTCTCTGTGCCTGGGAAGCAGAAGTGTTCACCTTGCTTCGCAGAATCGCTTTTGTGCAGAAAACACTAACACTTGTTCAGAACGAAAGGAAGCACAGAGCCCCAGATTTTATGTTGTCCTGGAGAGCTTGCAGAGCACTGGGGAAAGGCAAGCAGAAAATTCCCTGCTAGCACCTTCTCTGTGCCTCTTCACACTGCTTCGCAGAATCGCTTTTGTGCAGAAAACACTAACACTTGTTCAGAATGAAAGGAAGCACAGAGCCCCAGATTTGCTGTTGTCCTGGAGAGCTTGCAGAGCACTGGGGAAAGGCAGGCAGAGAATTCCCTGCTAGCACCTTCTCTGTGCCTGGGAAGCAGAAGTGTTCACATTGCTTCGCAGAATCGCTTTTGTGCAGAAAACACTAACACTTGTTCAGAACGAAAGAAAGCACAGAGCCCCAGATTTTATGTTGTCCTGGAGAGCTTGCAGAGCACTGGGGAAAGGCAGGCAGAGAATTCCCTGCTAGCACCTTCTCTGTGCCTGTTCACATTGCTTCGCAGAATCGCTTTTGTGCAGAAAACACTAACACTTGTTCAGAACGAAAGGAAACACAGAGCCCCAGATTTGCTGTTGTCCTGGAGAGCTTGCAGAGCACTGGGGAAAGGCAGGCAGAGAATTCCCTGCTAGCACCTTCTCTGTGCCTGTTCACATTGCTTCGCATAATCGCTTTTGTGAAGAAAACAGTAACACTTGTTCAGAACGAAAGGAAGCACAGAGCCCCAGATTTTATGTTGTCCTGGAGAGGTTGCAGAGCACTGGGGAAAGGCAGGCAGAGAATTCCCTAGCACCTTCTCTGTGCCTGTTCACATTGCTTCGCAGAATCGCTTTTGTGCAGAAAACACTAACACTTGTTCAGAACGAAAGGAAACACAGAGCCCCAGATTTGCTGTTGTCCTGGAGAGCTTGCAGAGCACTGGGGAAAGGCAGGCAGAGAATTCCCTGCTAGCACCTTCTCTGTGCCTGTTCACATTGCTTCGCAGAATCGCTTTTGTGCAGAACACACTAACACTTGTTCAGAACGAAAGAAAGCACAGAGCCCCAGATTTTATGTTGTCCTGGAGAGCTTGCAGAGCACTGGGGAAAGGCAGGCCGAGAATTCCCTGCTAGCACCTTCTCTGTGCCTGTTCACATTGCTTCGCAGAATCGCTTTTGTGCAGAAAACACTAACACTTGTTCAGAACGAAAGGAAACACAGAGCCCCAGATTTGCTGTTGTCCTGGAGAGCTTGCAGAGCACTGGGGAAAGGCAGGCAGAGAATTCCCTGCTAGCACCTTCTCTGTGCCTGTTCACACTGCTTCGCAGAATCGCTTTTGTGCAGAAAACACTAACACTTGTTCAGAACGAAAGGAAACACAGAGCCCCAGATTTGCTGTTGTCCTGGAGAGGTTGCAGAGCACTGGGGAAAGGCAGGCAGAGAATTCCCTGATAGCACCTTCTCTGTGCCTGTTCACACTGCTTCGCAGAATCGCTTTTGTGCAGAACACACTAACACTTGTTCAGAACGAAAGGAAGCACAGAGCCCCAGATTTGCTGTTGTCCTGGAGAGCTTGCAGAGCACTGGGGAAAGGCAGGCAGAGAATTCCCTGCTAGCACCTTCTCTGTGCCTGTTCACATTGCTTCGCAGACTCGCTTTTGTGCAGAACACACTAACACTTGTTCAGAACGAAAGAAAGCACAGAGCCCCAGATTTGCTGTTGTCCTGGAGAGCTTGCAGAGCACTGGGGAAAGGCAGGCAGAGAATTCCCTGCTAGCACCTTCTCTGTGCCTGTTCACATTGCTTTGCAGAATCGCTTTTGTGCAGAAAACACTAACACTTTTTCAGAACGAAAGGAAGCACAGAGCCCCAGATTTTATGTTGTCCTGGAGAGCTTGCAGAGCACTGGGGAAAGGCAGGCAGAGAATTCCCTGCTAGCACCTTCTCTGTGCCTGGGAAGCAGAAGTGTTCACATGGCTTCGCAGAATCGCTTTTGTGCAGAAAACACTAACACTTGTTCAGAACGAAAGAAAGCACAGAGCCCCAGATTTGCTGTTGTCCTGGAGAGCTTGCAGAGCACTGGGGAAAGGCAGGCAGAGAATTCCCTTGTAGCACCTTCTCTGTGCCTGTTCACATTGCTTCGCAGAATCGCTTTTGTGCAGAAAACACTAACACTTGTTCAGAACAAAAGAAAGCACAGAGCCCCAGATTTGCTGTTGTCCTGGAGAGCTTGCAGAGCACTGGGGAAAGGCAGGCAGAGAATTCCCTGCTAGCACCTTCTCTGTGCCTGTTCACACTGCTTCGCAGAATCGCTTTTGTGCAGAAAACACTAACACTTGTTCAGAACGAAAGGAAACACAGAGCCCCAGATTTGCTGTTGTCCTGGAGAGCTTGCAGAGCACTGGGGAAAGGCAGGCAGAGAATTCCCTGATAGCACCTTCTCTGTGCCTGTTCACACTGCTTCGCAGAATCGCTTTTGTGCAGAAAACACTAACACTTGTTCAGAACGAAAGGAAGCACAGAGCCCCAGATTTTATGTTGTCCTGGAGAGGTTGCAGAGCACTGGGGAAAGGCAGGCAGAGAATTCCCTGCTAGCACCTTCTCTGTGCCTGTTCACATTGCTTCGCAGACTCGCTTTTGTGCAGAACACACTAACACTTGTTCAGAACGAAAGAAAGCACAGAGCCCCAGATTTGCTGTTGTCCTGGAGAGCTTGCAGAGCACTGGGGAAAGGCAGGCAGAGAATTCCCTGCTAGCACCTTCTCTGTGCCTGTTCACATTGCTTTGCAGAATAGCTTTTGTGCAGAAAACACTAACACTTGTTCAGAACGAAAGAAAGCACAGAGCCCCAGATTTTATGTTGTCCTGGAGAGCTTGCAGAGCACTGGGGAAAGGCAGGCAGAGAATTCCCTGCTAGCACCTTCTCTGTGCCTGGGAAGCAGAAGTGTTCACCTTGCTTCGCAGAATCGCTTTTGTGCAGAAAACACTAACACTTGTTCAGAACGAAAGGAAGCACAGAGCCCCAGATTTTATGTTGTCCTGGAGAGCTTGCAGAGCACTGGGGAAAGGCAAGCAGAAAATTCCCTGCTAGCACCTTCTCTGTGCCTCTTCACACTGCTTCGCAGAATCGCTTTTGTGCAGAAAACACTAACACTTGTTCAGAACGAAAGGAAGCACAGAGCCCCAGATTTGCTGTTGTCCTGGAGAGCTTGCAGAGCACTGGGGAAAGGCAGGCAGAGAATTCCCTGCTAGCACCTTCTCTGTGCCTGGGAAGCAGAAGTGTTCACATTGCTTCGCAGAATCGCTTTTGTGCAGAAAACACTAACACTTGTTCAGAACGAAAGAAAGCACAGAGCCCCAGATTTTATGTTGTCCTGGAGAGCTTGCAGAGCACTGGGGAAAGGCAGGCAGAGAATTCCCTGCTAGCACCTTCTCTGTGCCTGTTCACATTGCTTCGCAGAATCGCTTTTGTGCAGAAAACACTAACACTTGTTCAGAACGAAAGGAAACACAGAGCCCCAGATTTGCTGTTGTCCTGGAGAGCTTGCAGAGCACTGGGGAAAGGCAGGCAGAGAATTCCCTGCTAGCACCTTCTCTGTGCCTGTTCACATTGCTTCGCAGAATCGCTTTTGTGCAGAACACACTAACACTTGTTCAGAACGAAAGAAAGCACAGAGCCCCAGATTTTATGTTGTCCTGGAGAGCTTGCAGAGCACTGGGGAAAGGCAGGCAGAGAATTCCCTGCTAGCACCTTCTCTGTGCCTGTTCACATTGCTTCGCATAATCGCTTTTGTGAAGAAAACAGTAACACTTGTTCAGAACGAAAGGAAGCACAGAGCCCCAGATTTTATGTTGTCCTGGAGAGGTTGCAGAGCACTGGGGAAAGGCAGGCAGAGAATTCCCTAGCACCTTCTCTGTGCCTGTTCACATTGCTTCGCAGAATCGCTTTTGTGCAGAAAACACTAACACTTGTTCAGAACGAAAGAAAGCACAGAGCCCCAGATTTGCTGTTGTCCTGGAGAGCTTGCAGAGCACTGGGGAAAGGCAGGCAGAGAATTCCCTGCTAGCACCTTCTCTGTGCCTGTTCACACTGCTTCGCAGAATCGCTTTTGTGCAGAAAACACTAACACTTGTTCAGAACGAAAGGAAACACAGAGCCCCAGATTTGCTGTTGTCCTGGAGAGCTTGCAGAGCACTGGGGAAAGGCAGGCAGAGAATTCCCTGCTAGCACCTTCTCTGTGCCTGTTCACATTGCTTCGCAGAATCGCTTTTGTGCAGAAAACACTAACACTTGTTCAGAACGAAAGAAAGCACAGAGCCCCAGATTTTATGTTGTCCTGGAGAGCTTGCAGAGCACTGGGGAAAGGCAGGCAGAGAATTCCCTGCTAGCACCTTCTCTGTGCCTGTTCACATTGCTTCGCAGAATCGCTTTTGTGCAGAAAACACTAACACTTGTTCAGAACGAAAGGAAACACAGAGCCCCAGATTTGCTGTTGTCCTGGAGAGCTTGCAGAGCACTGGGGAAAGGCAGGCAGAGAATTCCCTGCTAGCACCTTCTCTGTGCCTGGGAAGCAGAAATGTTCACATTGCTTCGCAGAATCGCTTTTGTGCAGAAAACAGTAACACTTGTTCAGAACGAAAGAAAGCACAGAGCCCCAGATTTTATGTTGTCCTGGAGAGCTTGCAGAGCACTGGGGAAAGGCAGGCAGAGAATTCCCTGTTAGCACCTTCTCTGTGCCTGGGAAGCAGAAGTGTTCACCTTGCTTCGCAGAATCGCTTTTGTGCAGAAAACACTAACACTTGTTCAGAACGAAAGGAAGCACAGAGCCCCAGATTTTATGTTGTCCTGGAGAGCTTGCAGAGCACTGGGGAAAGGCAGGCAGAGAATTCCCTGCTAGCACCTTCTCTGTGCCTGTTCACACTGCTTCGCAGACTCGCTTTTGTGCAGAACACACTAACACTTGTTCAGAACGAAAGGAAACACAGAGCCCCAGATTTGCTGTTGTCCTGGAGAGCTTGCAGAGCACTGGGGAAAGGCAGGCAGAGAATTCCCTGCTAGCACCTTCTCTGTGCCTGTTCACATTGCTTCGCAGAATCGCTTTTGTGCAGAAAACACTAACACTTTTTCAGAACGAAAGGAAGCACAGAGCCCCAGATTTTATGTTGTCCTGGAGAGCTTGCAGAGCACTGGGGAAAGGCAGGCAGAGAATTCCCTGCTAGCACCTTCTCTGTGCCTGTTCACATTGCTTCGCAGAATCGCTTTTGTGAAGACAACAGTAACACTTGTTCAGAACGAAAGAAAGCACAGAGCCCCAGATTTGCTGTTGTCCTGGAGAGCTTGCAGAGCACTGGGGAAAGGCAGGCAGAGAATTCCCTGCTAGGACCTTCTCTGTGCCTGTGAAGCAGAAGTGTTCACATTGCTTCGCAGAATCGCTTTTGTGCAGAAAACACTAACACTTGTTCAGAACGAAAGAAAGCACAGAGCCCCAGATTTTATGTTGTCCTGGAGAGCTTGCAGAGCACTGGGGAAAGGCAGGCAGAGAATTCCCTGCTAGCACCTTCTCTGTGCCTGTTCACATTGCTTCGCAGAATCGCTTTTGTGAAGAAAACAGTAACAATTGTTCAGAACGAAAGAAAGCACAGAGCCCCAGATTTGCTGTTGTCCTGGAGAGCTTGCAGAGCACTGGGGAAAGGCAGGCAGAGAATTCCCTGCTAGCACCTTCTCTGTGCCTGTGAAGCAGAAGTGTTCACATTGCTTCGCAGAATCGCTTTTGTGCAGAAAACAGTAACACTTGTTCAGAACGAAAGGAAGCACAGAGCCCCAGATTTGCTGTTGTCCTGGAGAGCTTGCAGAGCACTGGGGAAAGGCAGGCAGAGAATTCCCTGCTAGCACCTTCTCTGTGCCTGGGAAGCAGAAGTGTTCACATTGCTTCGCAGAATCGCTTTTGTGCAGAAAACAGTAACACTTGTTCAGAACGAAAGAAAGCACAGAGCCCCAGATTTTATGTTGTCCTGGAGAGCTTGCAGAGCACTGGGGAAAGGCAGGCAGAGAATTCCCTGCTAGCACCTTCTCTGTGCCTGTTCACATTGCTTCGCAGAATCGCTTTTCTGCAAGAAACAGTAACACTTGTTCAGAACGAAAGAAAGCACAGAGCCCCAGATTTTATGTTGTCCTGGAGAGCTTGCAGAGCACTGGGGAAAGGCAGGCAGAGAATTCCCTTGTGGCACCTTCTCTGTGCCTGTTCACGTTGCTTCGCAGACTCGCTTTTGTGCAGAATACACTAACACTTGTTCAGAACGAAAGAAAGCACAGAGCCCCAGATTTTATGTTGTCCTGGAGAGCTTGCAGAGCACTGGGGAAAGGCAGGCAGAGAATTCCCTGCTAGTACCTTCTCTGTGCCTGTGAAGCAGAAGTGTTCACCTTGCTTCGCAGAATCGCTTTTGTGCAGAAAACAGTAACACTTGTTCAGAACGAAAGAAAGCACAGAGCCCCAGATTTTATGTTGTCCTGGAGAGCTTGCAGAGCACTGGGGAAAGGCAGGCAGAGAATTCCCTGCTAGCACCTTCTCTGTGCCTGTTCACATTGCTTTGCAGAATAGCTTTTGTGCAGAAAACACTAACACTTGTTCAGAACGAAAGAAAGCACAGAGCCCCAGATTTTATGTTGTCCTGGAGAGCTTGCAGAGCACTGGGGAAAGGCAGGCAGAGAATTCCCTGCTAGCACCTTCTCTGTGCCTGGGAAGCAGAAGTGTTCACCTTGCTTCGCAGAATCGCTTTTGTGCAGAAAACACTAACACTTGTTCAGAACGAAAGGAAGCACAGAGCCCCAGATTTTATGTTGTCCTGGAGAGCTTGCAGAGCACTGGGGAAAGGCAAGCAGAAAATTCCCTGCTAGCACCTTCTCTGTGCCTCTTCACACTGCTTCGCAGAATCGCTTTTGTGCAGAAAACACTAACACTTGTTCAGAACGAAAGGAAGCACAGAGCCCCAGATTTGCTGTTGTCCTGGAGAGCTTGCAGAGCACTGGGGAAAGGCAGGCAGAGAATTCCCTGCTAGCACCTTCTCTGTGCCTGTTCACATTGCTTCGCAGACTCGCTTTTGTGCAGAACACACTAACACTTGTTCAGAACGAAAGAAAGCACAGAGCCCCAGATTTGCTGTTGTCCTGGAGAGCTTGCAGAGCACTGGGGAAAGGCAGGCAGAGAATTCCCTGCTAGCACCTTCTCTGTGCCTGTTCACATTGCTTTGCAGAATCGCTTTTGTGCAGAAAACACTAACACTTTTTCAGAACGAAAGGAAGCACAGAGCCCCAGATTTTATGTTGTCCTGGAGAGCTTGCAGAGCACTGGGGAAAGGCAGGCAGAGAATTCCCTGCTAGCACCTTCTCTGTGCCTGGGAAGCAGAAGTGTTCACATGGCTTCGCAGAATCGCTTTTGTGCAGAAAACACTAACACTTGTTCAGAACGAAAGAAAGCACAGAGCCCCAGATTTGCTGTTGTCCTGGAGAGCTTGCAGAGCACTGGGGAAAGGCAGGCAGAGAATTCCCTTGTAGCACCTTCTCTGTGCCTGTTCACATTGCTTCGCAGACTCGCTTTTGTGCAGAACACACTAACACTTGTTCAGAACGAAAGAAAGCACAGAGCCCCAGATTTGCTGTTGTCCTGGAGAGCTTGCAGAGCACTGGGGAAAGGCAGGCAGAGAATTCCCTGCTAGCACCTTCTCTGTGCCTGTTCACATTGCTTTGCAGAATCGCTTTTGTGCAGAAAACACTAACACTTTTTCAGAACGAAAGGAAGCACAGAGCCCCAGATTTTATGTTGTCCTGGAGAGCTTGCAGAGCACTGGGGAAAGGCAGGCAGAGAATTCCCTGCTAGCACCTTCTCTGTGCCTGGGAAGCAGAAGTGTTCACATGGCTTCGCAGAATCGCTTTTGTGCAGAAAACACTAACACTTGTTCAGAACGAAAGAAAGCACAGAGCCCCAGATTTGCTGTTGTCCTGGAGAGCTTGCAGAGCACTGGGGAAAGGCAGGCAGAGAATTCCCTTGTAGCACCTTCTCTGTGCCTGTTCACATTGCTTCGCAGAATCGCTTTTGTGCAGAAAACACTAACACTTGTTCAGAACAAAAGAAAGCACAGAGCCCCAGATTTGCTGTTGTCCTGGAGAGCTTGCAGAGCACTGGGGAAAGGCAGGCAGAGAATTCCCTGCTAGCACCTTCTCTGTGCCTGTTCACACTGCTTCGCAGAATCGCTTTTGTGCAGAAAACACTAACACTTGTTCAGAACGAAAGGAAACACAGAGCCCCAGATTTGCTGTTGTCCTGGAGAGCTTGCAGAGCACTGGGGAAAGGCAGGCAGAGAATTCCCTGATAGCACCTTCTCTGTGCCTGTTCACACTGCTTCGCAGAATCGCTTTTGTGCAGAAAACACTAACACTTGTTCAGAACGAAAGGAAGCACAGAGCCCCAGATTTTATGTTGTCCTGGAGAGGTTGCAGAGCACTGGGGAAAGGCAGGCAGAGAATTCCCTGCTAGCACCTTCTCTGTGCCTGGGAAGCAGAAGTGTTCACATTGCTTCGCAGAATCGCTTTTGTGCAGAAAACACTAACACTTGTTCAGAACGAAAGAAAGCACAGAGCCCCAGATTTTATGTTGTCCTGGAGAGCTTGCAGAGCACTGGGGAAAGGCAGGCAGAGAATTCCCTGCTAGCACCTTCTCTGTGCCTGTTCACATTGCTTCGCAGAATCGCTTTTGTGCAGAAAACACTAACACTTGTTCAGAACGAAAGGAAACACAGAGCCCCAGATTTGCTGTTGTCCTGGAGAGCTTGCAGAGCACTGGGGAAAGGCAGGCAGAGAATTCCCTGCTAGCACCTTCTCTGTGCCTGTTCACATTGCTTCGCAGAATCGCTTTTGTGCAGAACACACTAACACTTGTTCAGAACGAAAGAAAGCACAGAGCCCCAGATTTTATGTTGTCCTGGAGAGCTTGCAGAGCACTGGGGAAAGGCAGGCAGAGAATTCCCTGCTAGCACCTTCTCTGTGCCTGTTCACATTGCTTCGCATAATCGCTTTTGTGAAGAAAACACTAACACTTGTTCAGAACGAAAGAAAGCACAGAGCCCCAGATTTTATGTTGTCCTGGAGAGCTTGCAGAGCACTGGGGAAAGGCAGGCAGAGAATTCCCTGCTAGCACCTTCTCTGTGCCTGTTCACATTGCTTCGCAGAATCGCTTTTGTGCAGAAAACACTAACACTTGTTCAGAACGAAAGGAAACACAGAGCCCCAGATTTGCTGTTGTCCTGGAGAGCTTGCAGAGCACTGGGGAAAGGCAGGCAGAGAATTCCCTGCTAGCACCTTCTCTGTGCCTGGGAAGCAGAAATGTTCACATTGCTTCGCAGAATCGCTTTTGTGCAGAAAACAGTAACACTTGTTCAGAACGAAAGAAAGCACAGAGCCCCAGATTTTATGTTGTCCTGGAGAGCTTGCAGAGCACTGGGGAAAGGCAGGCAGAGAATTCCCTGTTAGCACCTTCTCTGTGCCTGGGAAGCAGAAGTGTTCACCTTGCTTCGCAGAATCGCTTTTGTGCAGAAAACACTAACACTTGTTCAGAACGAAAGGAAGCACAGAGCCCCAGATTTTATGTTGTCCTGGAGAGCTTGCAGAGCACTGGGGAAAGGCAGGCAGAGAATTCCCTGCTAGCACCTTCTCTGTGCCTGTTCACACTGCTTCGCAGACTCGCTTTTGTGCAGAACACACTAACACTTGTTCAGAACGAAAGGAAACACAGAGCCCCAGATTTGCTGTTGTCCTGGAGAGCTTGCAGAGCACTGGGGAAAGGCAGGCAGAGAATTCCCTGCTAGCACCTTCTCTGTGCCTGTTCACATTGCTTCGCAGAATCGCTTTTGTGCAGAAAACACTAACACTTTTTCAGAACGAAAGGAAGCACAGAGCCCCAGATTTTATGTTGTCCTGGAGAGCTTGCAGAGCACTGGGGAAAGGCAGGCAGAGAATTCCCTGCTAGCACCTTCTCTGTGCCTGTTCACATTGCTTCGCAGAATCGCTTTTGTGAAGACAACAGTAACACTTGTTCAGAACGAAAGAAAGCACAGAGCCCCAGATTTGCTGTTGTCCTGGAGAGCTTGCAGAGCACTGGGGAAAGGCAGGCAGAGAATTCCCTGCTAGGACCTTCTCTGTGCCTGTGAAGCAGAAGTGTTCACATTGCTTCGCAGAATCGCTTTTGTGCAGAAAACACTAACACTTGTTCAGAACGAAAGAAAGCACAGAGCCCCAGATTTTATGTTGTCCTGGAGAGCTTGCAGAGCACTGGGGAAAGGCAGGCAGAGAATTCCCTGCTAGCACCTTCTCTGTGCCTGTTCACATTGCTTCGCAGAATCGCTTTTGTGAAGAAAACAGTAACAATTGTTCAGAACGAAAGAAAGCACAGAGCCCCAGATTTGCTGTTGTCCTGGAGAGCTTGCAGAGCACTGGGGAAAGGCAGGCAGAGAATTCCCTGCTAGCACCTTCTCTGTGCCTGTGAAGCAGAAGTGTTCACATTGCTTCGCAGAATCGCTTTTGTGCAGAAAACAGTAACACTTGTTCAGAACGAAAGGAAGCACAGAGCCCCAGATTTGCTGTTGTCCTGGAGAGCTTGCAGAGCACTGGGGAAAGGCAGGCAGAGAATTCCCTGCTAGCACCTTCTCTGTGCCTGGGAAGCAGAAGTGTTCACATTGCTTCGCAGAATCGCTTTTGTGCAGAAAACAGTAACACTTGTTCAGAACGAAAGAAAGCACAGAGCCCCAGATTTTATGTTGTCCTGGAGAGCTTGCAGAGCACTGGGGAAAGGCAGGCAGAGAATTCCCTGCTAGCACCTTCTCTGTGCCTGTTCACATTGCTTCGCAGAATCGCTTTTCTGCAAGAAACAGTAACACTTGTTCAGAACGAAAGAAAGCACAGAGCCCCAGATTTTATGTTGTCCTGGAGAGCTTGCAGAGCACTGGGGAAAGGCAGGCAGAGAATTCCCTTGTGGCACCTTCTCTGTGCCTGTTCACGTTGCTTCGCAGACTCGCTTTTGTGCAGAATACACTAACACTTGTTCAGAACGAAAGAAAGCACAGAGCCCCAGATTTTATGTTGTCCTGGAGAGCTTGCAGAGCACTGGGGAAAGGCAGGCAGAGAATTCCCTGCTAGTACCTTCTCTGTGCCTGTGAAGCAGAAGTGTTCACCTTGCTTCGCAGAATCGCTTTTGTGCAGAAAACAGTAACACTTGTTCAGAACGAAAGAAAGCACAGAGCCCCAGATTTTATGTTGTCCTGGAGAGCTTGCAGAGCACTGGGGAAAGGCAGGCAGAGAATTCCCTGCTAGCACCTTCTCTGTGCCTGTTCACATTGCTTTGCAGAATAGCTTTTGTGCAGAAAACACTAACACTTGTTCAGAACGAAAGAAAGCACAGAGCCCCAGATTTTATGTTGTCCTGGAGAGCTTGCAGAGCACTGGGGAAAGGCAGGCAGAGAATTCCCTGCTAGCACCTTCTCTGTGCCTGGGAAGCAGAAGTGTTCACCTTGCTTCGCAGAATCGCTTTTGTGCAGAAAACACTAACACTTGTTCAGAACGAAAGGAAGCACAGAGCCCCAGATTTTATGTTGTCCTGGAGAGCTTGCAGAGCACTGGGGAAAGGCAAGCAGAAAATTCCCTGCTAGCACCTTCTCTGTGCCTCTTCACACTGCTTCGCAGAATCGCTTTTGTGCAGAAAACACTAACACTTGTTCAGAACGAAAGGAAGCACAGAGCCCCAGATTTGCTGTTGTCCTGGAGAGCTTGCAGAGCACTGGGGAAAGGCAGGCAGAGAATTCCCTGCTAGCACCTTCTCTGTGCCTGGGAAGCAGAAGTGTTCACATTGCTTCGCAGAATCGCTTTTGTGCAGAAAACACTAACACTTGTTCAGAACGAAAGAAAGCACAGAGCCCCAGATTTTATGTTGTCCTGGAGAGCTTGCAGAGCACTGGGGAAAGGCAGGCAGAGAATTCCCTGCTAGCACCTTCTCTGTGCCTGTTCACATTGCTTCGCAGAATCGCTTTTGTGCAGAAAACACTAACACTTGTTCAGAACGAAAGGAAACACAGAGCCCCAGATTTGCTGTTGTCCTGGAGAGCTTGCAGAGCACTGGGGAAAGGCAGGCAGAGAATTCCCTGCTAGCACCTTCTCTGTGCCTGTTCACATTGCTTCGCAGAATCGCTTTTGTGCAGAACACACTAACACTTGTTCAGAACGAAAGAAAGCACAGAGCCCCAGATTTTATGTTGTCCTGGAGAGCTTGCAGAGCACTGGGGAAAGGCAGGCAGAGAATTCCCTTGTAGCACCTTCTCTGTGCCTGTTCACATTGCTTCGCAGAATCGCTTTTGTGCAGAAAACACTAACACTTGTTCAGAACAAAAGAAAGCACAGAGCCCCAGATTTGCTGTTGTCCTGGAGAGCTTGCAGAGCACTGGGGAAAGGCAGGCAGAGAATTCCCTGCTAGCACCTTCTCTGTGCCTGTTCACACTGATTCGCTTAATCGCTTTTGTGCAGAAAACACTAACACTTGTTCAGAACGAAAGGAAGCACAGAGCCCCAGATTTGCTGTTGTCCTGGAGAGCTTGCAGAGCACTGGGGAAAGGCAGGCAGAGAATTCCCTGCTAGCACCTTCTCTGTGCCTGTTCACATTGCTTCGCATAATCGCTTTTGTGAAGAAAACAGTAACACTTGTTCAGAACGAAAGGAAGCACAGAGCCCCAGATTTTATGTTGTCCTGGAGAGGTTGCAGAGCACTGGGGAAAGGCAGGCAGAGAATTCCCTAGCACCTTCTCTGTGCCTGTTCACATTGCTTCGCAGAATCGCTTTTGTGCAGAAAACACTAACACTTGTTCAGAACGAAAGGAAACACAGAGCCCCAGATTTGCTGTTGTCCTGGAGAGCTTGCAGAGCACTGGGGAAAGGCAGGCAGAGAATTCCCTGCTAGCACCTTCTCTGTGCCTGTTCACATTGCTTTGCAGAATCGCTTTTGTGCAGAACACACTAACACTTGTTCAGAACGAAAGGAAACACAGAGCCCCAGATTTGCTGTTGTCCTGGAGAGCTTGCAGAGCACTGGGGAAAGGCAGGCAGAGAATTCCCTGCTAGCACCTTCTCTGTGCCTGTTCACATTGCTTCGCAGAATCGCTTTTGTGCAGAAAACACTAACACTTGTTCAGAACGAAAGGAAGCACAGAGCCCCAGATTTGCTGTTGTCCTGGAGAGCTTGCAGAGCACTGGGGAAAGGCAGGCAGAGAATTCCCTGCTAGCACCTTCTCTGTGCCTGTTCACACTGCTTCGCAGAATCGCTTTTGTGCAGAAAACACTAACACTTGTTCAGAACGAAAGGAAACACAGAGCCCCAGATTTGCTGTTGTCCTGGAGAGCTTGCAGAGCACTGGGGAAAGGCAGGCAGAGAATTCCCTGATAGCACCTTCTCTGTGCCTGTTCACACTGCTTCGCAGAATCGCTTTTGTGCAGAACACACTAACACTTGTTCAGAACGAAAGGAAGCACAGAGCCCCAGATTTGCTGTTGTCCTGGAGAGCTTGCAGAGCACTGGGGAAAGGCAGGCAGAGAATTCCCTGCTAGCACCTTCTCTGTGCCTGTTCACATTGCTTCGCAGACTCGCTTTTGTGCAGAACACACTAACACTTGTTCAGAACGAAAGAAAGCACAGAGCCCCAGATTTGCTGTTGTCCTGGAGAGCTTGCAGAGCACTGGGGAAAGGCAGGCAGAGAATTCCCTGCTAGCACCTTCTCTGTGCCTGGGAAGCAGAAGTGTTCACATGGCTTCGCAGAATCGCTTTTGTGCAGAAAACACTAACACTTGTTCAGAACGAAAGAAAGCACAGAGCCCCAGATTTGCTGTTGTCCTGGAGAGCTTGCAGAGCACTGGGGAAAGGCAGGCAGAGAATTCCCTTGTAGCACCTTCTCTGTGCCTGTTCACATTGCTTCGCAGAATCGCTTTTGTGCAGAAAACACTAACACTTGTTCAGAACAAAAGAAAGCACAGAGCCCCAGATTTGCTGTTGTCCTGGAGAGCTTGCAGAGCACTGGGGAAAGGCAGGCAGAGAATTCCCTGCTAGCACCTTCTCTGTGCCTGTTCACACTGCTTCGCAGAATCGCTTTTGTGCAGAAAACACTAACACTTGTTCAGAACGAAAGGAAACACAGAGCCCCAGATTTGCTGTTGTCCTGGAGAGCTTGCAGAGCACTGGGGAAAGGCAGGCAGAGAATTCCCTGATAGCACCTTCTCTGTGCCTGTTCACACTGCTTCGCAGAATCGCTTTTGTGCAGAAAACACTAACACTTGTTCAGAACGAAAGGAAGCACAGAGCCCCAGATTTTATGTTGTCCTGGAGAGGTTGCAGAGCACTGGGGAAAGGCAGGCAGAGAATTCCCTGCTAGCACCTTCTCTGTGCCTGTTCACATTGCTTCGCAGACTCGCTTTTGTGCAGAACACACTAACACTTGTTCAGAACGAAAGAAAGCACAGAGCCCCAGATTTGCTGTTGTCCTGGAGAGCTTGCAGAGCACTGGGGAAAGGCAGGCAGAGAATTCCCTGCTAGCACCTTCTCTGTGCCTGTTCACATTGCTTTGCAGAATAGCTTTTGTGCAGAAAACACTAACACTTGTTCAGAACGAAAGAAAGCACAGAGCCCCAGATTTTATGTTGTCCTGGAGAGCTTGCAGAGCACTGGGGAAAGGCAGGCAGAGAATTCCCTGCTAGCACCTTCTCTGTGCCTGGGAAGCAGAAGTGTTCACCTTGCTTCGCAGAATCGCTTTTGTGCAGAAAACACTAACACTTGTTCAGAACGAAAGGAAGCACAGAGCCCCAGATTTTATGTTGTCCTGGAGAGCTTGCAGAGCACTGGGGAAAGGCAAGCAGAAAATTCCCTGCTAGCACCTTCTCTGTGCCTCTTCACACTGCTTCGCAGAATCGCTTTTGTGCAGAAAACACTAACACTTGTTCAGAACGAAAGGAAGCACAGAGCCCCAGATTTGCTGTTGTCCTGGAGAGCTTGCAGAGCACTGGGGAAAGGCAGGCAGAGAATTCCCTGCTAGCACCTTCTCTGTGCCTGGGAAGCAGAAGTGTTCACATTGCTTCGCAGAATCGCTTTTGTGCAGAAAACAGTAACACTTGTTCAGAACGAAAGAAAGCACAGAGCCCCAGATTTTATGTTGTCCTGGAGAGCTTGCAGAGCACTGGGGAAAGGCAGGCAGAGAATTCCCTGCTAGCACCTTCTCTGTGCCTGTTCACATTGCTTCGCAGAATCGCTTTTGTGCAGAAAACACTAACACTTGTTCAGAACGAAAGGAAACACAGAGCCCCAGATTTGCTGTTGTCCTGGAGAGCTTGCAGAGCACTGGGGAAAGGCAGGCAGAGAATTCCCTGCTAGCACCTTCTCTGTGCCTGTTCACATTGCTTCGCAGAATCGCTTTTGTGCAGAACACACTAACACTTGTTCAGAACGAAAGAAAGCACAGAGCCCCAGATTTTATGTTGTCCTGGAGAGCTTGCAGAGCACTGGGGAAAGGCAGGCAGAGAATTCCCTGCTAGCACCTTCTCTGTGCCTGTTCACATTGCTTCGCATAATCGCTTTTGTGAAGAAAACAGTAACACTTGTTCAGAACGAAAGGAAGCACAGAGCCCCAGATTTTATGTTGTCCTGGAGAGGTTGCAGAGCACTGGGGAAAGGCAGGCAGAGAATTCCCTAGCACCTTCTCTGTGCCTGTTCACATTGCTTCGCAGAATCGGTTTTGTGCAGAAAACACTAACACTTGTTCAGAACGAAAGAAAGCACAGAGCCCCAGATTTGCTGTTGTCCTGGAGAGCTTGCAGAGCACTGGGGAAAGGCAGGCAGAGAATTCCCTGCTAGCACCTTCTCTGTGCCTGTTCACACTGCTTCGCAGAATCGCTTTTGTGCAGAAAACACTAACACTTGTTCAGAACGAAAGGAAACACAGAGCCCCAGATTTGCTGTTGTCCTGGAGAGCTTGCAGAGCACTGGGGAAAGGCAGGCAGAGAATTCCCTGCTAGCACCTTCTCTGTGCCTGTTCACATTGCTTCGCAGAATCGCTTTTGTGCAGAAAACACTAACACTTGTTCAGAACGAAAGGAAACACAGAGCCCCAGATTTGCTGTTGTCCTGGAGAGCTTGCAGAGCACTGGGGAAAGGCAGGCAGAGAATTCCCTGCTAGCACCTTCTCTGTGCCTGGGAAGCAGAAATGTTCACATTGCTTCGCAGAATCGCTTTTGTGCAGAAAACAGTAACACTTGTTCAGAACGAAAGAAAGCACAGAGCCCCAGATTTTATGTTGTCCTGGAGAGCTTGCAGAGCACTGGGGAAAGGCAGGCAGAGAATTCCCTGTTAGCACCTTCTCTGTGCCTGGGAAGCAGAAGTGTTCACCTTGCTTCGCAGAATCGCTTTTGTGCAGAAAACACTAACACTTGTTCAGAACGAAAGGAAGCACAGAGCCCCAGATTTTATGTTGTCCTGGAGAGCTTGCAGAGCACTGGGGAAAGGCAGGCAGAGAATTCCCTGCTAGCACCTTCTCTGTGCCTGTTCACACTGCTTCGCAGACTCGCTTTTGTGCAGAACACACTAACACTTGTTCAGAACGAAAGGAAACACAGAGCCCCAGATTTGCTGTTGTCCTGGAGAGCTTGCAGAGCACTGGGGAAAGGCAGGCAGAGAATTCCCTGCTAGCACCTTCTCTGTGCCTGTTCACATTGCTTCGCAGAATCGCTTTTGTGCAGAAAACACTAACACTTTTTCAGAACGAAAGGAAGCACAGAGCCCCAGATTTTATGTTGTCCTGGAGAGCTTGCAGAGCACTGGGGAAAGGCAGGCAGAGAATTCCCTGCTAGCACCTTCTCTGTGCCTGTTCACATTGCTTCGCAGAATCGCTTTTGTGAAGACAACAGTAACACTTGTTCAGAACGAAAGAAAGCACAGAGCCCCAGATTTGCTGTTGTCCTGGAGAGCTTGCAGAGCACTGGGGAAAGGCAGGCAGAGAATTCCCTGCTAGGACCTTCTCTGTGCCTGTGAAGCAGAAGTGTTCACATTGCTTCGCAGAATCGCTTTTGTGCAGAAAACACTAACACTTGTTCAGAACGAAAGAAAGCACAGAGCCCCAGATTTTATGTTGTCCTGGAGAGCTTGCAGAGCACTGGGGAAAGGCAGGCAGAGAATTCCCTGCTAGCACCTTCTCTGTGCCTGTTCACATTGCTTCGCAGAATCGCTTTTGTGAAGAAAACAGTAACAATTGTTCAGAACGAAAGAAAGCACAGAGCCCCAGATTTGCTGTTGTCCTGGAGAGCTTGCAGAGCACTGGGGAAAGGCAGGCAGAGAATTCCCTGCTAGCACCTTCTCTGTGCCTGTGAAGCAGAAGTGTTCACATTGCTTCGCAGAATCGCTTTTGTGCAGAAAACACTAACACTTGTTCAGAACGAAAGGAAGCACAGAGCCCCAGATTTGCTGTTGTCCTGGAGAGCTTGCAGAGCACTGGGGAAAGGCAGGCAGAGAATTCCCTGCTAGCACCTTCTCTGTGCCTGGGAAGCAGAAGTGTTCACATTGCTTCGCAGAATCGCTTTTGTGCAGAAAACAGTAACACTTGTTCAGAACGAAAGAAAGCACAGAGCCCCAGATTTTATGTTGTCCTGGAGAGCTTGCAGAGCACTGGGGAAAGGCAGGCAGAGAATTCCCTGCTAGCACCTTCTCTGTGCCTGTTCACATTGCTTCGCAGAATCGCTTTTCTGCAGGAAACAGTAACACTTGTTCAGAACGAAAGAAAGCACAGAGCCCCAGATTTTATGTTGTCCTGGAGAGCTTGCAGAGCACTGGGGAAAGGCAGGCAGAGAATTCCCTTGTGGCACCTTCTCTGTGCCTGTTCACGTTGCTTCGCAGACTCGCTTTTGTGCAGAACACACTAACACTTGTTCAGAACGAAAGAAAGCACAGAGCCCCAGATTTTATGTTGTCCTGGAGAGCTTGCAGAGCACTGGGGAAAGGCAGGCAGAGAATTCCCTGCTAGTACCTTCTCTGTGCCTGTGAAGCAGAAGTGTTCACATTGCTTCGCAGAATCGCTTTTGTGCAGAAAACACTAACACTTGTTCAGAACGAAAGGAAGCACAGAGCCCCAGATTTTATGTTGTCCTGGAGAGGTTGCAGAGCACTGGGGAAAGGCAGGCAGAGAATTCCCTGCTAGCACCTTCTCTGTGCCTGTTCACATTGCTTCGCAGACTCGCTTTTGTGCAGAACACACTAACACTTGTTCAGAAAGAAAGAAAGCACAGAGCCCCAGATTTGCTGTTGTCCTGGAGAGCTTGCAGAGCACTGGGGAAAGGCAGGCAGAGAATTCCCTGCTAGCACCTTCTCTGTGCCTGTTCACATTGCTTTGCAGAATAGCTTTTGTGCAGAAAACAGTAACACTTGTTCAGAACGAAAGAAAGCACAGAGCCCCAGATTTTATGTTGTCCTGGAGAGCTTGCAGAGCACTGGGGAAAGGCAGGCAGAGAATTCCCTGCTAGCACCTTCTCTGTGCCTGGGAAGCAGAAGTGTTCACCTTGCTTCGCAGAATCGCTTTTGTGCAGAAAACACTAACACTTGTTCAGAACGAAAGGAAGCACAGAGCCCCAGATTTTATGTTGTCCTGGAGAGCTTGCAGAGCACTGGGGAAAGGCAAGCAGAAAATTCCCTGCTAGCACCTTCTCTGTGCCTCTTCACACTGCTTCGCAGAATCGCTTTTGTGCAGAAAACACTAACACTTGTTCAGAACGAAAGGAAGCACAGAGCCCCAGATTTGCTGTTGTCCTGGAGAGCTTGCAGAGCACTGGGGAAAGGCAGGCAGAGAATTCCCTGCTAGCACCTTCTCTGTGCCTGGGAAGCAGAAGTGTTCACATTGCTTCGCAGAATCGCTTTTGTGCAGAAAACACTAACACTTGTTCAGAACGAAAGAAAGCACAGAGCCCCAGATTTTATGTTGTCCTGGAGAGCTTGCAGAGCACTGGGGAAAGGCAGGCAGAGAATTCCCTGCTAGCACCTTCTCTGTGCCTGTTCACATTGCTTCGCAGAATCGCTTTTGTGCAGAAAACACTAACACTTGTTCAGAACGAAAGGAAACACAGAGCCCCAGATTTGCTGTTGTCCTGGAGAGCTTGCAGAGCACTGGGGAAAGGCAGGCAGAGAATTCCCTGCTAGCACCTTCTCTGTGCCTGTTCACATTGCTTCGCAGAATCGCTTTTGTGCAGAACACACTAACACTTGTTCAGAACGAAAGAAAGCACAGAGCCCCAGATTTTATGTTGTCCTGGAGAGCTTGCAGAGCACTGGGGAAAGGCAGGCAGAGAATTCCCTGCTAGCACCTTCTCTGTGCCTGTTCACAGTGCTTCGCAGAATCTCTTTTGTGCAGAAAACACTAACACTTGTTCAGAACGAAAGGAAACACAGAGCCCCAGATTTGCTGTTGTCCTGGAGAGCTTGCAGAGCACTGGGGAAAGGCAGGCAGAGAATTCCCTGCTAGCACCTTCTCTGTGCCTGTTCACATTGCTTCGCAGAATCGCTTTTGTGAAGAAAACAGTAACACTTGTTCAGAACGAAAGGAAGCACAGAGCCCCAGATTTTATGTTGTCCTGGAGAGGTTGCAGAGCACTGGGGAAAGGCAGGCAGAGAATTCCCTAGCACCTTCTCTGTGCCTGTTCACATTGCTTCGCAGAATCGCTTTTGTGCAGAAAACACTAACACTTGTTCAGAACGAAAGAAAGCACAGAGCCCCAGATTTGCTGTTGTCCTGGAGAGCTTGCAGAGCACTGGGGAAAGGCAGGCAGAGAATTCCCTGCTAGCACCTTCTCTGTGCCTGTTCACACTGCTTCGCAGAATCGCTTTTGTGCAGAAAACACTAACACTTGTTCAGAACGAAAGGAAACACAGAGCCCCAGATTTGCTGTTGTCCTGGAGAGCTTGCAGAGCACTGGGGAAAGGCAGGCAGAGAATTCCCTGCTAGCACCTTCTCTGTGCCTGTTCACATTGCTTCGCAGAATCGCTTTTGTGCAGAAAACACTAACACTTGTTCAGAACGAAAGAAAGCACAGAGCCCCAGATTTTATGTTGTCCTGGAGAGCTTGCAGAGCACTGGGGAAAGGCAGGCAGAGAATTCCCTGCTAGCACCTTCTCTGTGCCTGTTCACATTGCTTCGCAGAATCGCTTTTGTGCAGAAAACACTAACACTTGTTCAGAACGAAAGGAAACACAGAGCCCCAGATTTGCTGTTGTCCTGGAGAGCTTGCAGAGCACTGGGGAAAGGCAGGCAGAGAATTCCCTGCTAGCACCTTCTCTGTGCCTGGGAAGCAGAAATGTTCACATTGCTTCGCAGAATCGCTTTTGTGCAGAAAACACTAACACTTGTTCAGAACAAAAGAAAGCACAGAGCCCCAGATTTTATGTTGTCCTGGAGAGCTTGCAGAGCACTGGGGAAAGGCAGGCAGAGAATTCCCTGTTAGCACCTTCTCTGTGCCTGGGAAGCAGAAGTGTTCACCTTGCTTCGCAGAATCGCTTTTGTGCAGAAAACACTAACACTTGTTCAGAACGAAAGGAAGCACAGAGCCCCAGATTTTATGTTGTCCTGGAGAGCTTGCAGAGCACTGGGGAAAGGCAGGCAGAGAATTCCCTGCTAGCACCTTCTCTGTGCCTGTTCACACTGCTTCGCAGACTCGCTTTTGTGCAGAACACACTAACACTTGTTCAGAACGAAAGGAAACACAGAGCCCCAGATTTGCTGTTGTCCTGGAGAGCTTGCAGAGCACTGGGGAAAGGCAGGCAGAGAATTCCCTGCTAGCACCTTCTCTGTGCCTGTTCACATTGCTTCGCAGAATCGCTTTTGTGCAGAAAACACTAACACTTTTTCAGAACGAAAGGAAGCACAGAGCCCCAGATTTTATGTTGTCCTGGAGAGCTTGCAGAGCACTGGGGAAAGGCAGGCAGAGAATTCCCTGCTAGCACCTTCTCTGTGCCTGTTCACATTGCTTCGCAGAATCGCTTTTGTGAAGACAACACTAACACTTGTTCAGAACGAAAGAAAGCACAGAGCCCCAGATTTTATGTTGTCCTGGAGAGCTTGCAGAGCACTGGGGAAAGGCAGGCAGAGAATTCCCTGCTAGGACCTTCTCTGTGCCTGTGAAGCAGAAGTGTTCACATTGCTTCGCAGAATCGCTTTTGTGCAGAAAACACTAACACTTGTTCAGAACGAAAGAAAGCACAGAGCCCCAGATTTTATGTTGTCCTGGAGAGCTTGCAGAGCACTGGGGAAAGGCAGGCAGAGAATTCCCTGCTAGCACCTTCTCTGTGCCTGTGAAGCAGAAGTGTTCACATTGCTTCGCAGAATCGCTTTTGTGCAGAAAACACTAACACTTGTTCAGAACGAAAGGAAGCACAGAGCCCCAGATTTGCTGTTGTCCTGGAGAGCTTGCAGAGCACTGGGGAAAGGCAGGCAGAGAATTCCCTGCTAGCACCTTCTCTGTGCCTGGGAAGCAGAAGTGTTCACATTGCTTCGCAGAATCGCTTTTGTGCAGAAAACAGTAACACTTGTTCAGAACGAAAGAAAGCACAGAGCCCCAGATTTTATGTTGTCCTGGAGAGCTTGCAGAGCACTGGGGAAAGGCAGGCAGAGAATTCCCTGCTAGCACCTTCTCTGTGCCTGTTCACATTGCTTCGCAGACTCGCTTTTCTGCAGGAAACAGTAACACTTGTTCAGAACGAAAGAAAGCACAGAGCCCCAGATTTTATGTTGTCCTGGAGAGCTTGCAGAGCACTGGGGAAAGGCAGGCAGAGAATTCCCTTGTGGCACCTTCTCTGTGCCTGTTCACGTTGCTTCGCAGACTCGCTTTTGTGCAGAACACACTAACACTTGTTCAGAACGAAAGAAAGCACAGAGCCCCAGATTTTATGTTGTCCTGGAGAGCTTGCAGAGCACTGGGGAAAGGCAGGCAGAGAATTCCCTGCTAGTACCTTCTCTGTGCCTGTGAAGCAGAAGTGTTCACATTGCTTCGCAGAATCGCTTTTGTGCAGAAAACACTAACACTTGTTCAGAACGAAAGGAAGCACAGAGCCCCAGATTTGCTGTTGTGTTGGAGAGGCTGCAGAGCACTGGGGAAAAGCAGGCCGAGAATTCTCTGCTAGCACCTTCTCTGTGCCTGGGAAGCAGAAGTGTTCACATTGCTTCGCAGAATCGCTTTTGTGCAGAAAACACTAACACTTGTTCAGAACGAAAGAAAGCACAGAGCCCCAGATTTTATGTTGTCCTGGAGAGCTTGCAGAGCACTGGGGAAAGGCAGGCAGAGAATTCCCTGCTAGCACCTTCTCTGTGCCTGTTCACACTGCTTCGCAGACTCGCTTTTGTGCAGAACACACTAACACTTGTTCAGAACGAAAGAAAGCACAGAGCCCCAGATTTTATGTTGTCCTGGAGAGCTTGCAGAGCACTGGGGAAAGGCAGGCAGAGAATTCCCTGCTAGTACCTTCTCTGTGCCTGTGAAGCAGAAGTGTTCACATTGCTTCGCAGAATCGCTTTTGTGCAGAAAACACTAACACTTGTTCAGAACGAAAGGAAGCACAGAGCCCCAGATTTGCTGTTGTGTTGGAGAGGCTGCAGAGCACTGGGGAAAAGCAGGCCGAGAATTCTCTGCTAGCACCTTCTCTGTGCCTGGGAAGCAGAAGTGTTCACATTGCTTCGCAGAATCGCTTTTGTGCAGAAAACACTAACACTTGTTCAGAACGAAAGAAAGCACAGAGCCCCAGATTTTATGTTGTCCTGGAGAGCTTGCAGAGCACTGGGGAAAGGCAGGCAGAGAATTCCCTGCTAGCACCTTCTCTGTGCCTGTTCACACTGCTTCGCAGAATCGCTTTTGTGCAGAAAACACTAACACTTGTTCAGAACGAAAGGAAACACAGAGCCCCAGATTTGCTGTTGTCCTGGAGAGCTTGCAGAGCACTGGGGAAAGGCAGGCAGAGAATTCCCTGCTAGCACCTTCTCTGTGCCTGTTCACATTGCTTCGCAGACTCGCTTTTGTGCAGAACACACTAACACTTGTTCAGAACGAAAGGAAGCACAGAGCCCCAGATTTTATGTTGTCCTGGAGAGCTTGCAGAGCACTGGGGAAAGGCAGGCAGAGAATTCCCTGCTAGCACCTTCTCTGTGCCTGGGAAGCAGAAGTGTTCACATGGCTTCGCAGAATCGCTTTTGTGCAGAAAACACTAACACTTGTTCAGAACGAAAGAAAGCACAGAGCCCCAGATTTGCTGTTGTCCTGGAGAGCTTGCAGAGCACTGGGGAAAGGCAGGCAGAGAATTCCCTGCTAGCAGCTTCTCTGTGCCTGTTCACATTGCTTCGCAGACTCGCTTTTGTGCAGAACACACTAACACTTGTTCAGAACGAAAGAAAGCACAGAGCCCCAGATTTTATGTTGCGCTGGAGAGCTTGCAGAGCACTGGGGAAAGGCAGGCAGAGAATTCCCTGCTAGCACCTTCTCTGTGCCTGTTCACATTGCTTCGCAGAATCGCTTTTGTGCAGAAAACACTAACACTTGTTCAGAACGAAAGGAAACACAGAGCCCCAGATTTGCTGTTGTCCTGGTGAGCTTGCAGAGCACTGGGGAAAGGCAGGCAGAGAATTCCCTGCTAGCACCTTCTCTGTGCCTGTGAAGCAGAAGTGTTCACATTGCTTCGCAGAATCGCTTTTGTGCAGAAAACACTAACACTTGTTCAGAACGAAAGAAAGCACAGAGCCCCAGATTTGCTGTTGTGTTGGAGAGGCTGCAGAGCACTGGGGAAAAGCAGGCCGAGAATTCCCTGCTAGCACCTTCTCTGTGCCTGTTCACATTGCTTCGCAGAATCGCTTTTGTGCAGGAAACAGTAACACTTGTTCAGAACGAAAGAAAGCACAGAGCCCCAGATTTTATGTTGTCCTGGAGAGCTTGCAGAGCACTGGGGAAAGGCAGGCAGAGAATTCCCTTGTAGCACCTTCTCTGTGCCTGTTCACGTTGCTGCACAGAAGCGCTTTTTTGCAGAAAACACTAACACTTGTTCAGAACAAAAGAAAGCACAGAGCCCCAGATTTGCTGTTGTCCTGGAGAGCTTGCAGAGCACTGGGGAAAGGCAGGCAGAGAATTCCCTTCTAGGACCTTCTCTGTGCCTGTGAAGCAGAAGTGTTCACATTGCTTCGCAGAATCGCTTTTGTGCAGAAAACACTAACACTTGTTCAGAACGAAAGAAAGCACAGAGCCCCAGATTTTATGTTGTCCTGGAGAGCTTGCAGAGCACTGGGGAAAGGCAGGCAGAGAATTCCCTGCTAGCACCTTCTCTGTGCCTGGGAAGCAGAAGTGTTCACATGGCTTCGCAGAATCGCTTTCGTGCAGAAAACACTAACACTTGTTCAGAACGAAAGGAAGCACAGAGCCCCAGATTTGCTGTTGTCCTGGAGAGCTTGCAGAGCACTGGGGAAAGGCAGGCAGAGAATTCCCTGCTAGCACCTTCTCTGTGCCTGTTCACATTGCTTCGCAGACTCGCTTTTGTGCAGAAAACACTAACACTTGTTCAGAACGAAAGAAAGCACAGAGCCCCAGATTTGCTGTTGTCCTGGAGAGCTTGCAGAGCACTGGGGAAAGGCAGGCAGAGAATTCCCTGCTAGCACCTTCTCTGTGCCTGTTCACATTGCTTCGCAGAATCGCTTTTGTGCAGAAAACACTAACACTTGTTCAGAACGAAAGAAAGCACAGAGCCCCAGATTTGCTGTTGTCCTGGAGAGCTTGCAGAGCACTGGGGAAAGGCAGGCAGAGAATTCCTTGCTAGGACCTTCTCTGTGCCTGTGAAGCAGAAGTGTTCACATTGCTTCGCAGAATCGCTTTTGTGCAGAAAACACTAACACTTGTTCAGAACGAAAGAAAGCACAGAGCCCCAGATTTTATGTTGTCCTGGAGAGCTTGCAGAGCACTGGGGAAAGGCAGGCAGAGAATTCCCTGCTAGCACCTTCTCTGTGCCTGTTCACATTGCTTCGCAGAATCGCTTTTGTGAAGAAAACAGTAACACTTGTTCAGAACGAAAGAAAGCACAGAGCCCCAGATTTGCTGTTGTCCTGGAGAGCTTGCAGAGCACTGGGGAAAGGCAGGCAGAGAATTCCCTGCTAGCACCTTCTCTGTGCCTGTTCACATTGCTTCGCAGAATCGCTTTTGTGCAGAACACACTAACACTTGTTCAGAACGAAAGAAAGCACAGAGCCCCAGATTTGCTGTTGTCCTGGAGAGCTTGCAGAGCACTGGGGAAAGGCAGGCAGAGAATTCCCTGCTAGCACCTTCTCTGTGCCTGTTCACACTGCTTCGCAGAATCGCTTTTGTGCAGAAAACACTAACACTTGTTCAGAAGGAAAGGAAACACAGAGCCCCAGATTTGCTGTTGTCCTGGAGAGCTTGCAGAGCACTGGGGAAAGGCAGGCCGAGAATTCCCTGCTAGCACCTTCTCTGTGCCTGTTCACACTGCTTCGCAGAATCGCTTTTGTGCAGAAAACACTAACACTTGTTCAGAACGAAAGGAAGCACAGAGCCCCAGATTTGCTGTTGTCCTGGAGAGCTTGCAGAGCACTGGGGAAAGGCAGGCAGAGAATTCCCTGCTAGCACCTTCTCTGTGCCTGTTCACATTGCTTCGCAGAATCGCTTTTGTGAAGAAAACAGTAACACTTGTTCAGAACGAAAGAAAGCACAGAGCCCCAGATTTGCTGTTGTCCTGGAGAGCTTGCAGAGCACTGGGGAAAGGCAGGCAGAGAATTCCCTGCTAGGACCTTCTCTGTGCCTGTGAAGCAGAAGTGTTCACATTGCTTCGCAGAATCGCTTTTGTGCAGAAAACACTAACACTTGTTCAGAACGAAAGAAAGCACAGAGCCCCAGATTTTATGTTGTCCTGGAGAGCTTGCAGAGCACTGGGGAAAGGCAGGCAGAGAATTCCCTGCTAGCACCTTCTCTGTGCCTGGGAAGCAGAAGTGTTCACATGGCTTCGCAGAATCGCTTTTGTGCAGAAAACACTAACAGTTGTTCAGAACGAAAGAAAGCACAGAGCCCCAGATTTGCTGTTGTCCTGGAGAGCTTGCAGAGCACTGGGGAAAGGCAGGCAGAGAATTCCCTGCTAGCACCTTCTCTGTGCCTGTTCACATTGCTTCGCAGAATCGCTTTTGTGCAGAACACACTAACACTTGTTCAGAACGAAAGAAAGCACAGAGCCCCAGATTTGCTGTTGTCCTGGAGAGCTTGCAGAGCACTGGGGAAAGGCAGGCAGAGAATTCCCTGCTAGCACCTTCTCTGTGCCTGTTCACACTGCTTCGCAGAATCGCTTTTGTGCAGAAAACACTAACACTTGTTCAGAACGAAAGGAAACACAGAGCCCCAGATTTGCTGTTGTCCTGGAGAGCTTGCAGAGCACTGGGGAAAGGCAGGCAGAGAATTCCCTGATAGCACCTTCTCTGTGCCTGTTCACACTGCTTCGCAGAATCGCTTTTGTGCAGAACACACTAACACTTGTTCAGAACGAAAGGAAGCACAGAGCCCCAGATTTGCTGTTGTCCTGGAGAGCTTGCAGAGCACTGGGGAAAGGCAGGCAGAGAATTCCCTGCTAGCACCTTCTCTGTGCCTGTTCACATTGCTTCGCAGACTCGCTTTTGTGCAGAACACACTAACACTTGTTCAGAACGAAAGAAAGCACAGAGCCCCAGATTTGCTGTTGTCCTGGAGAGCTTGCAGAGCACTGGGGAAAGGCAGGCAGAGAATTCCCTGCTAGCACCTTCTCTGTGCCTGTTCACATTGCTTTGCAGAATAGCTTTTGTGCAGAAAACAGTGACACTTGTTCAGAACGAAAGAAAGCACAGAGCCCCAGATTTTATGTTGTCCTGGAGAGCTTGCAGAGCACTGGGGAAAGGCAGGCAGAGAATTCCCTGCTAGCACCTTCTCTGTGCCTGGGAAGCAGAAGTGTTCACCTTGCTTCGCAGAATCGCTTTTGTGCAGAAAACACTAACACTTGTTCAGAACGAAAGGAAGCACAGAGCCCCAGATTTTATGTTGTCCTGGAGAGCTTGCAGAGCACTGGGGAAAGGCAAGCAGAAAATTCCCTGCTAGCACCTTCTCTGTGCCTCTTCACACTGCTTCGCAGAATCGCTTTTGTGCAGAAAACACTAACACTTGTTCAGAACGAAAGGAAGCACAGAGCCCCAGATTTGCTGTTGTCCTGGAGAGCTTGCAGAGCACTGGGGAAAGGCAGGCAGAGAATTCCCTGCTAGCACCTTCTCTGTGCCTGGGAAGCAGAAGTGTTCACATTGCTTCGCAGAATCGCTTTTGTGCAGAAAACACTAACACTTGTTCAGAACGAAAGAAAGCACAGAGCCCCAGATTTTATGTTGTCCTGGAGAGCTTGCAGAGCACTGGGGAAAGGCAGGCAGAGAATTCCCTGCTAGCACCTTCTCTGTGCCTGTTCACATTGCTTCGCAGAATCGCTTTTGTGCAGAAAACACTAACACTTGTTCAGAACGAAAGGAAACACAGAGCCCCAGATTTGCTGTTGTCCTGGAGAGCTTGCAGAGCACTGGGGAAAGGCAGGCAGAGAATTCCCTGCTAGCACCTTCTCTGTGCCTGTTCACATTGCTTCGCAGAATCGCTTTTGTGCAGAAAACACTAACACTTGTTCAGAACGAAAGGAAACACAGAGCCCCAGATTTGCTGTTGTCCTGGAGAGCTTGCAGAGCACTGGGGAAAGGCAGGCAGAGAATTCCCTGCTAGCACCTTCTCTGTGCCTGTTCACACTGCTTCGCAGAATCGCTTTTGTGCAGAAAACACTAACACTTGTTCAGAACGAAAGGAAACACAGAGCCCCAGATTTGCTGTTGTCCTGGAGAGCTTGCAGAGCACTGGGGAAAGGCAGGCAGAGAATTCCCTGATAGCACCTTCTCTGTGCCTGTTCACACTGCTTCGCAGAATCGCTTTTGTGCAGAACACACTAACACTTGTTCAGAACGAAAGAAAGCACAGAGCCCCAGATTTGCTGTTGTCCTGGAGAGCTTGCAGAGCACTGGGGAAAGGCAGGCAGAGAATTCCCTGCTAGCACCTTCTCTGTGCCTGTTCACACTGCTTCGCAGAATCGCTTTTGTGCAGAAAACACTAACACTTGTTCAGAACGAAAGGAAGCACAGAGCCCCAGATTTGCTGTTGTCCTGGAGAGGTTGCAGAGCACTGGGGAAAGGCAGGCAGAGAATTCCCTGCTAGCACCTTCTCTGTGCCTGTTCACATTGCTTCGCAGACTCGCTTTTGTGCAGAAAACACTAACACTTGTTCAGAACGAAAGAAAGCACAGAGCCCCAGATTTGCTGTTGTCCTGGAGAGCTTGCAGAGCACTGGGGAAAGGCAGGCAGAGAATTCCCTGCTAGCACCTTCTCTGTGCCTGTTCACATTGCTTCGCAGAATCGCTTTTGTGCAGAAAACACTAACACTTGTTCAGAACGAAAGAAAGCACAGAGCCCCAGATTTGCTGTTGTCCTGGAGAGCTTGCAGAGCACTGGGGAAAGGCAGGCAGAGAATTCCTTGCTAGGACCTTCTCTGTGCCTGTGAAGCAGAAGTGTTCACATTGCTTCGCAGAATCGCTTTTGTGCAGAAAACACTAACACTTGTTCAGAACGAAAGAAAGCACAGAGCCCCAGATTTTATGTTGTCCTGGAGAGCTTGCAGAGCACTGGGGAAAGGCAGGCAGAGAATTCCCTGCTAGCACCTTCTCTGTGCCTGTTCACATTGCTTCGCAGAATCGCTTTTGTGAAGAAAACAGTAACACTTGTTCAGAACGAAAGAAAGCACAGAGCCCCAGATTTGCTGTTGTCCTGGAGAGCTTGCAGAGCACTGGGGAAAGGCAGGCAGAGAATTCCCTGCTAGCACCTTCTCTGTGCCTGTTCACATTGCTTCGCAGAATCGCTTTTGTGCAGAAAACACTAACACTTGTTCAGAACGAAAGAAAGCACAGAGCCCCAGATTTGCTGTTGTCCTGGAGAGCTTGCAGAGCACTGGGGAAAGGCAGGCAGAGAATTCCCTGCTAGCACCTTCTCTGTGCCTGTTCACACTGCTTCGCAGAATCGCTTTTGTGCAGAAAACACTAACACTTGTTCAGAACGAAAGGAAGCACAGAGCCCCAGATTTTATGTTGTGCTGGAGAGCTTGCAGAGCACTGGGGAAAGGCAGGCAGAGAATTCCCTGCTAGCACCTTCTCTGTGCCTGTTCACATTGCTTCGCAGAATTGCTTTTGTGAAGAAAACAGTAACACTTGTTCAGAACGAAAGAAAGCACAGAGCCCCAGATTTGCTGTTGTCCTGGAGAGCTTGCAGAGCACTGGGGAAAGGCAGGCAGAGAATTCCTTGCTAGGACCTTCTCTGTGCCTGTGAAGCAGAAGTGTTCACATTGCTTCGCAGAATCGCTTTTGTGCAGAAAACACTAACACTTGTTCAGAACGAAAGAAAGCACAGAGCCCCAGATTTTATGTTGTCCTGGAGAGCTTGCAGAGCACTGGGGAAAGGCAGGCAGAGAATTCCCTGCTAGCACCTTCTCTGTGCCTGTTCACATTGCTTCGCAGAATCGCTTTTGTGAAGAAAACATTAACACTTGTTCAGAACGAAAGAAAGCACAGAGCCCCAGATTTGCTGTTGTCCTGGAGAGCTTGCAGAGCACTGGGGAAAGGCAGGCAGAGAATTCCCTGCTAGGACCTTCTCTGTGCCTGTGAAGCAGAAGTGTTCACATTGCTTCGCAGAATCGCTTTTGTGCAGAAAACACTAACACTTGTTCAGAACGAAAGAAAGCACAGAGCCCCAGATTTTATGTTGTCCTGGAGAGCTTGCAGAGCACTGGGGAAAGGCAGGCAGAGAATTCCCTGCTAGCACCTTCTCTGTGCCTGGGAAGCAGAAGTGTTCACATGGCTTCGCAGAATCGCTTTTGTGCAGAAAACACTAACACTTGTTCAGAACGAAAGGAAACACAGAGCCCCAGATTTGCTGTTGTCCTGGAGAGCTTGCAGAGCACTGGGGAAAGGCAGGCAGAGAATTCCCTGCTAGCACCTTCTCTGTGCCTGTTCACACTGCTTCGCAGAATCGCTTTTGTGCAGAAAACACTAACACTTGTTCAGAACGAAAGGAAACACAGAGCCCCAGATTTGCTGTTGTCCTGGAGAGCTTGCAGAGCACTGGGGAAAGGCAGGCAGAGAATTCCCTGATAGCACCTTCTCTGTGCCTGTTCACACTGCTTCGCAGAATCGCTTTTGTGCAGAACACACTAACACTTGTTCAGAACGAAAGGAAGCACAGAGCCCCAGATTTGCTGTTGTCCTGGAGAGCTTGCAGAGCACTGGGGAAAGGCAGGCAGAGAATTCCCTGCTAGCACCTTCTCTGTGCCTGTTCACACTGCTTCGCAGAATCGCTTTTGTGCAGAAAACACTAACACTTGTTCAGAACGAAAGGAAGCACAGAGCCCCAGATTTGCTGTTGTCCTGGAGAGGTTGCAGAGCACTGGGGAAAGGCAGGCAGAGAATTCCCTGCTAGCACCTTCTCTGTGCCTGTTCACATTGCTTCGCAGACTCGCTTTTGTGCAGAAAACACTAACACTTGTTCAGAACGAAAGAAAGCACAGAGCCCCAGATTTGCTGTTGTCCTGGAGAGCTTGCAGAGCACTGGGGAAAGGCAGGCAGAGAATTCCCTGCTAGCACCTTCTCTGTGCCTGTTCACATTGCTTCGCAGAATCGCTTTTGTGCAGAAAACACTAACACTTGTTCAGAACGAAAGAAAGCACAGAGCCCCAGATTTGCTGTTGTCCTGGAGAGCTTGCAGAGCACTGGGGAAAGGCAGGCAGAGAATTCCTTGCTAGGACCTTCTCTGTGCCTGTGAAGCAGAAGTGTTCACATTGCTTCGCAGAATCGCTTTTGTGCAGAAAACACTAACACTTGTTCAGAACGAAAGAAAGCACAGAGCCCCAGATTTTATGTTGTCCTGGAGAGCTTGCAGAGCACTGGGGAAAGGCAGGCAGAGAATTCCCTGCTAGCACCTTCTCTGTGCCTGTTCACATTGCTTCGCAGAATCGCTTTTGTGAAGAAAACAGTAACACTTGTTCAGAACGAAAGAAAGCACAGAGCCCCAGATTTGCTGTTGTCCTGGAGAGCTTGCAGAGCACTGGGGAAAGGCAGGCAGAGAATTCCCTGCTAGCACCTTCTCTGTGCCTGTTCACATTGCTTCGCAGAATCGCTTTTGTGCAGAAAACACTAACACTTGTTCAGAACGAAAGAAAGCACAGAGCCCCAGATTTGCTGTTGTCCTGGAGAGCTTGCAGAGCACTGGGGAAAGGCAGGCAGAGAATTCCCTGCTAGCACCTTCTCTGTGCCTGTTCACACTGCTTCGCAGAATCGCTTTTGTGCAGAAAACTCTAACACTTGTTCAGAAGGAAAGGAAACACAGAGCCCCAGATTTGCTGTTGTCCTGGAGAGCTTGCAGAGCACTGGGGAAAGGCAGGCAGAGAATTCCCTGCTAGCACCTTCTCTGTGCCTGTTCACACTGCTTCGCAGAATCGCTTTTGTGCAGAAAACACTAACACTTGTTCAGAACGAAAGGAAGCACAGAGCCCCAGATTTGCTGTTGTCCTGGAGAGCTTGCAGAGCACTGGGGAAAGGCAGGCAGAGAATTCCCTGCTAGCACCTTCTCTGTGCCTGTTCACATTGCTTCGCAGAATTGCTTTTGTGAAGAAAACAGTAACACTTGTTCAGAACGAAAGAAAGCACAGAGCCCCAGATTTGCTGTTGTCCTGGAGAGCTTGCAGAGCACTGGGGAAAGGCAGGCAGAGAATTCCTTGCTAGGACCTTCTCTGTGCCTGTGAAGCAGAAGTGTTCACATTGCTTCGCAGAATCGCTTTTGTGCAGAAAACACTAACACTTGTTCAGAACGAAAGAAAGCACAGAGCCCCAGATTTTATGTTGTCCTGGAGAGCTTGCAGAGCACTGGGGAAAGGCAGGCAGAGAATTCCCTGCTAGCACCTTCTCTGTGCCTGTTCACATTGCTTCGCAGAATCGCTTTTGTGAAGAAAACAGTAACACTTGTTCAGAACGAAAGAAAGCACAGAGCCCCAGATTTGCTGTTGTCCTGGAGAGCTTGCAGAGCACTGGGGAAAGGCAGGCAGAGAATTCCCTGCTAGGACCTTCTCTGTGCCTGTGAAGCAGAAGTGTTCACATTGCTTCGCAGAATCGCTTTTGTGCAGAAAACACTAACACTTGTTCAGAACGAAAGAAAGCACAGAGCCCCAGATTTTATGTTGTCCTGGAGAGCTTGCAGAGCACTGGGGAAAGGCAGGCAGAGAATTCCCTGCTAGCACCTTCTCTGTGCCTGGGAAGCAGAAGTGTTCACATGGCTTCGCAGAATCGCTTTTGTGCAGAAAACACTAACACTTGTTCAGAACGAAAGGAAACACAGAGCCCCAGATTTGCTGTTGTCCTGGAGAGCTTGCAGAGCACTGGGGAAAGGCAGGCAGAGAATTCCCTGCTAGCACCTTCTCTGTGCCTGTTCACACTGCTTCGCAGAATCGCTTTTGTGCAGAAAACACTAACACTTGTTCAGAACGAAAGGAAACACAGAGCCCCAGATTTGCTGTTGTCCTGGAGAGCTTGCAGAGCACTGGGGAAAGGCAGGCAGAGAATTCCCTGATAGCACCTTCTCTGTGCCTGTTCACACTGCTTCGCAGAATCGCTTTTGTGCAGAACACACTAACACTTGTTCAGAACGAAAGGAAGCACAGAGCCCCAGATTTGCTGTTGTCCTGGAGAGCTTGCAGAGCACTGGGGAAAGGCAGGCAGAGAATTCCCTGCTAGCACCTTCTCTGTGCCTGTTCACACTGCTTCGCAGAATCGCTTTTGTGCAGAAAACACTAACACTTGTTCAGAACGAAAGGAAGCACAGAGCCCCAGATTTGCTGTTGTCCTGGAGAGGTTGCAGAGCACTGGGGAAAGGCAGGCAGAGAATTCCCTGCTAGCACCTTCTCTGTGCCTGTTCACATTGCTTCGCAGACTCGCTTTTGTGCAGAAAACACTAACACTTGTTCAGAACGAAAGAAAGCACAGAGCCCCAGATTTGCTGTTGTCCTGGAGAGCTTGCAGAGCACTGGGGAAAGGCAGGCAGAGAATTCCCTGCTAGCACCTTCTCTGTGCCTGTTCACATTGCTTCGCAGAATCGCTTTTGTGCAGAAAACACTAACACTTGTTCAGAACGAAAGAAAGCACAGAGCCCCAGATTTGCTGTTGTCCTGGAGAGCTTGCAGAGCACTGGGGAAAGGCAGGCAGAGAATTCCTTGCTAGGACCTTCTCTGTGCCTGTGAAGCAGAAGTGTTCACATTGCTTCGCAGAATCGCTTTTGTGCAGAAAACACTAACACTTGTTCAGAACGAAAGAAAGCACAGAGCCCCAGATTTTATGTTGTCCTGGAGAGCTTGCAGAGCACTGGGGAAAGGCAGGCAGAGAATTCCCTGCTAGCACCTTCTCTGTGCCTGTTCACATTGCTTCGCAGAATCGCTTTTGTGAAGAAAACAGTAACACTTGTTCAGAACGAAAGAAAGCACAGAGCCCCAGATTTGCTGTTGTCCTGGAGAGCTTGCAGAGCACTGGGGAAAGGCAGGCAGAGAATTCCCTGCTAGCACCTTCTCTGTGCCTGTTCACATTGCTTCGCAGAATCGCTTTTGTGCAGAAAACACTAACACTTGTTCAGAACGAAAGAAAGCACAGAGCCCCAGATTTGCTGTTGTCCTGGAGAGCTTGCAGAGCACTGGGGAAAGGCAGGCAGAGAATTCCCTGCTAGCACCTTCTCTGTGCCTGTTCACACTGCTTCGCAGAATCGCTTTTGTGCAGAAAACTCTAACACTTGTTCAGAAGGAAAGGAAACACAGAGCCCCAGATTTGCTGTTGTCCTGGAGAGCTTGCAGAGCACTGGGGAAAGGCAGGCAGAGAATTCCCTGCTAGCACCTTCTCTGTGCCTGTTCACACTGCTTCGCAGAATCGCTTTTGTGCAGAAAACACTAACACTTGTTCAGAACGAAAGGAAAAACAGAGCCCCAGATTTGCTGTTGTCCTGGAGAGCTTGCAGAGCACTGGGGAAAGGCAGGCAGAGAATTCCCTGCTAGCACCTTCTCTGTGCCTGTTCACATTGCTTCGCAGAATTGCTTTTGTGAAGAAAACAGTAACACTTGTTCAGAACGAAAGAAAGCACAGAGCCCCAGATTTGCTGTTGTCCTGGAGAGCTTGCAGAGCACTGGGGAAAGGCAGGCAGAGAATTCCTTGCTAGGACCTTCTCTGTGCCTGTGAAGCAGAAGTGTTCACATTGCTTCGCAGAATCGCTTTTGTGCAGAAAACACTAACACTTGTTCAGAACGAAAGAAAGCACAGAGCCCCAGATTTTATGTTGTCCTGGAGAGCTTGCAGAGCACTGGGGAAAGGCAGGCAGAGAATTCCCTGCTAGCACCTTCTCTGTGCCTGTTCACATTGCTTCGCAGAATCGCTTTTGTGAAGAAAACAGTAACACTTGTTCAGAACGAAAGAAAGCACAGAGCCCCAGATTTGCTGTTGTCCTGGAGAGCTTGCAGAGCACTGGGGAAAGGCAGGCAGAGAATTCCCTGCTAGGACCTTCTCTGTGCCTGTGAAGCAGAAGTGTTCACATTGCTTCGCAGAATCGCTTTTGTGCAGAAAACACTAACACTTGTTCAGAACGAAAGAAAGCACAGAGCCCCAGATTTTATGTTGTCCTGGAGAGCTTGCAGAGCACTGGGGAAAGGCAGGCAGAGAATTCCCTGCTAGCACCTTCTCTGTGCCTGGGAAGCAGAAGTGTTCACATGGCTTCGCAGAATCGCTTTTGTGCAGAAAACACTAACAGTTGTTCAGAACGAAAGAAAGCACAGAGCCCCAGATTTGCTGTTGTCCTGGAGAGCTTGCAGAGCACTGGGGAAAGGCAGGCAGAGAATTCCCTGCTAGCACCTTCTCTGTGCCTGTTCACATTGCTTCGCAGAATCGCTTTTGTGCAGAACACACTAACACTTGTTCAGAACGAAAGAAAGCACAGAGCCCCAGATTTGCTGTTGTCCTGGAGAGCTTGCAGAGCACTGGGGAAAGGCAGGCAGAGAATTCCCTGCTAGCACCTTCTCTGTGCCTGTTCACACTGCTTCGCAGAATCGCTTTTGTGCAGAAAACACTAACACTTGTTCAGAACGAAAGGAAACACAGAGCCCCAGATTTGCTGTTGTCCTGGAGAGCTTGCAGAGCACTGGGGAAAGGCAGGCAGAGAATTCCCTGATAGCACCTTCTCTGTGCCTGTTCACACTGCTTCGCAGAATCGCTTTTGTGCAGAACACACTAACACTTGTTCAGAACGAAAGGAAGCACAGAGCCCCAGATTTGCTGTTGTCCTGGAGAGCTTGCAGAGCACTGGGGAAAGGCAGGCAGAGAATTCCCTGCTAGCACCTTCTCTGTGCCTGTTCACATTGCTTCGCAGACTCGCTTTTGTGCAGAACACACTAACACTTGTTCAGAACGAAAGAAAGCACAGAGCCCCAGATTTGCTGTTGTCCTGGAGAGCTTGCAGAGCACTGGGGAAAGGCAGGCAGAGAATTCCCTGCTAGCACCTTCTCTGTGCCTGTTCACATTGCTTTGCAGAATAGCTTTTGTGCAGAAAACAGTGACACTTGTTCAGAACGAAAGAAAGCACAGAGCCCCAGATTTTATGTTGTCCTGGAGAGCTTGCAGAGCACTGGGGAAAGGCAGGCAGAGAATTCCCTGCTAGCACCTTCTCTGTGCCTGGGAAGCAGAAGTGTTCACATGGCTTCGCAGAATCGCTTTTGTGCAGAAAACACTAACACTTGTTCAGAACGAAAGGAAGCACAGAGCCCCAGATTTTATGTTGTCCTGGAGAGCTTGCAGAGCACTGGGGAAAGGCAAGCAGAAAATTCCCTGCTAGCACCTTCTCTGTGCCTCTTCACACTGCTTCGCAGAATCGCTTTTGTGCAGAAAACACTAACACTTGTTCAGAACGAAAGGAAGCACAGAGCCCCAGATTTGCTGTTGTCCTGGAGAGCTTGCAGAGCACTGGGGAAAGGCAGGCAGAGAATTCCCTGCTAGCACCTTCTCTGTGCCTGGGAAGCAGAAGTGTTCACATTGCTTCGCAGAATCGCTTTTGTGCAGAAAAGAGTAACACTTGTTCAGAACGAAAGGAAGCACAGAGCCCCAGATTTTATGTTGTCCTGGAGAGCTTGCAGAGCACTGGGGAAAGGCAGGCAGAGAATTCCCTGCTAGCACCTTCTCTGTGCCTGTTCACATTGCTTCGCAGAATCGCTTTTGTGCAGAAAACACTAACACTTGTTCAGAACGAAAGGAAACACAGAGCCCCAGATTTGCTGTTGTCCTGGAGAGCTTGCAGAGCACTGGGGAAAGGCAGGCAGAGAATTCCCTGCTAGCACCTTCTCTGTGCCTGTTCACATTGCTTCGCAGAATCGCTTTTGTGCAGAAAACACTAACACTTGTTCAGAACGAAAGGAAACACAGAGCCCCAGATTTGCTGTTGTCCTGGAGAGCTTGCAGAGCACTGGGGAAAGGCAGGCAGAGAATTCCCTGCTAGCACCTTCTCTGTGCCTGTTCACACTGCTTCGCAGAATCGCTTTTGTGCAGAAAACACTAACACTTGTTCAGAACGAAAGGAAACACAGAGCCCCAGATTTGCTGTTGTCCTGGAGAGCTTGCAGAGCACTGGGGAAAGGCAGGCAGAGAATTCCCTGATAGCACCTTCTCTGTGCCTGTTCACACTGCTTCGCAGAATCGCTTTTGTGCAGAACACACTAACACTTGTTCAGAACGAAAGGAAGCACAGAGCCCCAGATTTGCTGTTGTCCTGGAGAGCTTGCAGAGCACTGGGGAAAGGCAGGCAGAGAATTCCCTGCTAGCACCTTCTCTGTGCCTGTTCACATTGCTTCGCAGACTCGCTTTTGTGCAGAACACACTAACACTTGTTCAGAACGAAAGAAAGCACAGAGCCCCAGATTTGCTGTTGTCCTGGAGAGCTTGCAGAGCACTGGGGAAAGGCAGGCAGAGAATTCCCTGCTAGCACCTTCTCTGTGCCTGTTCACATTGCTTTGCAGAATCGCTTTTGTGCAGAAAACACTAACACTTTTTCAGAACGAAAGGAAGCACAGAGCCCCAGATTTTATGTTGTCCTGGAGAGCTTGCAGAGCACTGGGGAAAGGCAGGCAGAGAATTCCCTGCTAGCACCTTCTCTGTGCCTGGGAAGCAGAAGTGTTCACATGGCTTCGCAGAATCGCTTTTGTGCAGAAAACACTAACACTTGTTCAGAACGAAAGGAAGCACAGAGCCCCAGATTTGCTGTTGTCCTGGAGAGCTTGCAGAGCACTGGGGAAAGGCAGGCAGAGAATTCCCTGCTAGCACCTTCTCTGTGCCTGTTCACATTGCTTCGCAGAATCGCTTTTGTGCAGAAAACACTAACACTTGTTCAGAACAAAAGAAAGCACAGAGCCCCAGATTTGCTGTTGTCCTGGAGAGCTTGCAGAGCACTGGGGAAAGGCAGGCAGAGAATTCCCTGCTAGCACCTTCTCTGTGCCTGTTCACACTGCTTCGCAGAATCGCTTTTGTGCAGAAAACACTAACACTTGTTCAGAAGGAAAGGAAACACAGAGCCCCAGATTTGCTGTTGTCCTGGAGAGCTTGCAGAGCACTGGGGAAAGGCAGGCAGAGAATTCCCTGCTAGCACCTTCTCTGTGCCTGTTCACATTGCTTCGCAGACTCGCTTTTGTGCAGAACACACTAACACTTGTTCAGAACGAAAGAAAGCACAGAGCCCCAGATTTGCTGTTGTCCTGGAGAGCTTGCAGAGCACTGGGGAAAGGCAGGCAGAGAATTCCCTGCTAGCACCTTCTCTGTGCCTGTTCACATTGCTTTGCAGAATAGCTTTTGTGCAGAAAACACTAACACTTGTTCAGAACGAAAGAAAGCACAGAGCCCCAGATTTTATGTTGTCCTGGAGAGCTTGCAGAGCACTGGGGAAAGGCAGGCAGAGAATTCCCTGCTAGCACCTTCTCTGTGCCTGGGAAGCAGAAGTGTTCACCTTGCTTCGCAGAATCGCTTTTGTGCAGAAAACACTAACACTTGTTCAGAACGAAAGGAAGCACAGAGCCCCAGATTTTATGTTGTCCTGGAGAGCTTGCAGAGCACTGGGGAAAGGCAAGCAGAAAATTCCCTGCTAGCACCTTCTCTGTGCCTCTTCACACTGCTTCGCAGAATCGCTTTTGTGCAGAAAACACTAACACTTGTTCAGAACGAAAGGAAGCACAGAGCCCCAGATTTGCTGTTGTCCTGGAGAGCTTGCAGAGCACTGGGGAAAGGCAGGCAGAGAATTCCCTGCTAGCACCTTCTCTGTGCCTGTTCACATTGCTTCGCAGAATCGCTTTTGTGCAGAACACACTAACACTTGTTCAGAACGAAAGAAAGCACAGAGCCCCAGATTTTATGTTGTCCTGGAGAGCTTGCAGAGCACTGGGGAAAGGCAGGCAGAGAATTCCCTGCTAGCACCTTCTCTGTGCCTGTTCACATTGCTTCGCAGAATCGCTTTTGTGCAGAACACACTAACACTTGTTCAGAACGAAAGAAAGCACAGAGCCCCAGATTTGCTGTTGTCCTGGAGAGCTTGCAGAGCACTGGGGAAAGGCAGGCAGAGAATTCCCTGCTAGCACCTTCTCTGTGCCTGTTCACATTGCTTTGCAGAATAGCTTTTGTGCAGAAAACACTAACACTTGTTCAGAACGAAAGAAAGCACAGAGCCCCAGATTTTATGTTGTCCTGGAGAGCTTGCAGAGCACTGGGGAAAGGCAGGCAGAGAATTCCCTGCTAGCACCTTCTCTGTGCCTGGGAAGCAGAAGTGTTCACCTTGCTTCGCAGAATCGCTTTTGTGCAGAAAACACTAACACTTGTTCAGAACGAAAGGAAGCACAGAGCCCCAGATTTTATGTTGTCCTGGAGAGCTTGCAGAGCACTGGGGAAAGGCAAGCAGAAAATTCCCTGCTAGCACCTTCTCTGTGCCTCTTCACACTGCTTCGCAGAATCGCTTTTGTGCAGAAAACACTAACACTTGTTCAGAACGAAAGGAAGCACAGAGCCCCAGATTTGCTGTTGTCCTGGAGAGCTTGCAGAGCACTGGGGAAAGGCAGGCAGAGAATTCCCTGCTAGCACCTTCTCTGTGCCTGGGAAGCAGAAGTGTTCACCTTGCTTCGCAGAATCGCTTTTGTGCAGAAAACACTAACACTTGTTCAGAACGAAAGGAAGCACAGAGCCCCAGATTTTATGTTGTCCTGGAGAGCTTGCAGAGCACTGGGGAAAGGCAAGCAGAAAATTCCCTGCTAGCACCTTCTCTGTGCCTCTTCACACTGCTTCGCAGAATCGCTTTTGTGCAGAAAACAGTAACACTTGTTCAGAACGAAAGGAAGCACAGAGCCCCAGATTTGCTGTTGTCCTGGAGAGCTTGCAGAGCACTGGGGAAAGGCAGGCAGAGAATTCCCTGCTAGCACCTTCTCTGTGCCTGGGAAGCAGAAGTGTTCACATTGCTTCGCAGAATCGCTTTTGTGCAGAAAACACTAACACTTGTTCAGAACGAAAGGAAGCACAGAGCCCCAGATTTTATGTTGTCCTGGAGAGCTTGCAGAGCACTGGGGAAAGGCAGGCAGAGAATTCCCTGCTAGCACCTTCTCTGTGCCTGTTCACATTGCTTCGCAGAATCGCTTTTGTGCAGAAAACACTAACACTTGTTCAGAACGAAAGAAAGCACAGAGCCCCAGATTTGCTGTTGTCCTGGAGAGCTTGCAGAGCACTGGGGAAAGGCAGGCAGAGAATTCCCTGCTAGCACCTTCTCTGTGCCTGTTCACATTGCTTTGCAGAATAGCTTTTGTGCAGAAAACACTAACACTTGTTCAGAACGAAAGAAAGCACAGAGCCCCAGATTTTATGTTGTCCTGGAGAGCTTGCAGAGCACTGGGGAAAGGCAGGCAGAGAATTCCCTGCTAGCACCTTCTCTGTGCCTGGGAAGCAGAAGTGTTCACCTTGCTTCGCAGAATCGCTTTTGTGCAGAAAACACTAACACTTGTTCAGAACGAAAGGAAGCACAGAGCCCCAGATTTTATGTTGTCCTGGAGAGCTTGCAGAGCACTGGGGAAAGGCAAGCAGAAAATTCCCTGCTAGCACCTTCTCTGTGCCTCTTCACACTGCTTCGCAGAATCGCTTTTGTGCAGAAAACACTAACACTTGTTCAGAACGAAAGGAAGCACAGAGCCCCAGATTTGCTGTTGTCCTGGAGAGCTTGCAGAGCACTGGGGAAAGGCAGGCAGAGAATTCCCTGCTAGCACCTTCTCTGTGCCTGGGAAGCAGAAGTGTTCACATTGCTTCGCAGAATCGCTTTTGTGCAGAAAACACTAACACTTGTTCAGAACGAAAGAAAGCACAGAGCCCCAGATTTTATGTTGTCCTGGAGAGCTTGCAGAGCACTGGGGAAAGGCAGGCAGAGAATTCCCTGCTAGCACCTTCTCTGTGCCTGTTCACATTGCTTCGCAGAATCGCTTTTGTGCAGAAAACACTAACACTTGTTCAGAACGAAAGGAAACACAGAGCCCCAGATTTGCTGTTGTCCTGGAGAGCTTGCAGAGCACTGGGGAAAGGCAGGCAGAGAATTCCCTGCTAGCACCTTCTCTGTGCCTGTTCACATTGCTTCGCAGAATCGCTTTTGTGCAGAACACACTAACACTTGTTCAGAACGAAAGAAAGCACAGAGCCCCAGATTTGCTGTTGTCCTGGAGAGCTTGCAGAGCACTGGGGAAAGGCAGGCAGAGAATTCCCTGCTAGCACCTTCTCTGTGCCTGTTCACATTGCTTCGCAGAATCGCTTTTGTGCAGAAAACACTAACACTTGTTCAGAACGAAAGGAAACACAGAGCCCCAGATTTGCTGTTGTCCTGGAGAGCTTGCAGAGCACTGGGGAAAGGCAGGCAGAGAATTCCCTGCTAGCACCTTCTCTGTGCCTGTTCACATTGCTTCGCATAATCGCTTTTGTGAAGAAAACAGTAACACTTGTTCAGAACGAAAGGAAGCACAGAGCCCCAGATTTTATGTTGTCCTGGAGAGGTTGCAGAGCACTGGGGAAAGGCAGGCAGAGAATTCCCTGCTAGCACCTTCTCTGTGCCTGTTCACATTGCTTCGCAGAATCGCTTTTGTGCAGAAAACACTAACACTTGTTCAGAACGAAAGAAAGCACAGAGCCCCAGATTTTATGTTGTCCTGGAGAGCTTGCAGAGCACTGGGGAAAGGCAGGCAGAGAATTCCCTGCTAGCACCTTCTCTGTGCCTGTTCACATTGCTTCGCAGAATCGCTTTTGTGCAGAAAACACTAACACTTGTTCAGAACGAAAGAAAGCACAGAGCCCCAGATTTGCTGTTGTCCTGGAGAGCTTGCAGAGCACTGGGGAAAGGCAGGCAGAGAATTCCCTGCTAGCACCTTCTCTGTGCCTGGGAAGCAGAAATGTTCACATTGCTTCGCAGAATCGCTTTTGTGCAGAAAACAGTAACAATTGTTCAGAACGAAAGAAAGCACAGAGCCCCAGATTTTATGTTGTCCTGGAGAGCTTGCAGAGCACTGGGGAAAGGCAGGCAGAGAATTCCCTGTTAGCACCTTCTCTGTGCCTGGGAAGCAGAAGTGTTCACCTTGCTTCGCAGAATCGCTTTTGTGCAGAAAACACTAACACTTGTTCAGAACGAAAGGAAGCACAGAGCCCCAGATTTTATGTTGTCCTGGAGAGCTTGCAGAGCACTGGGGAAAGGCAGGCAGAGAATTCCCTGCTAGCACCTTCTCTGTGCCTGTTCACACTGCTTCGCAGACTCGCTTTTGTGCAGAACACACTAACACTTGTTCAGAACGAAAGGAAACACAGAGCCCCAGATTTGCTGTTGTCCTGGAGAGCTTGCAGAGCACTGGGGAAAGGCAGGCAGAGAATTCCCTGCTAGCACCTTCTCTGTGCCTGTTCACATTGCTTCGCAGAATCGCTTTTGTGCAGAAAACACTAACACTTGTTCAGAACGAAAGGAAGCACAGAGCCCCAGATTTTATGTTGTCCTGGAGAGCTTGCAGAGCACTGGGGAAAGGCAGGCAGAGAATTCCCTGCTAGCACCTTCTCTGTGCCTGTTCACATTGCTTCGCAGAATCGCTTTTGTGAAGACAACAGTAACACTTGTTCAGAACGAAAGAAAGCACAGAGCCCCAGATTTGCTGTTGTCCTGGAGAGCTTGCAGAGCACTGGGGAAAGGCAGGCAGAGAATTCCCTGCTAGGACCTTCTCTGTGCCTGTGAAGCAGAAGTGTTCACATTGCTTCGCAGAATCGCTTTTGTGCAGAAAACACTAACACTTGTTCAGAACGAAAGAAAGCACAGAGCCCCAGATTTTATGTTGTCCTGGAGAGCTTGCAGAGCACTGGGGAAAGGCAGGCAGAGAATTCCCTGCTAGCACCTTCTCTGTGCCTGTTCACATTGCTTCGCAGAATCGCTTTTGTGAAGAAAACAGTAACAATTGTTCAGAACGAAAGAAAGCACAGAGCCCCAGATTTGCTGTTGTCCTGGAGAGCTTGCAGAGCACTGGGGAAAGGCAGGCAGAGAATTCCCTGCTAGCACCTTCTCTGTGCCTGGGAAGCAGAAGTGTTCACATTGCTTCGCAGAATCGCTTTTGTGCAGAAAACACTAACACTTGTTCAGAACGAAAGGAAGCACAGAGCCCCAGATTTGCTGTTGTCCTGGAGAGCTTGCAGAGCACTGGGGAAAGGCAGGCAGAGAATTCCCTGCTAGCACCTTCTCTGTGCCTGTTCACATTGCTTTGCAGAATCGCTTTTGTGCAGAAAACACTAACACTTTTTCAGAACGAAAGGAAGCACAGAGCCCCAGATTTTATGTTGTCCTGGAGAGCTTGCAGAGCACTGGGGAAAGGCAGGCAGAGAATTCCCTTGTAGCACCTTCTCTGTGCCTGTTCACATTGCTTCGCAGAATCGCTTTTGTGCAGAAAACACTAACACTTGTTCAGAACAAAAGAAAGCACAGAGCCCCAGATTTGCTGTTGTCCTGGAGAGCTTGCAGAGCACTGGGGAAAGGCAGGCAGAGAATTCCCTGCTAGCACCTTCTCTGTGCCTGTTCACACTGCTTCGCTTAATCGCTTTTGTGCAGAAAACACTAACACTTGTTCAGAACGAAAGGAAACACAGAGCCCCAGATTTGCTGTTGTCCTGGAGAGCTTGCAGAGCACTGGGGAAAGGCAGGCAGAGAATTCCCTGATAGCACCTTCTCTGTGCCTGTTCACACTGCTTCGCAGAATCGCTTTTGTGCAGAAAACACTAACACTTGTTCAGAACGAAAGGAAGCACAGAGCCCCAGATTTTATGTTGTCCTGGAGAGCTTGCAGAGCACTGGGGAAAGGCAGGCAGAGAATTCCCTGCTAGCACCTTCTCTGTGCCTGTTCACATTGCTTCGCAGACTCGCTTTTGTGCAGAACACACTAACACTTGTTCAGAACGAAAGAAAGCACAGAGCCCCAGATTTGCTGTTGTCCTGGAGAGCTTGCAGAGCACTGGGGAAAGGCAGGCAGAGAATTCCCTGCTAGCACCTTCTCTGTGCCTGTTCACATTGCTTTGCAGAATAGCTTTTGTGCAGAAAACACTAACACTTTTTCAGAACGAAAGGAAGCACAGAGCCCCAGATTTTATGTTGTCCTGGAGAGCTTGCAGAGCACTGGGGAAAGGCAGGCAGAGAATTCCCTGCTAGCACCTTCTCTGTGCCTGGGAAGCAGAAGTGTTCACATGGCTTCGCAGAATCGCTTTTGTGCAGAAAACACTAACACTTGTTCAGAACGAAAGAAAGCACAGAGCCCCAGATTTTATGTTGTCCTGGAGAGCTTGCAGAGCACTGGGGAAAGGCAGGCAGAGAATTCCCTGCTAGCACCTTCTCTGTGCCTGTTCACATTGCTTCGCAGAATCGCTTTTGTGAAGAAAACAGTAACACTTGTTCAGAACGAAAGAAAGCACAGAGCCCCAGATTTGCTGTTGTCCTGGAGAGCTTGCAGAGCACTGGGGAAAGGCAGGCAGAGAATTCCCTGCTAGCACCTTCTCTGTGCCTGTTCACACTGCTTCGCAGAATCGCTTTTGTGCAGAAAACAGTAACACTTGTTCAGAACGAAAGAAAGCACAGAGCCCCAGATTTTATGTTGTCCTGGAGAGCTTGCAGAGCACTGGGGAAAGGCAGGCAGAGAATTCCCTGTTAGCACCTTCTCTGTGCCTGGGAAGCAGAAGTGTTCACCTTGCTTCGCAGAATCGCTTTTGTGCAGAAAACACTAACACTTGTTCAGAACGAAAGGAAGCACAGAGCCCCAGATTTTATGTTGTCCTGGAGAGCTTGCAGAGCACTGGGGAAAGGCAGGCAGAGAATTCCCTGCTAGCACCTTCTCTGTGCCTGTTCACACTGCTTCGCAGACTCGCTTTTGTGCAGAACACACTAACACTTGTTCAGAACGAAAGGAAACACAGAGCCCCAGATTTGCTGTTGTCCTGGAGAGCTTGCAGAGCACTGGGGAAAGGCAGGCAGAGAATTCCCTGCTAGCACCTTCTCTGTGCCTGTTCACATTGCTTCGCAGAATCGCTTTTGTGCAGAAAACACTAACACTTGTTCAGAACGAAAGGAAGCACAGAGCCCCAGATTTTATGTTGTCCTGGAGAGCTTGCAGAGCACTGGGGAAAGGCAGGCAGAGAATTCCCTGCTAGCACCTTCTCTGTGCCTGTTCACATTGCTTCGCAGAATCGCTTTTGTGAAGACAACAGTAACACTTGTTCAGAACGAAAGAAAGCACAGAGCCCCAGATTTGCTGTTGTCCTGGAGAGCTTGCAGAGCACTGGGGAAAGGCAGGCAGAGAATTCCCTGCTAGGACCTTCTCTGTGCCTGTGAAGCAGAAGTGTTCACATTGCTTCGCAGAATCGCTTTTGTGCAGAAAACACTAACACTTGTTCAGAACGAAAGAAAGCACAGAGCCCCAGATTTTATGTTGTCCTGGAGAGCTTGCAGAGCATTGGGGAAAGGCAGGCAGAGAATTCCCTGCTAGCACCTTCTCTGTGCCTGTTCACATTGCTTCGCAGAATCGCTTTTGTGAAGAAAACAGTAACAATTGTTCAGAACGAAAGAAAGCACAGAGCCCCAGATTTGCTGTTGTCCTGGAGAGCTTGCAGAGCACTGGGGAAAGGCAGGCAGAGAATTCCCTGCTAGCACCTTCTCTGTGCCTGTGAAGCAGAAGTGTTCACATTGCTTCGCAGAATCGCTTTTGTGCAGAAAACACTAACACTTGTTCAGAACGAAAGGAAGCACAGAGCCCCAGATTTGCTGTTGTCCTGGAGAGCTTGCAGAGCACTGGGGAAAGGCAGGCAGAGAATTCCCTGCTAGCACCTTCTCTGTGCCTGTTCACATTGCTTCGCAGAATCGCTTTTGTGCAGAAAACACTAACACTTTTTCAGAACGAAAGGAAGCACAGAGCCCCAGATTTTATGTTGTCCTGGAGAGCTTGCAGAGCACTGGGGAAAGGCAGGCAGAGAATTCCCTGCTAGCACCTTCTCTGTGCCTGTGAAGCAGAAGTGTTCACATGGCTTCGCAGAATCGCTTTTGTGCAGAAAACACTAACACTTGTTCAGAACGAAAGAAAGCACAGAGCCCCAGATTTGCTGTTGTCCTGGAGAGCTTGCAGAGCACTGGGGAAAGGCAGGCAGAGAATTCCCTTGTAGCACCTTCTCTGTGCCTGTTCACATTGCTTCGCAGAATCGCTTTTGTGCAGAAAACACTAACACTTGTTCAGAACAAAAGAAAGCACAGAGCCCCAGATTTGCTGTTGTCCTGGAGAGCTTGCAGAGCACTGGGGAAAGGCAGGCAGAGAATTCCCTGCTAGCACCTTCTCTGTGCCTGTTCACACTGCTTCGCTTAATCGCTTTTGTGCAGAAAACACTAACACTTGTTCAGAACGAAAGGAAACACAGAGCCCCAGATTTGCTGTTGTCCTGGAGAGCTTGCAGAGCACTGGGGAAAGGCAGGCAGAGAATTCCCTGATAGCACCTTCTCTGTGCCTGTTCACACTGCTTCGCAGAATCGCTTTTGTGCAGAAAACACTAACACTTGTTCAGAACGAAAGGAAGCACAGAGCCCCAGATTTTATGTTGTCCTGGAGAGCTTGCAGAGCACTGGGGAAAGGCAGGCAGAGAATTCCCTGCTAGCACCTTCTCTGTGCCTGTTCACATTGCTTCGCAGACTCGCTTTTGTGCAGAACACACTAACACTTGTTCAGAACGAAAGAAAGCACAGAGCCCCAGATTTGCTGTTGTCCTGGAGAGCTTGCAGAGCACTGGGGAAAGGCAGGCAGAGAATTCCCTTGTAGCACCTTCTCTGTGCCTGTTCACATTGCTTCGCAGAATCGCTTTTGTGCAGAAAACACTAACACTTGTTCAGAACAAAAGAAAGCACAGAGCCCCAGATTTGCTGTTGTCCTGGAGAGCTTGCAGAGCACTGGGGAAAGGCAGGCAGAGAATTCCCTGCTAGCACCTTCTCTGTGCCTGTTCACACTGCTTCGCTTAATCGCTTTTGTGCAGAAAACACTAACACTTGTTCAGAACGAAAGGAAACACAGAGCCCCAGATTTGCTGTTGTCCTGGAGAGCTTGCAGAGCACTGGGGAAAGGCAGGCAGAGAATTCCCTGATAGCACCTTCTCTGTGCCTGTTCACACTGCTTCGCAGAATCGCTTTTGTGCAGAAAACACTAACACTTGTTCAGAACGAAAGGAAGCACAGAGCCCCAGATTTTATGTTGTCCTGGAGAGCTTGCAGAGCACTGGGGAAAGGCAGGCAGAGAATTCCCTGCTAGCACCTTCTCTGTGCCTGTTCACATTGCTTCGCAGACTCGCTTTTGTGCAGAACACACTAACACTTGTTCAGAACGAAAGAAAGCACAGAGCCCCAGATTTGCTGTTGTCCTGGAGAGCTTGCAGAGCACTGGGGAAAGGCAGGCAGAGAATTCCCTGCTAGCACCTTCTCTGTGCCTGTTCACATTGCTTTGCAGAATAGCTTTTGTGCAGAAAACACTAACACTTTTTCAGAACGAAAGGAAGCACAGAGCCCCAGATTTTATGTTGTCCTGGAGAGCTTGCAGAGCACTGGGGAAAGGCAGGCAGAGAATTCCCTGCTAGCACCTTCTCTGTGCCTGGGAAGCAGAAGTGTTCACATGGCTTCGCAGAATCGCTTTTGTGAAGAAAACAGTAACACTTGTTCAGAACGAAAGAAAGCACAGAGCCCCAGATTTGCTGTTGTCCTGGAGAGCTTGCAGAGCACTGGGGAAAGGCAGGCAGAGAATTCCCTGCTAGCACCTTCTCTGTGCCTGTTCACATTGCTTCGCAGAATCGCTTTTGTGCAGAAAACAGTAACACTTGTTCAGAACGAAAGAAAGCACAGAGCCCCAGATTTTATGTTGTCCTGGAGAGCTTGCAGAGCACTGGGGAAAGGCAGGCAGAGAATTCCCTGTTAGCACCTTCTCTGTGCCTGGGAAGCAGAAGTGTTCACCTTGCTTCGCAGAATCGCTTTTGTGCAGAAAACACTAACACTTGTTCAGAACGAAAGGAAGCACAGAGCCCCAGATTTTATGTTGTCCTGGAGAGCTTGCAGAGCACTGGGGAAAGGCAGGCAGAGAATTCCCTGCTAGCACCTTCTCTGTGCCTGTTCACACTGCTTCGCAGACTCGCTTTTGTGCAGAACACACTAACACTTGTTCAGAACGAAAGGAAACACAGAGCCCCAGATTTGCTGTTGTCCTGGAGAGCTTGCAGAGCACTGGGGAAAGGCAGGCAGAGAATTCCCTGCTAGCACCTTCTCTGTGCCTGTTCACATTGCTTCGCAGAATCGCTTTTGTGCAGAAAACACTAACACTTGTTCAGAACGAAAGGAAGCACAGAGCCCCAGATTTTATGTTGTCCTGGAGAGCTTGCAGAGCACTGGGGAAAGGCAGGCAGAGAATTCCCTGCTAGCACCTTCTCTGTGCCTGTTCACATTGCTTCGCAGAATCGCTTTTGTGCAGAAAACACTAACACTTGTTCAGAACGAAAGAAAGCACAGAGCCCCAGATTTGCTGTTGTCCTGGAGAGCTTGCAGAGCACTGGGGAAAGGCAGGCAGAGAATTCCCTGCTAGGACCTTCTCTGTGCCTGTGAAGCAGAAGTGTTCACATTGCTTCGCAGAATCGCTTTTGTGCAGAAAACACTAACACTTGTTCAGAACGAAAGAAAGCACAGAGCCCCAGATTTTATGTTGTCCTGGAGAGCTTGCAGAGCATTGGGGAAAGGCAGGCAGAGAATTCCCTGCTAGCACCTTCTCTGTGCCTGTTCACATTGCTTCGCAGAATCGCTTTTGTGAAGAAAACAGTAACAATTGTTCAGAACGAAAGAAAGCACAGAGCCCCAGATTTGCTGTTGTCCTGGAGAGCTTGCAGAGCACTGGGGAAAGGCAGGCAGAGAATTCCCTGCTAGCACCTTCTCTGTGCCTGTGAAGCAGAAGTGTTCACATTGCTTCGCAGAATCGCTTTTGTGCAGAAAACACTAACACTTGTTCAGAACGAAAGGAAGCACAGAGCCCCAGATTTGCTGTTGTCCTGGAGAGCTTGCAGAGCACTGGGGAAAGGCAGGCAGAGAATTCCCTGCTAGCACCTTCTCTGTGCCTGTTCACATTGCTTTGCAGAATCGCTTTTGTGCAGAAAACACTAACACTTTTTCAGAACGAAAGGAAGCACAGAGCCCCAGATTTTATGTTGTCCTGGAGAGCTTGCAGAGCACTGGGGAAAGGCAGGCAGAGAATTCCCTGCTAGCACCTTCTCTGTGCCTGGGAAGCAGAAGTGTTCACATGGCTTCGCAGAATCGCTTTTGTGCAGAAAACACTAACACTTGTTCAGAACGAAAGAAAGCACAGAGCCCCAGATTTGCTGTTGTCCTGGAGAGCTTGCAGAGCACTGGGGAAAGGCAGGCAGAGAATTCCCTTGTAGCACCTTCTCTGTGCCTGTTCACATTGCTTCGCAGAATCGCTTTTGTGCAGAAAACACTAACACTTGTTCAGAACAAAAGAAAGCACAGAGCCCCAGATTTGCTGTTGTCCTGGAGAGCTTGCAGAGCACTGGGGAAAGGCAGGCAGAGAATTCCCTGCTAGCACCTTCTCTGTGCCTGTTCACACTGCTTCGCTTAATCGCTTTTGTGCAGAAAACACTAACACTTGTTCAGAACGAAAGGAAGCACAGAGCCCCAGATTTTATGTTGTCCTGGAGAGCTTGCAGAGCACTGGGGAAAGGCAGGCAGAGAATTCCCTGCTAGCACCTTCTCTGTGCCTGTTCACATTGCTTCGCAGACTCGCTTTTGTGCAGAACACACTAACACTTGTTCAGAACGAAAGAAAGCACAGAGCCCCAGATTTGCTGTTGTCCTGGAGAGCTTGCAGAGCACTGGGGAAAGGCAGGCAGAGAATTCCCTGCTAGCACCTTCTCTGTGCCTGTTCACATTGCTTTGCAGAATACCTTTTGTGCAGAAAACACTAACACTTTTTCAGAACGAAAGGAAGCACAGAGCCCCAGATTTTATGTTGTCCTGGAGAGCTTGCAGAGCACTGGGGAAAGGCAGGCAGAGAATTCCCTGCTAGCACCTTCTCTGTGCCTGGGAAGCAGAAGTGTTCACATGGCTTCGCAGAATCGCTTTTGTGCAGAAAACACTAACACTTGTTCAGAACGAAAGAAAGCACAGAGCCCCAGATTTTATGTTGTCCTGGAGAGCTTGCAGAGCACTGGGGAAAGGCAGGCAGAGAATTCCCTGCTAGCACCTTCTCTGTGCCTGTTCACATTGCTTCGCAGAATCGCTTTTGTGAAGAAAACAGTAACACTTGTTCAGAACGAAAGAAAGCACAGAGCCCCAGATTTGCTGTTGTCCTGGAGAGCTTGCAGAGCACTGGGGAAAGGCAGGCAGAGAATTCCCTGCTAGCACCTTCTCTGTGCCTGTTCACATTGCTTCGCAGAATCGCTTTTGTGCAGAAAACACTAACACTTGTTCAGAACAAAAGAAAGCACAGAGCCCCAGATTTTATGTTGTCCTGGAGAGCTTGCAGAGCACTGGGGAAAGGCAGGCAGAGAATTCCCTGCTAGCACCTTCTCTGTGCCTGTGAAGCAGAAGTGTTCACATTGCTTCGCAGAATCGCTTTTGTGCAGAAAACACTAACACTTGTTCAGAACGAAAGAAAGCACAGAGCCCCAGATTTTATGTTGTCCTGGAGAGCTTGCAGAGCACTGGGGAAAGGCAGGCAGAGAATTCCCTGCTAGCACCTTCTCTGTGCCTGGGAAGCAGAAGTGTTCACCTTGCTTCGCAGAATCGCTTTTGTGCAGAAAACACTAACACTTGTTCAGAACGAAAGGAAGCACAGAGCCCCAGATTTTATGTTGTCCTGGAGAGCTTGCAGAGCACTGGGGAAAGGCAAGCAGAAAATTCCCTGCTAGCACCTTCTCTGTGCCTCTTCACACTGCTTCGCAGAATCGCTTTTGTGAAGAAAACAGTAACACTTGTTCAGAACGAAAGAAAGCACAGAGCCCCAGATTTGCTGTTGTCCTGGAGAGCTTGCAGAGCACTGGGGAAAGGCAGGCAGAGAATTCCCTGCTAGGACCTTCTCTGTGCCTGTGAAGCAGAAGTGTTCACATTGCTTCGCAGAATCGCTTTTGTGCAGAAAACACTAACACTTGTTCAGAACGAAAGAAAGCACAGAGCCCCAGATTTGCTGTTGTCCTGGAGAGCTTGCAGAGCACTGGGGAAAGGCAGGCAGAGAATTCCCTGCTAGGACCTTCTCTGTGCCTGTGAAGCAGAAGTGTTCACATTGCTTCGCAGAATCGCTTTTGTGCAGAAAACACTAACACTTGTTCAGAACGAAAGAAAGCACAGAGCCCCAGATTTTATGTTGTCCTGGAGAGCTTGCAGAGCACTGGGGAAAGGCAGGCAGAGAATTCCCTGCTAGCACCTTCTCTGTGCCTGTTCACATTGCTTCGCAGAATCGCTTTTGTGAAGAAAACAGTAACAATTGTTCAGAACGAAAGAAAGCACAGAGCCCCAGATTTGCTGTTGTCCTGGAGAGCTTGCAGAGCACTGGGGAAAGGCAGGCAGAGAATTCCCTGCTAGCACCTTCTCTGTGCCTGTGAAGCAGAAGTGTTCACATTGCTTCGCAGAATCGCTTTTGTGCAGAAAACACTAACACTTGTTCAGAACGAAAGGAAGCACAGAGCCCCAGATTTGCTGTTGTCCTGGAGAGCTTGCAGAGCACTGGGGAAAGGCAGGCAGAGAATTCCCTGCTAGCACCTTCTCTGTGCCTGTTCACATTGCTTCGCAGACTCGCTTTTGTGCAGAACACACTAACACTTGTTCAGAACGAAAGAAAGCACAGAGCCCCAGATTTGCTGTTGTCCTGGAGAGCTTGCAGAGCACTGGGGAAAGGCAGGCAGAGAATTCCCTGCTAGCACCTTCTCTGTGCCTGTTCACATTGCTTTGCAGAATCGCTTTTGTGCAGAAAACACTAACACTTTTTCAGAACGAAAGGAAGCACAGAGCCCCAGATTTTATGTTGTCCTGGAGAGCTTGCAGAGCACTGGGGAAAGGCAGGCAGAGAATTCCCTGCTAGCACCTTCTCTGTGCCTGGGAAGCAGAAGTGTTCACATGGCTTCGCAGAATCGCTTTTGTGCAGAAAACACTAACACTTGTTCAGAACGAAAGAAAGCACAGAGCCCCAGATTTGCTGTTGTCCTGGAGAGCTTGCAGAGCACTGGGGAAAGGCAGGCAGAGAATTCCCTTGTAGCACCTTCTCTGTGCCTGTTCACATTGCTTCGCAGAATCGCTTTTGTGCAGAAAACACTAACACTTGTTCAGAACAAAAGAAAGCACAGAGCCCCAGATTTGCTGTTGTCCTGGAGAGCTTGCAGAGCACTGGGGAAAGGCAGGCAGAGAATTCCCTGCTAGCACCTTCTCTGTGCCTGTTCACACTGCTTCGCTTAATCGCTTTTGTGCAGAAAACACTAACACTTGTTCAGAACGAAAGGAAACACAGAGCCCCAGATTTGCTGTTGTCCTGGAGAGCTTGCAGAGCACTGGGGAAAGGCAGGCAGAGAATTCCCTGATAGCACCTTCTCTGTGCCTGTTCACACTGCTTCGCAGAATCGCTTTTGTGCAGAAAACACTAACACTTGTTCAGAACGAAAGGAAGCACAGAGCCCCAGATTTTATGTTGTCCTGGAGAGCTTGCAGAGCACTGGGGAAAGGCAGGCAGAGAATTCCCTGCTAGCACCTTCTCTGTGCCTGTTCACATTGCTTCGCAGACTCGCTTTTGTGCAGAACACACTAACACTTGTTCAGAACGAAAGAAAGCACAGAGCCCCAGATTTGCTGTTGTCCTGGAGAGCTTGCAGAGCACTGGGGAAAGGCAGGCAGAGAATTCCCTGATAGCACCTTCTCTGTGCCTGTTCACACTGCTTCGCAGAATCGCTTTTGTGCAGAACACACTAACACTTGTTCAGAACGAAAGAAAGCACAGAGCCCCAGATTTGCTGTTGTCCTGGAGAGCTTGCAGAGCACTGGGGAAAGGCAGGCAGAGAATTCCCTGATAGCACCTTCTCTGTGCCTGTTCACACTGCTTCGCAGAATCGCTTTTGTGCAGAAAACACTAACACTTGTTCAGAACGAAAGGAAGCACAGAGCCCCAGATTTTATGTTGTCCTGGAGAGCTTGCAGAGCACTGGGGAAAGGCAGGCAGAGAATTCCCTGCTAGCACCTTCTCTGTGCCTGTTCACATTGCTTCGCAGACTCGCTTTTGTGCAGAACACACTAACACTTGTTCAGAACGAAAGGAAGCACAGAGCCCCAGATTTGCTGTTGTCCTGGAGAGCTTGCAGAGCACTGGGGAAAGGCAGGCAGAGAATTCCCTGCTAGCACCTTCTCTGTGCCTGTTCACATTGCTTTGCAGAATCGCTTTTGTGCAGAAAACACTAACACTTTTTCAGAACGAAAGGAAGCACAGAGCCCCAGATTTTATGTTGTCCTGGAGAGCTTGCAGAGCACTGGGGAAAGGCAGGCAGAGAATTCCCTGCTAGCACCTTCTCTGTGCCTGGGAAGCAGAAGTGTTCACATGGCTTCGCAGAATCGCTTTTGTGCAGAAAACACTAACACTTGTTCAGAACGAAAGAAAGCACAGAGCCCCAGATTTGCTGTTGTCCTGGAGAGCTTGCAGAGCACTGGGGAAAGGCAGGCAGAGAATTCCCTTGTAGCACCTTCTCTGTGCCTGTTCACATTGCTTCGCAGAATCGCTTTTGTGCAGAAAACACTAACACTTGTTCAGAACAAAAGAAAGCACAGAGCCCCAGATTTTATGTTGTCCTGGAGAGCTTGCAGAGCACTGGGGAAAGGCAGGCAGAGAATTCCCTGCTAGCACCTTCTCTGTGCCTGTTCACACTGCTTCGCTTAATCGCTTTTGTGCAGAAAACACTAACACTTGTTCAGAACGAAAGGAAACACAGAGCCCCAGATTTGCTGTTGTCCTGGAGAGCTTGCAGAGCACTGGGGAAAGGCAGGCAGAGAATTCCCTGATAGCACCTTCTCTGTGCCTGTTCACACTGCTTCGCAGAATCGCTTTTGTGCAGAAAACACTAACACTTGTTCAGAACGAAAGGAAGCACAGAGCCCCAGATTTTATGTTGTCCTGGAGAGCTTGCAGAGCACTGGGGAAAGGCAGGCAGAGAATTCCCTGCTAGCACCTTCTCTGTGCCTGTTCACATTGCTTCGCAGAATCGCTTTTGTGCAGAAAACACTAACACTTGTTCAGAACGAAAGAAAGCACAGAGCCCCAGATTTGCTGTTGTCCTGGAGAGCTTGCAGAGCACTGGGGAAAGGCAGGCAGAGAATTCCCTGCTAGCACCTTCTCTGTGCCTGTTCACATTGCTTTGCAGAATAGCTTTTGTGCAGAAAACACTAACACTTTTTCAGAACGAAAGGAAGCACAGAGCCCCAGATTTTATGTTGTCCTGGAGAGCTTGCAGAGCACTGGGGAAAGGCAGGCAGAGAATTCCCTGCTAGCACCTTCTCTGTGCCTGGGAAGCAGAAGTGTTCACATGGCTTCGCAGAATCGCTTTTGTGCAGAAAACACTAACACTTGTTCAGAACGAAAGAAAGCACAGAGCCCCAGATTTTATGTTGTCCTGGAGAGCTTGCAGAGCACTGGGGAAAGGCAGGCAGAGAATTCCCTGCTAGCACCTTCTCTGTGCCTGTTCACATTGCTTCACAGAATCGCTTTTGTGAAGAAAACAGTAACACTTGTTCAGAACGAAAGAAAGCACAGAGCCCCAGATTTGCTGTTGTCCTGGAGAGCTTGCAGAGCACTGGGGAAAGGCAGGCAGAGAATTCCCTGCTAGCACCTTCTCTGTGCCTGTTCACATTGCTTCGCAGAATCGCTTTTGTGCAGAAAACACTAACACTTGTTCAGAACAAAAGAAAGCACAGAGCCCCAGATTTGCTGTTGTCCTGGAGAGCTTGCAGAGCACTGGGGAAAGGCAGGCAGAGAATTCCCTGCTAGCACCTTCTCTGTGCCTGTGAAGCAGAAGTGTTCACATTGCTTCGCAGAATCGCTTTTGTGCAGAAAACACTAACACTTGTTCAGAACGAAAGAAAGCACAGAGCCCCAGATTTTATGTTGTCCTGGAGAGCTTGCAGAGCACTGGGGAAAGGCAGGCAGAGAATTCCCTGCTAGCACCTTCTCTGTGCCTGGGAAGCAGAAGTGTTCACCTTGCTTCGCAGAATCGCTTTTGTGCAGAAAACACTAACACTTGTTCAGAACGAAAGGAAGCACAGAGCCCCAGATTTTATGTTGTCCTGGAGAGCTTGCAGAGCACTGGGGAAAGGCAAGCAGAAAATTCCCTGCTAGCACCTTCTCTGTGCCTCTTCACACTGCTTCGCAGAATCGCTTTTGTGCAGAAAACAGTAACACTTGTTCAGAACGAAAGGAAGCACAGAGCCCCAGATTTGCTGTTGTCCTGGAGAGCTTGCAGAGCACTGGGGAAAGGCAGGCAGAGAATTCCCTGCTAGCACCTTCTCTGTGCCTGTTCACATTGCTTTGCAGAATCGCTTTTGTGCAGAAAACACTAACACTTTTTCAGAACGAAAGGAAGCACAGAGCCCCAGATTTTATGTTGTCCTGGAGAGCTTGCAGAGCACTGGGGAAAGGCAGGCAGAGAATTCCCTGCTAGCACCTTCTCTGTGCCTGTTCACATTGCTTCGCAGAATCGCTTTTGTGAAGAAAACAGTAACACTTGTTCAGAACGAAAGAAAGCACAGAGCCCCAGATTTTATGTTGTCCTGGAGAGCTTGCAGAGCACTGGGGAAAGGCAGGCAGAGAATTCCCTGCTAGGACCTTCTCTGTGCCTGTGAAGCAGAAGTGTTCACATTGCTTCGCAGAATCGCTTTTGTGCAGAAAACACTAACACTTGTTCAGAACGAAAGAAAGCACAGAGCCCCAGATTTTATGTTGTCCTGGAGAGCTTGCAGAGCACTGGGGAAAGGCAGGCAGAGAATTCCCTGCTAGCACCTTCTCTGTGCCTGTTCACATTGCTTCGCAGACTCGCTTTTGTGCAGAACACACTAACACTTGTTCAGAACGAAAGAAAGCACAGAGCCCCAGATTTGCTGTTGTCCTGGAGAGCTTGCAGAGCACTGGGGAAAGGCAGGCAGAGAATTCCCTGCTAGCACCTTCTCTGTGCCTGGGAAGCAGAAGTGTTCACATTGCTTCGCAGAATCGCTTTTGTGCAGAAAACACTAACACTTGTTCAGAACGAAAGAAAGCACAGAGCCCCAGATTTTATGTTGTCCTGGAGAGCTTGCAGAGCACTGGGGAAAGGCAAGCAGAGAATTCCCTGCTAGCACCTTCTCTGTGCCTGGGAAGCAGAAGTGTTCACCTTGCTTCGCAGAATCGCTTTTGTGCAGAAAACACTAACACTTGTTCAGAACGAAAGGAACCACAGAGCCCCAGATTTTATGTTGTCCTGGAGAGCTTGCAGAGCACTGGGGAAAGGCAAGCAGAAAATTCCCTGCTAGCACCTTCTCTGTGCCTCTTCACACTGCTTCGCAGAATCGCTTTTGTGCAGAAAACAGTAACACTTGTTCAGAACGAAAGGAAGCACAGAGCCCCAGATTTGCTGTTGTCCTGGAGAGCTTGCAGAGCACTGGGGAAAGGCAGGCAGAGAATTCCCTGCTAGCACCTTCTCTGTGCCTGTTCACATTGCTTCGCAGAATCGCTTTTGTGCAGAAAACACTAACACTTTTTCAGAACGAAAGGAAGCACAGAGCCCCAGATTTTATGTTGTCCTGGAGAGCTTGCAGAGCACTGGGGAAAGGCAGGCAGAGAATTCCCTGCTAGCACCTTCTCTGTGCCTGTTCACATTGCTTCGCAGAATCGCTTTTGTGAAGAAAACAGTAACACTTGTTCAGAACGAAAGAAAGCACAGAGCCCCAGATTTGCTGTTGTCCTGGAGAGCTTGCAGAGCACTGGGGAAAGGCAGGCAGAGAATTCCCTGCTAGGACCTTCTCTGTGCCTGTGAAGCAGAAGTGTTCACATTGCTTCGCAGAATCGCTTTTGTGCAGAAAACACTAACACTTGTTCAGAACGAAAGAAAGCACAGAGCCCCAGATTTTATGTTGTCCTGGAGAGCTTGCAGAGCACTGGGGAAAGGCAGGCAGAGAATTCCCTGCTAGCACCTTCTCTGTGCCTGTTCACATTGCTTCGCAGACTCGCTTTTGTGCAGAACACACTAACACTTGTTCAGAACGAAAGAAAGCACAGAGCCCCAGATTTGCTGTTGTCCTGGAGAGCTTGCAGAGCACTGGGGAAAGGCAGGCAGAGAATTCCCTGCTAGCACCTTCTCTGTGCCTGTTCACATTGCTTTGCAGAATCGCTTTTGTGCAGAAAACACTAACACTTTTTCAGAACGAAAGGAAGCACAGAGCCCCAGATTTTATGTTGTCCTGGAGAGCTTGCAGAGCACTGGGGAAAGGCAGGCAGAGAATTCCCTGCTAGCACCTTCTCTGTGCCTGGGAAGCAGAAGTGTTCACATGGCTTCGCAGAATCGCTTTTGTGCAGAAAACACTAACACTTGTTCAGAACGAAAGAAAGCACAGAGCCCCAGATTTGCTGTTGTCCTGGAGAGCTTGCAGAGCACTGGGGAAAGGCAGGCAGAGAATTCCCTTGTAGCACCTTCTCTGTGCCTGTTCACATTGCTTCGCAGAATCGCTTTTGTGCAGAAAACACTAACACTTGTTCAGAACAAAAGAAAGCACAGAGCCCCAGATTTGCTGTTGTCCTGGAGAGCTTGCAGAGCACTGGGGAAAGGCAGGCAGAGAATTCCCTGCTAGCACCTTCTCTGTGCCTGTTCACACTGCTTCGCTTAATCGCTTTTGTGCAGAAAACACTAACACTTGTTCAGAACGAAAGGAAACACAGAGCCCCAGATTTGCTGTTGTCCTGGAGAGCTTGCAGAGCACTGGGGAAAGGCAGGCAGAGAATTCCCTGATAGCACCTTCTCTGTGCCTGTTCACACTGCTTCGCAGAATCGCTTTTGTGCAGAAAACACTAACACTTGTTCAGAACGAAAGGAAGCACAGAGCCCCAGATTTTATGTTGTCCTGGAGAGCTTGCAGAGCACTGGGGAAAGGCAGGCAGAGAATTCCCTGCTAGCACCTTCTCTGTGCCTGTTCACATTGCTTCGCAGACTCGCTTTTGTGCAGAACACACTAACACTTGTTCAGAACGAAAGAAAGCACAGAGCCCCAGATTTGCTGTTGTCCTGGAGAGCTTGCAGAGCACTGGGGAAAGGCAGGCAGAGAATTCCCTGCTAGCACCTTCTCTGTGCCTGTTCACATTGCTTTGCAGAATAGCTTTTGTGCAGAAAACACTAACACTTTTTCAGAACGAAAGGAAGCACAGAGCCCCAGATTTTATGTTGTCCTGGAGAGGTTGCAGAGCACTGGGGAAAGGCAGGCAGAGAATTCCCTGCTAGCACCTTCTCTGTGCCTGGGAAGCAGAAGTGTTCACATGGCTTCGCAGAATCGCTTTTGTGCAGAAAACACTAACACTTGTTCAGAACGAAAGAAAGCACAGAGCCCCAGATTTTATGTTGTCCTGGAGAGCTTGCAGAGCACTGGGGAAAGGCAGGCAGAGAATTCCCTGCTAGCACCTTCTCTGTGCCTGTTCACATTGCTTCGCAGAATCGCTTTTGTGCAGAACACACTAACACTTGTTCAGAACGAAAGAAAGCACAGAGCCCCAGATTTGCTGTTGTCCTGGAGAGCTTGCAGAGCACTGGGGAAAGGCAGGCAGAGAATTCCCTGCTAGCACCTTCTCTGTGCCTGTTCACATTGCTTCGCAGAATCGCTTTTGTGCAGAAAACACTAACACTTGTTCAGAACAAAAGAAAGCACAGAGCCCCAGATTTGCTGTTGTCCTGGAGAGCTTGCAGAGCACTGGGGAAAGGCAGGCAGAGAATTCCCTGCTAGCACCTTCTCTGTGCCTGTGAAGCAGAAGTGTTCACATTGCTTCGCAGAATCGCTTTTGTGCAGAAAACACTAACACTTGTTCAGAACGAAAGAAAGCACAGAGCCCCAGATTTTATGTTGTCCTGGAGAGCTTGCAGAGCACTGGGGAAAGGCAGGCAGAGAATTCCCTGCTAGCACCTTCTCTGTGCCTGGGAAGCAGAAGTGTTCACCTTGCTTCGCAGAATCGCTTTTGTGCAGAAAACACTAACACTTGTTCAGAACGAAAGGAAGCACAGAGCCCCAGATTTTATGTTGTCCTGGAGAGCTTGCAGAGCACTGGGGAAAGGCAAGCAGAAAATTCCCTGCTAGCACCTTCTCTGTGCCTCTTCACACTGCTTCGCAGAATCGCTTTTGTGCAGAAAACAGTAACACTTGTTCAGAACGAAAGGAAGCACAGAGCCCCAGATTTGCTGTTGTCCTGGAGAGCTTGCAGAGCACTGGGGAAAGGCAGGCAGAGAATTCCCTGCTAGCACCTTCTCTGTGCCTGTTCACATTGCTTTGCAGAATCGCTTTTGTGCAGAAAACACTAACACTTTTTCAGAACGAAAGGAAGCACAGAGCCCCAGATTTTATGTTGTCCTGGAGAGCTTGCAGAGCACTGGGGAAAGGCAGGCAGAGAATTCCCTGCTAGCACCTTCTCTGTGCCTGTTCACATTGCTTCGCAGAATCGCTTTTGTGAAGAAAACAGTAACACTTGTTCAGAACGAAAGAAAGCACAGAGCCCCAGATTTGCTGTTGTCCTGGAGAGCTTGCAGAGCACTGGGGAAAGGCAGGCAGAGAATTCCCTGCTAGGACCTTCTCTGTGCCTGTGAAGCAGAAGTGTTCACATTGCTTCGCAGAATCGCTTTTGTGCAGAAAACACTAACACTTGTTCAGAACGAAAGAAAGCACAGAGCCCCAGATTTTATGTTGTCCTGGAGAGCTTGCAGAGCACTGGGGAAAGGCAGGCAGAGAATTCCCTGATAGCACCTTCTCTGTGCCTGTTCACATTGCTTCGCAGAATCGCTTTTGTGAAGAAAACAGTAACACTTGTTCAGAACGAAAGAAAGCACAGAGCCCCAGATTTGCTGTTGTCCTGGAGAGCTTGCAGAGCACTGGGGAAAGGCAGGCAGAGAATTCCCTGCTAGCACCTTCTCTGTGCCTGTGAAGCAGAAGTGTTCACATTGCTTCGCAGAATCGCTTTTGTGCAGAAAACACTAACACTTGTTCAGAACGAAAGAAAGCACAGAGCCCCAGATTTTATGTTGTCCTGGAGAGCTTGCAGAGCACTGGGGAAAGGCAGGCAGAGAATTCCCTGCTAGCACCTTCTCTGTGCCTGGGAAGCAGAAGTGTTCACATGGCTTCGCAGAATCGCTTTTGTGCAGAAAACACTAACAGTTGTTCAGAACGAAAGAAAGCACAGAGCCCCAGATTTGCTGTTGTCCTGGAGAGCTTGCAGAGCACTGGGGAAAGGCAGGCAGAGAATTCCCTGCTAGCACCTTCTCTGTGCCTGTTCACATTGCTTCGCAGACTCGCTTTTGTGCAGAACACACTAACACTTGTTCAGAACGAAAGAAAGCACAGAGCCCCAGATTTGCTGTTGTCCTGGAGAGCTTGCAGAGCACTGGGGAAAGGCAGGCAGAGAATTCCCTGCTAGCACCTTCTCTGAGCCTGTTCACACTGCTTCGCAGAATCGCTTTTGTGCAGAAAACACTAACACTTGTTCAGAACGAAAGGAAACACAGAGCCCCAGATTTGCTGTTGTCCTGGAGAGCTTGCAGAGCACTGGGGAAAGGCAGGCAGAGAATTCCCTGATAGCACCTTCTCTGTGCCTGTTTACACTGCTTCGCAGAATCGCTTTTGTGCAGAAAACACTAACACTTGTTCAGAACGAAAGGAAGCACAGAGCCCCAGATTTTATGTTGTCCTGGAGAGCTTGCAGAGCACTGGGGAAAGGCAGGCAGAGAATTCCCTGCTAGCACCTTCTCTGTGCCTGGGAAGCAGAAGTGTTCACATGGCTTCGCAGAATCGCTTTTGTGCAGAAAACACTAACAGTTGTTCAGAACGAAAGAAAGCACAGAGCCCCAGATTTGCTGTTGTCCTGGAGAGCTTGCAGAGCACTGGGGAAAGGCAGGCAGAGAATTCCCTTGTAGCACCTTCTCTGTGCCTGTTCACATTGCTTCGCAGAATCGCTTTTGTGCAGAAAACACTAACACTTGTTCAGAACAAAAGAAAGCACAGAGCCCCAGATTTGCTGTTGTCCTGGAGAGCTTGCAGAGCACTGGGGAAAGGCAGGCAGAGAATTCCCTTGTAGCACCTTCTCTGTGCCTGTGAAGCAGAAGTGTTCACATTGCTTCGCAGAATCGCTTTTGTGCAGAAAACACTAACACTTGTTCAGAAAGAAAGAAAGCACAGAGCCCCAGATTTTATGTTGTCCTGGAGAGCTTGCAGAGCACTGGGGAAAGGCAGGCAGAGAATTCCCTGCTAGCACCTTCTCTGTGCCTGTGAAGCAGAAGTGTTCACATTGCTTCGCAGAATCGCTTTTGTGCAGAAAACACTAACACTTGTTCAGAACGAAAGAAAGCACAGAGCCCCAGATTTGCTGTTGTGTTGGAGAGGCTGCAGAGCACTGGGGAAAAGCAGGCCGAGAATTCCCTGCTAGCACCTTCTCTGTGCCTGTTCACACTGCTTCGCAGAATCGCTTTTGTGCAGAAAACACTAACACTTGTTCAGAACAAAAGGAAACACAGAGCCCCAGATTTGCTGTTGTCCTGGAGAGCTTGCAGAGCACTGGGGAAAGGCAGGCAGAGAATTCCCTGCTAGCACCTTCTCTGTGCCTGTTCACACTGCTTCGCAGAATCGCTTTTGTGCAGAAAACACTAACACTTGTTCAGAACGAAAGGAAGCACAAAGCCCCAGATTTTATGTTGTCCTGGAGAGGTTGCAGCGCACTGGGGAAAGGCAGGCAGAGAATTCCCTGCTAGCACCTTCTCTGTGCCTGTTCACATTGCTTCGCAGACTCGCTTTTGTGCAGAACACACTAACACTTGTTCAGAACGAAAGAAAGCACAGAGCCCCAGATTTGCTGTTGTCCTGGAGAGCTTGCAGAGCACTGGGGAAAGGCAGGCAGAGAATTCCCTGCTAGCACCTTCTCTGTGCCTGGGAAGCAGAAGTGTTCACATGGCTTCGCAGAATCGCTTTTGTGCAGAAAACACTAACACTTGTTCAGAACGAAAGAAAGCACAGAGCCCCAGATTTTATGTTGTCCTGGAGAGCTTGCAGAGCACTGGGGAAAGGCAGGCAGAGAATTCCCTGCTAGCACCTTCTCTGTGCCTGTTCACATTGCTTCGCAGAATCGCTTTTGTGCAGAAAACACTAACACTTGTTCAGAACAAAAGAAAGCACAGAGCCCCAGATTTGCTGTTGTCCTGGAGAGCTTGCAGAGCACTGGGGAAAGGCAGGCAGAGAATTCCCTGCTAGCACCTTCTCTGTGCCTGTGAAGCAGAAGTGTTGACATTGCATCGCAGAATCGCTTTTGTGCAGAAAACAGTAACACTTGTTCAGAACGAAAGAAAGCACAGAGCCCCAGATTTTATGTTGTCCTGGAGAGCTTGCAGAGCACTGGGGAAAGGCAGGCAGAGAATTCCCTGCTAGCACCTTCTCTGTGCCTGGGAAGCAGAAGTGTTCACCTTGCTTCGCAGAATCGCTTTTGTGCAGAAAACACTAACACTTGTTCAGAACAAAAGGAAGCACAGAGCCCCAGATTTTATGTTGTCCTGGAGAGCTTGCAGAGCACTGGGGAAAGGCAAGCAGAAAATTCCCTGCTAGCACCTTCTCTGTGCCTCTTCACACTGCTTCGCAGAATCGTTTTTGTGCAGAAAACACTAACACTTTTTCAGAACGAAAGGAAGCACAGAGCCCCAGATTTGCTGTTGTCCTGGAGAGCTTGCAGAGCACTGGGGAAAGGCAGGCAGAGAATTCCCCGCTAGCACCTTCTCTGTGCCTGGGAAGCAGAAGTGTTCAATGCTTCTCAGAATCGCTTTTGTGCAGAAAACAGTAACACTTGTTCAGAACGAAAGAAAGCACAGAGCCCCAGATTTTATGTTGTCCTGGAGAGGTTGCAGAGCACTGGGGAAAGGCAGGCAGAGAATTCCCTTGTAGCACCTTCTCTGTGCCTGTTCACATTGCTTCGCAGAATCGCTTTTGTGCAGAAAACACTAACACTTTTCAGAACGAAAGAAAGCACAGAGCCCCAGATTTGCTGTTGTCCTGGAGAGCTTGCAGAGCACTGGGGAAAGGCAGGCAGAGAATTCCCTTGTAGCACCTTCTCTGTGCCTGTTCACACTGCTTCGCAGAATCGCTTTTGTGCAGAAAACACTAACACTTGTTCAGAACGAAAGGAAACACAGAGCCCCAGATTTGCTGTTGTCCTGGAGAGCTTGCAGAGCACTGGGGAAAGGCAGGCAGAGAATTCCCTGCTAGCACCTTCTCTGTGCCTGTTCACATTGCTTCGCAGAATCGCTTTTGTGCAGAAAACACTAACACTTGTTCAGAACGAAAGAAAGCACAGAGCCCCAGATTTTATGTTGTCCTGGAGAGCTTGCAGAGCACTGGGGAAAGGCAGGCAGAGAATTCCCTGCTAGCACCTTCTCTGTGCCTGGGAAGCAGAAATGTTCACATTGCTTCGCAGAATCGCTTTTGTGCAGAAAACACTAACACTTGTTCAGAACGAAAGAAAGCACAGAGCCCCAGATTTTATGTTGTCCTGGAGAGCTTGCAGAGCACTGGGGAAAGGCAGGCAGAGAATTCCCTGCTAGCACTTTCTCTGTGCCTGTTCACACAGCTTCGCAGAATCGCTTTTGTGCAGAAAACACTAACACTTGTTCAGAACGAAAGGAAACACAGAGCCCCAGATTTGCTGTTGTCCTGGAGAGCTTGCAGAGCACTGGGGAAAGGCAGGCAGAGAATTCCCTGCTAGCACCTTCTCTGTGCCTGGGAAGCAGAAGTGTTCACATTGCTTCGCAGAATCGCTTTTGTGCAGAAAACAGTAACACTTGTTCAGAACGAAAGAAAGCACAGAGCCCCAGATTTTATGTTGTCCTGGAGAGCTTGCAGAGCACTGGGGAAAGGCAGGCAGAGAATTCCCTGCTAGCACCTTCTCTGTGCCTGTTCACATTGCTTCGCAGAATCGCTTTTGTGAAGAAAACAGTAACACTTGTTCAGAACGAAAGAAAGCACAGAGCCCCAGATTTGCTGTTGTCCTGGAGAGCTTGCAGAGCACTGGGGAAAGGCAGGCAGAGAATTCCCTTGTAGCACCTTCTCTGTGCCTGTTCACATTGCTTCGCAGAATCGCTTTTGTGCAGAAAACACTAACACTTGTTCAGAACGAAAGGAAACACAGAGCCCCAGATTTGCTGTTGTCCTGGAGAGCTTGCAGAGCACTGGGGAAAGGCAGGCAGAGAATTCCCTGCTAGCACCTTCTCTGTGCCTGGGAAGCAGAAATGTTCACATTGCTTCGCAGAATCGCTTTTGTGCAGAAAACAGTAACACTTGTTCAGAACGAAAGAAAGCACAGAGCCCCAGATTTTATGTTGTCCTGGAGAGCTTGCAGAGCACTGGGGAAAGGCAGGCAGAGAATTCCCTGCTAGCACCTTCTCTGTGCCTGTTCACATTGCTTCGCAGAATCGCTTTTGTGAAGAAAAGAGTAACACTTGTTCAGAACGAAAGAAAGCACAGAGCCCCAGATTTGCTGTTGTCCTGGAGAGCTTGCAGAGCACTGGGGAAAGGCAGGCAGAGAATTCCCTGCTAGCACCTTCTCTGTGCCTGTTCACATTGCTTCGCAGAATCGCTTTTGTGCAGAAAACACTAACACTTGTTCAGAACGAAAGGAAGCACAGAGCCCCAGATTTGCTGTTGTCCTGGAGAGCTTGCAGAGCACTGGGGAAAGGCAGGCAGAGAATTCCCTGCTAGCACCTTCTCTGTGCCTGTTCACATTGCTTCGCAGAATCGCTTTTGTGCAGAAAACAGTAACACTTGTTCAGAACGAAAGAAAGCACAGAGCCCCAGATTTGCTGTTGTGTTGGAGAGACTGCAGAGCACAGGGGAAAAGCAGGCTGAGAATTCCCTGCTAGCACCTTCTCTGTGCCTGGGAAGCAGAAGTGTTCACATGGCTTCGCAGAATCGCTTTTGTGCAGAAAACAGTAACACTTGTTCAGAACGAAAGAAAGCACAGAGCCCCAGATTTTATGTTGTCCTGGAGAGCTTGCAGAGCACTGGGGAAAGGCAGGCAGAGAATTCCCTTGTAGCACCTTCTCTGTGCCTGTTCACATTGCTTCGCAGAATCGCTTTTGTGCAGAAAACAGTAACACTTGTTCAGAACGAAAGGAAGCACAGAGCCCCAGATTTTATGTTGTCCTGGAGAGGTTGCAGAGCACTGGGGAAAGGCAGGCAGAGAATTCCCTGCTAGCACCTTCTCTGTGCCTGGGAAGCAGAAGTGTTCACCTTGCATCGCAGAATCGCTTTTGTGCAGAAAACAGTAACACTTGTTCAGAACGAAAGGAAGCACAGAGCCCCAGATTTGCTGTTGTGTTGGAGAGGCTGCAGAGCACTGGGGAAAAGCAGGCCGAGAATTCCCTGCTAGCACCTTCTCTGTGCCTGGGAAGCAGAAGTGTTCACATTGCTTCGCAGAATCGCTTTTGTGCAGAAAACACTAACACTTGTTCAGAACGAAAGAAAGCACAGAGCCCCAGATTTTATGTTGTCCTGGAGAGCTTGCAGAGCACTGGGGAAAGGCAGGCAGAGAATTCCCTGCTAGCACCTTCTCTGTGCCTGTTCACATTGCTTCGCAGAATCGCTTTTGTGCAGAAAACACTAACACTTGTTCAGAACGAAAGGAAACACAGAGCCCCAGATTTGCTGTTGTCCTGGAGAGCTTGCAGAGCACTGGGGAAAGGCAGGCAGAGAATTCCCTGCTAGCACCTTCTCTGTGCCTGTTCACATTGCTTCGCAGAATCGCTTTTGTGAAGAAAAGAGTAACACTTGTTCAGAACGAAAGAAAGCACAGAGCCCCAGATTTGCTGTTGTGTTGGAGAGCTTGCAGAGCACTGAGGAAAGGCAGGCAGAGAATTCCCTGCTAGCACCTTCTCTGTGCCTGTTCACATTGCTTCGCAGAATCGCTTTTGTGCAGAAAACACTATCACTTGTTCAGAACGAAAGGAAGCACAGAGCCCCAGATTTGCTGTTGTCCTGGAGAGCTTGCAGAGCACTGGGGAAAGGCAGGCAGAGAATTCCCTGCTAGCACCTTCTCTGTGCCTGTTCACATTGCTTCGCAGAATCGCTTTTGTGCAGAAAACACTAACACTTGTTCAGAACGAAAGAAAGCACAGAGCCCCAGATTTGCTGTTGTGTTGGAGAGACTGCAGAGCACAGGGGAAAAGCAGGCCGAGAATTCCCTGCTAGCACCTTCTCTGTGCCTGGGAAGCAGAAGTGTTCACATTGCTTCGCAGAATCGCTTTTGTGCAGAAAACAGTAACACTTGTTCAGAACGAAAGAAAGCACAGAGCCCCAGATTTTATGTTGTCCTGGAGAGCTTGCAGAGCACTGGGGAAAGGCAGGCAGAGAATTCCCTTGTAGCACCTTCTCTGTGCCTGTTCACATTGCTTCGCAGAATCGCTTTTGTGCAGAAAACAGTAACACTTGTTCAGAACGAAAGGAAGCACAGAGCCCCAGATTTGCTGTTGTGTTGGAGAGGCTGCAGAGCACTGGGGAAAAGCAGGCCGAGAATTCCCTGCTAGCACCTTCTCTGTGCCTGGGAAGCAGAAGTGTTCACATTGCTTCGCAGAATCGCTTTTGTGCAGAAAACACTAACACTTGTTCAGAACGAAAGAAAGCACAGAGCCCCAGATTTTATGTTGTCCTGGAGAGCTTGCAGAGCACTGGAGAAAGGCAGGCAGAGAATTCCCTGCTAGCACCTTCTCTGTGCCTGTTCACACTGCTTCGCAGAATCGCTTTTGTGCAGAAAACACTAACACTTGTTCAGAACGAAAGGAAACACAGAGCCCCAGATTTGCTGTTGTCCTGGAGAGCTTGCAGAGCACTGGGGAAAGGCAGGCAGAGAATTCCCTGCTAGCACTTTCTCTGTGCCTGTTCACACAGCTTCGCAGAATCGCTTTTGTGCAGAAAACACTAACACTTGTTCAGAACGAAAGAAAGCACAGAGCCCCAGATTTTATGTTGTCCTGGAGAGCTTGCAGAGCACTGGGGAAAGGCAGGCAGAGAATTCCCTGCTAGCACCTTCTCTGTGCCTGTTCACATTGCTTCGCAGAATCGCTTTTGTGCAGAAAACACTAACACTTGTTCAGAACGAAAGGAAACACAGAGCCCCAGATTTGCTGTTGTCCTGGAGAGCTTGCAGAGCACTGGGGAAAGGCAGGCAGAGAATTCCCTGCTAGCACCTTCTCTGTGCCTGTTCACATTGCTTCGCAGAATCGCTTTTGTGAAGAAAAGAGTAACACTTGTTCAGAACGAAAGAAAGCACAGAGCCCCAGATTTGCTGTTGTCCTGGAGAGCTTGCAGAGCACTGGGGAAAGGCAGGCAGAGAATTCCCTGCTAGCACCTTCTCTGTGCCTGTTCACATTGCTTGGCAGAATCGCTTTTGTGCAGAAAACAGTAACACTTGTTCAGAACGAAAGAAAGCACAGAGCCCCAGATTTGCTGTTGTGTTGGAGAGGCTGCAGAGCACAGGGGAAAAGCAGGCCGAGAATTCCCTGCTAGCACCTTCTATGTGCCTGGGAAGCAGAAGTGTTCACATTGCTTCGCAGAATCGCTTTTGTGCAGAAAACAGTAACACTTGTTCAGAACGAAAGAAGCACAGAGCCCCAGATTTGCTGTTGTGTTGGAGAGGCTGCAGAGCACTGGGGAAAAGCAGGCCGAGAATTCCCTGCTAGCACCTTCTCTGTGCCTGGGAAGCAGAAGTGTTCACCTTGCTTCGCAGAATCGCTTTTGTGAAGAAAAGAGTAACACTTGTTCAGAACGAAAGAAAGCACAGAGCCCCAGATTTGCTGTTGTCCTGGAGAGCTTGCAGAGCACTGAGGAAAGGCAGGCAGAGAATTCCCTGCTAGCACCTTCTCTGTGCCTGTTCACATTGCTTCGCAGAATCGCTTTTGTGCAGAAAACACTATCACTTGTTCAGAACGAAAGGAAGCACAGAGCCCCAGATTTGCTGTTGTCCTGGAGAGCTTGCAGAGCACTGGGGAAAGGCAGGCCGAGAATTCCCTGCTAGCACCTTCTCTGTGCCTGGGAAGCAGAAGTGTTCACATTGCTTCGCAGAATCGCTTTTGTGCAGAAAACAGTAACACTTGTTCAGAACGAAAGAAAGCACAGAGCCCCAGATTTTATGTTGTCCTGGAGAGCTTGCAGAGCACTGGGGAAAGGCAGGCAGAGAATTCCCTGCTAGCACCTTCTCTGTGCCTGTTCACATTGCTTCGCAGAATCGCTTTTGTGCAGAAAACACTAACACTTGTTCAGAACGAAAGGAAACACAGAGCCCCAGATTTGCTGTTGTCCTGGAGAGCTTGCAGAGCACTGGGGAAAGGCAGGCAGAGAATTCCCTGCTAGCACTTTCTCTGTGCCTGTTCACACAGCTTCGCAGAATCGCTTTTGTGCAGAAAACACTAACACTTGTTCAGAACGAAAGAAAGCACAGAGCCCCAGATTTTATGTTGTCCTGGAGAGCTTGCAGAGCACTGGGGAAAGGCAGGCAGAGAATTCCCTGCTAGCACCTTCTCTGTGCCTGTTCACATTGCTTCGCAGAATCGCTTTTGTGCAGAAAACAGTAACACTTGTTCAGAACGAAAGGAAACACAGAGCCCCAGATTTGCTGTTGTCCTGGAGAGCTTGCAGAGCACTGGGGAAAGGCAGGCAGAGAATTCCCTGCTAGCACCTTCTCTGTGCCTGTTCACATTGCTTCGCAGAATCGCTTTTGTGAAGAAAAGAGTAACACTTGTTCAGAACGAAAGAAAGCACAGAGCCCCAGATTTGCTGTTGTCCTGGAGAGCTTGCAGAGCACTGGGGAAAGGCAGGCAGAGAATTCCCTTGTAGCACCTTCTCTGTGCCTGTTCACATTGCTTCGCAGAATCGCTTTTGTGCAGAAAACACTAACACTTGTTCAGAACGAAAGGAAGCACAGAGCCCCAGATTTGCTGTTGTCCTGGAGAGCTTGCAGAGCACTGGGGAAAGGCAGGCAGAGAATTCCCTGCTAGCACCTTCTCTGTGCCTGTTCACATTGCTTCGCAGAATCGCTTTTGTGCAGAAAACAGTAACACTTGTTCAGAATGAAAGAAAGCACAGAGCCCCAGATTTGCTGTTGTGTTGGAGAGACTGCAGAGCACAGGGGAAAAGCAGGCCGAGAATTCCCTGCTAGCACCTTCTCTGTGCCTGGGAAGCAGAAGTGTTCACCTTGCTTCGCAGAATCGCTTTTGTGCAGAAAACAGTAACACTTGTTCAGAACGAAAGAAGCACAGAGCCCCAGATTTGCTGTTGTGTTGGAGAGGCTGCAGAGCACTGGGGAAAAGCAGGCCGAGAATTCCCTGCTAGCACCTTCTCTGTGCCTGGGAAGCAGAAGTGTTCACATTGCTTCGCAGAATCGCTTTTGTGCAGAAAACACTAACACTTGTTCAGAACGAAAGAAAGCACAGAGCCCCAGATTTGCTGTTGTCCTGGAGAGCTTGCAGAGCACTGGGGAAAGGCAGGCAGAGAATTCCCTGCTAGCACTTTCTCTGTGCCTGTTCACACTGCTTCGCAGAATCGCTTTTGTGCAGAAAACACTAACACTTGTTCAGAACGAAAGAAAGCACAGAGCCCCAGATTTTATGTTGTCCTGGAGAGCTTGCAGAGCACTGGGGAAAGGCAGGCAGAGAATTCCCTGCTAGCACCTTCTCTGTGCCTGTTCACATTGCTTCGCAGAATCGCTTTTGTGCAGAAAACACTAACACTTGTTCAGAACGAAAGGAAAGACAGAGCCCCAGATTTGCTGTTGTCCTGGAGAGCTTGCAGAGCACTGGGGAAAGGCAGGCAGAGAATTCCCTGCTAGCACCTTCTCTGTGCCTGTTCACATTGCTTCGCAGAATCGCTTTTGTGAAGAAAACAGTAACACTTGTTCAGAACGAAAGAAAGCACAGAGCCCCAGATTTGCTGTTGTCCTGGAGAGCTTGCAGAGCACTGGGGAAAGGCAGGCAGAGAATTCCCTTGTAGCACCTTCTCTGTGCCTGTTCACATTGCTTCGCAGAATCGCTTTTGTGCAGAAAACACTAACACTTGTTCAGAACGAAAGAAAGCACAGAGCCCCAGATTTGCTGTTGTCCTGGAGAGCTTGCAGAGCACTGGGGAAAGGCAGGCAGAGAATTCCCTGCTAGCACCTTCTCTGTGCCTGTTCACACTGCTTCGCAGAATCGCTTTTGTGCAGAAAACACTAACACTTGTTCAGAACGAAAGGAAACACAGAGCCCCAGATTTGCTGTTGTCCTGGAGAGCTTGCAGAGCACTGGGGAAAGGCAGGCAGAGAATTCCCTGCTAGCACCTTCTCTGTGCCTGTTCACACTGCTTCGCAGAATCGCTTTTGTGCAGAAAACACTAACACTTGTTCAGAACGAAAGAAAGCACAGAGCCCCAGATTTGCTGTTGTCCTGGAGAGCTTGCAGAGCACTGGGGAAAGGCAGGCAGAGAATTCCCTGCTAGCACCTTCTCTGTGCCTGTTCACACTGCTTCGCAGAATCGCTTTTGCGCAGAAAACACTAACACTTGTTCAGAACGAAAGGAAACACAGAGCCCCAGATTTGCTGTTGTCCTGGAGAGCTTGCAGAGCACTGGGGAAAGGCAGGCAGAGAATTCCCTGCTAGCACCTTCTCTGTGCCTGGGAAGCAGAAATGTTCACATTGCTTCGCAGAATCGCTTTTGTGCAGAAAACAGTAACACTTGTTCAGAACGAAAGAAAGCACAGAGCCCCAGATTTTGTGTTGTCCTGGAGAGCTTGCAGAACACTGGGGAAAGGCAGGCAGAGAATTCCCTGCTAGCACCTTCTCTGTGCCTGGGAAGCAGAAGTGTTCACCTTGCTTCGCAGAATCGCTTTTGTGCAGAAAACAGTAACACTTGTTCAGAACGAAAGAAAGCACAGAGCCCCAGATTTTATGTTGTCCTGGAGAGCTTGCAGAGCACTGGGGAAAGGCAGGCAGAGAATTCCCTGCTAGCACCTTCTCTGTGCCTGTTCACATTGCTTCGCAGAATCGCTTTTGTGCAGAAAACACTAACACTTGTTCAGAACGAAAGGAAGCACAGAGCCCCAGATTTGCTGTTGTCCTGGAGAGCTTGCAGAGCACAGGGGAAAAGCAGGCCGAGAATTCCCTGCTAGCACCTTCTCTGTGCCTGGGAAGCAGAAGTGTTCACATTGCTTCGCAGAATCGCTTTTGTGCAGAAAACAGTAACACTTGTTCAGAACGAAAGGAAGCACAGAGCCCCAGATTTTATGTTGTCCTGGAGAGGTTGCAGAGCACTGGGGAAAGGCAGGCAGAGAATTCCCTGCTAGCACCTTCTCTGTGCCTGGGAAGCAGAAGTGTTCACCTTGCTTCGCAGAATCGCTTTTGTGCAGAAAACAGTAACACTTGTTCAGAACGAAAGAAGCACAGAGCCCCAGATTTGCTGTTGTGTTGGAGAGGCTGCAGAGCACTGGGGAAAAGCAGGCCGAGAATTCCCTGCTAGCACCTTCTCTGTGCCTGGGAAGCAGAAGTGTTCACATTGCTTCGCAGAATCGCTTTTGTGCAGAAAACACTAACACTTGTTCAGAACGAAAGAAAGCACAGAGCCCCAGATTTGCTGTTGTCCTGGAGAGCTTGCAGAGCACTGGGGAAAGGCAGGCAGAGAATTCCCTGCTAGCACTTTCTCTGTGCCTGTTCACACTGCTTCGCAGAATCGCTTTTGTGCAGAAAACACTAACACTTGTTCAGAACGAAAGAAAGCACAGAGCCCCAGATTTTATGTTGTCCTGGAGAGCTTGCAGAGCACTGGGGAAAGGCAGGCAGAGAATTCCCTGCTAGCACCTTCTCTGTGCCTGTTCACATTGCTTCGCAGAATCGCTTTTGTGCAGAAAACACTAACACTTGTTCAGAACGAAAGGAAAGACAGAGCCCCAGATTTGCTGTTGTCCTGGAGAGCTTGCAGAGCACTGGGGAAAGGCAGGCAGAGAATTCCCTGCTAGCACCTTCTCTGTGCCTGTTCACATTGCTTCGCAGAATCGCTTTTGTGAAGAAAACAGTAACACTTGTTCAGAACGAAAGAAAGCACAGAGCCCCAGATTTGCTGTTGTCCTGGAGAGCTTGCAGAGCACTGGGGAAAGGCAGGCAGAGAATTCCCTTGTAGCACCTTCTCTGTGCCTGTTCACATTGCTTCGCAGAATCGCTTTTGTGCAGAAAACACTAACACTTGTTCAGAACGAAAGAAAGCACAGAGCCCCAGATTTGCTGTTGTCCTGGAGAGCTTGCAGAGCACTGGGGAAAGGCAGGCAGAGAATTCCCTGCTAGCACCTTCTCTGTGCCTGTTCACACTGCTTCGCAGAATCGCTTTTGTGCAGAAAACACTAACACTTGTTCAGAACGAAAGGAAACACAGAGCCCCAGATTTGCTGTTGTCCTGGAGAGCTTGCAGAGCACTGGGGAAAGGCAGGCAGAGAATTCCCTGCTAGCACCTTCTCTGTGCCTGTTCACACTGCTTCGCAGAATCGCTTTTGTGCAGAAAACACTAACACTTGTTCAGAACGAAAGAAAGCACAGAGCCCCAGATTTGCTGTTGTCCTGGAGAGCTTGCAGAGCACTGGGGAAAGGCAGGCAGAGAATTCCCTGCTAGCACCTTCTCTGTGCCTGTTCACACTGCTTCGCAGAATCGCTTTTGCGCAGAAAACACTAACACTTGTTCAGAACGAAAGGAAACACAGAGCCCCAGATTTGCTGTTGTCCTGGAGAGCTTGCAGAGCACTGGGGAAAGGCAGGCAGAGAATTCCCTGCTAGCACCTTCTCTGTGCCTGGGAAGCAGAAATGTTCACATTGCTTCGCAGAATCGCTTTTGTGCAGAAAACAGTAACACTTGTTCAGAACGAAAGAAAGCACAGAGCCCCAGATTTTGTGTTGTCCTGGAGAGCTTGCAGAACACTGGGGAAAGGCAGGCAGAGAATTCCCTGCTAGCACCTTCTCTGTGCCTGGGAAGCAGAAGTGTTCACCTTGCTTCGCAGAATCGCTTTTGTGCAGAAAACAGTAACACTTGTTCAGAACGAAAGAAAGCACAGAGCCCCAGATTTTATGTTGTCCTGGAGAGCTTGCAGAGCACTGGGGAAAGGCAGGCAGAGAATTCCCTGCTAGCACCTTCTCTGTGCCTGTTCACATTGCTTCGCAGAATCGCTTTTGTGCAGAAAACACTAACACTTGTTCAGAACGAAAGGAAGCACAGAGCCCCAGATTTGCTGTTGTCCTGGAGAGCTTGCAGAGCACAGGGGAAAAGCAGGCCGAGAATTCCCTGCTAGCACCTTCTCTGTGCCTGGGAAGCAGAAGTGTTCACATTGCTTCGCAGAATCGCTTTTGTGCAGAAAACAGTAACACTTGTTCAGAACGAAAGGAAGCACAGAGCCCCAGATTTTATGTTGTCCTGGAGAGGTTGCAGAGCACTGGGGAAAGGCAGGCAGAGAATTCCCTGCTAGCACCTTCTCTGTGCCTGGGAAGCAGAAGTGTTCACCTTGCTTCGCAGAATCGCTTTTGTGCAGAAAACAGTAACACTTGTTCAGAACGAAAGGAAGCACAGAGCCCCAGATTTGCTGTTGTGTTGGAGAGGCTGCAGAGCACTGGGGAAAAGCAGGCCGAGAATTCCCTGCTAGCACCTTCTCTGTGCCTGGGAAGCAGAAGTGTTCACATTGCTTCGCAGAATCGCTTTTGTGCAGAAAACACTAACACTTGTTCAGAACGAAAGAAAGCACAGAGCCCCAGATTTTATGTTGTCCTGGAGAGCTTGCAGAGCACTGGGGAAAGGCAGGCAGAGAATTCCCTGCTAGCACCTTCTCTGTGCCTGTTCACATTGCTTCGCAGAATCGCTTTTGTGCAGAAAACACTAACACTTGTTCAGAACGAAAGGAAACACAGAGCCCCAGATTTGCTGTTGTCCTGGAGAGCTTGCAGAGCACTGGGGAAAGGCAGGCAGAGAATTCCCTGCTAGCACTTTCTCTGTGCCTGTTCACACTGCTTCGCAGAATCGCTTTTGTGCAGAAAACACTAACACTTGTTCAGAACGAAAGAAAGCACAGAGCCCCAGATTTTATGTTGTCCTGGAGAGCTTGCAGAGCACTGGGGAAAGGCAGGCAGAGAATTCCCTGCTAGCACCTTCTCTGTGCCTGTTCACATTGCTTCGCAGAATCGCTTTTGTGCAGAAAACACTAACACTTGTTCAGAACGAAAGGAAACACAGAGCCCCAGATTTGCTGTTGTCCTGGAGAGCTTCCAGAGCACTGGGGAAAGGCAGGCAGAGAATTCCCTGCTAGCACTTTCTCTGTGCCTGTTCACACTGCTTCGCAGAATCGCTTTTGTGCAGAAAACACTAACACTTGTTCAGAACGAAAGAAAGCACAGAGCCCCAGATTTTATGTTGTCCTGGAGAGCTTGCAGAGCACTGGGGAAAGGCAGGCAGAGAATTCCCTGCTAGCACCTTCTCTGTGCCTGTTCACATTGCTTCGCAGAATCGCTTTTGTGAAGAAAAGAGTAACACTTGTTCAGAACGAAAGAAAGCACAGAGCCCCAGATTTGCTGTTGTCCTGGAGAGCTTGCAGAGCACTGGGGAAAGGCAGGCAGAGAATTCCCTTGTAGCACCTTCTCTGTGCCTGTTCACATTGCTTCGCAGAATCGCTTTTGTGCAGAAAACACTAACACTTGTTCAGAACGAAAGGAAGCACAGAGCCCCAGATTTGCTGTTGTCCTGGAGAGCTTGCAGAGCACTGGGGAAAGGCAGGCAGAGAATTCCCTTGTAGCACCTTCTCTGTGCCTGTTCACATTGCTTCGCAGAATCGCTTTTGTGCAGAAAACACTAACACTTGTTCAGAACGAAAGAAAGCACAGAGCCCCAGATTTGCTGTTGTCCTGGAGAGCTTGCAGAGCACTGGGGAAAGGCAGGCAGAGAATTCCCTGCTAGCACCTTCTCTGTGCCTGTTCACACTGCTTCGCAGAATCGCTTTTGTGCAGAAAACACTAACACTTGTTCAGAACGAAAGGAAACACAGAGCCCCAGATTTGCTGTTGTCCTGGAGAGCTTGCAGAGCACTGGGGAAAGGCAGGCAGAGAATTCCCTGCTAGCACCTTCTCTGTGCCTGTTCACATTGCTTCGCAGAATCGCTTTTGTGCAGAAAACACTAACACTTGTTCAGAACGAAAGAAAGCACAGAGCCCCAGATTTTATGTTGTCCTGGAGAGCTTGCAGAGCACTGGGGAAAGGCAGGCAGAGAATTCCCTGCTAGCACCTTCTCTGTGCCTGTTCACATTGCTTCGCAGAATCGCTTTTGTGCAGAAAACACTAACACTTGTTCAGAACGAAAGGAAACACAGAGCCCCAGATTTGCTGTTGTCCTGGAGAGCTTGCAGAGCACTGGGGAAAGGCAGGCAGAGAATTCCCTGCTAGCACCTTCTCTGTGCCTGGGAAGCAGAAATGTTCACATTGCTTCGCAGAATCGCTTTTGTGCAGAAAACAGTAACACTTGTTCAGAACGAAAGAAAGCACAGAGCCCCAGATTTGCTGTTGTCCTGGAGAGCTTGCAGAGCACTGGGGAAAGGCAGGCAGAGAATTCCCTGCTAGCACCTTCTCTGTGCCTGTTCACATTGCTTCGCAGAATCGCTTTTGTGAAGAAAAGAGTAACACTTGTTCAGAACGAAAGAAAGCACAGAGCCCCAGATTTGCTGTTGTCCTGGAGAGCTTGCAGAGCACTGGGGAAAGGCAGGCAGAGAATTCCCTGCTAGCACCTTCTCTGTGCCTGTTCACATTGCTTCGCAGAAACGCTTTTGTGCAGAAAACACTAACACTTGTTCAGAACGAAAGGAAGCACAGAGCCCCAGATTTGCTGTTGTCCTGGAGAGCTTGCAGAGCACTGGGGAAAGGCAGGCAGAGAATTCCCTGCTAGCACCTTCTCTGTGCCTGTTCACATTGCTTCGCAGAATCGCTTTTGTGCAGAAAACAGTAACACTTGTTCAGAACGAAAGAAAGCACAGAGCCCCAGATTTGCTGTTGTGTTGGAGAGACTGCAGAGCACAGGGGAAAAGCAGGCCGAGAATAACCTGCTAGCACCTTCTCTGTGCCTGGGAAGCAGAAGTGTTCACATTGCTTCGCAGAATCGCTTTTGTGCAGAAAACAGTAACACTTGTTCAGAACGAAAGAAAGCACAGAGCCCCAGATTTTATGTTGTCCTGGAGAGCTTGCAGAGCACTGGGGAAAGGCAGGCAGAGAATTCCCTTGTAGCACCTTCTCTGTGCCTGTTCACATTGCTTCGCAGAATGGCTTTTGTGCAGAAAACAGTAACACTTGTTCAGAACGAAAGGAAGCACAGAGCCCCAGATTTGCTGTTGTCCTGGAGAGGTTGCAGAGCACTGGGGAAAGGCAGGCAGAGAATTCCCTGCTAGCACCTTCTCTGTGCCTGGGAAGCAGAAGTGTTCACATTGCTTCGCAGAATCGCTTTTGTGCAGAAAACAGTAACACTTGTTCAGAACGAAAGGAAGCACAGAGCCCCAGATTTGCTGTTGTGTTGGAGAGGCTGCAGAGCACTGGGGAAAAGCAGGCCGAGAATTCTCTGCTAGCACCTTCTCTGTGCCTGGGAAGCAGAAGTGTTCACCTTGCTTCGCAGAATCGCTTTTGTGCAGAAAACACTAACACTTGTTCAGAACGAAAGAAAGCACAGAACCCCAGATTTTATGTTGTCCTGGAGAGCTTGCAGAGCACTGGGGAAAGGCAGGCAGAGAATTCCCTGCTAGCACCTTCTCTGTGCCTGTTCACGCTGCTTCGCAGAATCGCCTTTGTGCAGAAAACACTAACACTTGTTCAGAACGAAAGGAAACACAGAGCCCCAGATTTGCTGTTGTCCTGGAGAGCTTGCAGAGCACTGGGGAAAGGCAGGCAGAGAATTCCCTGCTAGCACCTTCTCTGTGCCTGTTCACACTGCTTCGCAGAATCGCTTTTGTGCAGAAAACACTAACACTTGTTCAGAACGAAAGAAAGCACAGAGCCCCAGATTTGCTGTTGTCCTGGAGAGCTTGCAGAGCACTGGGGAAAGGCAGGCAGAGAATTCCCTGCTAGCACCTTCTCTGTGCCTGTTCACACTGCTTCGCAGAATCGCTTTTGTGCAGAAAACACTAACACTTGTTCAGAACGAAAGGAAACACAGAGCCCCAGATTTGCTGTTGTCCTGGAGAGCTTGCAGAGCACTGGGGAAAGGCAGGCAGAGAATTCCCTGCTAGCACCTTCTCTGTGCCTGTTCACATTGCTTCGCAGAATCGCTTTTGTGAAGAAAACAGTAACACTTGTTCAGAACGAAAGGAAGCACAGAGCCCCAGATTTTATGTTGTCCTGGAGAGGTTGCAGAGCACTGGGGAAAGGCAGGCAGAGAATTCCCTTGTAGCACCTTCTCTGTGCCTGTTCACATTGCTTCGCAGAATCGCTTTTGTGCAGAAAACACTAACACTTGTTCAGAACGAAAGAAAGCACAGAGCCCCAGATTTGCTGTTGTCCTGGAGAGCTTGCAGAGCACTGGGGAAAGGCAGGCAGAGAATTCCCTGCTAGCACCTTCTCTGTGCCTGTTCACACTGCTTCGCAGAATCGCTTTTGTGCAGAAAACACTAACACTTGTTCAGAACGAAAGGAAACACAGAGCCCCAGATTTGCTGTTGTCCTGGAGAGCTTGCAGAGCACTGGGGAAAGGCAGGCAGAGAATTCCCTGCTAGCACCTTCTCTGTGCCTGTTCACATTGCTTCGCAGAATCGCTTTTGTGCAGAAAACACTATCACTTGTTCAGAACGAAAGGAAGCACAGAGCCCCAGATTTTATGTTGTCCTGGAGAGCTTGCAGAGCACTGGGGAAAGGCAGGCAGAGAATTCCCTGCTAGCACCTTCTCTGTGCCTGTTCACATTGCTTCGCAGAATCGCTTTTGTGCAGAAAACACTAACACTTGTTCAGAACGAAAGGAAACACAGAGCCCCAGATTTGCTGTTGTCCTGGAGAGCTTGCAGAGCACTGGGGAAAGGCAGGCCGAGAATTCCCTGCTAGCACCTTCTCTGTGCCTGTTCACATTGCTTCGCAGACTCGCTTTTGTGCAGAACACACTAACACTTGTTCAGAACGAAAGAAAGCACAGAGCCCCAGATTTTATGTTGTCCTGGAGAGCTTGCAGAGCACTGGGGAAAGGCAGGCAGAGAATTCCCTGCTAGCACCTTCTCTGTGCCTGTTCACATTGCTTCGCAGAATCGCTTTTGTGCAGAAAACACTAACACTTGTTCAGAACGAAAGGAAGCACAGAGCCCCAGATTTGCTGTTGTCCTGGAGAGCTTGCAGAGCACTGGGGAAAGGCAGGCAGAGAATTCCCTGCTAGCACCTTCTCTGTGCCTGTTCACATTGCTTCGCAGAATCGCTTTTGTGAAGAAAACAGTAACACTTGTTCAGAACGAAAGAAAGCACAGAGCCCCAGATTTGCTGTTGTCCTGGAGAGCTTGCAGAGCACTGGGGAAAGGCAGGCAGAGAATTCCCTTGCAGCACCTTCTCTGTGCCTGTTCACACTGCTTCGCAGAATCGCTTTTGTGCAGAAAACACTAACACTTGTTCAGAACGAAAGAAAGCACAGAGCCCCAGATTTTATGTTGTCCTGGAGAGCTTGCAGAGCACTGGGGAAAGGCAGGCAGAGAATTCCCTGCTAGCACCTTCTCTGTGCCTGGGAAGCAGAAGTGTTCACATTGCTTCGCAGAATCGCTTTTGTGCAGAAAACAGTAACACTTGTTCAGAACGAAAGAAAGCACAGAGCCCCAGATTTTATGTTGTCCTGGAGAGCTTGCAGAGCACTGGGGAAAGGCAGGCAGAGAATTCCCTGCTAGCACCTTCTCTGTGCCTGTTCACATTGCTTCGCAGAATCGCTTTTGTGCAGAAAACACTAACACTTGTTCAGAACGAAAGAAAGCACAGAGCCCCAGATTTGCTGTTGTCCTGGAGAGCTTGCAGAGCACTGGGGAAAGGCAGGCAGAGAATTCCCTTGTAGCACCTTCTCTGTGCCTGTTCACATTGCTTCGCAGAATCGCTTTTGTGCAGAAAACACTAACACTTGTTCAGAACGAAAGGAAGCACAGAGCCCCAGATTTGCTGTTGTCCTGGAGAGCTTGCAGAGCACTGGGGAAAGGCAGGCAGAGAATTCCCTGCTAGCACCTTCTCTGTGCCTGTTCACATTGCTTCGCAGAATCGCTTTTGTGCAGAAAACAGTAACACTTGTTCAGAACGAAAGAAAGCACAGAGCCCCAGATTTGCTGTTGTGTTGGAGAGACTGCAGAGCACAGGGGAAAAGCAGGCCGAGAATTCCCTGCTAGCACCTTCTCTGTGCCTGGGAAGCAGAAGTGTTCACATTGCTTCGCAGAATCGCTTTTGTGCAGAAAACAGTAACACTTGTTCAGAACGAAAGAAAGCACAGAGCCCCAGATTTTATGTTGTGCTGGAGAGCTTGCAGAGCACTGGGGAAAGGCAGGCAGAGAATTCCCTTGTAGCACCTTCTCTGTGCCTGTTCACATTGCTTCGCAGAATCGCTTTTGTGCAGAAAACAGTAACACTTGTTCAGAATGAAAGGAAGCACAGAGCCCCAGATTTTATGTTGTCCTGGAGAGGTTGCAGAGCACTGGGGAAAGGCAGGCAGAGAATTCCCTGCTAGCACCTTCTCTGTGCCTGGGAAGCAGAAGTGTTCACCTTGCTTCGCAGAATCACTTTTGTGCAGAAAACAGTAACACTTGTTCAGAACGAAAGGAAGCACAGAGCCCCAGATTTGCTGTTGTGTTGGAGAGGCTGCAGAGCACTGGGGAAAAGCAGGCCGAGAATTCCCTGCTAGCACCTTCTCTGTGCCTGGGAAGCAGAAGTGTTCACATTGCTTCGCAGAATCGCTTTTGTGCAGAAAACACTAACACTTGTTCAGAACGAAAGAAAGCACAGAACCCCAGATTTTATGTTGTCCTGGAGAGCTTGCAGAGCACTGGGGAAAGGCAGGCAGAGAATTCCCTGCTAGCACCTTCTCTGTGCCTGTTCACACTGCTTCGCAGAATCGTTTTTGTGCAGAAAACACTAACACTTGTTCAGAACGAAAGGAAACACAGAGCCCCAGATTTGCTGTTGTCCTGGAGAGCTTGCAGAGCACTGGGGAAAGGCAGGCAGAGAATTCCCTGCTAGCACCTTCTCTGTGCCTGGGAAGCAGAAGTGTTCACATTGCTTCGCAGAATCGCTTTTGTGCAGAAAACAGTAACACTTGTTCAGAACGAAAGAAAGCACAGAGCCCCAGATTTTATGTTGTCCTGGAGAGCTTGCAGAGCACTGGGGAAAGGCAGGCAGAGAATTCCCTTGTAGCACCTTCTCTGTGCCTGTTCACATTGCTTCGCAGAATCGCTTTTGTGCAGAAAACAGTAACACTTGTTCAGAACGAAAGGAAGCACAGAGCCCCAGATTTTATGTTGTCCTGGAGAGGTTGCAGAGCACTGGGGAAAGGCAGGCAGAGAATTCCCTGCTAGCACCTTCTCTGTGCCTGGGAAGCAGAAGTGTTCACCTTGCTTCGCAGAATCGCTTTTGTGCAGAAAACAGTAACACTTGTTCAGAACGAAAGGAAGCACAGAGCCCCAGATTTGCTGTTGTGTTGGAGAGGTTGCAGAGCACTGGGGAAAAGCAGGCCGAGAATTCCCTGCTAGCACCTTCTCTGTGCCTGGGAAGCAGAAGTGTTGACATTGCTTCGCAGAATCGCTTTTGTGCAGAAAACACTAACACTTGTTCAGAACGAAAGAAAGCACAGAGCCCCAGATTTTATGTTGTCCTGGAGAGCTTGCAGAGCACTGGGGAAAGGCAGGCAGAGAATTCCCTGCTAGCACTTTCTCTGTGCCTGTTCACACTGCTTCGCAGAATCGCTTTTGTGCAGAAAACACTAACACTTGTTCAGAACGAAAGAAAGCACAGAGCCCCAGATTTTATGTTGTCCTGGAGAGCTTGCAGAGCACTGGGGAAAGGCAGGCAGAGAATTCCCTGCTAGCACCTTCTCTGTGCCTGTTCACATTGCTTCGCAGAATCGCTTTTGTGCAGAAAACAGTAACACTTGTTCAGAACGAAAGGAAACACAGAGCCCCAGATTTGCTGTTGTCCTGGAGAGCTTGCAGAGCACTGGGGAAAGGCAGGCAGAGAATTCCCTGCTAGCACCTTCTCTGTGCCTGTTCACATTGCTTCGCAGAATCGCTTTTGTGAAGAAAAGAGTAACACTTGTTCAGAACGAAAGAAAGCACAGAGCCCCAGATTTGCTGTTGTCCTGGAGAGCTTGCAGAGCACTGAGGAAAGGCAGGCAGAGAATTCCCTGCTAGCACCTTCTCTGTGCCTGTTCACATTGCTTCGCAGAATCGCTTTTGTGCAGAAAACACTAACACTTGTTCAGAACGAAAGGAAGCACAGAGCCCCAGATTTTATGTTGTCCTGGAGAGCTTGCAGAGCACTGGGGAAAGGCAGGCAGAGAATTCCCTGCTAGCACCTTCTCTGTGCCTGTTCACATTGCTTCGCAGAATCGCTTTTGTGCAGAAAACACTAACACTTGTTCAGAACGAAAGAAAGCACAGAGCCCCAGATTTGCTGTTGTGTTGGAGAGACTGCAGAGCACTGGGGAAAGGCAGGCAGAGAATTCCCTGCTAGCACCTTCTCTGTGCCTGGGAAGCAGAAGTGTTCACATTGCTTCGCAGAATCGCTTTTGTGCAGAAAACAGTAACACTTGTTCAGAACGAAAGAAAGCACAGAGCCCCAGATTTTATGTTGTCCTGGAGAGCTTGCAGAGCACTGGGGAAAGGCAGGCAGAGAATTCCCTTGTAGCACCTTCTCTGTGCCTGTTCACATTGCTTCGCAGAATCGCTTTTGTGCAGAAAACACTAACACTTGTTCAGAACGAAAGAAAGCACAGAGCCCCAGATTTTATGTTGTCCTGGAGAGCTTGCAGAGCACTGGGGAAAGGCAGGCAGAGAATTCCCTGCTAGCACCTTCTCTGTGCCTGTTCACACTGCTTCGCAGAATCGCTTTTGTGCAGAAAACACTAACACTTGTTCAGAACGAAAGGAAACACAGAGCCCCAGATTTGCTGTTGTCCTGGAGAGCTTGCAGAGCACTGGGGAAAGGCAGGCAGAGAATTCCCTGCTAGCACTTTCTCTGTGCCTGTTCACACTGCTTCGCAGAATCGCTTTTGTGCAGAAAACACTAACACTTGTTCAGAACGAAAGAAAGCACAGAGCCCCAGATTTGCTGTTGTCCTGGAGAGCTTGCAGAGCACTGGGGAAAGGCAGGCAGAGAATTCCCTTGTAGCACCTTCTCTGTGCCTGTTCACATTGCTTCGCAGAATCGCTTTTGTGCAGAAAACACTAACACTTGTTCAGAACGAAAGGAAGCACAGAGCCCCAGATTTGCTGTTGTCCTGGAGAGCTTGCAGAGCACTGGGGAAAGGCAGGCAGAGAATTCCCTGCTAGCACCTTCTCTGTGCCTGTTCACATTGCTTCGCAGAATCGCTTTTGTGCAGAAAACAGTAACACTTGTTCAGAACGAAAGAAAGCACAGAGCCCCAGATTTGCTGTTGTGTTGGAGAGACTGCAGAGCACAGGGGAAAAGCAGGCCGAGAATTCCCTGCTAGCACCTTCTCTGTGCCTGGGAAGCAGAAGTGTTCACCTTGCTTCGCAGAATCGCTTTTGTGCAGAAAACAGTAACACTTGTTCAGAACGAAAGAAGCACAGAGCCCCAGATTTGCTGTTGTGTTGGAGAGGCTGCAGAGCACTGGGGAAAAGCAGGCCGAGAATTCCCTGCTAGCACCTTCTCTGTGCCTGGGAAGCAGAAGTGTTCACATTGCTTCGCAGAATCGCTTTTGTGCAGAAAACACTAACACTTGTTCAGAACGAAAGGAAGCACAGAGCCCCAGATTTGCTGTTGTCCTGGAGAGCTTGCAGAGCACTGGGGAAAGGCAGGCAGAGAATTCCCTGCTAGCACCTTCTCTGTGCCTGTTCACATTGCTTCGCAGAATCGCTTTTGTGCAGAAAACAGTAACACTTGTTCAGAACGAAAGAAAGCACAGAGCCCCAGATTTGCTGTTGTGTTGGAGAGACTGCAGAGCACAGGGGAAAAGCAGGCCGAGAATAACCTGCTAGCACCTTCTCTGTGCCTGGGAAGCAGAAGTGTTCACATTGCTTCGCAGAATCGCTTTTGTGCAGAAAACAGTAACACTTGTTCAGAACGAAAGAAAGCACAGAGCCCCAGATTTTATGTTGTCCTGGAGAGCTTGCAGAGCACTGGGGAAAGGCAGGCAGAGAATTCCCTTGTAGCACCTTCTCTGTGCCTGTTCACATTGCTTCGCAGAATCGCTTTTGTGCAGAAAACAGTAACACTTGTTCAGAACGAAAGGAAGCACAGAGCCCCAGATTTTATGTTGTCCTGGAGAGGTTGCAGAGCACTGGGGAAAGGCAGGCAGAGAATTCCCTGCTAGCACCTTCTCTGTGCCTGGGAAGCAGAAGTGTTCACCTTGCTTCGCAGAATCGCTTTTGTGCAGAAAACAGTAACACTTGTTCAGAACGAAAGGAAGCACAGAGCCCCAGATTTGCTGTTGTGTTGGAGAGGTTGCAGAGCACTGGGGAAAAGCAGGCCGAGAATTCCCTGCTAGCACCTTCTCTGTGCCTGGGAAGCAGAAGTGTTCACATTGCTTCGCAGAATCGCTTTTGTGCAGAAAACACTAACACTTGTTCAGAACGAAAGAAAGCACAGAGCCCCAGATTTTATGTTGTCCTGGAGAGCTTGCAGAGCACTGGGGAAAGGCAGGCAGAGAATTCCCTGCTAGCACTTTCTCTGTGCCTGTTCACACTGCTTCGCAGAATCGCTTTTGTGCAGAAAACACTAACACTTGTTCAGAACGAAAGAAAGCACAGAGCCCCAGATTTTATGTTGTCCTGGAGAGCTTGCAGAGCACTGGGGAAAGGCAGGCAGAGAATTCCCTGCTAGCACCTTCTCTGTGCCTGTTCACATTGCTTCGCAGAATCGCTTTTGTGCAGAAAACACTAACACTTGTTCAGAACGAAAGGAAACACAGAGCCCCAGATTTGCTGTTGTCCTGGAGAGCTTGCAGAGCACTGGGGAAAGGCAGGCAGAGAATTCCCTGCTAGCACCTTCTCTGTGCCTGTTCACATTGCTTCGCAGAATCGCTTTTGTGCAGAAAACACTAACACTTGTTCAGAACGAAAGGAAGCACAGAGCCCCAGATTTGCTGTTGTCCTGGAGAGCTTGCAGAGCACTGGGGAAAGGCAGGCAGAGAATTCCCTGCTAGCACCTTCTCTGTGCCTGTTCACATTGCTTCGCAGAATCGCTTTTGTGCAGAAAACACTAACACTTGTTCAGAACGAAAGAAAGCACAGAGCCCCAGATTTGCTGTTGTGTTGGAGAGACTGCAGAGCACTGGGGAAAGGCAGGCAGAGAATTCCCTGCTAGCACCTTCTCTGTGCCTGGGAAGCAGAAGTGTTCACATTGCTTCGCAGAATCGCTTTTGTGCAGAAAACAGTAACACTTGTTCAGAACGAAAGAAAGCACAGAGCCCCAGATTTTATGTTGTCCTGGAGAGCTTGCAGAGCACTGGGGAAAGGCAGGCAGAGAATTCCCTTGTAGCACCTTCTCTGTGCCTGTTCACATTGCTTCGCAGAATCGCTTTTGTGCAGAAAACACTAACACTTGTTCAGAACGAAAGAAAGCACAGAGCCCCAGATTTTATGTTGTCCTGGAGAGCTTGCAGAGCACTGGGGAAAGGCAGGCAGAGAATTCCCTGCTAGCACCTTCTCTGTGCCTGTTCACACTGCTTCGCAGAATCGCTTTTGTGCAGAAAACACTAACACTTGTTCAGAACGAAAGGAAACACAGAGCCCCAGATTTGCTGTTGTCCTGGAGAGCTTGCAGAGCACTGGGGAAAGGCAGGCAGAGAATTCCCTGCTAGCACTTTCTCTGTGCCTGTTCACACTGCTTCGCAGAATCGCTTTTGTGCAGAAAACACTAACACTTGTTCAGAACGAAAGAAAGCACAGAGCCCCAGATTTGCTGTTGTCCTGGAGAGCTTGCAGAGCACTGGGGAAAGGCAGGCAGAGAATTCCCTTGTAGCACCTTCTCTGTGCCTGTTCACATTGCTTCGCAGAATCGCTTTTGTGCAGAAAACACTAACACTTGTTCAGAACGAAAGGAAGCACAGAGCCCCAGATTTGCTGTTGTCCTGGAGAGCTTGCAGAGCACTGGGGAAAGGCAGGCAGAGAATTCCCTGCTAGCACCTTCTCTGTGCCTGTTCACATTGCTTCGCAGAATCGCTTTTGTGCAGAAAACAGTAACACTTGTTCAGAACGAAAGAAAGCACAGAGCCCCAGATTTGCTGTTGTGTTGGAGAGACTGCAGAGCACAGGGGAAAAGCAGGCCGAGAATTCCCTGCTAGCACCTTCTCTGTGCCTGGGAAGCAGAAGTGTTCACCTTGCTTCGCAGAATCGCTTTTGTGCAGAAAACAGTAACACTTGTTCAGAACGAAAGAAGCACAGAGCCCCAGATTTGCTGTTGTGTTGGAGAGGCTGCAGAGCACTGGGGAAAAGCAGGCCGAGAATTCCCTGCTAGCACCTTCTCTGTGCCTGGGAAGCAGAAGTGTTCACATTGCTTCGCAGAATCGCTTTTGTGCAGAAAACAGTAACACTTGTTCAGAACGAAAGAAAGCACAGAGCCCCAGATTTTATGTTGTCCTGGAGAGCTTGCAGAGCACTGGGGAAAGGCAGGCAGAGAATTCCCTTGTAGCACCTTCTCTGTGCCTGTTCACATTGCTTCGCAGAATCGCTTTTGTGCAGAAAACAGTAACACTTGTTCAGAACGAAAGGAAGCACAGAGCCCCAGATTTTATGTTGTCCTGGAGAGGTTGCAGAGCACTGGGGAAAGGCAGGCAGAGAATTCCCTGCTAGCACCTTCTCTGTGCCTGGGAAGCAGAAGTGTTCACCTTGCTTCGCAGAATCGCTTTTGTGCAGAAAACAGTTACACTTGTTCAGAACGAAAGGAAGCACAGAGCCCCAGATTTGCTGTTGTGTTGGAGAGGTTGCAGAGCACTGGGGAAAAGCAGGCCGAGAATTCCCTGCTAGCACCTTCTCTGTGCCTGGGAAGCAGAAGTGTTCACATTGCTTCGCAGAATCGCTTTTGTGCAGAAAACACTAACACTTGTTCAGAACGAAAGAAAGCACAGAGCCCCAGATTTTATGTTGTCCTGGAGAGCTTGCAGAGCACTGGGGAAAGGCAGGCAGAGAATTCCCTGCTAGCACTTTCTCTGTGCCTGTTCACACTGCTTCGCAGAATCGCTTTTGTGCAGAAAACACTAACACTTGTTCAGAACGAAAGAAAGCACAGAGCCCCAGATTTTATGTTGTCCTGGAGAGCTTGCAGAGCACTGGGGAAAGGCAGGCAGAGAATTCCCTGCTAGCACCTTCTCTGTGCCTGTTCACATTGCTTCGCAGAATCGCTTTTGTGCAGAAAACACTAACACTTGTTCAGAACGAAAGGAAACACAGAGCCCCAGATTTGCTGTTGTCCTGGAGAGCTTGCAGAGCACTGGGGAAAGGCAGGCAGAGAATTCCCTGCTAGCACCTTCTCTGTGCCTGTTCACATTGCTTCGCAGAATCGCTTTTGTGAAGAAAAGAGTAACACTTGTTCAGAACGAAAGAAAGCACAGAGCCCCAGATTTGCTGTTGTCCTGGAGAGCTTGCAGAGCACTGAGGAAAGGCAGGCAGAGAATTCCCTGCTAGCACCTTCTCTGTGCCTGTTCACATTGCTTCGCAGAATCGCTTTTGTGCAGAAAACACTAACACTTGTTCAGAACGAAAGGAAGCACAGAGCCCCAGATTTGCTGTTGTCCTGGAGAGCTTGCAGAGCACTGGGGAAAGGCAGGCAGAGAATTCCCTGCTAGCACCTTCTCTGTGCCTGTTCACATTGCTTCGCAGAATCGCTTTTGTGCAGAAAACACTAACACTTGTTCAGAACGAAAGAAAGCACAGAGCCCCAGATTTGCTGTTGTGTTGGAGAGACTGCAGAGCACTGGGGAAAGGCAGGCAGAGAATTCCCTGCTAGCACCTTCTCTGTGCCTGGGAAGCAGAAGTGTTCACATTGCTTCGCAGAATCGCTTTTGTGCAGAAAACAGTAACACTTGTTCAGAACGAAAGAAAGCACAGAGCCCCAGATTTTATGTTGTCCTGGAGAGCTTGCAGAGCACTGGGGAAAGGCAGGCAGAGAATTCCCTTGTAGCACCTTCTCTGTGCCTGTTCACATTGCTTCGCAGAATCGCTTTTGTGCAGAAAACACTAACACTTGTTCAGAACGAAAGAAAGCACAGAGCCCCAGATTTTATGTTGTCCTGGAGAGCTTGCAGAGCACTGGGGAAAGGCAGGCAGAGAATTCCCTGCTAGCACCTTCTCTGTGCCTGTTCACACTGCTTCGCAGAATCGCTTTTGTGCAGAAAACACTAACACTTGTTCAGAACGAAAGGAAACACAGAGCCCCAGATTTGCTGTTGTCCTGGAGAGCTTGCAGAGCACTGGGGAAAGGCAGGCAGAGAATTCCCTGCTAGCACTTTCTCTGTGCCTGTTCACACTGCTTCGCAGAATCGCTTTTGTGCAGAAAACACTAACACTTGTTCAGAACGAAAGAAAGCACAGAGCCCCAGATTTGCTGTTGTCCTGGAGAGCTTGCAGAGCACTGGGGAAAGGCAGGCAGAGAATTCCCTTGTAGCACCTTCTCTGTGCCTGTTCACATTGCTTCGCAGAATCGCTTTTGTGCAGAAAACACTAACACTTGTTCAGAACGAAAGGAAGCACAGAGCCCCAGATTTGCTGTTGTCCTGGAGAGCTTGCAGAGCACTGGGGAAAGGCAGGCAGAGAATTCCCTGCTAGCACCTTCTCTGTGCCTGTTCACATTGCTTCGCAGAATCGCTTTTGTGCAGAAAACAGTAACACTTGTTCAGAACGAAAGAAAGCACAGAGCCCCAGATTTGCTGTTGTGTTGGAGAGACTGCAGAGCACAGGGGAAAAGCAGGCCGAGAATTCCCTGCTAGCACCTTCTCTGTGCCTGGGAAGCAGAAGTGTTCACCTTGCTTCGCAGAATCGCTTTTGTGCAGAAAACAGTAACACTTGTTCAGAACGAAAGAAGCACAGAGCCCCAGATTTGCTGTTGTGTTGGAGAGGCTGCAGAGCACTGGGGAAAAGCAGGCCGAGAATTCCCTGCTAGCACCTTCTCTGTGCCTGGGAAGCAGAAGTGTTCACATTGCTTCGCAGAATCGCTTTTGTGCAGAAAACAGTAACACTTGTTCAGAACGAAAGAAAGCACAGAGCCCCAGATTTTATGTTGTCCTGGAGAGGTTGCAGAGCACTGGGGAAAGGCAGGCAGAGAATTCCCTTGTAGCACCTTCTCTGTGCCTGTTCACATTGCTTCGCAGAATCGCTTTTGTGCAGAAAACAGTAACACTTGTTCAGAACGAAAGGAAGCACAGAGCCCCAGATTTTATGTTGTCCTGGAGAGGTTGCAGAGCACTGGGGAAAGGCAGGCAGAGAATTCCCTGCTAGCACCTTCTCTGTGCCTGGGAAGCAGAAGTGTTCACCTTGCTTCGCAGAATCGCTTTTGTGCAGAAAACAGTAACACTTGTTCAGAACGAAAGGAAGCACAGAGCCCCAGATTTGCTGTTGTGTTGGAGAGGTTGCAGAGCACTGGGGAAAAGCAGGCCGAGAATTCCCTGCTAGCACCTTCTCTGTGCCTGGGAAGCAGAAGTGTTCACATTGCTTCGCAGAATCGCTTTTGTGCAGAAAACACTAACACTTGTTCAGAACGAAAGAAAGCACAGAGCCCCAGATTTTATGTTGTCCTGGAGAGCTTGCAGAGCACTGGGGAAAGGCAGGCAGAGAATTCCCTGCTAGCACCTTCTCTGTGCCTGTTCACATTGCTTCGCAGAATCGCTTTTGTGCAGAAAACACTAACACTTGTTCAGAACGAAAGGAAACACAGAGCCCCAGATTTGCTGTTGTCCTGGAGAGCTTGCAGAGCACTGGGGAAAGGCAGGCAGAGAATTCCCTGCTAGCACCTTCTCTGTGCCTGTTCACATTGCTTCGCAGAATCGCTTTTGTGAAGAAAACACTAACACTTGTTCAGAACGAAAGAAAGCACAGAGCCCCAGATTTGCTGTTGTCCTGGAGAGCTTGCAGAGCACTGAGGAAAGGCAGGCAGAGAATTCCCTGCTAGCACCTTCTCTGTGCCTGTTCACATTGCTTCGCAGAATCGCTTTTGTGCAGAAAACACTAACACTTGTTCAGAACGAAAGGAAGCACAGAGCCCCAGATTTGCTGTTGTCCTGGAGAGCTTGCAGAGCACTGGGGAAAGGCAGGCAGAGAATTCCCTGCTAGCACCTTCTCTGTGCCTGTTCACATTGCTTCGCAGAATCGCTTTTGTGCAGAAAACACTAACACTTGTTCAGAACGAAAGAAAGCACAGAGCCCCAGATTTGCTGTTGTGTTGGAGAGACTGCAGAGCACTGGGGAAAGGCAGGCAGAGAATTCCCTGCTAGCACCTTCTCTGTGCCTGGGAAGCAGAAGTGTTCACATTGCTTCGCAGAATCGCTTTTGTGCAGAAAACACTAACACTTGTTCAGAACGAAAGGAAGCACAGAGCCCCAGATTTGCTGTTGTCCTGGAGAGCTTGCAGAGCACTGGGGAAAGGCAGGCAGAGAATTCCCTGCTAGCACCTTCTCTGTGCCTGTTCACATTGCTTCGCAGAATCGCTTTTGTGCAGAAAACAGTAACACTTGTTCAGAACGAAAGAAAGCACAGAGCCCCAGATTTGCTGTTGTGTTGGAGAGACTGCAGAGCACAGGGGAAAAGCAGGCCGAGAATAACCTGCTAGCACCTTCTCTGTGCCTGGGAAGCAGAAGTGTTCACATTGCTTCGCAGAATCGCTTTTGTGCAGAAAACAGTAACACTTGTTCAGAACGAAAGAAAGCACAGAGCCCCAGATTTTATGTTGTCCTGGAGAGCTTGCAGAGCACTGGGGAAAGGCAGGCAGAGAATTCCCTTGTAGCACCTTCTCTGTGCCTGTTCACATTGCTTCGCAGAATCGCTTTTGTGCAGAAAACAGTAACACTTGTTCAGAACGAAAGGAAGCACAGAGCCCCAGATTTGCTGTTGTCCTGGAGAGCTTGCAGAGCACTGGGGAAAGGCAGGCAGAGAATTCCCTGCTAGCACCTTCTCTGTGCCTGGGAAGCAGAAGTGTTCACATTGCTTCGCAGAATCGCTTTTGTGCAGAAAACAGTAACACTTGTTCAGAACGAAAGAAAGCACAGAGCCCCAGATTTGCTGTTGTGTTGGAGAGGCTGCAGAGCACTGGGGAAAAGCAGGCCGAGAATGCTCTGCTAGCACCTTCTCTGTGCCTGGGAAGCAGAAGTGTTCACCTTGCTTCGCAGAATCGCTTTTGTGCAGAAAACACTAACACTTGTTCAGAACGAAAGGAAACACAGAGCCCCAGATTTGCTGTTGTCCTGGAGAGCTTGCAGAGCACTGGGGAAAGGCAGGCAGAGAATTCCCTGCTAGCACCTTCTCTGTGCCTGTTCACACTGCTTCGCAGAATCGCTTTTGTGCAGAAAACACTAACACTTGTTCAGAACGAAAGAAAGCACAGAGCCCCAGATTTGCTGTTGTCCTGGAGAGCTTGCAGAGCACTGGGGAAAGGCAGGCAGAGAATTCCCTGCTAGCACCTTCTCTGTGCCTGTTCACACTGCTTCGCAGAATCGCTTTTGTGCAGAAAACACTAACACTTGTTCAGAACGAAAGGAAACACAGAGCCCCAGATTTGCTGTTGTCCTGGAGAGCTTGCAGAGCACTGGGGAAAGGCAGGCAGAGAATTCCCTGCTAGCACCTTCTCTGTGCCTGTTCACATTGCTTCGCAGAATCGCTTTTGTGAAGAAAACAGTAACACTTGTTCAGAACGAAAGGAAGCACAGAGCCCCAGATTTTATGTTGTCCTGGAGAGGTTGCAGAGCACTGGGGAAAGGCAGGCAGAGAATTCCCTTGTAGCACCTTCTCTGTGCCTGTTCACATTGCTTCGCAGAATCGCTTTTGTGCAGAAAACACTAACACTTGTTCAGAACGAAAGAAAGCACAGAGCCCCAGATTTGCTGTTGTCCTGGAGAGCTTGCAGAGCACTGGGGAAAGGCAGGCAGAGAATTCCCTGCTAGCACCTTCTCTGTGCCTGTTCACACTGCTTCGCAGAATCGCTTTTGTGCAGAAAACACTAACACTTGTTCAGAACGAAAGGAAACACAGAGCCCCAGATTTGCTGTTGTCCTGGAGAGCTTGCAGAGCACTGGGGAAAGGCAGGCAGAGAATTCCCTGCTAGCACCTTCTCTGTGCCTGTTCACATTGCTTCGCAGAATCGCTTTTGTGCAGAAAACACTAACACTTGTTCAGAACGAAAGAAAGCACAGAGCCCCAGATTTTATGTTGTCCTGGAGAGCTTGCAGAGCACTGGGGAAAGGCAGGCAGAGAATTCCCTGCTAGCACCTTCTCTGTGCCTGTTCACATTGCTTCGCAGAATCGCTTTTGTGCAGAAAACACTAACACTTGTTCAGAACGAAAGGAAACACAGAGCCCCAGATTTGCTGTTGTCCTGGAGAGCTTGCAGAGCACTGGGGAAAGGCAGGCAGAGAATTCCCTGCTAGCACCTTCTCTGTGCCTGTTCACATTGCTTCGCAGACTCGCTTTTGTGCAGAACACACTAACACTTGTTCAGAACGAAAGAAAGCACAGAGCCCCAGATTTGCTGTTGTCCTGGAGAGCTTGCAGAGCACTGGGGAAAGGCAGGCAGAGAATTCCCTGCTAGCACCTTCTCTGTGCCTGTTCACATTGCTTCGCAGAATCGCTTTTGTGCAGAAAACACTAAAACTTGTTCAGAACGAAAGGAAACACAGAGCCCCAGATTTGCTGTTGTCCTGGAGAGCTTGCAGAGCACTGGGGAAAGGCAGGCAGAGAATTCCCTGCTAGCACCTTCTCTGTGCCTGTTCACATTGCTTCGCAGAATCGCTTTTGTGAAGAAAACAGTAACACTTGTTCAGAACGAAAGAAAGCACAGAGCCCCAGATTTGCTGTTGTCCTGGAGAGCTTGCAGAGCACTGGGGAAAGGCAGGCAGAGAATTCCCTGCTAGCACCTTCTCTGTGCCTGTTCACACTGCTTCGCAGAATCGCTTTTGTGCAGAAAACACTAACACTTGTTCAGAACGAAAGAAAGCACAGAGCCCCAGATTTTATGTTGTCCTGGAGAGCTTGCAGAGCACTGGGGAAAGGCAGGCAGAGAATTCCCTGCTAGCACCTTCTCTGTGCCTGGGAAGCAGAAGTGTTCACCTTGCTTCGCAGAATCGCTTTTGTGCAGAAAACACTAACACTTGTTCAGAACGAAAGAAAGCACAGAGCCCCAGATTTGCTGTTGTCCTGGAGAGCTTGCAGAGCACTGGGGAAAGGCAGGCAGAGAATTCCCTGCTAGCACCTTCTCTGTGCCTGTTCACACTGCTTCGCAGAATCGCTTTTGTGCAGAAAACACTAACACTTGTTCAGAACGAAAGGAAACACAGAGCCCCAGATTTGCTGTTGTCCTGGAGAGCTTGCAGAGCACTGGGGAAAGGCAGGCAGAGAATTCCCTGCTAGCACCTTCTCTGTGCCTGTTCACATTGCTTCGCAGAATCGCTTTTGTGCAGAAAACACTAACACTTGTTCAGAACGAAAGAAAGCACAGAGCCCCAGATTTTATGTTGTCCTGGAGAGCTTGCAGAGCACTGGGGAAAGGCAGGCAGAGAATTCCCTGCTAGCACCTTCTCTGTGCCTGTTCACATTGCTTCGCAGAATCGCTTTTGTGCAGAAAACACTAACACTTGTTCAGAACGAAAGGAAACACAGAGCCCCAGATTTGCTGTTGTCCTGGAGAGCTTGCAGAGCACTGGGGAAAGGCAGGCAGAGAATTCCCTGCTAGCACCTTCTCTGTGCCTGTTCACATTGCTTCGCAGACTCGCTTTTGTGCAGAACACACTAACACTTGTTCAGAACGAAAGAAAGCACAGAGCCCCAGATTTTATGTTGTCCTGGAGAGCTTGCAGAGCACTGGGGAAAGGCAGGCAGAGAATTCCCTGCTAGCACCTTCTCTGTGCCTGTTCACATTGCTTCGCAGAATCGCTTTTGTGCAGAAAACACTAACACTTGTTCAGAACGAAAGGAAACACAGAGCCCCAGATTTGCTGTTGTCCTGGAGAGCTTGCAGAGCACTGGGGAAAGGCAGGCAGAGAATTCCCTGCTAGCACCTTCTCTGTGCCTGTTCACATTGCTTCGCAGAATCGCTTTTGTGAAGAAAACAGTAACACTTGTTCAGAACGAAAGAAAGCACAGAGCCCCAGATTTGCTGTTGTCCTGGAGAGGTTGCAGAGCACTGGGGAAAGGCAGGCAGAGAATTCCCTTGCAGCACCTTCTCTGTGCCTGTTCACACTGCTTCGCAGAATCGCTTTTGTGCAGAAAACACTAACACTTGTTCAGAACGAAAGAAAGCACAGAGCCCCAGATTTTATGTTGTCCTGGAGAGCTTGCAGAGCACTGGGGAAAGGCAGGCAGAGAATTCCCTGCTAGCACCTTCTCTGTGCCTGGGAAGCAGAAGTGTTCACCTTGCTTCGCAGAATCGCTTTTGTGCAGAAAACAGTAACACTTGTTCAGAACGAAAGAAAGCACAGAGCCCCAGATTTTATGTTGTCCTGGAGAGCTTGCAGAGCACTGGGGAAAGGCAGGCAGAGAATTCCCTGCTAGCACCTTCTCTGTGCCTGTTCACATTGCTTCGCAGAATCGCTTTTGTGAAGAAAAGAGTAACACTTGTTCAGAACGAAAGAAAGCACAGAGCCCCAGATTTGCTGTTGTCCTGGAGAGCTTGCAGAGCACTGGGGAAAGGCAGGCAGAGAATTCCCTTGTAGCACCTTCTCTGTGCCTGTTCACATTGCTTCGCAGAATCGCTTTTGTGCAGAAAACACTAACACTTGTTCAGAACGAAAGGAAGCACAGAGCCCCAGATTTGCTGTTGTCCTGGAGAGCTTGCAGAGCACTGGGGAAAGGCAGGCAGAGAATTCCCTGCTAGCACCTTCTCTGTGCCTGTTCACATTGCTTCGCAGAATCGCTTTTGTGCAGAAAACAGTAACACTTGTTCAGAACGAAAGAAAGCACAGAGCCCCAGATTTGCTGTTGTGTTGGAGAGACTGCAGAGCACAGGGGAAAAGCAGGCCGAGAATTCCCTGCTAGCACCTTCTCTGTGCCTGGGAAGCAGAAGTGTTCACATTGCTTCGCAGAATCGCTTTTGTGCAGAAAACAGTAACACTTGTTCAGAACGAAAGAAAGCACAGAGCCCCAGATTTTATGTTGTCCTGGAGAGCTTGCAGAGCACTGGGGAAAGGCAGGCAGAGAATTCCCTGCTAGCACCTTCTCTGTGCCTGTTCACATTGCTTCGCAGAATCGCTTTTGTGAAGAAAACAGTAACACTTGTTCAGAACGAAAGGAAGCACAGAGCCCCAGATTTTATGTTGTCCTGGAGAGGTTGCAGAGCACTGGGGAAAGGCAGGCAGAGAATTCCCTTGTAGCACCTTCTCTGTGCCTGTTCACATTGCTTCGCAGAATCGCTTTTGTGCAGAAAACACTAACACTTGTTCAGAACGAAAGAAAGCACAGAGCCCCAGATTTGCTGTTGTCCTGGAGAGCTTGCAGAGCACTGGGGAAAGGCAGGCAGAGAATTCCCTGCTAGCACCTTCTCTGTGCCTGTTCACACTGCTTCGCAGAATCGCTTTTGTGCAGAAAACACTAACACTTGTTCAGAACGAAAGGAAACACAGAGCCCCAGATTTGCTGTTGTCCTGGAGAGCTTGCAGAGCACTGGGGAAAGGCAGGCAGAGAATTCCCTGCTAGCACCTTCTCTGTGCCTGTTCACATTGCTTCGCAGAATCGCTTTTGTGCAGAAAACACTAACACTTGTTCAGAACGAAAGAAAGCACAGAGCCCCAGATTTTATGTTGTCCTGGAGAGCTTGCAGAGCACTGGGGAAAGGCAGGCAGAGAATTCCCTGCTAGCACCTTCTCTGTGCCTGTTCACATTGCTTCGCAGAATCGCTTTTGTGCAGAAAACACTAACACTTGTTCAGAACGAAAGGAAACACAGAGCCCCAGATTTGCTGTTGTCCTGGAGAGCTTGCAGAGCACTGGGGAAAGGCAGGCAGAGAATTCCCTGCTAGCACCTTCTCTGTGCCTGTTCACATTGCTTCGCAGACTCGCTTTTGTGCAGAACACACTAACACTTGTTCAGAACGAAAGAAAGCACAGAGCCCCAGATTTGCTGTTGTCCTGGAGAGCTTGCAGAGCACTGGGGAAAGGCAGGCAGAGAATTCCCTGCTAGCACCTTCTCTGTGCCTGTTCACATTGCTTCGCAGAATCGCTTTTGTGCAGAAAACACTAAAACTTGTTCAGAACGAAAGGAAACACAGAGCCCCAGATTTGCTGTTGTCCTGGAGAGCTTGCAGAGCACTGGGGAAAGGCAGGCAGAGAATTCCCTGCTAGCACCTTCTCTGTGCCTGTTCACATTGCTTCGCAGAATCGCTTTTGTGAAGAAAACAGTAACACTTGTTCAGAACGAAAGAAAGCACAGAGCCCCAGATTTGCTGTTGTCCTGGAGAGCTTGCAGAGCACTGGGGAAAGGCAGGCAGAGAATTCCCTGCTAGCACCTTCTCTGTGCCTGTTCACACTGCTTCGCAGAATCGCTTTTGTGCAGAAAACACTAACACTTGTTCAGAACGAAAGAAAGCACAGAGCCCCAGATTTTATGTTGTCCTGGAGAGCTTGCAGAGCACTGGGGAAAGGCAGGCAGAGAATTCCCTGCTAGCACCTTCTCTGTGCCTGGGAAGCAGAAGTGTTCACCTTGCTTCGCAGAATCGCTTTTGTGCAGAAAACACTAACACTTGTTCAGAACGAAAGAAAGCACAGAGCCCCAGATTTGCTGTTGTCCTGGAGAGCTTGCAGAGCACTGGGGAAAGGCAGGCAGAGAATTCCCTGCTAGCACCTTCTCTGTGCCTGTTCACACTGCTTCGCAGAATCGCTTTTGTGCAGAAAACACTAACACTTGTTCAGAACGAAAGGAAAGACAGAGCCCCAGATTTGCTGTTGTCCTGGAGAGCTTGCAGAGCACTGGGGAAAGGCAGGCAGAGAATTCCCTGCTAGCACCTTCTCTGTGCCTGTTCACATTGCTTCGCAGAATCGCTTTTGTGCAGAAAACACTAACACTTGTTCAGAACGAAAGAAAGCACAGAGCCCCAGATTTTATGTTGTCCTGGAGAGCTTGCAGAGCACTGGGGAAAGGCAGGCAGAGAATTCCCTGCTAGCACCTTCTCTGTGCCTGTTCACATTGCTTCGCAGAATCGCTTTTGTGCAGAAAACACTAACACTTGTTCAGAACGAAAGGAAACACAGAGCCCCAGATTTGCTGTTGTCCTGGAGAGCTTGCAGAGCACTGGGGAAAGGCAGGCAGAGAATTCCCTGCTAGCACCTTCTCTGTGCCTGTTCACATTGCTTCGCAGACTCGCTTTTGTGCAGAACACACTAACACTTGTTCAGAACGAAAGAAAGCACAGAGCCCCAGATTTTATGTTGTCCTGGAGAGCTTGCAGAGCACTGGGGAAAGGCAGGCAGAGAATTCCCTGCTAGCACCTTCTCTGTGCCTGTTCACATTGCTTCGCAGAATCGCTTTTGTGCAGAAAACACTAACACTTGTTCAGAACGAAAGGAAACACAGAGCCCCAGATTTGCTGTTGTCCTGGAGAGCTTGCAGAGCACTGGGGAAAGGCAGGCAGAGAATTCCCTGCTAGCACCTTCTCTGTGCCTGTTCACATTGCTTCGCAGAATCGCTTTTGTGAAGAAAACAGTAACACTTGTTCAGAACGAAAGAAAGCACAGAGCCCCAGATTTGCTGTTGTCCTGGAGAGGTTGCAGAGCACTGGGGAAAGGCAGGCAGAGAATTCCCTTGCAGCACCTTCTCTGTGCCTGTTCACACTGCTTCGCAGAATCGCTTTTGTGCAGAAAACACTAACACTTGTTCAGAACGAAAGAAAGCACAGAGCCCCAGATTTTATGTTGTCCTGGAGAGCTTGCAGAGCACTGGGGAAAGGCAGGCAGAGAATTCCCTGCTAGCACCTTCTCTGTGCCTGGGAAGCAGAAGTGTTCACCTTGCTTCGCAGAATCGCTTTTGTGCAGAAAACAGTAACACTTGTTCAGAACGAAAGAAAGCACAGAGCCCCAGATTTTATGTTGTCCTGGAGAGCTTGCAGAGCACTGGGGAAAGGCAGGCAGAGAATTCCCTGCTAGCACCTTCTCTGTGCCTGTTCACATTGCTTCGCAGAATCGCTTTTGTGAAGAAAAGAGTAACACTTGTTCAGAACGAAAGAAAGCACAGAGCCCCAGATTTGCTGTTGTCCTGGAGAGCTTGCAGAGCACTGGGGAAAGGCAGGCAGAGAATTCCCTTGTAGCACCTTCTCTGTGCCTGTTCACATTGCTTCGCAGAATCGCTTTTGTGCAGAAAACACTAACACTTGTTCAGAACGAAAGGAAGCACAGAGCCCCAGATTTGCTGTTGTCCTGGAGAGCTTGCAGAGCACTGGGGAAAGGCAGGCAGAGAATTCCCTGCTAGCACCTTCTCTGTGCCTGTTCACATTGCTTCGCAGAATCGCTTTTGTGCAGAAAACAGTAACACTTGTTCAGAACGAAAGAAAGCACAGAGCCCCAGATTTGCTGTTGTGTTGGAGAGACTGCAGAGCACAGGGGAAAAGCAGGCCGAGAATTCCCTGCTAGCACCTTCTCTGTGCCTGGGAAGCAGAAGTGTTCACATTGCTTCGCAGAATCGCTTTTGTGCAGAAAACAGTAACACTTGTTCAGAACGAAAGAAAGCACAGAGCCCCAGATTTTATGTTGTCCTGGAGAGCTTGCAGAGCACTGGGGAAAGGCAGGCAGAGAATTCCCTTGTAGCACCTTCTCTGTGCCTGTTCACATTGCTTCGCAGAATCGCTTTTGTGCAGAAAACAGTAACACTTGTTCAGAATGAAAGGAAGCACAGAGCCCCAGATTTTATGTTGTCCTGGAGAGGTTGCAGAGCACTGGGGAAAGGCAGGCAGAGAATTCCCTGCTAGCACCCTCTCTGTGCCTGGGAAGCAGAAGTGTTCACCTTGCTTCGCAGAATCACTTTTGTGCAGAAAACAGTAACACTTGTTCAGAACGAAAGGAAGCACAGAGCCCCAGATTTGCTGTTGTGTTAGAGAGGCTGCAGAGCACTGGGGAAAAGCAGGCCGAGAATTCCCTGCTAGCACCTTCTCTGTGCCTGGGAAGCAGAAGTGTTCACATTGCTTCGCAGAATCGCTTTTGTGCAGAAAACACTAACACTTGTTCAGAACGAAAGAAAGCACAGAACCCCAGATTTTATGTTGTCCTGGAGAGCTTGCAGAGCACTGGGGAAAGGCAGGCAGAGAATTCCCTGCTAGCACCTTCTCTGTGCCTGTTCACACTGCTTCGCAGAATCGTTTTTGTGCAGAAAACACTAACACTTGTTCAGAACGAAAGGAAACACAGAGCCCCAGATTTGCTGTTGTCCTGGAGAGCTTGCAGAGCACTGGGGAAAGGCAGGCAGAGAATTCCCTGCTAGCACCTTCTCTGTGCCTGTTCACACTGCTTCGCAGAATCGCTTTTGTGCAGAAAACACTAACACTTGTTCAGAACGAAAGAAAGCACAGAGCCCCAGATTTTATGTTGTCCTGGAGAGCTTGCAGAGCACTGGGGAAAGGCAGGCAGAGAATTCCCTGCTAGCACCTTCTCTGTGCCTGTTCACATTGCTTCGCAGAATCGCTTTTGTGCAGAAAACACTAACACTTGTTCAGAACGAAAGGAAACACAGAGCCCCAGATTTGCTGTTGTCCTGGAGAGCTTGCAGAGCACTGGGGAAAGGCAGGCAGAGAATTCCCTGCTAGCACCTTCTCTGTGCCTGTTCACATTGCTTCGCAGAATCGCTTTTGTGAAGAAAACAGTAACACTTGTTCAGAACGAAAGGAAGCACAGACCCCCAGATTTTATGTTGTCCTGGAGAGGTTGCAGAGCACTGGGGAAAGGCAGGCAGAGAATTCCCTTGTAGCACCTTCTCTGTGCCTGTTCACATTGCTTCGCAGAATCGCTTTTGTGCAGAAAACACTAACACTTGTTCAGAACGAAAGAAAGCACAGAGCCCCAGATTTGCTGTTGTCCTGGAGAGCTTGCAGAGCACTGGGGAAAGGCAGGCAGAGAATTCCCTGCTAGCACCTTCTCTGTGCCTGTTCACACTGCTTCGCAGAATCGCTTTTGTGCAGAAAACACTAACACTTGTTCAGAACGAAAGGAAACACAGAGCCCCAGATTTGCTGTTGTCCTGGAGAGCTTGCAGAGCACTGGGGAAAGGCAGGCAGAGAATTCCCTGCTAGCACTTTCTCTGTGCCTGTTCACACTGCTTCGCAGAATCGCTTTTGTGCAGAAAACACTAACACTTGTTCAGAACGAAAGAAAGCACAGAGCCCCAGATTTTATGTTGTCCTGGAGAGCTTGCAGAGCACTGGGGAAAGGCAGGCAGAGAATTCCCTGCTAGCACCTTCTCTGTGCCTGTTCACATTGCTTCGCAGAATCGCTTTTGTGCAGAAAACACTAACACTTGTTCAGAACGAAAGGAAACACAGAGCCCCAGATTTGCTGTTGTCCTGGAGAGCTTGCAGAGCACTGGGGAAAGGCAGGCAGAGAATTCCCTGCTAGCACCTTCTCTGTGCCTGTTCACATTGCTTCGCAGAATCGCTTTTGTGAAGAAAACAGTAACACTTGTTCAGAACGAAAGGAAGCACAGAGCCCCAGATTTTATGTTGTCCTGGAGAGGTTGCAGAGCACTGGGGAAAGGCAGGCAGAGAATTCCCTTGTAGCACCTTCTCTGTGCCTGTTCACATTGCTTCGCAGAATCGCTTTTGTGCAGAAAACACTAACACTTGTTCAGAACGAAAGAAAGCACAGAGCCCCAGATTTGCTGTTGTCCTGGAGAGCTTGCAGAGCACTGGGGAAAGGCAGGCAGAGAATTCCCTGCTAGCACCTTCTCTGTGCCTGTTCACACTGCTTCGCAGAATCGCTTTTGTGCAGAAAACACTAACACTTGTTCAGAACGAAAGGAAACACAGAGCCCCAGATTTGCTGTTGTCCTGGAGAGCTTGCAGAGCACTGGGGAAAGGCAGGCAGAGAATTCCCTGCTAGCACCTTCTCTGTGCCTGTTCACATTGCTTCGCAGAATCGCTTTTGTGCAGAAAACACTAACACTTGTTCAGAACGAAAGAAAGCACAGAGCCCCAGATTTTATGTTGTCCTGGAGAGCTTGCAGAGCACTGGGGAAAGGCAGGCAGAGAATTCCCTGCTAGCACCTTCTCTGTGCCTGTTCACATTGCTTCGCAGAATCGCTTTTGTGCAGAAAACACTAACACTTGTTCAGAACGAAAGGAAACACAGAGCCCCAGATTTGCTGTTGTCCTGGAGAGCTTGCAGAGCACTGGGGAAAGGCAGGCAGAGAATTCCCAGCTAGCACCTTCTCTGTGCCTGTTCACATTGCTTCGCAGAATCGCTTTTGTGAAGAAAACAGTAACACTTGTTCAGAACGAAAGGAAGCACAGAGCCCCAGATTTTATGTTGTCCTGGAGAGGTTGCAGAGCACTGGGGAAAGGCAGGCAGAGAATTCCCTTGTAGCACCTTCTCTGTGCCTGTTCACATTGCTTCGCAGAATCGCTTTTGTGCAGAAAACACTAACACTTGTTCAGAACGAAAGAAAGCACAGAGCCCCAGATTTGCTGTTGTCCTGGAGAGCTTGCAGAGCACTGGGGAAAGGCAGGCAGAGAATTCCCTGCTAGCACCTTCTCTGTGCCTGTTCACACTGCTTCGCAGAATCGCTTTTGTGCAGAAAACACTAACACTTGTTCAGAACGAAAGGAAACACAGAGCCCCAGATTTGCTGTTGTCCTGGAGAGCTTGCAGAGCACTGGGGAAAGGCAGGCAGAGAATTCCCTGCTAGCACCTTCTCTGTGCCTGTTCACATTGCTTCGCAGAATCGCTTTTGTGCAGAAAACACTAACACTTGTTCAGAACGAAAGAAAGCACAGAGCCCCAGATTTTATGTTGTCCTGGAGAGCTTGCAGAGCACTGGGGAAAGGCAGGCAGAGAATTCCCTGCTAGCACCTTCTCTGTGCCTGTTCACATTGCTTCGCAGAATCGCTTTTGTGCAGAAAACACTAACACTTGTTCAGAACGAAAGGAAACACAGAGCCCCAGATTTGCTGTTGTCCTGGAGAGCTTGCAGAGCACTGGGGAAAGGCAGGCAGAGAATTCCCTGCTAGCACCTTCTCTGTGCCTGTTCACACTGCTTCGCAGAATCGCTTTTGTGCAGAAAACACTAACACTTGTTCAGAACGAAAGGAAACACAGAGCCCCAGATTTGCTGTTGTCCTGGAGAGCTTGCAGAGCACTGGGGAAAGGCAGGCAGAGAATTCCCTGCTAGCACCTTCTCTGTGCCTGTTCACATTGCTTCGCAGAATCGCTTTTGTGCAGAAAACACTAACACTTGTTCAGAACGAAAGAAAGCACAGAGCCCCAGATTTGCTGTTGTCCTGGAGAGCTTGCAGAGCACTGGGGAAAGGCAGGCAGAGAATTCCCTGCTAGCACCTTCTCTGTGCCTGTTCACATTGCTTCGCAGAATCGCTTTTGTGCAGAAAACACTAACACTTGTTCAGAACGAAAGGAAACACAGAGCCCCAGATTTGCTGTTGTCCTGGAGAGCTTGCAGAGCACTGGGGAAAGGCAGGCAGAGAATTCCCTGCTAGCACCTTCTCTGTGCCTGTTCACATTGCTTCGCAGAATCGCTTTTGTGCAGAAAACACTAACACTTGTTCAGAACGAAAGAAAGCACAGAGCCCCAGATTTTATGTTGTCCTGGAGAGCTTGCAGAGCACTGGGGAAAGGCAGGCAGAGAATTCCCTGCTAGCACCTTCTCTGTGCCTGTTCACATTGCTTCGCAGAATCGCTTTTGTGCAGAAAACACTAACACTTGTTCAGAACGAAAGGAAACACAGAGCCCCAGATTTGCTGTTGTCCTGGAGAGCTTGCAGAGCACTGGGGAAAGGCAGGCAGAGAATTCCCTGCTAGCACCTTCTCTGTGCCTGTTCACACTGCTTCGCAGAATCGCTTTTGTGCAGAAAACACTAACACTTGATCAGAACGATAGGAAACACAGAGCCCCAGATTTGCTGTTGTCCTGGAGAGCTTGCAGAGCACTGGGGAAAGGCAGGCAGAGAATTCCCTGCTAGCACCTTCTCTGTGCCTGTTCACATTGCTTCGCAGAATCGCTTTTGTGCAGAAAACACTAACACTTGTTCAGAACGAAAGGAAACACAGAGCCCCAGATTTGCTGTTGTCCTGGAGAGCTTGCAGAGCACTGGGGAAAGGCAGGCAGAGAATTCCCTGCTAGCACCTTCTCTGTGCCTGTTCACATTGCTTCGCAGACTCGCTTTTGTGCAGAACACACTAACACTTGTTCAGAACGAAAGAAAGCACAGAGCCCCAGATTTTATGTTGTCCTGGAGAGCTTGCAGAGCACTGGGGAAAGGCAGGCAGAGAATTCCCTGCTAGCACCTTCTCTGTGCCTGTTCACATTGCTTCGCAGAATCGCTTTTGTGCAGAAAACACTAACACTTGTTCAGAACGAAAGAAAGCACAGAGCCCCAGATTTGCTGTTGTCCTGGAGAGCTTGCAGAGCACTGGGGAAAGGCAGGCAGAGAATTCCCTGCTAGCACCTTCTCTGTGCCTGTTCACATTGCTTCGCAGAATCGCTTTTGTGAAGAAAACAGTAACACTTGTTCAGAACGAAAGAAAGCACAGAGCCCCAGATTTGCTGTTGTCCTGGAGAGCTTGCAGAGCACTGGGGAAAGGCAGGCAGAGAATTCCCTTGCAGCACCTTCTCTGTGCCTGTTCACACTGCTTCGCAGAATCGCTTTTGTGCAGAAAACACTAACACTTGTTCAGAACGAAAGGAAGCACAGAGCCCCAGATTTGCTGTTGTCCTGGAGAGCTTGCAGAGCACTGGGGAAAGGCAGGCAGAGAATTCCCTGCTAGCACCTTCTCTGTGCCTGGGAAGCAGAAGTGTTCACATTGCTTCGCAGAATCGCTTTTGTGCAGAAAACAGTAACACTTGTTCAGAACGAAAGAAAGCACAGAGCCCCAGATTTTATGTTGTCCTGGAGAGCTTGCAGAGCACTGGGGAAAGGCAGGCAGAGAATTCCCTGCTAGCACCTTCTCTGTGCCTGTTCACATTGCTTCGCAGAATCGCTTTTGTGAAGAAAAGAGTAACACTTGTTCAGAACGAAAGAAAGCACAGAGCCCCAGATTTGCTGTTGTCCTGGAGCGCTTGCAGAGCACTGGGGAAAGGCAGGCAGAGAATTCCCTTGTAGCACCTTCTCTGTGCCTGTTCACATTGCTTCGCAGAATCGCTTTTGTGCAGAAAACACTAACACTTGTTCAGAACGAAAGGAAGCACAGAGCCCCAGATTTGCTGTTGTCCTGGAGAGCTTGCAGAGCACTGGGGAAAGGCAGGCAGAGAATTCCCTGCTAGCACCTTCTCTGTGCCTGTTCACATTGCTTCGCAGAATCGCTTTTGTGCAGAAAACAGTAACACTTGTTCAGAACGAAAGAAAGCACAGAGCCCCAGATTTGCTGTTGTGTTGGAGAGACTGCAGAGCACAGGGGAAAAGCAGGCCGAGAATTCCCTGCTAGCACCTTCTCTGTGCCTGTGAAGCAGAAGTGTTCACATTGCTTCGCAGAATCGCTTTTGTGCAGAAAACACTAACACTTGTTCAGAACGAAAGAAAGCACAGAGCCCCAGATTTTATGTTGTCCTGGAGAGCTTGCAGAGCACTGGGGAAAGGCAGGCAGAGAATTCCCTTGTAGCACCTTCTCTGTGCCTGTTCACATTGCTTCGCAGAATCGCTTTTGTGCAGAAAACAGTAACACTTGTTCAGAATGAAAGGAAGCACAGAGACCCAGATTTTATGTTGTCCTGGAGAGCTTGCAGAGCACTGGGGAAAGGCAGGCAGAGAATTCCCTGCTAGCACCTTCTCTGTGCCTGGGAAGCAGAAGTGTTCACCTTGCTTCGCAGAATCACTTTTGTGCAGAAAACAGTAACACTTGTTCAGAACGAAAGGAAGCACAGAGCCCCAGATTTGCTGTTGTGTTGGAGAGGCTGCAGAGCACTGGGGAAAAGCAGGCCGAGAATTCCCTGCTAGCACCTTCTCTGTGCCTGGGAAGCAGAAGTGTTCACATTGCTTCGCAGAATCGCTTTTGTGCAGAAAACACTAACACTTGTTCAGAACGAAAGAAAGCACAGAGCCCCAGATTTTATGTTGTCCTGGAGAGCTTGCAGAGCACTGGGGAAAGGCAGGCAGAGAATTCCCTTGTAGCACCTTCTCTGTGCCTGTTCACATTGCTTCGCAGAATCGCTTTTGTGCAGAAAACAGTAACACTTGTTCAGAATGAAAGGAAGCACAGAGCCCCAGATTTTATGTTGTCCTGGAGAGCTTGCAGAGCACTGGGGAAAGGCAGGCAGAGAATTCCCTGCTAGCACCTTCTCTGTGCCTGGGAAGCAGAAGTGTTCACCTTGCTTCGCAGAATCACTTTTGTGCAGAAAACAGTAACACTTGTTCAGAACGAAAGGAAGCACAGAGCCCCAGATTTGCTGTTGTGTTGGAGAGGCTGCAGAGCACTGGGGAAAAGCAGGCCGAGAATTCCCTGCTAGCACCTTCTCTGTGCCTGGGAAGCAGAAGTGTTCACATTGCTTCGCAGAATCGCTTTTGTGCAGAAAACACTAACACTTGTTCAGAACGAAAGGAAACACAGAGCCCCAGATTTGCTGTTGTCCTGGAGAGCTTGCAGAGCACTGGGGAAAGGCAGGCAGAGAATTCCCTGCTAGCACCTTCTCTGTGCCTTTTCACATTGCTTCGCAGACTCGCTTTTGTGCAGAACACACTAACACTTGTTCAGAACGAAAGAAAGCACAGAGCCCCAGATTTTATGTTGTCCTGGAGAGCTTGCAGAGCACTGGGGAAAGGCAGGCAGAGAATTCCCTGCTAGCACCTTCTCTGTGCCTGTTCACATTGCTTCGCAGAATCGCTTTTGTGCAGAAAACACTAACACTTGTTCAGAACGAAAGAAAGCACAGAGCCCCAGATTTGCTGTTGTCCTGGAGAGCTTGCAGAGCACTGGGGAAAGGCAGGCAGAGAATTCCCTGCTAGCACCTTCTCTGTGCCTGTTCACATTGCTTCGCAGAATCGCTTTTGTGAAGAAAACAGTAACACTTGTTCAGAACGAAAGAAAGCACAGAGCCCCAGATTTGCTGTTGTCCTGGAGAGCTTGCAGAGCACTGGGGAAAGGCAGGCAGAGAATTCCCTTGCAGCACCTTCTCTGTGCCTGTTCACACTGCTTCGCAGAATCGCTTTTGTGCAGAAAACACTAACACTTGTTCAGAACGAAAGGAAGCACAGAGCCCCAGATTTGCTGTTGTCCTGGAGAGCTTGCAGAGCACTGGGGAAAGGCAGGCAGAGAATTCCCTGCTAGCACCTTCTCTGTGCCTGGGAAGCAGAAGTGTTCACATTGCTTCGCAGAATCGCTTTTGTGCAGAAAACAGTAACACTTGTTCAGAACGAAAGAAAGCACAGAGCCCCAGATTTGCTGTTGTGTTGGAGAGACTGCAGAGCACAGGGGAAAAGCAGGCCGAGAATTCCCTGCTAGCACCTTCTCTGTGCCTGTGAAGCAGAAGTGTTCACATTGCTTCGCAGAATCGCTTTTGTGCAGAAAACACTAACACTTGTTCAGAACGAAAGAAAGCACAGAGCCCCAGATTTTATGTTGTCCTGGAGAGCTTGCAGAGCACTGGGGAAAGGCAGGCAGAGAATTCCCTTGTAGCACCTTCTCTGTGCCTGTTCACATTGCTTCGCAGAATCGCTTTTGTGCAGAAAACAGTAACACTTGTTCAGAATGAAAGGAAGCACAGAGACCCAGATTTTATGTTGTCCTGGAGAGCTTGCAGAGCACTGGGGAAAGGCAGGCAGAGAATTCCCTGCTAGCACCTTCTCTGTGCCTGGGAAGCAGAAGTGTTCACATTGCTTCGCAGAATCGCTTTTGTGCAGAAAACACTAACACTTGTTCAGAACGAAAGAAAGCACAGAGCCCCAGATTTTATGTTGTCCTGGAGAGCTTGCAGAGCACTGGGGAAAGGCAGGCAGAGAATTCCCTTGTAGCACCTTCTCTGTGCCTGTTCACATTGCTTCGCAGAATCGCTTTTGTGCAGAAAACAGTAACACTTGTTCAGAATGAAAGGAAGCACAGAGCCCCAGATTTTATGTTGTCCTGGAGAGCTTGCAGAGCACTGGGGAAAGGCAGGCAGAGAATTCCCTGCTAGCACCTTCTCTGTGCCTGGGAAGCAGAAGTGTTCACCTTGCTTCGCAGAATCACTTTTGTGCAGAAAACAGTAACACTTGTTCAGAACGAAAGGAAGCACAGAGCCCCAGATTTGCTGTTGTGTTGGAGAGGCTGCAGAGCACTGGGGAAAAGCAGGCCGAGAATTCCCTGCTAGCACCTTCTCTGTGCCTGGGAAGCAGAAGTGTTCACATTGCTTCGCAGAATCGCTTTTGTGCAGAAAACACTAACACTTGTTCAGAACGAAAGGAAACACAGAGCCCCAGATTTGCTGTTGTCCTGGAGAGCTTGCAGAGCACTGGGGAAAGGCAGGCAGAGAATTCCCTGCTAGCACCTTCTCTGTGCCTTTTCACATTGCTTCGCAGACTCGCTTTTGTGCAGAACACACTAACACTTGTTCAGAACGAAAGAAAGCACAGAGCCCCAGATTTTATGTTGTCCTGGAGAGCTTGCAGAGCACTGGGGAAAGGCAGGCAGAGAATTCCCTGCTAGCACCTTCTCTGTGCCTGTTCACATTGCTTCGCAGAATCGCTTTTGTGCAGAAAACACTAACACTTGTTCAGAACGAAAGAAAGCACAGAGCCCCAGATTTGCTGTTGTCCTGGAGAGCTTGCAGAGCACTGGGGAAAGGCAGGCAGAGAATTCCCTGCTAGCACCTTCTCTGTGCCTGTTCACATTGCTTCGCAGAATCGCTTTTGTGAAGAAAACAGTAACACTTGTTCAGAACGAAAGAAAGCACAGAGCCCCAGATTTGCTGTTGTCCTGGAGAGCTTGCAGAGCACTGGGGAAAGGCAGGCAGAGAATTCCCTTGCAGCACCTTCTCTGTGCCTGTTCACACTGCTTCGCAGAATCGCTTTTGTGCAGAAAACACTAACACTTGTTCAGAACGAAAGGAAGCACAGAGCCCCAGATTTGCTGTTGTCCTGGAGAGCTTGCAGAGCACTGGGGAAAGGCAGGCAGAGAATTCCCTGCTAGCACCTTCTCTGTGCCTGGGAAGCAGAAGTGTTCACATTGCTTCGCAGAATCGCTTTTGTGCAGAAAACAGTAACACTTGTTCAGAACGAAAGAAAGCACAGAGCCCCAGATTTGCTGTTGTGTTGGAGAGACTGCAGAGCACAGGGGAAAAGCAGGCCGAGAATTCCCTGCTAGCACCTTCTCTGTGCCTGTGAAGCAGAAGTGTTCACATTGCTTCGCAGAATCGCTTTTGTGCAGAAAACACTAACACTTGTTCAGAACGAAAGAAAGCACAGAGCCCCAGATTTTATGTTGTCCTGGAGAGCTTGCAGAGCACTGGGGAAAGGCAGGCAGAGAATTCCCTTGTAGCACCTTCTCTGTGCCTGTTCACATTGCTTCGCAGAATCGCTTTTGTGCAGAAAACAGTAACACTTGTTCAGAATGAAAGGAAGCACAGAGACCCAGATTTTATGTTGTCCTGGAGAGCTTGCAGAGCACTGGGGAAAGGCAGGCAGAGAATTCCCTGCTAGCACCTTCTCTGTGCCTGGGAAGCAGAAGTGTTCACCTTGCTTCGCAGAATCACTTTTGTGCAGAAAACAGTAACACTTGTTCAGAACGAAAGGAAGCACAGAGCCCCAGATTTGCTGTTGTGTTGGAGAGGCTGCAGAGCACTGGGGAAAAGCAGGCCGAGAATTCCCTGCTAGCACCTTCTCTGTGCCTGGGAAGCAGAAGTGTTCACATTGCTTCGCAGAATCGCTTTTGTGCAGAAAACACTAACACTTGTTCAGAACGAAAGAAAGCACAGAGCCCCAGATTTTATGTTGTCCTGGAGAGCTTGCAGAGCACTGGGGAAAGGCAGGCAGAGAATTCCCTTGTAGCACCTTCTCTGTGCCTGTTCACATTGCTTCGCAGAATCGCTTTTGTGCAGAAAACAGTAACACTTGTTCAGAATGAAAGGAAGCACAGAGCCCCAGATTTTATGTTGTCCTGGAGAGCTTGCAGAGCACTGGGGAAAGGCAGGCAGAGAATTCCCTGCTAGCACCTTCTCTGTGCCTGGGAAGCAGAAGTGTTCACCTTGCTTCGCAGAATCACTTTTGTGCAGAAAACAGTAACACTTGTTCAGAACGAAAGGAAGCACAGAGCCCCAGATTTGCTGTTGTGTTGGAGAGGCTGCAGAGCACTGGGGAAAAGCAGGCCGAGAATTCCCTGCTAGCACCTTCTCTGTGCCTGGGAAGCAGAAGTGTTCACATTGCTTCGCAGAATCGCTTTTGTGCAGAAAACACTAACACTTGTTCAGAACGAAAGGAAACACAGAGCCCCAGATTTGCTGTTGTCCTGGAGAGCTTGCAGAGCACTGGGGAAAGGCAGGCAGAGAATTCCCTGCTAGCACCTTCTCTGTGCCTTTTCACATTGCTTCGCAGACTCGCTTTTGTGCAGAACACACTAACACTTGTTCAGAACGAAAGAAAGCACAGAGCCCCAGATTTTATGTTGTCCTGGAGAGCTTGCAGAGCACTGGGGAAAGGCAGGCAGAGAATTCCCTGCTAGCACCTTCTCTGTGCCTGTTCACATTGCTTCGCAGAATCGCTTTTGTGCAGAAAACACTAACACTTGTTCAGAACGAAAGAAAGCACAGAGCCCCAGATTTGCTGTTGTCCTGGAGAGCTTGCAGAGCACTGGGGAAAGGCAGGCAGAGAATTCCCTGCTAGCACCTTCTCTGTGCCTGTTCACATTGCTTCGCAGAATCGCTTTTGTGAAGAAAACAGTAACACTTGTTCAGAACGAAAGAAAGCACAGAGCCCCAGATTTGCTGTTGTCCTGGAGAGCTTGCAGAGCACTGGGGAAAGGCAGGCAGAGAATTCCCTTGCAGCACCTTCTCTGTGCCTGTTCACACTGCTTCGCAGAATCGCTTTTGTGCAGAAAACACTAACACTTGTTCAGAACGAAAGGAAGCACAGAGCCCCAGATTTGCTGTTGTCCTGGAGAGCTTGCAGAGCACTGGGGAAAGGCAGGCAGAGAATTCCCTGCTAGCACCTTCTCTGTGCCTGGGAAGCAGAAGTGTTCACATTGCTTCGCAGAATCGCTTTTGTGCAGAAAACAGTAACACTTGTTCAGAACGAAAGAAAGCACAGAGCCCCAGATTTTATGTTGTCCTGGAGAGCTTGCAGAGCACTGGGGAAAGGCAGGCAGAGAATTCCCTGCTAGCACCTTCTCTGTGCCTGTTCACATTGCTTCGCAGAATCGCTTTTGTGAAGAAAAGAGTAACACTTGTTCAGAACGAAAGAAAGCACAGAGCCCCAGATTTGCTGTTGTCCTGGAGCGCTTGCAGAGCACTGGGGAAAGGCAGGCAGAGAATTCCCTTGTAGCACCTTCTCTGTGCCTGTTCACATTGCTTCGCAGAATCGCTTTTGTGCAGAAAACACTAACACTTGTTCAGAACGAAAGGAAGCACAGAGCCCCAGATTTGCTGTTGTCCTGGAGAGCTTGCAGAGCACTGGGGAAAGGCAGGCAGAGAATTCCCTGCTAGCACCTTCTCTGTGCCTGTTCACATTGCTTCGCAGAATCGCTTTTGTGCAGAAAACAGTAACACTTGTTCAGAACGAAAGAAAGCACAGAGCCCCAGATTTGCTGTTGTGTTGGAGAGACTGCAGAGCACAGGGGAAAAGCAGGCCGAGAATTCCCTGCTAGCACCTTCTCTGTGCCTGGGAAGCAGAAGTGTTCACATTGCTTCGCAGAATCGCTTTTGTGCAGAAAACACTAACACTTGTTCAGAACGAAAGAAAGCACAGAGCCCCAGATTTTATGTTGTCCTGGAGAGCTTGCAGAGCACTGGGGAAAGGCAGGCAGAGAATTCCCTTGTAGCACCTTCTCTGTGCCTGTTCACATTGCTTCGCAGAATCGCTTTTGTGCAGAAAACAGTAACACTTGTTCAGAATGAAAGGAAGCACAGAGCCCCAGATTTTATGTTGTCCTGGAGAGCTTGCAGAGCACTGGGGAAAGGCAGGCAGAGAATTCCCTGCTAGCACCTTCTCTGTGCCTGTTCACATTGCTTCGCAGAATCGCTTTTGTGCAGAAAACAGTAACACTTGTTCAGAACGAAAGGAAGCACAGAGCCCCAGATTTGCTGTTGTGTTGGAGAGGCTGCAGAGCACTGGGGAAAAGCAGGCCGAGAATTCCCTGCTAGCACCTTCTCTGTGCCTGTTCACATTGCTTCGCAGAATCGCTTTTGTGCAGAAAACAGTAACACTTGTTCAGAACGAAAGAAAGCACAGAGCCCCAGATTTTATGTTGTCCTGGAGAGCTTGCAGAGCACTGGGGAAAGGCAGGCAGAGAATTCCCTGCTAGCACCTTCTCTGTGCCTGTTCACATTGCTTCGCAGAATCGCTTTTGTGCAGAAAACAGTAACACTTGTTCAGAACGAAAGAAAGCACAGAGCCCCAGATTTGCTGTTGTCCTGGAGCGCTTGCAGAGCACTGGGGAAAGGCAGGCAGAGAATTCCCTTGTAGCACCTTCTCTGTGCCTGTTCACATTGCTTCGCAGAATCGCTTTTGTGCAGAAAACACTAACACTTGTTCAGAACGAAAGGAAGCACAGAGCCCCAGATTTGCTGTTGTCCTGGAGAGCTTGCAGAGCACTGGGGAAAGGCAGGCAGAGAATTCCCTGCTAGCACCTTCTCTGTGCCTGTTCACATTGCTTCGCAGAATCGCTTTTGTGCAGAAAACAGTAACACTTGTTCAGAACGAAAGAAAGCACAGAGCCCCAGATTTGCTGTTGTGTTGGAGAGACTGCAGAGCACAGGGGAAAAGCAGGCCGAGAATTCCCTGCTAGCACCTTCTCTGTGCCTGGGAAGCAGAAGTGTTCACATTGCTTCGCAGAATCGCTTTTGTGCAGAAAACACTAACACTTGTTCAGAACGAAAGAAAGCACAGAGCCCCAGATTTTATGTTGTCCTGGAGAGCTTGCAGAGCACTGGGGAAAGGCAGGCAGAGAATTCCCTTGTAGCACCTTCTCTGTGCCTGTTCACATTGCTTCGCAGAATCGCTTTTGTGCAGAAAACAGTAACACTTGTTCAGAATGAAAGGAAGCACAGAGCCCCAGATTTTATGTTGTCCTGGAGAGGTTGCAGAGCACTGGGGAAAGGCAGGCAGAGAATTCCCTGCTAGCACCTTCTCTGTGCCTGGGAAGCAGAAGTGTTCACCTTGCTTCGCAGAATCACTTTTGTGCAGAAAACAGTAACACTTGTTCAGAACGAAAGGAAGCACAGAGCCCCAGATTTGCTGTTGTGTTGGAGAGGCTGCAGAGCACTGGGGAAAAGCAGGCCGAGAATTCCCTGCTAGCACCTTCTCTGTGCCTGGGAAGCAGAAGTGTTCACATTGCTTCGCAGAATCGCTTTTGTGCAGAAAACACTAACACTTGTTCAGAACGAAAGAAAGCACAGAACCCCAGATTTTATGTTGTCCTGGAGAGCTTGCAGAGCACTGGGGAAAGGCAGGCAGAGAATTCCCTGCTAGCACCTTCTCTGTGCCTGTTCACACTGCTTCGCAGAATCGTTTTTGTGCAGAAAACACTAACACTTGTTCAGAACGAAAGGAAACACAGAGCCCCAGATTTGCTGTTGTCCTGGAGAGCTTGCAGAGCACTGGGGAAAGGCAGGCAGAGAATTCCCTGCTAGCACCTTCTCTGTGCCTGTTCACACTGCTTCGCAGAATCGCTTTTGTGCAGAAAACACTAACACTTGTTCAGAACGAAAGAAAGCACAGAGCCCCAGATTTTATGTTGTCCTGGAGAGCTTGCAGAGCACTGGGGAAAGGCAGGCAGAGAATTCCCTGCTAGCACCTTCTCTGTGCCTGTTCACATTGCTTCGCAGAATCGCTTTTGTGCAGAAAACACTAACACTTGTTCAGAACGAAAGGAAACACAGAGCCCCAGATTTGCTGTTGTCCTGGAGAGCTTGCAGAGCACTGGGGAAAGGCAGGCAGAGAATTCCCTGCTAGCACCTTCTCTGTGCCTGTTCACATTGCTTCGCAGAATCGCTTTTGTGAAGAAAACAGTAACACTTGTTCAGAACGAAAGGAAGCACAGAGCCCCAGATTTTATGTTGTCCTGGAGAGGTTGCAGAGCACTGGGGAAAGGCAGGCAGAGAATTCCCTTGTAGCACCTTCTCTGTGCCTGTTCACATTGCTTCGCAGAATCGCTTTTGTGCAGAAAACACTAACACTTGTTCAGAACGAAAGGAAACACAGAGCCCCAGATTTGCTGTTGTCCTGGAGAGCTTGCAGAGCACTGGGGAAAGGCAGGCAGAGAATTCCCTGCTAGCACCTTCTCTGTGCATGTTCACACTGCTTCGCAGAATCGCTTTTGTGCAGAAAACACTAACACTTGTTCAGAACGAAAGAAAGCACAGAGCCCCAGATTTGCTGTTGTCCTGGAGAGCTTGCAGAGCACTGGGGAAAGGCAGGCAGAGAATTCCCTGCTAGCACCTTCTCTGTGCCTGTTCACACTGCTTCGCAGAATCGCTTTTGTGCAGAAAACACTAACACTTGTTCAGAACGAAAGGAAACACAGAGCCCCAGATTTGCTGTTGTCCTGGAGAGCTTGCAGAGCACTGGGGAAAGGCAGGCAGAGAATTCCCTGCTAGCACCTTCTCTGTGCCTGGGAAGCAGAAGTGTTCACATTGCTTCGCAGAATCGCTTTTGTGCAGAAAACAGTAACACTTGTTCAGAACAAAAGAAAGCACAGAGCCCCAGATTCTATGTTGTCCTGGAGAGCTTGCAGAGCACTGGGGAAAGGCAGGCAGAGAATTCCCTGCTAGCACCTTCTCTGTGCCTGTTCACATTGCTTCGCAGAATCGCTTTTGTGCAGAAAACAGTAACACTTGTTCAGAACGAAAGGAAGCACAGAGCCCCAGATTTTATGTTGTCCTGGAGAGGTTGCAGAGCACTGGGGAAAGGCAGGCAGAGAATTCCCTGCTAGCACCTTCTCTGTGCCTGGGAAGCAGAAGTGTTCACCTTGCTTCGCAGAATCGCTTTTGTGCAGAAAACAGTAACACTTGTTCAGAACGAAAGGAAGCACAGAGCCCCAGATTTGCTGTTGTGTTGGAGAGGCTGCAGAGCACTGGGGAAAAGCAGGCCGAGAATTCCCTGCTAGCACCTTCTCTGTGCCTGGGAAGCAGAAGTGTTCACATTGCTTCGCAGAATCGCTTTTGTGCAGAAAACACTAACACTTGTTCAGAACGAAAGGAAGCACAGAGCCCCAGATTTTATGTTGTCCTGGAGAGCTTGCAGAGCACTGGGGAAAGGCAGGCAGAGAATTCCCTGCTAGCACTTTCTCTGTGCCTGTTCACACTGCTTCGCAGAATCGCTTTTGTGCAGAAAACACTAACACTTGTTCAGAACGAAAGGAAGCACAGAGCCCCAGATTTTATGTTGTCCTGGAGAGGTTGCAGAGCACTGGGGAAAGGCAGGCAGAGAATTCCCTGCTAGCACCTTCTCTGTGCCTGGGAAGCAGAAGTGTTCACCTTGCTTCGCAGAATCGCTTTTGTGCAGAAAACAGTAACACTTGTTCAGAACGAAAGGAAGCACAGAGCCCCAGATTTGCTGTTGTGTTGGAGAGGCTGCAGAGCACTGGGGAAAAGCAGGCCGAGAATTCCCTGCTAGCACCTTCTCTGTGCCTGGGAAGCAGAAGTGTTCACATGGCTTCGCAGAATCGCTTTTGTGCAGAAAACACTAACACTTGTTCAGAACGAAAGGAAGCACAGAGCCCCAGATTTGCTGTTGTCCTGGAGAGCTTGCAGAGCACTGGGGAAAGGCAGGCAGAGAATTCCCTGCTAGCACCTTCTCTGTGCCTGTTCACATTGCTTCGCAGAATCGCTTTTGTGCAGAAAACACTAACACTTGTTCAGAACGAAAGAAAGCACAGAGCCCCAGATTTGCTGTTGTCCTGGAGAGCTTGCAGAGCACTGGGGAAAGGCAGGCAGAGAATTCCCTGCTAGCACTTTCTCTGTGCCTGTTCACACTGCTTCGCAGAATCGCTTTTGTGCAGAAAACAGTAACACTTGTTCAGAACGAAAGAAAGCACAGAGCCCCAGATTTTATGTTGTCCTGGAGAGCTTGCAGAGCACTGGGGAAAGGCAGGCAGAGAATTCCCTGCTAGCACCTTCTCTGTGCCTGTTCACATTGCTTCGCAGAATCGCTTTTGTGCAGAAAACACTAACACTTGTTCAGAACGAAAGGAAACACAGAGCCCCAGATTTGCTGTTGTCCTGGAGAGCTTGCAGAGCACTGGGGAAAGGCAGGCAGAGAATTCCCTGCTAGCACCTTCTCTGTGCCTGTTCACATTGCTTCGCAGAATCGCTTTTGTGAAGAAAACAGTAACACTTGTTCAGAACGAAAGAAAGCACAGAGCCCCAGATTTGCTGTTGTCCTGGAGAGCTTGCAGAGCACTGGGGAAAGGCAGGCAGAGAATTCCCTTGTAGCACCTTCTCTGTGCCTGTTCACATTGCTTCGCAGAATCGCTTTTGTGCAGAAAACACTAACACTTGTTCAGAACGAAAGAAAGCACAGAGCCCCAGATTTGCTGTTGTCCTGGAGAGCTTGCAGAGCACTGGGGAAAGGCAGGCAGAGAATTCCCTGCTAGCACCTTCTCTGTGCCTGTTCACACTGCTTCGCAGAATCGCTTTTGTGCAGAAAACACTAACACTTGTTCAGAACGAAAGAAAGCACAGAGCCCCAGATTTGCTGTTGTCCTGGAGAGCTTGCAGAGCACTGGGGAAAGGCAGGCAGAGAATTCCCTGCTAGCACCTTCTCTGTGCCTGTTCACACTGCTTCGCAGAATCGCTTTTGTGCAGAAAACACTAACACTTGTTCAGAACGAAAGGAAACACAGAGCCCCAGATTTGCTGTTGTCCTGGAGAGCTTGCAGAGCACTGGGGAAAGGCAGGCAGAGAATTCCCTGCTAGCACCTTCTCTGTGCCTGTTCACATTGCTTCGCAGAATCGCTTTTGTGCAGAAAACACTAACACTTGTTCAGAACGAAAGGAAGCACAGAGCCCCAGATTTGCTGTTGTCCTGGAGAGGTTGCAGAGCACTGGGGAAAGGCAGGCAGAGAATTCCCTTGTAGCACCTTCTCTGTGCCTGTTCACATTGCTTCGCAGAATCGCTTTTGTGCAGAAAACACTAACACTTGTTCAGAACGAAAGAAAGCACAGAGCCCCAGATTTGCTGTTGTCCTGGAGAGCTTGCAGAGCACTGGGGAAAGGCAGGCAGAGAATTCCCTGCTAGCACCTTCTCTGTGCCTGTTCACACTGCTTCGCAGAATCGCTTTTGTGCAGAAAACACTAACACTTGTTCAGAACGAAAGGAAACACAGAGCCCCAGATTTGCTGTTGTCCTGGAGAGCTTGCAGAGCACTGGGGAAAGGCAGGCAGAGAATTCCCTGCTAGCACCTTCTCTGTGCCTGTTCACACTGCTTCGCAGAATCGCTTTTGTGCAGAAAACACTAACACTTGTTCAGAACGAAAGAAAGCACAGAGCCCCAGATTTGCTGTTGTCCTGGAGAGCTTGCAGAGCACTGGGGAAAGGCAGGCAGAGAATTCCCTGCTAGCACCTTCTCTGTGCCTGTTCACACTGCTTCGCAGAATCGCTTTTGTGCAGAAAACACTAACACTTGTTCAGAACGAAAGGAAACACAGAGCCCCAGATTTGCTGTTGTCCTGGAGAGCTTGCAGAGCACTGGGGAAAGGCAGGCAGAGAATTCCCTGCTAGCACCTTCTCTGTGCCTGGGAAGCAGAAGTGTTCACATTGCTTCGCAGAATCGCTTTTGTGCAGAAAACAGTAACACTTGTTCAGAACAAAAGAAAGCACAGAGCCCCAGATTTTATGTTGTCCTGGAGAGCTTGCAGAGCACTGGGGAAAGGCAGGCAGAGAATTCCCTGCTAGCACCTTCTCTGTGCCTGTTCACATTGCTTCGCAGAATCGCTTTTGTGCAGAAAACAGTAACACTTGTTCAGAACGAAAGGAAGCACAGAGCCCCAGATTTTATGTTGTCCTGGAGAGGTTGCAGAGCACTGGGGAAAGGCAGGCAGAGAATTCCCTGCTAGCACCTTCTCTGTGCCTGGGAAGCAGAAGTGTTCACCTTGCTTCGCAGAATCGCTTTTGTGCAGAAAACAGTAACACTTGTTCAGAACGAAAGGAAGCACAGAGCCCCAGATTTGCTGTTGTGTTGGAGAGGCTGCAGAGCACTGGGGAAAAGCAGGCCGAGAATTCCCTGCTAGCACCTTCTCTGTGCCTGGGAAGCAGAAGTGTTCACATTGCTTCGCAGAATCGCTTTTGTGCAGAAAACACTAACACTTGTTCAGAACGAAAGAAAGCACAGAGCCCCAGATTTTATGTTGTCCTGGAGAGCTTGCAGAGCACTGGGGAAAGGCAGGCAGAGAATTCCCTGCTAGCACTTTCTCTGTGCCTGTTCACACTGCTTCGCAGAATCGCTTTTGTGCAGAAAACACTAACACTTGTTCAGAACGAAAGAAAGCACAGAGCCCCAGATTTTATGTTGTCCTGGAGAGCTTGCAGAGCACTGGGGAAAGGCAGGCAGAGAATTCCCTGCTAGCACCTTCTCTGTGCCTGTTCACATTGCTTCGCAGAATCGCTTTTGTGCAGAAAACACTAACACTTGTTCAGAACGAAAGGAAACACAGAGCCCCAGATTTGCTGTTGTCCTGGAGAGCTTGCAGAGCACTGGGGAAAGGCAGGCAGAGAATTCCCAGCTAGCACCTTCTCTGTGCCTGTTCACATTGCTTCGCAGAATCGCTTTTGTGAAGAAAAGAGTAACACTTGTTCAGAACGAAAGAAAGCACAGAGCCCCAGATTTGCTGTTGTCCTGGAGAGCTTGCAGAGCACTGAGGAAAGGCAGGCAGAGAATTCCCTGCTAGCACCTTCTCTGTGCCTGTTCACATTGCTTCGCAGAATCGCTTTTGTGCAGAAAACACTAACACTTGTTCAGAACGAAAGGAAGCACAGAGCCCCAGATTTGCTGTTGTCCTGGAGAGCTTGCAGAGCACTGGGGAAAGGCAGGCAGAGAATTCCCTGCTAGCACCTTCTCTGTGCCTGTTCACATTGCTTCGCAGAATCGCTTTTGTGCAGAAAACACTAACACTTGTTCAGAACGAAAGAAAGCACAGAGCCCCAGATTTGCTGTTGTCCTGGAGAGCTTGCAGAGCACTGGGGAAAGGCAGGCAGAGAATTCCCTGCTAGCACTTTCTCTGTGCCTGTTCACACTGCTTCGCAGAATCGCTTTTGTGCAGAAAACACTAACACTTGTTCAGAACGAAAGAAAGCACAGAGCCCCAGATTTTATGTTGTCCTGGAGAGCTTGCAGAGCACTGGGGAAAGGCAGGCAGAGAATTCCCTGCTAGCACCTTCTCTGTGCCTGTTCACATTGCTTCGCAGAATCGCTTTTGTGCAGAAAACACTAACACTTGTTCAGAACGAAAGGAAACACAGAGCCCCAGATTTGCTGTTGTCCTGGAGAGCTTGCAGAGCACTGGGGAAAGGCAGGCAGAGAATTCCCTGCTAGCACCTTCTCTGTGCCTGTTCACATTGCTTCGCAGAATCGCTTTTGTGAAGAAAACAGTAACACTTGTTCAGAACGAAAGAAAGCACAGAGCCCCAGATTTGCTGTTGTCCTGGAGAGCTTGCAGAGCACTGGGGAAAGGCAGGCAGAGAATTCCCTTGTAGCACCTTCTCTGTGCCTGTTCACATTGTTTCGCAGAATCGCTTTTGTGCAGAAAACACTAACACTTGTTCAGAACGAAAGGAAACACAGAGCCCCAGATTTGCTGTTGTCCTGGAGAGCTTGCAGAGCACTGGGGAAAGGCAGGCAGAGAATTCCCTGCTAGCACCTTCTCTGTGCCTGTTCACACTGCTTCGCAGAATCGCTTTTGTGCAGAAAACACTAACACTTGTTCAGAACGAAAGAAAGCACAGAGCCCCAGATTTGCTGTTGTCCTGGAGAGCTTGCAGAGCACTGGGGAAAGGCAGGCAGAGAATTCCCTGCTAGCACCTTCTCTGTGCCTGTTCACACTGCTTCGCAGAATCGCTTTTGTGCAGAAAACACTAACACTTGTTCAGAACGAAAGGAAACACAGAGCCCCAGATTTGCTGTTGTCCTGGAGAGCTTGCAGAGCACTGGGGAAAGGCAGGCAGAGAATTCCCTGCTAGCACCTTCTCTGTGCCTGGGAAGCAGAAATGTTCACATTGCTTCGCAGAATCGCTTTTGTGCAGAAAACAGTAACACTTGTTCAGAACGAAAGAAAGCACAGAGCCCCAGATTTTATGTTGTCCTGGAGAGCTTGCAGAGCACTGGGGAAAGGCAGGCAGAGAATTCCCTGCTAGCACCTTCTCTGTGCCTGTTCACACTGCTTCGCAGAATCGCTTTTGTGCAGAAAACACTAACACTTGTTCAGAACGAAAGAAAGCACAGAGCCCCAGATTTTATGTTGTCCTGGAGAGCTTGCAGAGCACTGGGGAAAGGCAGGCAGAGAATTCCCTGCTAGCACCTTCTCTGTGCCTGTTCACATTGCTTCGCAGAATCGCTTTTGTGCAGAAAACACTAACACTTGTTCAGAATGAAAGGAAACACAGAGCCCCAGATTTGCTGTTGTCCTGGAGAGCTTGCAGAGCACTGGGGAAAGGCAGGCAGAGAATTCCCTGCTAGCACCTTCTCTGTGCCTGTTCACATTGCTTCGCAGAATCGCTTTTGTGCAGAAAACAGTAACACTTGTTCAGAACGAAAGAAAGCACAGAGCCCCAGATTTGCTGTTGTCCTGGAGAGCTTGCAGAGCACTGGGGAAAGGCAGGCAGAGAATTCCCTGCTAGCACCTTCTCTGTGCCTGTTCACATTGCTTCGCAGAATCGCTTTTGTGCAGAAAACACTAACACTTGTTCAGAACGAAAGGAAGCACAGAGCCCCAGATTTGCTGTTGTCCTGGAGAGCTTGCAGAGCACTGGGGAAAGGCAGGCAGAGAATTCCCTGCTAGCACCTTCTCTGTGCCTGTTCACATTGCTTCGCAGAATCGCTTTTGTGCAGAAAACAGTAACACTTGTTCAGAACGAAAGAAAGCACAGAGCCCCAGATTTGCTGTTGTGTTGGAGAGACTGCAGAGCACAGGGGAAAAGCAGGCCGAGAATTCCCTGCTAGCACCTTCTCTGTGCCCGGGAAGCAGAAGTGTTCACATTGCTTCGCAGAATCGCTTTTGTGCAGAAAACAGTAACACTTGTTCAGAACGAAAGGAAGCACAGAGCCCCAGATTTTATGTTGTCCTGGAGAGGTTGCAGAGCACTGGGGAAAGGCAGGCAGAGAATTCCCTGCTAGCACCTTCTCTGTGCCTGTTCACATTGCTTCGCAGAATCGCTTTTGTGCAGAAAACACTAACACTTGTTCAGAACGAAAGGAAACACAGAGCCCCAGATTTGCTGTTGTCCTGGAGAGCTTGCAGAGCACTGGGGAAAGGCAGGCAGAGAATTCCCTGCTAGCACTTTCTCTGTGCCTGTTCACACTGCTTCGCAGAATCGCTTTTGTGCAGAAAACACTAACACTTGTTCAGAACGAAAGAAAGCACAGAGCCCCAGATTTGCTGTTGTGTTGGAGAGGTTGCAGAGCACTGGGGAAAAGCAGGCCGAGAATTCCCTGCTAGCACCTTCTCTGTGCCTGGGAAGCAGAAGTGTTCACATTGCTTCGCAGAATCGCTTTTGTGCAGAAAACACTAACACTTGTTCAGAACGAAAGAAAGCACAGAGCCCCAGATTTTATGTTGTCCTGGAGAGCTTGCAGAGCACTGGGGAAAGGCAGGCAGAGAATTCCCTGCTAGCACCTTCTCTGTGCCTGTTCACATTGCTTCGCAGAATCGCTTTTGTGCAGAAAACACTAACACTTGTTCAGAACGAAAGGAAACACAGAGCCCCAGATTTGCTGTTGTCCTGGAGAGCTTGCAGAGCACTGGGGAAAGGCAGGCAGAGAATTCCCTGCTAGCACTTTCTCTGTGCCTATTCACACTGCTTCGCAGAATCGCTTTTGTGCAGAAAACACTAACACTTGTTCAGAACGAAAGAAAGCACAGAGCCCCAGATTTTATGTTGTCCTGGAGAGCTTGCAGAGCACTGGGGAAAGGCAGGCAGAGAATTCCCTGCTAGCACCTTCTCTGTGCCTGTTCACATTGCTTCGCAGAATCGCTTTTGTGCAGAAAACACTAACACTTGTTCAGAACGAAAGGAAACACAGAGCCCCAGATTTGCTGTTGTCCTGGAGAGCTTGCAGAGCACTGGGGAAAGGCAGGCAGAGAATTCCCTGCTAGCACCTTCTCTGTGCCTGTTCACATTGCTTCGCAGAATCGCTTTTGTGAAGAAAACAGTAACACTTGTTCAGAACGAAAGAAAGCACAGAGCCCCAGATTTGCTGTTGTCCTGGAGAGCTTGCAGAGCACTGGGGAAAGGCAGGCAGAGAATTCCCTGCTAGCACCTTCTCTGTGCCTGTTCACATTGCTTCGCAGAATCGCTTTTGTGAAGAAAAGCATAACACTTGTTCAGAACGAAAGAAAGCACAGAGCCCCAGATTTGCTGTTGTCCTGGAGAGCTTGCAGAGCACTGGGGAAAGGCAGGCAGAGAATTCCCTTGTAGCACCTTCTCTGTGCCTGTTCACATTGCTTCGCAGAATCGCTTTTGTGCAGAAAACACTAACACTTGTTCAGAACGAAAGGAAGCACAGAGCCCCAGATTTGCTGTTGTCCTGGAGAGCTTGCAGAGCACTGGGGAAAGGCAGGCAGAGAATTCCCTGCTAGCACCTTCTCTGTGCCTGTTCACACTGCTTCGCAGAATCGCTTTTGTGCAGAAAACACTAACACTTGTTCAGAACGAAAGAAAGCACAGAGCCCCAGATTTTATGTTGTCCTGGAGAGCTTGCAGAGCACTGGGGAAAGGCAGGCAGAGAATTCCCTGCTAGCACCTTCTCTGTGCCTGTTCACATTGCTTCGCAGAATCGCTTTTGTGCAGAAAACACTAACACTTGTTCAGAACGAAAGGAAACACAGAGCCCCAGATTTGCTGTTGTCCTGGAGAGCTTGCAGAGCACTGGGGAAAGGCAGGCAGAGAATTCCCTGCTAGCACCTTCTCTGTGCCTGTTCACATTGCTTCGCAGAATCGCTTTTGTGAAGAAAACAGTAACACTTGTTCAGAACGAAAGAAAGCACAGAGCCCCAGATTTGCTGTTGTCCTGGAGAGCTTGCAGAGCACTGGGGAAAGGCAGGCAGAGAATTCCCTTGTAGCACCTTCTCTGTGCCTGTTCACATTGCTTCGCAGAATCGCTTTTGTGCAGAAAACACTAACACTTGTTCAGAACGAAAGAAAGCACAGAGCCCCAGATTTGCTGTTGTCCTGGAGAGCTTGCAGAGCACTGGGGAAAGGCAGGCAGAGAATTCCCTGCTAGCACCCTCTCTGTGCCTGTTCACACTGCTTCGCAGAATCGCTTTTGTGCAGAAAACACTAACACTTGTTCAGAACGAAAGGAAACACAGAGCCCCAGATTTGCTGTTGTCCTGGAGAGCTTGCAGAGCACTGGGGAAAGGCAGGCAGAGAATTCCCTGCTAGCACCTTCTCTGTGCCTGTTCACATTGCTTCGCAGAATCGCTTTTGTGCAGAAAACACTAACACTTGTTCAGAACGAAAGAAAGCACAGAGCCCCAGATTTTATGTTGTCCTGGAGAGCTTGCAGAGCACTGGGGAAAGGCAGGCAGAGAATTCCCTGCTAGCACCTTCTCTGTGCCTGTTCACATTGCTTCGCAGAATCGCTTTTGTGCAGAAAACACTAACACTTGTTCAGAACGAAAGGAAACACAGAGCCCCAGATTTGCTGTTGTCCTGGAGAGCTTGCAGAGCACTGGGGAAAGGCAGGCAGAGAATTCCCTGCTAGCACCTTCTCTGTGCCTGGGAAGCAGAAATGTTCACATTGCTTCGCAGAATCGCTTTTGTGCAGAAAACAGTAACACTTGTTCAGAACGAAAGAAAGCACAGAGCCCCAGATTTTATGTTGTCCTGGAGAGCTTGCAGAGCACTGGGGAAAGGCAGGCAGAGAATTCCCTGCTAGCACCTTCTCTGTGCCTGTTCACATTGCTTCGCAGAATCGCTTTTGTGAAGAAAAGAGTAACACTTGTTCAGAACGAAAGAAAGCACAGAGCCCCAGATTTGCTGTTGTCCTGGAGAGCTTGCAGAGCACTGGGGAAAGGCAGGCAGAGAATTCCCTGCTAGCACCTTCTCTGTGCCTGTTCACATTGCTTCGCAGAATCGCTTTTGTGCAGAAAACAGTAACACTTGTTCAGAACGAAAGAAAGCACAGAGCCCCAGATTTTATGTTGTCCTGGAGAGCTTGCAGAGCACTGGGGAAAGGCAGGCAGAGAATTCCCTTGTAGCACCTTCTCTGTGCCTGTTCACATTGCTTCGCAGAATCGCTTTTGTGCAGAAAACAGTAACACTTGTTCAGAACGAAAGGAAGCACAGAGCCCCAGATTTGCTGTTGTCCTGGAGAGGTTGCAGAGCACTGGGGAAAGGCAGGCAGAGAATTCCCTGCTAGCACCTTCTCTGTGCCTGGGAAGCAGAAGTGTTCACATTGCTTCGCAGAATCGCTTTTGTGCAGAAAACAGTAACACTTGTTCAGAACGAAAGGAAGCACAGAGCCCCAGATTTGCTGTTGTGTTGGAGAGGCTGCAGAGCACTGGGGAAAAGCAGGCCGAGAATTCTCTGCTAGCACCTTCTCTGTGCCTGGGAATCAGAAGTGTTCACCTTGCTTCGCAGAATCGCTTTTGTGCAGAAAACACTAACACTTGTTCAGAACGAAAGAAAGCACAGAACCCCAGATTTTATGTTGTCCTGGAGAGCTTGCAGAGCACTGGGGAAAGGCAGGCAGAGAATTCCCTGCTAGCACCTTCTCTGTGCCTGTTCACACTGCTTCGCAGAATCGCCTTTGTGCAGAAAACACTAACACTTGTTCAGAACGAAAGGAAACACAGAGCCCCAGATTTGCTGTTGTCCTGGAGAGCTTGCAGAGCACTGGGGAAAGGCAGGCAGAGAATTCCCTGCTAGCACCTTCTCTGTGCCTGTTCACACTGCTTCGCAGAATCGCTTTTGTGCAGAAAACACTAACACTTGTTCAGAACGAAAGAAAGCACAGAGCCCCAGATTTGCTGTTGTCCTGGAGAGCTTGCAGAGCACTGGGGAAAGGCAGGCAGAGAATTCCCTGCTAGCACCTTCTCTGTGCCTGTTCACACTGCTTCGCAGAATCGCTTTTGTGCAGAAAACACTAACACTTGTTCAGAACGAAAGGAAACACAGAGCCCCAGATTTGCTGTTGTCCTGGAGAGCTTGCAGAGCACTGGGGAAAGGCAGGCAGAGAATTCCCTGCTAGCACCTTCTCTGTGCCTGTTCACATTGCTTCGCAGAATCGCTTTTGTGAAGAAAACAGTAACACTTGTTCAGAACGAAAGGAAGCACAGAGCCCCAGATTTTATGTTGTCCTGGAGAGGTTGCAGAGCACTGGGGAAAGGCAGGCAGAGAATTCCCTTGTAGCACCTTCTCTGTGCCTGTTCACATTGCTTCGCAGAATCGCTTTTGTGCAGAAAACACTAACACTTGTTCAGAACGAAAGAAAGCACAGAGCCCCAGATTTGCTGTTGTCCTGGAGAGCTTGCAGAGCACTGGGGAAAGGCAGGCAGAGAATTCCCTGCTAGCACCTTCTCTGTGCCTGTTCACACTGCTTCGCAGAATCGCTTTTGTGCAGAAAACACTAACACTTGTTCAGAACGAAAGGAAACACAGAGCCCCAGATTTGCTGTTGTCCTGGAGAGCTTGCAGAGCACTGGGGAAAGGCAGGCAGAGAATTCCCTGCTAGCACCTTCTCTGTGCCTGTTCACATTGCTTCGCAGAATCGCTTTTGTGCAGAAAACACTAACACTTGTTCAGAACGAAAGAAAGCACAGAGCCCCAGATTTTATGTTGTCCTGGAGAGCTTGCAGAGCACTGGGGAAAGGCAGGCAGAGAATTCCCTGCTAGCACCTTCTCTGTGCCTGTTCACATTGCTTCGCAGAATCGCTTTTGTGCAGAAAACACTAACACTTGTTCAGAACGAAAGGAAACACAGAGCCCCAGATTTGCTGTTGTCCTGGAGAGCTTGCAGAGCACTGGGGAAAGGCAGGCAGAGAATTCCCTGCTAGCACCTTCTCTGTGCCTGTTCACATTGCTTCGCAGACTCGCTTTTGTGCAGAACACACTAACACTATTTCAGAACGAAAGAAAGCACAGAGCCCCAGATTTTATGTTGTCCTGGAGAGCTTGCAGAGCACTGGGGAAAGGCAGGCAGAGAATTCCCTGCTAGCACCTTCTCTGTGCCTGTTCACATTGCTTCGCAGAATCGCTTTTGTGCAGAAAACACTAACACTTGTTCAGAACGAAAGGAAACACAGAGCCCCAGATTTGCTGTTGTCCTGGAGAGCTTGCAGAGCACTGGGGAAAGGCAGGCAGAGAATTCCCTGCTAGCACCTTCTCTGTGCCTGTTCACATTGCTTCGCAGAATCGCTTTTGTGCAGAAAACAGTAACACTTGTTCAGAACGAAAGAAAGCACAGAGCCCCAGATTTTATGTTGTCCTGGAGAGCTTGCAGAGCACTGGGGAAAGGCAGGCAGAGAATTCCCTGCTAGCACCTTCTCTGTGCCTGGGAAGCAGAAGTGTTCACATTGCTTCGCAGAATCGCTTTTGTGCAGAAAACAGTAACACTTGTTCAGAACGAAAGAAAGCACAGAGCCCCAGATTTTATGTTGTCCTGGAGAGCTTGCAGAGCACTGGGGAAAGGCAGGCAGAGAATTCCCTGCTAGCACCTTCTCTGTGCCTGTTCACATTGCTTCGCAGAATTGCTTTTGTGCAGAAAACACTAACACTTGTTCAGAACGAAAGAAAGCACAGAGCCCCAGATTTGCTGTTGTCCTGGAGAGCTTGCAGAGCACTGGGGAAAGGCAGGCAGAGAATTCCCTTGTAGCACCTTCTCTGTGCCTGTTCACATTGCTTCGCAGAATCGCTTTTGTGCAGAAAACACTAACACTTGTTCAGAAGGAAAGGAAGCACAGAGCCCCAGATTTGCTGTTGTCCTGGAGAGCTTGCAGTGCACTGGGGAAAGGCAGGCAGAGAATTCCCTGCTAGCACCTTCTCTGTGCCTGTTCACATTGCTTCGCAGAATCGCTTTTGTGCAGAAAACAGTAACACTTGTTCAGAACGAAAGAAAGCACAGAGCCCCAGATTTGCTGTTGTGTTGGAGAGACTGCAGAGCACAGGGGAAAAGCAGGCCGAGAATTCCCTGCTAGCACCTTCTCTGTGCCTGGGAAGCAGAAGTGTTCACATTGCTTCGCAGAATCGCTTTTGTGCAGAAAACAGTAACACTTGTTCAGAACGAAAGAAAGCACAGAGCCCCAGATTTGCTGTTGTCCTGGAGAGCTTGCAGAGCACTGGGGAAAGGCAGGCAGAGAATTCCCTTGTAGCACCTTCTCTGTGCCTGTTCACATTGCTTCGCAGAATCGCTTTTGTGCAGAAAACAGTAACACTTGTTCAGAATGAAAGGAAGCACAGAGCCCCAGATTTTATGTTGTCCTGGAGAGGTTGCAGAGCACTGGGGAAAGGCAGGCAGAGAATTCCCTGCTAGCACCTTCTCTGTGCCTGGGAAGCAGAAGTGTTCACCTTGCTTCGCAGAATCACTTTTGTGCAGAAAACAGTAACACTTATCAGAACGAAAGGAAGCACAGAGCCCCAGATTTGCTGTTGTGTTGGAGAGGCTGCAGAGCACTGGGGAAAAGCAGGCCGAGAATTCCCTGCTAGCACCTTCTCTGTGCCTGGGAAGCAGAAGTGTTCACATTGCTTCGCAGAATCGCTTTTGTGCAGAAAACACTAACACTTGTTCAGAACGAAAGAAAGCACAGAACCCCAGATTTTATGTTGTCCTGGAGAGCTTGCAGAGCACTGGGGAAAGGCAGGCAGAGAATTCCCTGCTAGCACCTTCTCTGTGCCTGTTCACACTGCTTCGCAGAATCGCTTTTGTGCAGAAAACACTAACACTTGTTCAGAACGAAAGAAAGCACAGAGCCCCAGATTTTATGTTGTCCTGGAGAGCTTGCAGAGCACTGGGGAAAGGCAGGCAGAGAATTCCCTGCTAGCACCTTCTCTGTGCCTGTTCACATTGCTTCGCAGAATCGCTTTTGTGCAGAAAACACTAACACTTGTTCAGAAGGAAAGGAAACACAGAGCCCCAGATTTGCTGTTGTCCTGGAGAGCTTGCAGAGCACTGGGGAAAGGCAGGCAGAGAATTCCCTGCTAGCACCTTCTCTGTGCCTGGGAAGCAGAAGTGTTCACATTGCTTCGCAGAATCGCTTTTGTGCAGAAAACAGTAACACTTGTTCAGAACGAAAGAAAGCACAGAGCCCCAGATTTTATGTTGTCCTGGAGAGCTTGCAGAGCACTGGGGAAAGGCAGGCAGAGAATTCCCTGCTAGCACCTTCTCTGTGCCTGTTCACATTGCTTCGCAGACTCGCTTTTGTGCAGAACACACTAACACTTGTTCAGAACGAAAGAAAGCACAGAGCCCCAGATTTGCTGTTGTCCTGGAGAGCTTGCAGAGCAATGGGGAAAGGCAGGCAGAGAATTCCCTGCTAGCACCTTCTCTGTGCCTGTTCACACTGCTTCGCAGAATCGCTTTTGTGCAGAAAACACTAACACTTGTTCAGAACGAAAGGAAACACAGAGCCCCAGATTTGCTGTTGTCCTGGAGAGCTTGCAGAGCACTGGGGAAAGGCAGGCAGAGAATTCCCTGCTAGCACCTTCTCTGTGCCTGTTCACATTGCTTCGCAGAATCGCTTTTGTGCAGAAAACACTAACACTTGTTCAGAACGAAAGAAAGCACAGAGCCCCAGATTTTATGTTGTCCTGGAGAGCTTGCAGAGCACTGGGGAAAGGCAGGCAGAGAATTCCCTGCTAGCACCTTCTCTGTGCCTGTTCACATTGCTTCGCAGAATCGCTTTTGTGCAGAAAACACTAACACTTGTTCAGAACGAAAGGAAACACAGAGCCCCAGATTTGCTGTTGTCCTGGAGAGCTTGCAGAGCACTGGGGAAAGGCAGGCAGAGAATTCCCTGCTAGCACCTTCTCTGTGCCTGTTCACATTGCTTCGCAGACTCGCTTTTGTGCAGAACACACTAACACTTGTTCAGAACGAAAGAAAGCACAGAGCCCCAGATTTTATGTTGTCCTGGAGAGCTTGCAGAGCACTGGGGAAAGGCAGGCAGAGAATTCCCTGCTAGCACCTTCTCTGTGCCTGTTCACATTGCTTCGCAGAATCGCTTTTGTGCAGAAAACACTAACACTTGTTCAGAACGAAAGGAAACACAGAGCCCCAGATTTGCTGTTGTCCTGGAGAGCTTGCAGAGCACTGGGGAAAGGCAGGCAGAGAATTCCCTGCTAGCACCTTCTCTGTGCCTGTTCACATTGCTTCGCAGAATCGCTTTTGTGCAGAAAACACTAACACTTGTTCAGAAGGAAAGGAAGCACAGAGCCCCAGATTTTATGTTGTCCTGGAGAGGTTGCAGAGCACTGGGGAAAGGCAGGCAGAGAATTCCCTTGTAGCACCTTCTCTGTGCCTGTTCACATTGCTTCGCAGAATTCCTTTTGTGCAGAAAACAGTAACACTTGTTCAGAACGAAAGAAAGCACAGAGCCCCAGATTTTATGTTGTCCTGGAGAGCTTGCAGAGCACTGGGGAAAGGCAGGCAGAGAATTCCCTGCTAGCACCTTCTCTGTGCCTGTTCACACTGCTTCGCAGAATCGCTTTTGTGCAGAAAACACTAACACTTGTTCAGAACGAAAGGAAACACAGAGCCCCAGATTTGCTGTTGTCCTGGAGAGCTTGCAGAGCACTGGGGAAAGGCAGGCAGAGAATTCCCTGCTAGCACCTTCTCTGTGCCTGTTCACATTGCTTCGCATAATCGCTTTTGTGCAGAAAACACTAACACTTGTTCAGAACGAAAGGAAACACAGAGCCCCAGATTTGCTGTTGTCCTGGAGAGCTTGCAGAGCACTGGGGAAAGGCAGGCAGAGAATTCCCTGCTAGCACCTTCTCTGTGCCTGGGAAGCAGAAATGTTCACATTGCTTCGCAGAATCGCTTTTGTGCAGAAAACAGTAACACTTGTTCAGAACGAAAGAAAGCACAGAGCCCCAGATTTTATGTTGTCCTGGAGAGCTTGCAGAGCACTGGGGAAAGGCAGGCAGAGAATTCCCTGCTAGCACCTTCTCTGTGCCTGTTCACATTGCTTCGCAGAATCGCTTTTGTGCAGAAAACACTAACACTTGTTCAGAACGAAAGAAAGCACAGAGCCCCAGATTTGCTGTTGTCCTGGAGAGCTTGCAGAGCACTGGGGAAAGGCAGGCAGAGAATTCCCTTGTAGCACCTTCTCTGTGCCTGTTCACATTGCTTCGCAGAATCGCTTTTGTGCAGAAAACACTAACACTTGTTCAGAACGAAAGGAAACACAGAGCCCCAGATTTGCTGTTGTCCTGGAGAGCTTGCAGAGCACTGGGGAAAGGCAGGCAGAGAATTCCCTGCTAGCACCTTCTCTGTGCCTGTTCACATTGCTTCGCAGAATCGGTTTTGTGCAGAAAACAGTAACACTTCTTCAGAACGAAAGAAAGCACAGAGCCCCAGATTTGCTGTTGTGTTGGAGAGACTGCAGAGCACAGGGGAAAAGCAGGCCGAGAATTCCCTGCTAGCACCTTCTCTGTGCCTGGGAAGCAGAAATGTTCACATTGCTTCGCAGAATCGCTTTTGTGCAGAAAACACTAACACTTGTTCAGAACGAAAGAAAGCACAGAGCCCCAGATTTTATGTTGTCCTGGAGAGCTTGCAGAGCACTGGGGAAAGGCAGGCAGAGAATTCCCTTGTAGCACCTTCTCTGTGCCTGTTCACACTGCTTCGCAGAATCGCTTTTGTGCAGAAAACACTAACACTTGTTCAGAACGAAAGAAAGCACAGAGCCCCAGATTTTATGTTGTCCTGGAGAGCTTGCAGAGCACTGGGGAAAGGCAGGCAGAGAATTCCCTACTAGCACCTTCTCTGTGCCTGTTCACCTTGCTTCGCAGAATCGCTTTTGTGCAGAAAACACTAACACTTGTTCAGAAGGAAAGGAAACACAGAGCCCCAGATTTGCTGTTGTCCTGGAGAGCTTGCAGAGCACTGGGGAAAGGCAGGCAGAGAATTCCCTGCTAGCACCTTCTCTGTGCCTGGGAAGCAGAAATGTTCACATTGCTTCGCAGAATCGCTTTTGTGCAGAAAACACTAACACTTGTTCAGAACGAAAGAAAGCACAGAGCCCCAGATTTTATGTTGTCCTGGAGAGCTTGCAGAGCACTGGGGAAAGGCAGGCAGAGAATTCCCTTGTAGCACCTTCTCTGTGCCTGTTCACATTGCTTCGCAGAATCGCTTTTGTGCAGAAAACACTAACACTTGTTCAGAACGAAAGAAAGCACAGAGCCCCAGATTTTATGTTGTCCTGGAGAGCTTGCAGAGCACTGGGGAAAGGCAGGCAGAGAATTCCCTGCTAGCACCTTCTCTGTGCCTGTTCACCTTGCTTCGCAGAATCGCTTTTGTGCAGAAAACACTAACACTTGTTCAGAACGAAAGGAAGCACAGAGCCCCAGATTTGCTGTTGTCCTGGAGAGCTTGCAGAGCACTGGGGAAAGGCAGGCAGAGAATTCCCTGCTAGCACCTTCTCTGTGCCTGTTCACATTGCTTCGCAGAATCGCTTTTGTGCAGAAAACAGTAACACTTGTTCAGAACGAAAGAAAGCACAGAGCCCCAGATTTGCTGTTGTGTTGGAGAGACTGCAGAGCACAGGGGAAAAGCAGGCCGAGAATTCCCTGCTAGCACCTTCTCTGTGCCTGGGAAGCAGAAGTGTTCACATTGCTTCGCAGAATCGCTTTTGTGCAGAAAACAGTAACACTTGTTCAGAACGAAAGAAAGCACAGAGCCCCAGATTTTATGTTGTCCTGGAGAGCTTGCAGAGCACTGGGGAAAGGCAGGCAGAGAATTCCCTGCTAGCACCTTCTCTGTGCCTGTTCACACTGCTTCGCAGAATCGCTTTTGTGCAGAAAACACTAACACTTGTTCAGAACGAAAGGAAACACAGAGCCCCAGATTTGCTGTTGTCCTGGAGAGCTTGCAGAGCACTGGGGAAAGGCAGGCAGAGAATTCCCTGCTAGCACCTTCTCTGTGCCTGTTCACATTGCTTCGCAGAATCGCTTTTGTGCAGAAAACACTAACACTTGTTCAGAACGAAAGAAAGCACAGAGCCCCAGATTTTATGTTGTCCTGGAGAGCTTGCAGAGCACTGGGGAAAGGCAGGCAGAGAATTCCCTGCTAGCACCTTCTCTGTGCCTGTTCACATTGCTTCGCAGAATCGCTTTTGTGCAGAAAACACTAACACTTGTTCAGAACGAAAGAAAGCACAGAGCCCCAGATTTTATGTTGTCCTGGAGAGCTTGCAGAGCACTGGGGAAAGGCAGGCAGAGAATTCCCTGCTAGCACCTTCTCTGTGCCTGTTCACACTGCTTCGCAGAATCGCTTTTGTGCAGAAAACACTAACACTTGTTCAGAACGAAAGAAAGCACAGAGCCCCAGATTTGCTGTTGTCCTGGAGAGCTTGCAGAGCACTGGGGAAAGGCAGGCAGAGAATTCCCTGCTAGCACCTTCTCTGTGCCTGTTCACATTGCTTCGCAGAATCGCTTTTGTGCAGAAAACAGTAACACTTGTTCAGAACGAAAGAAAGCACAGAGCCCCAGATTTGCTGTTGTCCTGGAGAGCTTGCAGAGCACAGGGGAAAAGCAGGCCGAGAATTCCCTGCTAGCACCTTCTCTGTGCCTGGGAAGCAGAAGTGTTCACATTGCTTCGCAGAATCGCATTTGTGCAGAACACACTAACACTTGTTCAGAACGAAAGAAAGCACAGAGCCCCAGATTTTATGTTGTCCTGGAGAGCTTGCAGAGCACTGGGGAAAGGCAGGCAGAGAATTCCCTTGTAGCACCTTCTCTGTGCCTGTTCACATTGCTTCGCAGAATCGCTTTTGTGCAGAAAACACTAACACTTGTTCAGAACGAAAGAAAGCACAGAGCCCCAGATTTGCTGTTGTCCTGGAGAGCTTGCAGAGCACTGGGGAAAGGCAGGCAGAGAATTCCCTGCTAGCACCTTCTCTGTGCCTGGGAAGCAGAAATGTTCACATTGCTTCGCAGAATCACTTTTGTGCAGAAAACAGTAACACTTGTTCAGAACGAAAGAAAGCACAGAGCCCCAGATTTTATGTTGTCCTGGAGAGCTTGCAGAGCACTGGGGAAAGGCAGGCAGAGAATTCCCTGCTAGCACCTTCTCTGTGCCTGTTCACATTGCTTCGCAGAATCGCTTTTGTGCAGAAAACACTAACACTTGTTCAGAACGAAAGAAAGCACAGAGCCCCAGATTTGCTGTTGTCCTGGAGAGCTTGCAGAGCACTGGGGAAAGGCAGGCAGAGAATTCCCTGCTAGCACCTTCTCTGTGCCTGTTCACATTGCTTCGCAGAATCGCTTTTGTGCAGAAAACAGTAACACTTGTTCAGAACGAAAGAAAGCACAGAGCCCCAGATTTGCTGTTGTGTTGGAGAGACTGCAGAGCACAGGGGAAAAGCAGGCCGAGAATTCCCTGCTAGCACCTTCTCTGTGCCTGGGAAGCAGAAGTGTTCACATTGCTTCGCAGAATCGCTTTTGTGCAGAAAACAGTAACACTTGTTCAGAACGAAAGAAAGCACAGAGCCCCAGATTTTATGTTGTCCTGGAGAGCTTGCAGAGCACTGGGGAAAGGCAGGCAGAGAATTCCCTGCTAGCACGTTCTCTGTGCCTGTTCACATTGCTTCGCAGAATCGCTTTTGTGCAGAAAACACTAACACTTGTTCAGAACGAAAGAAAGCACAGAGCCCCAGATTTTATGTTGTCCTGGAGAGCTTGCAGAGCACTGGGGAAAGGCAGGCAGAGAATTCCCTGCTAGCACCTTCTCTGTGCCTGTTCACATTGCTTCGCAGAATCGCTTTTGTGCAGAAAACACTAACACTTGTTCAGAACGAAAGAAAGCACAGAGCCCCAGATTTGCTGTTGTCCTGGAGAGCTTGCAGAGCACTGGGGAAAGGCAGGCAGAGAATTCCCTGCTAGCACCTTCTCTGTGCCTGTTCACACTGCTTCGCAGAATCGCTTTTGTGCAGAAAACACTAACACTTGTTCAGAACGAAAGAAAGCACAGAGCCCCAGATTTTATGTTGTCCTGGAGAGCTTGCAGAGCACTGGGGAAAGGCAGGCAGAGAATTCCCTGCTAGCACCTTCTCTGTGCCTGTTCACATTGCTTCGCAGAATCGCTTTTGTGAAGAAAACAGTAACACTTGTTCAGAACGAAAGAAAGCACAGAGCCCCAGATTTGCTGTTGTCCTGGAGAGCTTGCAGAGCACTGGGGAAAGGCAGGCAGAGAATTCCCTGCTAGCACCTTCTCTGTGCCTGTTCACATTGCTTCGCAGAATCGCTTTTGTGCAGAAAACACTAACACTTGTTCAGAACGAAAGGAAGCACAGAGCCCCAGATTTGCTGTTGTCCTGGAGAGCTTGCAGAGCACTGGGGAAAGGCAGGCAGAGAATTCCCTGCTAGCACCTTCTCTGTGCCTGTGAAGCAGAAGTGTTCACATTGCTTCGCAGAATCGCTTTTGTGCAGAAAACAGTAACACTTGTTCAGAACGAAAGAAAGCACAGAGCCCCAGATTTTATGTTGTCCTGGAGAGCTTGCAGAGCACTGGGGAAAGGCAGGCAGAGAATTCCCTGCTAGCACCTTCTCTGTGCCTGGGAAGCAGAAGTGTTCACATGGCTTCGCAGAATTGCTTTTGTGCAGAAAACACTAACACTTGTTCAGAACGAAAGGAAGCACAGAGCCCCAGATTTTATGTTGTCCTGGAGAGCTTGCAGAGCACTGGGGAAAGGCAAGCACCAAATTCCCTACTAGCACCTTCTCTGTGCCTGTTCACATTGCTTCGCAGAATCGCTTTTGTGCAGAACACACTAACACTTGTTCAGAACGAAAGAAAGCACAGAGCCCCAGATTTTATGTTGTCCTGGAGAGGTTGCAGAGCACTGGGGAAAGGCAGGCAGAGAATTCCCTGCTAGCACCTTCTCTGTGCCTGTTCACATTGCTTCGCAGAATCGCTTTTGTGCAGAAAACACTAACACTTGTTCAGAACGAAAGGAAGCACAGAGCCCCAGATTTGCTGTTGTCCTGGAGAGCTTGCAGAGCACTGGGGAAAGGCAGGCAGAGAATTCCCTGCTAGCACCTTCTCTGTGCCTGTGAAGCAGAAGTGTTCACATTGCTTCGCAGAATCGCTTTTGTGCAGAAAACAGTAACACTTGTTCAGAACGAAAGAAAGCACAGAGCCCCAGATTTTATGTTGTCCTGGAGAGCTTGCAGAGCACTGGGGAAAGGCAGGCAGAGAATTCCCTGTTAGCACCTTCTCTGTGCCTGGGAAGCAGAAGTGTTCACCTTGCTTCGCAGAATTGCTTTTGTGCAGAAAACACTAACACTTGTTCAGAACGAAAGGAAGCACAGAGCCCCAGATTTTATGTTGTCCTGGAGAGCTTGCAGAGCACTGGGGAAAGGCAAGCACCAAATTCCCTACTAGCACCTTCTCTGTGCCTGTTCACATTGCTTCGCAGAATCGCTTTTGTGCAGAACACACTAACACTTGTTCAGAACGAAAGAAAGCACAGACCCCCAGATTTTATGTTGTCCTGGAGAGGTTGCAGAGCACTGGGGAAAGGCAGGCAGAGAATTCCCTGCTAGCACCTTCTCTGTGCCTGTTCACATTGCTTCGCAGAATCGCTTTTGTGCAGAAAACACTAACACTTGTTCAGAACGAAAGGAAACACAGAGCCCCAGATTTGCTGTTGTCCTGGAGAGCTTGCAGAGCACTGGGGAAAGGCAGGCAGAGAATTCCCTGCTAGCACCTTCTCTGTGCCTGGGAAGCAGAAGTGTTCACATTGCTTCGCAGAATCGCTTTTGTGCAGAAAACAGTAACACTTGTTCAGAACGAAAGAAAGCACAGAGCCCCAGATTTGCTGTTGTCCTGGAGAGCTTGCAGAGCACTGGGGAAAGGCAGGCAGAGAATTCCCTGCTAGCACCTTCTCTGTGCCTGTTCACACTGCTTCGCTTAATCGCTTTTGTGCAGAAAACACTAACACTTGTTCAGAACGAAAGGAAACACAGAGCCCCAGATTTGCTGTTGTCCTGGAGAGCTTGCAGAGCACTGGGGAAAGGCAGGCAGAGAATTCCCTGCTAGCACGTTCTCTGTGCCTGTTCACATTGCTTCGCAGAATCGCTTTTGTGCAGAAAACACTAACACTTGTTCAGAACGAAAGAAAGCACAGAGCCCCAGATTTTATGTTGTCCTGGAGAGCTTGCAGAGCACTGGGGAAAGGCAGGCAGAGAATTCCCTGCTAGCACGTTCTCTGTGCCTGTTCACATTGCTTCGCATAATCGCTTTTGTGCAGAAAACACTAACACTTGTTCAGAACGAAAGGAAACACAGAGCCCCAGATTTGCTGTTGTCCTGGAGAGCTTGCAGAGCACTGGGGAAAGGCAGGCAGAGAATTCCCTGCTAGCACCTTCTCTGTGCCTGGGAAGCAGAAATGTTCACATTGCTTCGCAGAATCACTTTTGTGCAGAAAACAGTAACACTTGTTCAGAACGAAAGAAAGCACAGAGCCCCAGATTTTATGTTGTCCTGGAGAGCTTGCAGAGCACTGGGGAAAGGCAGGCAGAGAATTCCCTGCTAGCACCTTCTCTGTGCCTGTTCACATTGCTTCGCAGAATCGCTTTTGTGCAGAAAACACTAACACTTGTTCAGAACGAAAGAAAGCACAGAGCCCCAGATTTGCTGTTGTCCTGGAGAGCTTGCAGAGCACTGGGGAAAGGCAGGCAGAGAATTCCCTTGTAGCACCTTCTCTGTGCCTGTTCACATTGCTTCGCAGAATCGCTTTTGTGCAGAAAACACTAACACTTGTTCAGAACGAAAGGAAGCACAGAGCCCCAGATTTGCTGTTGTCCTGGAGAGCTTGCAGAGCACTGGGGAAAGGCAGGCAGAGAATTCCCTGCTAGCACCTTCTCTGTGCCTGTTCACATTGCTTCGCAGAATCGCTTTTGTGCAGAAAACAGTAACACTTGTTCAGAACGAAAGAAAGCACAGAGCCCCAGATTTGCTGTTGTGTTGGAGAGACTGCAGAGCACAGGGGAAAAGCAGGCCGAGAATTCCCTGCTAGCACCTTCTCTGTGCCTGGGAAGCAGAAGTGTTCACATTGCTTCGCAGAATCGCTTTTGTGCAGAAAACAGTAACACTTGTTCAGAACGAAAGAAAGCACAGAGCCCCAGATTTTATGTTGTCCTGGAGAGCTTGCAGAGCACTGGGGAAAGGCAGGCAGAGAATTCCCTGCTAGCACCTTCTCTGTGCCTGTTCACATTGCTTCGCAGAATCGCTTTTGTGCAGAAAACAGTAACACTTGTTCAGAACGAAAGGAATCACAGAGCCCCAGATTTTATGTTGTCCTGGAGAGCTTGCAGAGCACTGGGGAAAGGCAGGCAGAGAATTCCCTTGTAGCACCTTCTCTGTGCCTGTTCACATTGCTTCGCAGAATCGCTTTTGTGCAGAAAACACTAACACTTGTTCAGAATGAAAGAAAGCACAGAGCCCCAGATTTGCTGTTGTCCTGGAGAGCTTGCAGAGCACTGGGGAAAGGCAGGCAGAGAATTCCCTTGTAGCACCTTCTCTGTGCCTGTTCACACTGCTTCGCAGAATCGCTTTTGTGCAGAAAACACTAACACTTGTTCAGAACGAAAGGAAACACAGAGCCCCAGATTTGCTGTTGTCCTGGAGAGCTTGCAGAGCACTGGGGAAAGGCAGGCAGAGAATTCCCTGCTAGCACCTTCTCTGTGCCTGTTCACATTGCTTCGCAGAATCGCTTTTGTGCAGAAAACACTAACACTTGTTCAGAACGAAAGAAAGCACAGAGCCCCAGATTTTATGTTGTCCTGGAGAGCTTGCAGAGCACTGGGGAAAGGCAGGCAGAGAATTCCCTGCTAGCACCTTCTCTGTGCCTGTTCACATTGCTTCGCAGAATCGCTTTTGTGCAGAAAACACTAACACTTGTTCAGAACGAAAGAAAGCACAGAGCCCCAGATTTGCTGTTGTCCTGGAGAGCTTGCAGAGCACTGGGGAAAGGCAGGCAGAGAATTCCCTGCTAGCACCTTCTCTGTGCCTGTTCACACTGCTTCGCAGAATCGCTTTTGTGCAGAAAACACTAACACTTGTTCAGAACGAAAGGAAACACAGAGCCCCAGATTTGCTGTTGTCCTGGAGAGCTTGCAGAGCACTGGGGAAAGGCAGGCAGAGAATTCCCTGCTAGCACCTTCTCTGTGCCTGTTCACATTGCTTCGCAGAATCGCTTTTGTGCAGAAAACAGTAACACTTGTTCAGAACGAAAGGAAGCACAGAGCCCCAGAATTGCTGTTGTCCTGGAGAGGTTGCAGAGCACTGGGGAAAGGCAGGCAGAGAATTCCCTGCTAGCACCTTCTCTGTGCCTGGGAAGCAGAAGTGTTCACATTGCTTCGCAGAATCGCTTTTGAGCAGAACACACTAACACTTGTTCAGAACGAAAGAAAGCACAGAGCCCCAGATTTTATGTAGTCCTGGACAGCTTGCAGAGCACTGGGGAAAGGCAGGCAGAGAATTCCCTGCTAGCACCTTCTCTGTGCCTGTTCACATTGCTTCGCAGAATCGCTTTTGTGCAGAAAACAGTAACACTTGTTCAGAACGAAAGAAAGCACAGAGCCCCAGATTTGCTGTTTTCCTGGAGAGCTTGCAGAGCACTGGGGAAAGGCAGGCAGAGAATTCCCTGCTAGCACCTTCTCTGTGCCTGTTCACACTGCTTCGCTTAATCGCTTTTGTGCAGAAAACACTAACACTTGTTCAGAACGAAAGGAAACACAGAGCCCCAGATTTGCTGTTGTCCTGGAGAGCTTGCAGAGCACTGGGGAAAGGCAGGCAGAGAATTCCCTGCTAGCACCTTCTCTGTGCCTGTTCACACTGCTTCGCAGAATCGCTTTTGTGCAGAAAACACTAACACTTGTTCAGAACGAAAGAAAGCACAGAGCCCCAGATTTGCTGTTGTCCTGGAGAGCTTGCAGAGCACTGGGGAAAGGCAGGCAGAGAATTCCCTGCTAGCACCTTCTCTGTGCCTGTTCACATTGCTTCGCAGACTCGCTTTTGTGCAGAACACACTAACACTTGTTCAGAACGAAAGAAAGCACAGAGCCCCAGATTTGCTGTTGTCCTGGAGAGCTTGCAGAGCACTGGGGAAAGGCAGGCAGAGAATTCCCTGCTACCACCTTCTCTGTGCCTGGGAAGCAGAAGTGTTCACATGGCTTCGCAGAATCGCTTTTGTGCAGAAAACACTAACACTTGTTCAGAACGAAAGAAAGCACAGAGCCCCAGATTTTATGTTGTCCTGGAGAGCTTGCAGAGCACTGGGGAAAGGCAGGCAGAGAATTCCCTGCTAGCACCTTCTCTGTGCCTGTTCACACTGCTTCGCAGAATCGCTTTTGTGCAGAAAACACTAACACTTGTTCAGAAGGAAAGGAAACACAGAGCCCCAGATTTGCTGTTGTCCTGGAGAGCTTGCAGAGCACTGGGGAAAGGCAGGCAGAGAATTCCCTGCTAGCACCTTCTCTGTGCCTGTTCACATTGCTTCGCAGAATCGCTTTTGTGCAGAAAACAGTAACACTTGTTCAGAACGAAAGGAAGCACAGAGCCCCAGAATTGCTGTTGTCCTGGAGAGGTTGCAGAGCACTGGGGAAAGGCAGGCAGAGAATTCCCTGCTAGCACCTTCTCTGTGCCTGGGAAGCAGAAGTGTTCACATTGCTTCGCAGAATCGCTTGTGAGCAGAACACACTAACACTTGTTCAGAACGAAAGAAAGCACAGAGCCCCAGATTTTATGTAGTCCTGGAGAGCTTGCAGAGCACTGGGGAAAGGCAGGCAGAGAATTCCCTGCTAGCACCTTCTCTGTGCCTGTTCACATTGCTTCGCAGAATCGCTTTTGTGCAGAAAACACTAACACTTGTTCAGAACGAAAGAAAGCACAGAGCCCCAGATTTGCTGTTTTCCTGGAGAGCTTGCAGAGCACTGGGGAAAGGCAGGCAGAGAATTCCCTGCTAGCACCTTCTCTGTGCCTGTTCACACTGCTTCGCTTAATCGCTTTTGTGCAGAAAACACTAACACTTGTTCAGAACGAAAGGAAACACAGAGCCCCAGATTTGCTGTTGTCCTGGAGAGCTTGCAGAGCACTGGGGAAAGGCAGGCAGAGAATTCCCTGCTAGCACCTTCTCTGTGCCTGTTCACACTGCTTCGCAGAATCGCTTTTGTGCAGAAAACACTAACACTTGTTCAGAACGAAAGAAAGCACAGAGCCCCAGATTTGCTGTTGTCCTGGAGAGCTTGCAGAGCACTGGGGAAAGGCAGGCAGAGAATTCCCTGCTAGCACCTTCTCTGTGCCTGTTCACATTGCTTCGCAGACTCGCTTTTGTGCAGAACACACTAACACTTGTTCAGAACGAAAGAAAGCACAGAGCCCCAGATTTGCTGTTGTCCTGGAGAGCTTGCAGAGCACTGGGGAAAGGCAGGCAGAGAATTCCCTGCTACCACCTTCTCTGTGCCTGGGAAGCAGAAGTGTTCACATGGCTTCGCAGAATCGCTTTTGTGCAGAAAACACTAACACTTGTTCAGAACGAAAGAAAGCACAGAGCCCCAGATTTTATGTTGTCCTGGAGAGCTTGCAGAGCACTGGGGAAAGGCAGGCAGAGAATTCCCTGCTAGCACCTTCTCTGTGCCTGTTCACACTGCTTCGCAGAATCGCTTTTGTGCAGAAAACACTAACACTTGTTCAGAAGGAAAGGAAACACAGAGCCCCAGATTTGCTGTTGTCCTGGAGAGCTTGCAGAGCACTGGGGAAAGGCAGGCAGAGAATTCCCTGCTAGCACCTTCTCTGTGCCTGTTCACATTGCTTCGCAGACTCGCTTTTGTGCAGAACACACTAACACTTGTTCAGAACGAAAGAAAGCACAGAGCCCCAGATTTGCTGTTGTCCTGGAGAGCTTGCAGAGCACTGGGGAAAGGCAGGCAGAGAATTCCCTGCTAGCACCTTCTCTGTGCCTGTTCACATTGCTTCGCAGAATCGCTTTTGTGCAGAAAACACTAACACTTGTTCAGAACGAAAGGAAACACAGAGCCCCAGATTTGCTGTTGTCCTGGAGAGCTTGCAGAGCACTGGGGAAAGGCAGGCAGAGAATTCCCTGCTAGCACCTTCTCTGTGCCTGGGAAGCAGAGGTGTTCACATTGCTTCGCAGAATCGCTTTTGTGCAGAAAACACTAACACTTGTTCAGAACGAAAGGAAGCACAGAGCCCCAGATTTTATGTTGTCCTGGAGAGCTTGCAGAGCACTGGGGAAAGGCAAGCAGCAAATTCCCTACTAGCACCTTCTCTGTGCCTGTTCACACTGCTTCGCAGAATCGCTTTTGTGCAGAACACACTAACACTTGTTCAGAACGAAAGAAAGCACAGAGCCCCAGATTTTATGTTGTCCTGGAGAGCTTGCAGAGCACTGGGGAAAGGCAGGCAGAGAATTCCCTGCTAGCACCTTCTCTGTGCCTGTTCACATTGCTTCGCAGACTCGCTTTTGTGCAGAACACACTAACACTTGTTCAGAACAAAAGAAAGCACAGAGCCCCAGATTTTATGTTGTCCTGGAGAGCTTGCAGAGCACTGGGGAAAGGCAGGCAGAGAATTCCCTGCTAGCACCTTCTCTGTGCCTGTTCACATTGCTTCGCAGAATCGCTTTTGTGCAGAAAACAGTAACACTTGTTCAGAACGAAAGAAAGCACAGAGCCCCAGATTTGCTGTTGTCCTGGAGAGCTTGCAGAGCACTGGGGAAAGGCAGGCAGAGAATTCCCTGCTAGCACCTTCTCTGTGCCTGTTCACACTGCTTCGCAGAATCGCTTTTGTGCAGAAAACACTAACACTTGTTCAGAAGGAAAGGAAACACAGAGCCCCAGATTTGCTGTTGTCCTGGAGAGCTTGCAGAGCACTGGGGAAAGGCAGGCAGAGAATTCCCTGCTAGCACCTTCTCTGTGCCTGTTCACATTGCTTCGCAGAATCGCTTTTGTGCAGAAAACAGTAACACTTGTTCAGAACGAAAGGAAGCACAGAGCCCCAGAATTGCTGTTGTCCTGGAGAGGTTGCAGAGCACTGGGGAAAGGCAGGCAGAGAATTCCCTGCTAGCACCTTCTCTGTGCCTGGGAAGCAGAAGTGTTCACATTGCTTCGCAGAATCGCTTTTGAGCAGAACACACTAACACTTGTTCAGAACGAAAGAAAGCACAGAGCCCCAGATTTTATGTAGTCCTGGACAGCTTGCAGAGCACTGGGGAAAGGCAGGCAGAGAATTCCCTGCTAGCACCTTCTCTGTGCCTGTTCACATTGCTTCGCAGAATCGCTTTTGTGCAGAAAACACTAACACTTGTTCAGAACGAAAGAAAGCACAGAGCCCCAGATTTGCTGTTTTCCTGGAGAGCTTGCAGAGCACTGGGGAAAGGCAGGCAGAGAATTCCCTGCTAGCACCTTCTCTGTGCCTGTTCACACTGCTTCGCTTAATCGCTTTTGTGCAGAAAACACTAACACTTGTTCAGAACGAAAGGAAACACAGAGCCCCAGATTTGCTGTTGTCCTGGAGAGCTTGCAGAGCACTGGGGAAAGGCAGGCAGAGAATTCCCTGCTAGCACCTTCTCTGTGCCTGTTCACACTGCTTCGCAGAATCGCTTTTGTGCAGAAAACACTAACACTTGTTCAGAACGAAAGAAAGCACAGAGCCCCAGATTTGCTGTTGTCCTGGAGAGCTTGCAGAGCACTGGGGAAAGGCAGGCAGAGAATTCCCTGCTAGCACCTTCTCTGTGCCTGTTCACATTGCTTCGCAGACTCGCTTTTGTGCAGAACACACTAACACTTGTTCAGAACGAAAGAAAGCACAGAGCCCCAGATTTGCTGTTGTCCTGGAGAGCTTGCAGAGCACTGGGGAAAGGCAGGCAGAGAATTCCCTGCTACCACCTTCTCTGTGCCTGGGAAGCAGAAGTGTTCACATTGCTTCGCAGAATCGCTTTTGAGCAGAACACACTAACACTTGTTCAGAACGAAAGAAAGCACAGAGCCCCAGATTTTATGTTGTCCTGGAGAGCTTGCAGAGCACTGGGGAAAGGCAGGCAGAGAATTCCCTGCTAGCACCTTCTCTGTGCCTGTTCACACTGCTTCGCAGAATCGCTTTTGTGCAGAAAACACTAACACTTGTTCAGAAGGAAAGGAAACACAGAGCCCCAGATTTGCTGTTGTCCTGGAGAGCTTGCAGAGCACTGGGGAAAGGCAGGCAGAGAATTCCCTGCTAGCACCTTCTCTGTGCCTGTTCACATTGCTTCGCAGAATCGCTTTTGTGCAGAAAACAGTAACACTTGTTCAGAACGAAAGGAAGCACAGAGCCCCAGAATTGCTGTTGTCCTGGAGAGGTTGCAGAGCACTGGGGAAAGGCAGGCAGAGAATTCCCTGCTAGCACCTTCTCTGTGCCTGGGAAGCAGAAGTGTTCACATTGCTTCGCAGAATCGCTTTTGAGCAGAACACACTAACACTTGTTCAGAACGAAAGAAAGCACAGAGCCCCAGATTTTATGTAGTCCTGGAGAGCTTGCAGAGCACTGGGGAAAGGCAGGCAGAGAATTCCCTGCTAGCACCTTCTCTGTGCCTGTTCACATTGCTTCGCAGAATCGCTTTTGTGCAGAAAACACTAACACTTGTTCAGAACGAAAGGAAGCACAGAGCCCCAGATTTGCTGTTGTCCTGGAGAGCTTGCAGAGCACTGGGGAAAGGCAGGCAGAGAATTCCCTGCTAGCACCTTCTCTGTGCCTGTTCACACTGCTTCGCAGAATCGCTTTTGTGCAGAAAACACTAACACTTGTTCAGAACGAAAGAAAGCACAGAGCCCCAGATTTGCTGTTGTCCTGCAGAGCTTGCAGAGCACTGGGGAAAGGCAGGCAGAGAATTCCCTGCTAGCACCTTCTCTGTGCCTGTTCACACTGCTTCGCAGAATCGCTTTTGTGCAGAAAACACTAACACTTGTTCAGAACGAAAGAAAGCACAGAGCCCCAGATTTGCTGTTGTCCTGGAGAGCTTGCAGAGCACTGGGGAAAGGCAGGCAGAGAATTCCCTGCTAGCACCTTCTCTGTGCCTGTTCACATTGCTTCGCAGACTCGCTTTTGTGCAGAACACACTAACACTTGTTCAGAACGAAAGAAAGCACAGAGCCCCAGATTTGCTGTTGTCCTGGAGAGCTTGCAGAGCACTGGGGAAAGGCAGGCAGAGAATTCCCTGCTACCACCTTCTCTGTGCCTGGGAAGCAGAAGTGTTCACATGGCTTCGCAGAATCGCTTTTGTGCAGAAAACACTAACACTTGTTCAGAACGAAAGAAAGCACAGAGCCCCAGATTTTATGTTGTCCTGGAGAGCTTGCAGAGCACTGGGGAAAGGCAGGCAGAGAATTCCCTGCTAGCACCTTCTCTGTGCCTGTTCACACTGCTTCGCAGAATCGCTTTTGTGCAGAAAACACTAACACTTGTTCAGAAGGAAAGGAAACACAGAGCCCCAGATTTGCTGTTGTCCTGGAGAGCTTGCAGAGCACTGGGGAAAGGCAGGCAGAGAATTCCCTGCTAGCACCTTCTCTGTGCCTGTTCACATTGCTTCGCAGACTCGCTTTTGTGCAGAACACACTAACACTTGTTCAGAACGAAAGAAAGCACAGAGCCCCAGATTTGCTGTTGTCCTGGAGAGCTTGCAGAGCACTGGGGAAAGGCAGGCAGAGAATTCCCTGCTAGCACCTTCTCTGTGCCTGGGAAGCAGAAATGTTCACATTGCTTCGCAGAATCGCTTTTGTGCAGAAAACACTAACACTTGTTCAGAACGAAAGAAAGCACAGAGCCCCAGTTTTTATGTTGTCCTGGAGAGCTTGCAGAGCACTGGGGAAAGGCAGGCAGAGAATTCCCTGCTAGCACCTTCTCTGTGCCTGTTCACACTGCTTCGCAAACTCGCTTTTGTGCAGAAAACACTAACACTTGTTCAGAACGAAAGAAAGCACAGAGCCCCAGATTTGCTGTTGTCCTGGAGAGCTTGCAGAGCACTGGGGAAAGGCAGGCAAAGAATTCCCTGCTAGCACCTTCTCTGTGCCTGTTCACACTGCTTCGCAGAATCGCTTTTGTGCAGAAAACACTAACACTTGTTCAGAACGAAAGGAAACACAGAGCCCCAGATTTTATGTTGTCCTGGAGAGCTTGCAGAGCACTGGGGAAAGGCAGGCAGAGAATTCCCTGCTAGCACCTTCTCTGTGCCTGTTCACATTGCTTCGCAGACTCGCTTTTGTGCAGAACACACTAACACTTGTTCAGAACGAAAGAAAGCACAGAGCCCCAGATTTGCTGTTTTCCTGGAGAGCTTGCAGAGCACTGGGGAAAGGCAGGCAGAGAATTCCCTGCTAGCACCTTCTCTGTGCCTGTTCACACTGCTTCGCAGAATCGCTTTTGTGCAGAAAACACTAACACTTGTTCAGAACGAAAGGAAACACAGAGCCCCAGATTTGCTGTTGTCCTGGAGAGCTTGCAGAGCACTGGGGAAAGGCAGGCAGAGAATTCCCTGCTAGCACCTTCTCTGTGCCTGTGAAGCAGAAGTGTTCACATTGCTTCGCAGAATCGCTTTTGTGCAGAAAACAGTAACACTTGTTCAGAACGAAAGAGAGCACAGAGCCCCAGATTTTATGTTGTCCTGGAGAGCTTGCAGAGCACTAGGGAAAGGCAGGCAGAGAATTCCCTGTTAGCACCTTCTCTGTGCCTGGGAAGCAGAAGTGTTCACCTTGCTTCGCAGAATCGCTTTTGTGCAGAAAACACTAACACTTGTTCAGAACGAAAGGAAGCACAGAGCCCCAGATTTTATGTTGTCCTGGAGAGCTTGCAGAGCACTGGGGAAAGGCAAGCAGCAAATTCCCTACTAGCACCTTCTCTGTGCCTGTTCACACTGCTTCGCAGAATCGCTTTTGTGCAGAACACACTAACACTTGTTCAGAACGAAAGAAAGCACAGAGCCCCAGATTTTATGTTGTCCTGGAGAGCTTGCAGAGCACTGGGGAAAGGCAGGCAGAGAATTCCCTGCTAGCACCTTCTCTGTGCCTGTTCACATTGCTTCGCAGACTCGCTTTTGTGCAGAACACACTAACACTTGTTCAGAACAAAAGAAAGCACAGAGCCCCAGATTTTATGTTGTCCTGGAGAGCTTGCAGAGCACTGGGGAAAGGCAGGCAGAGAATTCCCTGCTAGCACCTTCTCTGTGCCTGTTCACATTGCTTCGCAGAATCGCTTTTGTGCAGAAAACAGTAACACTTGTTCAGAACGAAAGAAAGCACAGAGCCCCAGATTTGCTGTTGTCCTGGAGAGCTTGCAGAGCACTGGGGAAAGGCAGGCAGAGAATTCCCTGCTAGCACCTTCTCTGTGCCTGTTCACACTGCTTCGCAGAATCGCTTTTGTGCAGAAAACACTAACACTTGTTCAGAACGAAAGGAAACACAGAGCCCCAGATTTGCTGTTGTCCTGGAGAGCTTGCAGAGCACTGGGGAAAGGCAGGCAGAGAATTCCCTGCTAGCACCTTCTCTGTGCCTGTTCACATTGCTTCGCAGAATCGCTTTTGTGCAGAAAACAGTAACACTTGTTCAGAACGAAAGGAAGCACAGAGCCCCAGAATTGCTGTTGTCCTGGAGAGGTTGCAGAGCACTGGGGAAAGGCAGGCAGAGAATTCCCTGCTAGCACCTTCTCTGTGCCTGGGAAGCAGAAGTGTTCACATTGCTTCGCAGAATCGCTTTTGAGCAGAACACACTAACACTTGTTCAGAACGAAAGAAAGCACAGAGCCCCAGATTTTATGTAGTCCTGGACAGCTTGCAGAGCACTGGGGAAAGGCAGGCAGAGAATTCCCTGCTAGCACCTTCTCTGTGCCTGTTCACATTGCTTCGCAGAATCGCTTTTGTGCAGAAAACAGTAACACTTGTTCAGAACGAAAGAAAGCACAGAGCCCCAGATTTGCTGTTGTCCTGGAGAGGTTGCAGAGCACTGGGGAAAGGCAGGCAGAGAATTCCCTGCTAGCACCTTCTCTGTGCCTGTTCACACTGCTTCGCTTAATCGCTTTTGTGCAGAAAACACTAACACTTGTTCAGAACGAAAGGAAACACAGAGCCCCAGATTTGCTGTTGTCCTGGAGAGCTTGCAGAGCACTGGGGAAAGGCAGGCAGAGAATTCCCTGCTAGCACCTTCTCTGTGCCTGTTCACACTGCTTCGCAGAATCGCTTTTGTGCAGAAAACACTAACACTTGTTCAGAACGAAAGAAAGCACAGAGCCCCAGATTTGCTGTTGTCCTGGAGAGCTTGCAGAGCACTGGGGAAAGGCAGGCAGAGAATTCCCTGCTAGCACCTTCTCTGTGCCTGTTCACATTGCTTCGCAGACTCGCTTTTGTGCAGAACACACTAACACTTGTTCAGAACGAAAGAAAGCACAGAGCCCCAGATTTGCTGTTGTCCTGGAGAGCTTGCAGAGCACTGGGGAAAGGCAGGCAGAGAATTCCCTGCTACCACCTTCTCTGTGCCTGGGAAGCAGAAGTGTTCACATGGCTTCGCAGAATCGCTTTTGTGCAGAAAACACTAACACTTGTTCAGAACGAAAGAAAGCACAGAGCCCCAGATTTTATGTTTTCCTGGAGAGCTTGCAGAGCACTGGGGAAAGGCAGGCAGAGAATTCCCTGCTAGCACCTTCTCTGTGCCTGTTCACACTGCTTCGCAGAATCGCTTTTGTGCAGAAAACACTAACACTTGTTCAGAAGGAAAGGAAACACAGAGCCCCAGATTTGCTGTTGTCCTGGAGAGCTTGCAGAGCACTGGGGAAAGGCAGGCAGAGAATTCCCTGCTAGCACCTTCTCTGTGCCTGTTCACATTGCTTCGCAGAATCGCTTTTGTGCAGAAAACAGTAACACTTGTTCAGAACGAAAGGAAGCACAGAGCCCCAGAATTGCTGTTGTCCTGGAGAGGTTGCAGAGCACTGGGGAAAGGCAGGCAGAGAATTCCCTGCTAGCACCTTCTCTGTGCCTGGGAAGCAGAAGTGTTCACATTGCTTCGCAGAATCGCTTGTGAGCAGAACACACTAACACTTGTTCAGAACGAAAGAAAGCACAGAGCCCCAGATTTTATGTAGTCCTGGAGAGCTTGCAGAGCACTGGGGAAAGGCAGGCAGAGAATTCCCTGCTAGCACCTTCTCTGTGCCTGTTCACATTGCTTCGCAGAATCGCTTTTGTGCAGAAAACACTAACACTTGTTCAGAACGAAAGAAAGCACAGAGCCCCAGATTTGCTGTTTTCCTGGAGAGCTTGCAGAGCACTGGGGAAAGGCAGGCAGAGAATTCCCTGCTAGCACCTTCTCTGTGCCTGTTCACACTGCTTCGCTTAATCGCTTTTGTGCAGAAAACACTAACACTTGTTCAGAACGAAAGGAAACACAGAGCCCCAGATTTGCTGTTGTCCTGGAGAGCTTGCAGAGCACTGGGGAAAGGCAGGCAGAGAATTCCCTGCTAGCACCTTCTCTGTGCCTGTTCACACTGCTTCGCAGAATCGCTTTTGTGCAGGAAACACTAACACTTGTTCAGAACGAAAGAAAGCACAGAGCCCCAGATTTGCTGTTGTCCTGGAGAGCTTGCAGAGCACTGGGGAAAGGCAGGCAGAGAATTCCCTGCTAGCACCTTCTCTGTGCCTGTTCACATTGCTTCGCAGACTCGCTTTTGTGCAGAACACACTAACACTTGTTCAGAACGAAAGAAAGCACAGAGCCCCAGATTTGCTGTTGTCCTGGAGAGCTTGCAGAGCACTGGGGAAAGGCAGGCAGAGAATTCCCTGCTACCACCTTCTCTGTGCCTGGGAAGCAGAAGTGTTCACATGGCTTCGCAGAATCGCTTTTGTGCAGAAAACACTAACACTTGTTCAGAACGAAAGAAAGCACAGAGCCCCAGATTTTATGTTGTCCTGGAGAGCTTGCAGAGCACTGGGGAAAGGCAGGCAGAGAATTCCCTGCTAGCACCTTCTCTGTGCCTGTTCACACTGCTTCGCAGAATCGCTTTTGTGCAGAAAACACTAACACTTGTTCAGAAGGAAAGGAAACACAGAGCCCCAGATTTGCTGTTGTCCTGGAGAGCTTGCAGAGCACTGGGGAAAGGCAGGCAGAGAATTCCCTGCTAGCACCTTCTCTGTGCCTGTTCACATTGCTTCGCAGACTCGCTTTTGTGCAGAACACACTAACACTTGTTCAGAACGAAAGAAAGCACAGAGCCCCAGATTTGCTGTTGTCCTGGAGAGCTTGCAGAGCACTGGGGAAAGGCAGGCAGAGAATTCCCTGCTAGCACCTTCTCTGTGCCTGTTCACATTGCTTCGCAGAATCGCTTTTGTGCAGAAAACACTAACACTTGTTCAGAACGAAAGGAAACACAGAGCCCCAGATTTGCTGTTGTCCTGGAGAGCTTGCAGAGCACTGGGGAAAGGCAGGCAGAGAATTCCCTGCTAGCACCTTCTCTGTGCCTGGGAAGCAGAGGTGTTCACATTGCTTCGCAGAATCGCTTTTGTGCAGAAAACACTAACACTTGTTCAGAACGAAAGGAAGCACAGAGCCCCAGATTTTATGTTGTCCTGGAGAGCTTGCAGAGCACTGTGGAAAGGCAAGCATCAAATTCCCTACTAGCACCTTCTCTGTGCCTGTTCACACTGCTTCGCAGAATCGCTTTTGTGCAGAACACACTAACACTTGTTCAGAACGAAAGAAAGCACAGAGCCCCAGATTTTATGTTGTCCTGGAGAGCTTGCAGAGCACTGGGGAAAGGCAGGCAGAGAATTCCCTGCTAGCACCTTCTCTGTGCCTGTTCACATTGCTTCGCAGACTCGCTTTTGTGCAGAACACACTAACACTTGTTCAGAACAAAAGAAAGCACAGAGCCCCAGATTTTATGTTGTCCTGGAGAGCTTGCAGAGCACTGGGGAAAGGCAGGCAGAGAATTCCCTGCTAGCACCTTCTCTGTGCCTGTTCACATTGCTTCGCAGAATCGCTTTTGTGCAGAAAACAGTAACACTTGTTCAGAACGAAAGAAAGCACAGAGCCCCAGATTTGCTGTTGTCCTGGAGAGCTTGCAGAGCACTGGGGAAAGGCAGGCAGAGAATTCCCTGCTAGCACCTTCTCTGTGCCTGTTCACACTGCTTCGCAGAATCGCTTTTGTGCAGAAAACACTAACACTTGTTCAGAACGAAAGGAAACACAGAGCCCCAGATTTGCTGTTGTCCTGGAGAGCTTGCAGAGCACTGGGGAAAGGCAGGCAGAGAATTCCCTGCTAGCACCTTCTCTGTGCCTGTTCACATTGCTTCGCAGAATCGCTTTTGTGCAGAAAACAGTAACACTTGTTCAGAACGAAAGGAAGCACAGAGCCCCAGAATTGCTGTTGTCCTGGAGAGGTTGCAGAGCACTGGGGAAAGGCAGGCAGAGAATTCCCTGCTAGCACCTTCTCTGTGCCTGGGAAGCAGAAGTGTTCACATTGCTTCGCAGAATCGCTTTTGAGCAGAACACACTAACACTTGTTCAGAACGAAAGAAAGCACAGAGCCCCAGATTTTATGTAGTCCTGGACAGCTTGCAGAGCACTGGGGAAAGGCAGGCAGAGAATTCCCTGCTAGCACCTTCTCTGTGCCTGTTCACATTGCTTCGCAGAATCGCTTTTGTGCAGAAAACACTAACACTTGTTCAGAACGAAAGAAAGCACAGAGCCCCAGATTTGCTGTTTTCCTGGAGAGCTTGCAGAGCACTGGGGAAAGGCAGGCAGAGAATTCCCTGCTAGCACCTTCTCTGTGCCTGTTCACACTGCTTCGCTTAATCGCTTTTGTGCAGAAAACACTAACACTTGTTCAGAACGAAAGGAAACACAGAGCCCCAGATTTGCTGTTGTCCTGGAGAGCTTGCAGAGCACTGGGGAAAGGCAGGCAGAGAATTCCCTGCTAGCACCTTCTCTGTGCCTGTTCACACTGCTTCGCAGAATCGCTTTTGTGCAGAAAACACTAACACTTGTTCAGAACGAAAGAAAGCACAGAGCCCCAGATTTGCTGTTGTCCTGGAGAGCTTGCAGAGCACTGGGGAAAGGCAGGCAGAGAATTCCCTGCTAGCACCTTCTCTGTGCCTGTTCACATTGCTTCGCAGACTCGCTTTTGTGCAGAACACACTAACACTTGTTCAGAACGAAAGAAAGCACAGAGCCCCAGATTTGCTGTTGTCCTGGAGAGCTTGCAGAGCACTGGGGAAAGGCAGGCAGAGAATTCCCTGCTACCACCTTCTCTGTGCCTGGGAAGCAGAAGTGTTCACATGGCTTCGCAGAATCGCTTTTGTGCAGAAAACACTAACACTTGTTCAGAACGAAAGAAAGCACAGAGCCCCAGATTTTATGTTGTCCTGGAGAGCTTGCAGAGCACTGGGGAAAGGCAGGCAGAGAATTCCCTGCTAGCACCTTCTCTGTGCCTGTTCACACTGCTTCGCAGAATCGCTTTTGTGCAGAAAACACTAACACTTGTTCAGAAGGAAAGGAAACACAGAGCCCCAGATTTGCTGTTGTCCTGGAGAGCTTGCAGAGCACTGGGGAAAGGCAGGCAGAGAATTCCCTGCTAGCACCTTCTCTGTGCCTGTTCACATTGCTTCGCAGAATCGCTTTTGTGCAGAAAACAGTAACACTTGTTCAGAACGAAAGGAAGCACAGAGCCCCAGAATTGCTGTTGTCCTGGAGAGGTTGCAGAGCACTGGGGAAAGGCAGGCAGAGAATTCCCTGCTAGCACCTTCTCTGTGCCTGGGAAGCAGAAGTGTTCACATTGCTTCGCAGAATCGCTTTTGAGCAGAACACACTAACACTTGTTCAGAACGAAAGAAAGCACAGAGCCCCAGATTTTATGTAGTCCTGGAGAGCTTGCAGAGCACTGGGGAAAGGCAGGCAGAGAATTCCCTGCTAGCACCTTCTCTGTGCCTGTTCACATTGCTTCGCAGAATCGCTTTTGTGCAGAAAACACTAACACTTGTTCAGAACGAAAGGAAGCACAGAGCCCCAGATTTGCTGTTGTCCTGGAGAGCTTGCAGAGCACTGGGGAAAGGCAGGCAGAGAATTCCCTGCTAGCACCTTCTCTGTGCCTGTTCACACTGCTTCGCTTAATCGCTTTTGTGCAGAAAACACTAACACTTGTTCAGAACGAAAGGAAACACAGAGCCCCAGATTTGCTGTTGTCCTGGAGAGCTTGCAGAGCACTGGGGAAAGGCAGGCAGAGAATTCCCTGCTAGCACCTTCTCTGTGCCTGTTCACACTGCTTCGCAGAATCGCTTTTGTGCAGAAAACACTAACACTTGTTCAGAACGAAAGAAAGCACAGAGCCCCAGATTTGCTGTTGTCCTGGAGAGCTTGCAGAGCACTGGGGAAAGGCAGGCAGAGAATTCCCTGCTAGCACCTTCTCTGTGCCTGTTCACATTGCTTCGCAGACTCGCTTTTGTGCAGAACACACTAACACTTGTTCAGAACGAAAGAAAGCACAGAGCCCCAGATTTGCTGTTGTCCTGGAGAGCTTGCAGAGCACTGGGGAAAGGCAGGCAGAGAATTCCCTGCTACCACCTTCTCTGTGCCTGGGAAGCAGAAGTGTTCACATGGCTTCGCAGAATCGCTTTTGTGCAGAAAACACTAACACTTGTTCAGAACGAAAGAAAGCACAGAGCCCCAGATTTTATGTTGTCCTGGAGAGCTTGCAGAGCACTGGGGAAAGGCAGGCAGAGAATTCCCTGCTAGCACCTTCTCTGTGCCTGTTCACACTGCTTCGCAGAATCGCTTTTGTGCAGAAAACACTAACACTTGTTCAGAAGGAAAGGAAACACAGAGCCCCAGATTTGCTGTTGTCCTGGAGAGCTTGCAGAGCACTGGGGAAAGGCAGGCAGAGAATTCCCTGCTAGCACCTTCTCTGTGCCTGTTCACATTGCTTCGCAGAATCGCTTTTGTGCAGAAAACAGTAACACTTGTTCAGAACGAAAGGAAGCACAGAGCCCCAGAATTGCTGTTGTCCTGGAGAGGTTGCAGAGCACTGGGGAAAGGCAGGCAGAGAATTCCCTGCTAGCACCTTCTCTGTGCCTGGGAAGCAGAAGTGTTCACATTGCTTCGCAGAATCGCTTTTGAGCAGAACACACTAACACTTGTTCAGAACGAAAGAAAGCACAGAGCCCCAGATTTTATGTAGTCCTGGAGAGCTTGCAGAGCACTGGGGAAAGGCAGGCAGAGAATTCCCTGCTAGCACCTTCTCTGTGCCTGTTCACATTGCTTCGCAGAATCGCTTTTGTGCAGAAAACACTAACACTTGTTCAGAACGAAAGGAAGCACAGAGCCCCAGATTTGCTGTTGTCCTGGAGAGCTTGCAGAGCACTGGGGAAAGGCAGGCAGAGAATTCCCTGCTAGCACCTTCTCTGTGCCTGTTCACACTGCTTCGCTTAATCGCTTTTGTGCAGAAAACACTAACACTTGTTCAGAACGAAAGGAAACACAGAGCCCCAGATTTGCTGTTGTCCTGGAGAGCTTGCAGAGCACTGGGGAAAGGCAGGCAGAGAATTCCCTGCTAGCACCTTCTCTGTGCCTGTTCACACTGCTTCGCAGAATCGCTTTTGTGCAGAAAACACTAACACTTGTTCAGAACGAAAGAAAGCACAGAGCCCCAGATTTGCTGTTGTCCTGGAGAGCTTGCAGAGCACTGGGGAAAGGCAGGCAGAGAATTCCCTGCTAGCACCTTCTCTGTGCCTGTTCACATTGCTTCGCAGACTCGCTTTTGTGCAGAACACACTAACACTTGTTCAGAACGAAAGAAAGCACAGAGCCCCAGATTTGCTGTTGTCCTGGAGAGCTTGCAGAGCACTGGGGAAAGGCAGGCAGAGAATTCCCTGCTACCACCTTCTCTGTGCCTGGGAAGCAGAAGTGTTCACATGGCTTCGCAGAATCGCTTTTGTGCAGAAAACACTAACACTTGTTCAGAACGAAAGAAAGCACAGAGCCCCAGATTTTATGTTGTCCTGGAGAGCTTGCAGAGCACTGGGGAAAGGCAGGCAGAGAATTCCCTGCTAGCACCTTCTCTGTGCCTGTTCACACTGCTTCGCAGAATCGCTTTTGTGCAGAAAACACTAACACTTGTTCAGAAGGAAAGGAAACACAGAGCCCCAGATTTGCTGTTGTCCTGGAGAGCTTGCAGAGCACTGGGGAAAGGCAGGCAGAGAATTCCCTGCTAGCACCTTCTCTGTGCCTGTTCACATTGCTTCGCAGAATCGCTTTTGTGCAGAAAACAGTAACACTTGTTCAGAACGAAAGGAAGCACAGAGCCCCAGAATTGCTGTTGTCCTGGAGAGGTTGCAGAGCACTGGGGAAAGGCAGGCAGAGAATTCCCTGCTAGCACCTTCTCTGTGCCTGGGAAGCAGAAGTGTTCACATTGCTTCGCAGAATCGCTTTTGAGCAGAACACACTAACACTTGTTCAGAACGAAAGAAAGCACAGAGCCCCAGATTTTATGTAGTCCTGGAGAGCTTGCAGAGCACTGGGGAAAGGCAGGCAGAGAATTCCCTGCTAGCACCTTCTCTGTGCCTGTTCACATTGCTTCGCAGAATCGCTTTTGTGCAGAAAACACTAACACTTGTTCAGAACGAAAGGAAGCACAGAGCCCCAGATTTGCTGTTGTCCTGGAGAGCTTGCAGAGCACTGGGGAAAGGCAGGCAGAGAATTCCCTGCTAGCACCTTCTCTGTGCCTGTTCACACTGCTTCGCTTAATCGCTTTTGTGCAGAAAACACTAACACTTGTTCAGAACGAAAGGAAACACAGAGCCCCAGATTTGCTGTTGTCCTGGAGAGCTTGCAGAGCACTGGGGAAAGGCAGGCAGAGAATTCCCTGCTAGCACCTTCTCTGTGCCTGTTCACACTGCTTCGCAGAATCGCTTTTGTGCAGAAAACACTAACACTTGTTCAGAACGAAAGAAAGCACAGAGCCCCAGATTTGCTGTTGTCCTGGAGAGCTTGCAGAGCACTGGGGAAAGGCAGGCAGAGAATTCCCTGCTAGCACCTTCTCTGTGCCTGTTCACATTGCTTCGCAGACTCGCTTTTGTGCAGAACACACTAACACTTGTTCAGAACGAAAGAAAGCACAGAGCCCCAGATTTGCTGTTGTCCTGGAGAGCTTGCAGAGCACTGGGGAAAGGCAGGCAGAGAATTCCCTGCTACCACCTTCTCTGTGCCTGGGAAGCAGAAGTGTTCACATGGCTTCGCAGAATCGCTTTTGTGCAGAAAACACTAACACTTGTTCAGAACGAAAGAAAGCACAGAGCCCCAGATTTTATGTTGTCCTGGAGAGCTTGCAGAGCACTGGGGAAAGGCAGGCAGAGAATTCCCTGCTAGCACCTTCTCTGTGCCTGTTCACACTGCTTCGCAGAATCGCTTTTGTGCAGAAAACACTAACACTTGTTCAGAAGGAAAGGAAACACAGAGCCCCAGATTTGCTGTTGTCCTGGAGAGCTTGCAGAGCACTGGGGAAAGGCAGGCAGAGAATTCCCTGCTAGCACCTTCTCTGTGCCTGTTCACATTGCTTCGCAGACTCGCTTTTGTGCAGAACACACTAACACTTGTTCAGAACGAAAGAAAGCACAGAGCCCCAGATTTGCTGTTGTCCTGGAGAGCTTGCAGAGCACTGGGGAAAGGCAGGCAGAGAATTCCCTGCTAGCACCTTCTCTGTGCCTGGGAAGCAGAAGTGTTCTCATTGCTTCGCAGAATCGCTTTTGTGCAGAAAGCATTAACACTTGTTCAGAACGAAAGAAAGCACAGAGCCCCAGTTTTTATGTTGTCCTGGAGAGCTTGCAGAGCACTGGGGAAAGGCAGGCAGAGAATTCCCTGCTAGCACCTTCTCTGTGCCTGTTCACACTGCTTCGCAAACTCGCTTTTGTGCAGAAAACACTAACACTTGTTCAGAACGAAAGAAAGCACAGAGCCCCAGATTTGCTGTTGTCCTGGAGAGCTTGCAGAGCACTGGGGAAAGGCAGGCAAAGAATTCCCTGCTAGCACCTTCTCTGTGCCTGTTCACACTGCTTCGCAGAATCGCTTTTGTGCAGAAAACACTAACACTTGTTCAGAACGAAAGGAAACACAGAGCCCCAGATTTTATGTTGTCCTGGAGAGCTTGCAGAGCACTGGGGAAAGGCAGGCAGAGAATTCCCTGCTAGCACCTTCTCTGTGCCTGGGAAGCAGAAGTGTTCACATTGCTTCGCAGAATCGCTTTTGAGCAGAACACACTAACACTTGTTCAGAACGAAAGAAAGCACAGAGCCCCAGATTTTATGTTGTCCTGGACAGCTTGCAGAGCACTGGGGAAAGGCAGGCAGAGAATTCCCTGCTAGCACCTTCTCTGTGCCTGTTCACATTGCTTCGCAGAATCGCTTTTGTGCAGAAAACACTAACACTTGTTCAGAACGAAAGGAAGCACAGAGCCCCAGATTTGCTGTTGTCCTGGAGAGCTTGCAGAGCACTGGGGAAAGGCAGGCAGAGAATTCCCTGCTAGCACCTTCTCTGTGCCTGTTCACACTGCTTCGCTTAATCGCTTTTGTGCAGAAAACACTAACACTTGTTCAGAACGAAAGGAAACACAGAGCCCCAGATTTGCTGTTGTCCTGGAGAGCTTGCAGAGCACTGGGGAAAGGCAGGCAGAGAATTCCCTGCTAGCACCTTCTCTGTGCCTGTTCACACTGCTTCGCAGAATCGCTTTTGTGCAGAAAACACTAACACTTGTTCAGAACGAAAGAAAGCACAGAGCCCCAGATTTGCTGTTGTCCTGCAGAGCTTGCAGAGCACTGGGGAAAGGCAGGCAGAGAATTCCCTGCTAGCACCTTCTCTGTGCCTGTTCACATTGCTTCGCAGACTCGCTTTTGTGCAGAACACACTAACACTTGTTCAGAACGAAAGAAAGCACAGAGCCCCAGATTTGCTGTTGTCCTGGAGAGCTTGCAGAGCACTGGGGAAAGGCAGGCAGAGAATTCCCTGCTACCACCTTCTCTGTGCCTGTTCACACTGCTTCGCAGAATCGCTTTTGTGCAGAAAACACTAACACTTGTTCAGAAGGACAGGAAACACAGAGCCCCAGATTTGCTGTTGTCCTGGAGAGCTTGCAGAGCACTGGGGAAAGGCAGGCAGAGAATTCCCTGCTAGCACCTTCTCTGTGCCTGTTCACATTGCTTCGCAGACTCGCTTTTGTGCAGAAAACAGTAACACTTGTTCAGAACGAAAGAAAGCACAGAGCCCCAGATTTGCTGTTGTCCTGGAGAGCTTGCAGAGCACTGGGGAAAGGCAGGCAGAGAATTCCCTGCTAGCACCTTCTCTGTGCCTGTTCACATTGCTTCGCAGAATCGCTTTTGTGCAGAAAACACTAACACTTGTTCAGAACGAAAGGAAACACAGAGCCCCAGATTTGCTGTTGTCCTGGAGAGCTTGCAGAGCACTGGGGAAAGGCAGGCAGAGAATTCCCTGCTAGCACCTTCTCTGTGCCTGGGAAGCAGAAGTGTTCACATTGCTTCGCAGAATCGCTTTTGTGCAGAAAACACTAACACTTGTTCAGAACGAAAGAAAGCACAGAGCCCCAGATTTTATGTTGTCCTGGACAGCTTGCAGAGCACTGGGGAAAGGCAGGCAGAGAATTCCCTGCTAGCACCTTCTCTGTGCCTGTTCACACTGCTTCGCAAACTCGCTTTTGTGCAGAAAACACTAACACTTGTTCAGAACGAAAGAAAGCACAGAGCCCCAGATTTGCTGTTGTCCTGGACAGCTTGCAGAGCACTGGGGAAAGGCAGGCAGAGAATTCCCTGCTAGCACCTTCTCTGTGCCTGTTCACACTGCTTCGCAGAATCGCTTTTGTGCAGAAAACACTAACACTTGTTCAGAACGAAAGGAAACACAGAGCCCCAGATTTTATGTTGTCCTGGAGAGCTTGCAGAGCACTGGGGAAAGGCAGGCAGAGAATTCCCTGCTAGCACCTTCTCTGTGCCTGGGAAGCAGAAGTGTTCACATTGCTTCGCAGAATCGCTTTTGAGCAGAACACACTAACACTTGTTCAGAACGAAAGAAAGCACAGAGCCCCAGATTTTATGTAGTCCTGGACAGCTTGCAGAGCACTGGGGAAAGGCAGGCAGAGAATTCCCTGCTAGCACCTTCTCTGTGCCTGTTCACATTGCTTCGCAGAATCGCTTTTGTGCAGAAAACACTAACACTTGTTCAGAACGAAAGAAAGCACAGAGCCCCAGATTTGCTGTTTTCCTGGAGAGCTTGCAGAGCACTGGGGAAAGGCAGGCAGAGAATTCCCTGCTAGCACCTTCTCTGTGCCTGTTCACACTGCTTCGCTTAATCGCTTTTGTGCAGAAAACACTAACACTTGTTCAGAACGAAAGGAAACACAGAGCCCCAGATTTGCTGTTGTCCTGGAGAGCTTGCAGAGCACTGGGGAAAGGCAGGCAGAGAATTCCCTGCTAGCACCTTCTCTGTGCCTGTTCACACTGCTTCGCAGAATCGCTTTTGTGCAGAAAACACTAACACTTGTTCAGAACGAAAGAAAGCACAGAGCCCCAGATTTGCTGTTGTCCTGGAGAGCTTGCAGAGCACTGGGGAAAGGCAGGCAGAGAATTCCCTGCTAGCACCTTCTCTGTGCCTGTTCACATTGCTTCGCAGACTCGCTTTTGTGCAGAACACACTAACACTTGTTCAGAACGAAAGAAAGCACAGAGCCCCAGATTTGCTGTTGTCCTGGAGAGCTTGCAGAGCACTGGGGAAAGGCAGGCAGAGAATTCCCTGCTACCACCTTCTCTGTGCCTGGGAAGCAGAAGTGTTCACATGGCTTCGCAGAATCGCTTTTGTGCAGAAAACACTAACACTTGTTCAGAACGAAAGAAAGCACAGAGCCCCAGATTTTATGTTGTCCTGGAGAGCTTGCAGAGCACTGGGGAAAGGCAGGCAGAGAATTCCCTGCTAGCACCTTCTCTGTGCCTGTTCACACTGCTTCGCAGAATCGCTTTTGTGCAGAAAACACTAACACTTGTTCAGAAGGAAAGGAAACACAGAGCCCCAGATTTGCTGTTGTCCTGGAGAGCTTGCAGAGCACTGGGGAAAGGCAGGCAGAGAATTCCCTGCTAGCACCTTCTCTGTGCCTGTTCACATTGCTTCGCAGAATCGCTTTTGTGCAGAAAACAGTAACACTTGTTCAGAACGAAAGGAAGCACAGAGCCCCAGAATTGCTGTTGTCCTGGAGAGGTTGCAGAGCACTGGGGAAAGGCAGGCAGAGAATTCCCTGCTAGCACCTTCTCTGTGCCTGGGAAGCAGAAGTGTTCACATTGCTTCGCAGAATCGCTTTTGAGCAGAACACACTAACACTTGTTCAGAACGAAAGAAAGCACAGAGCCCCAGATTTTATGTAGTCCTGGAGAGCTTGCAGAGCACTGGGGAAAGGCAGGCAGAGAATTCCCTGCTAGCACCTTCTCTGTGCCTGTTCACATTGCTTCGCAGAATCGCTTTTGTGCAGAAAACACTAACACTTGTTCAGAACGAAAGGAAGCACAGAGCCCCAGATTTGCTGTTGTCCTGGAGAGCTTGCAGAGCACTGGGGAAAGGCAGGCAGAGAATTCCCTGCTAGCACCTTCTCTGTGCCTGTTCACACTGCTTCGCTTAATCGCTTTTGTGCAGAAAACACTAACACTTGTTCAGAATGAAAGGAAACACAGAGCCCCAGATTTGCTGTTGTCCTGGAGAGCTTGCAGAGCACTGGGGAAAGGCAGGCAGAGAATTCCCTGCTAGCACCTTCTCTGTGCCTGTTCACACTGCTTCGCAGAATCGCTTTTGTGCAGAAAACACTAACACTTGTTCAGAACGAAAGAAAGCACAGAGCCCCAGATTTGCTGTTGTCCTGGAGAGCTTGCAGAGCACTGGGGAAAGGCAGGCAGAGAATTCCCTGCTAGCACCTTCTCTGTGCCTGTTCACATTGCTTCGCAGACTCGCTTTTGTGCAGAACACACTAACACTTGTTCAGAACGAAAGAAAGCACAGAGCCCCAGATTTGCTGTTGTCCTGGAGAGCTTGCAGAGCACTGGGGAAAGGCAGGCAGAGAATTCCCTGCTACCACCTTCTCTGTGCCTGGGAAGCAGAAGTGTTCACATGGCTTCGCAGAATCGCTTTTGTGCAGAAAACACTAACACTTGTTCAGAACGAAAGAAAGCACAGAGCCCCAGATTTTATGTTGTCCTGGAGAGCTTGCAGAGCACTGGGGAAAGGCAGGCAGAGAATTCCCTGCTAGCACCTTCTCTGTGCCTGTTCACACTGCTTCGCAGAATCGCTTTTGTGCAGAAAACACTAACACTTGTTCAGAAGGAAAGGAAACACAGAGCCCCAGATTTGCTGTTGTCCTGGAGAGCTTGCAGAGCACTGGGGAAAGGCAGGCAGAGAATTCCCTGCTAGCACCTTCTCTGTGCCTGTTCACATTGCTTCGCAGACTCGCTTTTGTGCAGAACACACTAACACTTGTTCAGAACGAAAGAAAGCACAGAGCCCCAGATTTGCTGTTGTCCTGGAGAGCTTGCAGAGCACTGGGGAAAGGCAGGCAGAGAATTCCCTGCTAGCACCTTCTCTGTGCCTGGGAAGCAGAGGTGTTCACATTGCTTCGCAGAATCGCTTTTGTGCAGAAAACACTAACACTTGTTCAGAACGAAAGAAAGCACAGAGCCCCAGTTTTTATGTTGTCCTGGAGAGCTTGCAGAGCACTGGGGAAAGGCAGGCAGAGAATTCCCTGCTAGCACCTTCTCTGTGCCTGTTCACACTGCTTCGCAAACTCGCTTTTGTGCAGAAAACACTAACACTTGTTCAGAACGAAAGAAAGCACAGAGCCCCAGATTTGCTGTTGTCCTGGAGAGCTTGCAGAGCACTGGGGAAAGGCAGGCAAAGAATTCCCTGCTAGCACCTTCTCTGTGCCTGTTCACACTGCTTCGCAGAATCGCTTTTGTGCAGAAAACACTAACACTTGTTCAGAACGAAAGGAAACACAGAGCCCCAGATTTGCTGTTGTCCTGGAGAGCTTGCAGAGCACTGGGGAAAGGCAGGCAGAGAATTCCCTGCTAGCACCTTCTCTGTGCCTGTGAAGCAGAAGTGTTCACATTGCTTCGCAGAATCGCTTTTGTGCAGAAAACAGTAACACTTGTTCAGAACGAAAGAGAGCACAGAGCCCCAGATTTTATGTTGTCCTGGAGAGCTTGCAGAGCACTAGGGAAAGGCAGGCAGAGAATTCCCTGTTAGCACCTTCTCTGTGCCTGGGAAGCAGAAGTGTTCACCTTGCTTCGCAGAATCGCTTTTGTGCAGAAAACACTAACACTTGTTCAGAACGAAAGGAAGCACAGAGCCCCAGATTTTATGTTGTCCTGGAGAGCTTGCAGAGCACTGGGGAAAGGCAAGCAGCAAATTCCCTACTAGCACCTTCTCTGTGCCTGTTCACACTGCTTCGCAGAATCGCTTTTGTGCAGAACACACTAACACTTGTTCAGAACGAAAGAAAGCACAGAGCCCCAGATTTTATGTTGTCCTGGAGAGCTTGCAGAGCACTGGGGAAAGGCAGGCAGAGAATTCCCTGCTAGCACCTTCTCTGTGCCTGTTCACATTGCTTCGCAGACTCGCTTTTGTGCAGAACACACTAACACTTGTTCAGAACAAAAGAAAGCACAGAGCCCCAGATTTGCTGTTGTCCTGGAGAGCTTGCAGAGCACTGGGGAAAGGCAGGCAGAGAATTCCCTGCTAGCACCTTCTCTGTGCCTGTTCACATTGCTTCGCAGACTCGCTTTTGTGCAGAACACACTAACACTTGTTCAGAACGAAAGAAAGCACAGAGCCCCAGATTTGCTGTTGTCCTGGAGAGCTTGCAGAGCACTGGGGAAAGGCAGGCAGAGAATTCCCTGCTAGCACCTTCTCTGTGCCTGTTCACACTGCTTCGCAGAATCGCTTTTGTGCAGAAAACACTAACACTTGTTCAGAACGAAAGGAAACACAGAGCCCCAGATTTGCTGTTGTCCTGGAGAGCTTGCAGAGCACTGGGGAAAGGCAGGCAGAGAATTCCCTGCTAGCACCTTCTCTGTGCCTGTTCACATTGCTTCGCAGAATCGCTTTTGTGCAGAAAACAGTAACACTTGTTCAGAACGAAAGGAAGCACAGAGCCCCAGAATTGCTGTTGTCCTGGAGAGGTTGCAGAGCACTGGGGAAAGGCAGGCAGAGAATTCCCTGCTAGCACCTTCTCTGTGCCTGGGAAGCAGAAGTGTTCACATTGCTTCGCAGAATCGCTTTTGAGCAGAACACACTAACACTTGTTCAGAACGAAAGAAAGCACAGAGCCCCAGATTTTATGTAGTCCTGGACAGCTTGCAGAGCACTGGGGAAAGGCAGGCAGAGAATTCCCTGCTAGCACCTTCTCTGTGCCTGTTCACATTGCTTCGCAGAATCGCTTTTGTGCAGAAAACAGTAACACTTGTTCAGAACGAAAGAAAGCACAGAGCCCCAGATTTGCTGTTTTCCTGGAGAGCTTGCAGAGCACTGGGGAAAGGCAGGCAGAGAATTCCCTGCTAGCACCTTCTCTGTGCCTGTTCACACTGCTTCGCTTAATCGCTTTTGTGCAGAAAACACTAACACTTGTTCAGAACGAAAGGAAACACAGAGCCCCAGATTTGCTGTTGTCCTGGAGAGCTTGCAGAGCACTGGGGAAAGGCAGGCAGAGAATTCCCTGCTAGCACCTTCTCTGTGCCTGTTCACACTGCTTCGCAGAATCGCTTTTGTGCAGAAAACACTAACACTTGTTCAGAACGAAAGAAAGCACAGAGCCCCAGATTTGCTGTTGTCCTGGAGAGCTTGCAGAGCACTGGGGAAAGGCAGGCAGAGAATTCCCTGCTAGCACCTTCTCTGTGCCTGTTCACATTGCTTCGCAGACTCGCTTTTGTGCAGAACACACTAACACTTGTTCAGAACGAAAGAAAGCACAGAGCCCCAGATTTGCTGTTGTCCTGGAGAGCTTGCAGAGCACTGGGGAAAGGCAGGCAGAGAATTCCCTGCTACCACCTTCTCTGTGCCTGGGAAGCAGAAGTGTTCACATGGCTTCGCAGAATCGCTTTTGTGCAGAAAACACTAACACTTGTTCAGAACGAAAGAAAGCACAGAGCCCCAGATTTTATGTTGTCCTGGAGAGCTTGCAGAGCACTGGGGAAAGGCAGGCAGAGAATTCCCTGCTAGCACCTTCTCTGTGCCTGTTCACACTGCTTCGCAGAATCGCTTTTGTGCAGAAAACACTAACACTTGTTCAGAAGGAAAGGAAACACAGAGCCCCAGATTTGCTGTTGTCCTGGAGAGCTTGCAGAGCACTGGGGAAAGGCAGGCAGAGAATTCCCTGCTAGCACCTTCTCTGTGCCTGTTCACATTGCTTCGCAGAATCGCTTTTGTGCAGAAAACAGTAACACTTGTTCAGAACGAAAGGAAGCACAGAGCCCCAGAATTGCTGTTGTCCTGGAGAGGTTGCAGAGCACTGGGGAAAGGCAGGCAGAGAATTCCCTGCTAGCACCTTCTCTGTGCCTGGGAAGCAGAAGTGTTCACATTGCTTCGCAGAATCGCTTGTGAGCAGAACACACTAACACTTGTTCAGAACGAAAGAAAGCACAGAGCCCCAGATTTTATGTAGTCCTGGAGAGCTTGCAGAGCACTGGGGAAAGGCAGGCAGAGAATTCCCTGCTAGCACCTTCTCTGTGCCTGTTCACATTGCTTCGCAGAATCGCTTTTGTGCAGAAAACACTAACACTTGTTCAGAACGAAAGAAAGCACAGAGCCCCAGATTTGCTGTTTTCCTGGAGAGCTTGCAGAGCACTGGGGAAAGGCAGGCAGAGAATTCCCTGCTAGCACCTTCTCTGTGCCTGTTCACACTGCTTCGCTTAATCGCTTTTGTGCAGAAAACACTAACACTTGTTCAGAACGAAAGGAAACACAGAGCCCCAGATTTGCTGTTGTCCTGGAGAGCTTGCAGAGCACTGGGGAAAGGCAGGCAGAGAATTCCCTGCTAGCACCTTCTCTGTGCCTGTTCACATTGCTTCGCAGACTCGCTTTTGTGCAGAAAACACTAACACTTGTTCAGAACGAAAGAAAGCACAGAGCCCCAGATTTGCTGTTGTCCTGGAGAGCTTGCAGAGCACTGGGGAAAGGCAGGCAGAGAATTCCCTGCTAGCACCTTCTCTGTGCCTGTTCACATTGCTTCGCAGACTCGCTTTTGTGCAGAACACACTAACACTTGTTCAGAACGAAAGAAAGCACAGAGCCCCAGATTTGCTGTTGTCCTGGAGAGCTTGCAGAGCACTGGGGAAAGGCAGGCAGAGAATTCCCTGCTACCACCTTCTCTGTGCCTGGGAAGCAGAAGTGTTCACATGGCTTCGCAGAATCGCTTTTGTGCAGAAAACACTAACACTTGTTCAGAACGAAAGAAAGCACAGAGCCCCAGATTTTATGTTGTCCTGGAGAGCTTGCAGAGCACTGGGGAAAGGCAGGCAGAGAATTCCCTGCTAGCACCTTCTCTGTGCCTGTTCACACTGCTTCGCAGAATCGCTTTTGTGCAGAAAACACTAACACTTGTTCAGAAGGAAAGGAAACACAGAGCCCCAGATTTGCTGTTGTCCTGGAGAGCTTGCAGAGCACTGGGGAAAGGCAGGCAGAGAATTCCCTGCTAGCACCTTCTCTGTGCCTGTTCACATTGCTTCGCAGACTCGCTTTTGTGCAGAACACACTAACACTTGTTCAGAACGAAAGAAAGCACAGAGCCCCAGATTTGCTGTTGTCCTGGAGAGCTTGCAGAGCACTGGGGAAAGGCAGGCAGAGAATTCCCTGCTAGCACCTTCTCTGTGCCTGTTCACATTGCTTCGCAGAATCGCTTTTGTGCAGAAAACACTAACACTTGTTCAGAACGAAAGGAAACACAGAGCCCCAGATTTGCTGTTGTCCTGGAGAGCTTGCAGAGCACTGGGGAAAGGCAGGCAGAGAATTCCCTGCTAGCACCTTCTCTGTGCCTGGGAAGCAGAGGTGTTCACATTGCTTCGCAGAATCGCTTTTGTGCAGAAAACACTAACACTTGTTCAGAACGAAAGGAAGCACAGAGCCCCAGATTTTATGTTGTCCTGGAGAGCTTGCAGAGCACTGGGGAAAGGCAAGCAGCAAATTCCCTACTAGCACCTTCTCTGTGCCTGTTCACACTGCTTCGCAGAATCGCTTTTGTGCAGAACACACTAACACTTGTTCAGAACGAAAGAAAGCACAGAGCCCCAGATTTTATGTTGTCCTGGAGAGCTTGCAGAGCACTGGGGAAAGGCAGGCAGAGAATTCCCTGCTAGCACCTTCTCTGTGCCTGTTCACATTGCTTCGCAGACTCGCTTTTGTGCAGAACACACTAACACTTGTTCAGAACAAAAGAAAGCACAGAGCCCCAGATTTTATGTTGTCCTGGAGAGCTTGCAGAGCACTGGGGAAAGGCAGGCAGAGAATTCCCTGCTAGCACCTTCTCTGTGCCTGTTCACATTGCTTCGCAGAATCGCTTTTGTGCAGAAAACAGTAACACTTGTTCAGAACGAAAGAAAGCACAGAGCCCCAGATTTGCTGTTGTCCTGGAGAGCTTGCAGAGCACTGGGGAAAGGCAGGCAGAGAATTCCCTGCTAGCACCTTCTCTGTGCCTGTTCACACTGCTTCGCAGAATCGCTTTTGTGCAGAAAACACTAACACTTGTTCAGAACGAAAGGAAACACAGAGCCCCAGATTTGCTGTTGTCCTGGAGAGCTTGCAGAGCACTGGGGAAAGGCAGGCAGAGAATTCCCTGCTAGCACCTTCTCTGTGCCTGTTCACATTGCTTCGCAGAATCGCTTTTGTGCAGAAAACAGTAACACTTGTTCAGAACGAAAGGAAGCACAGAGCCCCAGAATTGCTGTTGTCCTGGAGAGGTTGCAGAGCACTGGGGAAAGGCAGGCAGAGAATTCCCTGCTAGCACCTTCTCTGTGCCTGGGAAGCAGAAGTGTTCACATTGCTTCGCAGAATCGCTTTTGAGCAGAACACACTAACACTTGTTCAGAACGAAAGAAAGCACAGAGCCCCAGATTTTATGTAGTCCTGGACAGCTTGCAGAGCACTGGGGAAAGGCAGGCAGAGAATTCCCTGCTAGCACCTTCTCTGTGCCTGTTCACATTGCTTCGCAGAATCGCTTTTGTGCAGAAAACACTAACACTTGTTCAGAACGAAAGAAAGCACAGAGCCCCAGATTTGCTGTTTTCCTGGAGAGCTTGCAGAGCACTGGGGAAAGGCAGGCAGAGAATTCCCTGCTAGCACCTTCTCTGTGCCTGTTCACACTGCTTCGCTTAATCGCTTTTGTGCAGAAAACACTAACACTTGTTCAGAACGAAAGGAAACACAGAGCCCCAGATTTGCTGTTGTCCTGGAGAGCTTGCAGAGCACTGGGGAAAGGCAGGCAGAGAATTCCCTGCTAGCACCTTCTCTGTGCCTGTTCACACTGCTTCGCAGAATCGCTTTTGTGCAGAAAACACTAACACTTGTTCAGAACGAAAGAAAGCACAGAGCCCCAGATTTGCTGTTGTCCTGGAGAGCTTGCAGAGCACTGGGGAAAGGCAGGCAGAGAATTCCCTGCTAGCACCTTCTCTGTGCCTGTTCACATTGCTTCGCAGACTCGCTTTTGTGCAGAAAACAGTAACACTTGTTCAGAACGAAAGAAAGCACAGAGCCCCAGATTTGCTGTTGTCCTGGAGAGCTTGCAGAGCACTGGGGAAAGGCAGGCAGAGAATTCCCTGCTACCACCTTCTCTGTGCCTGGGAAGCAGAAGTGTTCACATGGCTTCGCAGAATCGCTTTTGTGCAGAAAACACTAACACTTGTTCAGAACGAAAGAAAGCACAGAGCCCCAGATTTTATGTTGTCCTGGAGAGCTTGCAGAGCACTGGGGAAAGGCAGGCAGAGAATTCCCTGCTAGCACCTTCTCTGTGCCTGTTCACACTGCTTCGCAGAATCGCTTTTGTGCAGAAAACACTAACACTTGTTCAGAAGGAAAGGAAACACAGAGCCCCAGATTTGCTGTTGTCCTGGAGAGCTTGCAGAGCACTGGGGAAAGGCAGGCAGAGAATTCCCTGCTAGCACCTTCTCTGTGCCTGTTCACATTGCTTCGCAGAATCGCTTTTGTGCAGAAAACAGTAACACTTGTTCAGAACGAAAGGAAGCACAGAGCCCCAGAATTGCTGTTGTCCTGGAGAGGTTGCAGAGCACTGGGGAAAGGCAGGCAGAGAATTCCCTGCTAGCACCTTCTCTGTGCCTGGGAAGCAGAAGTGTTCACATTGCTTCGCAGAATCGCTTTTGAGCAGAACACACTAACACTTGTTCAGAACGAAAGAAAGCACAGAGCCCCAGATTTTATGTAGTCCTGGAGAGCTTGCAGAGCACTGGGGAAAGGCAGGCAGAGAATTCCCTGCTAGCACCTTCTCTGTGCCTGTTCACATTGCTTCGCAGAATCGCTTTTGTGCAGAAAACACTAACACTTGTTCAGAAGGAAAGGAAGCACAGAGCCCCAGATTTGCTGTTGTCCTGGAGAGCTTGCAGAGCACTGGGGAAAGGCAGGCAGAGAATTCCCTGCTAGCACCTTCTCTGTGCCTGTTCACACTGCTTCGCTTAATCGCTTTTGTGCAGAAAACACTAACACTTGTTCAGAACGAAAGGAAACACAGAGCCCCAGATTTGCTGTTGTCCTGGAGAGCTTGCAGAGCACTGGGGAAAGGCAGGCAGAGAATTCCCTGCTAGCACCTTCTCTGTGCCTGTTCACACTGCTTCGCAGAATCGCTTTTGTGCAGAAAACACTAACACTTGTTCAGAACGAAAGAAAGCACAGAGCCCCAGATTTGCTGTTGTCCTGGAGAGCTTGCAGAGCACTGGGGAAAGGCAGGCAGAGAATTCCCTGCTAGCACCTTCTCTGTGCCTGTTCACATTGCTTCGCAGACTCGCTTTTGTGCAGAACACACTAACACTTGTTCAGAACGAAAGAAAGCACAGAGCCCCAGATTTGCTGTTGTCCTGGAGAGCTTGCAGAGCACTGGGGAAAGGCAGGCAGAGAATTCCCTGCTACCACCTTCTCTGTGCCTGGGAAGCAGAAGTGTTCACATGGCTTCGCAGAATCGCTTTTGTGCAGAAAACACTAACACTTGTTCAGAACGAAAGAAAGCACAGAGCCCCAGATTTTATGTTGTCCTGGAGAGCTTGCAGAGCACTGGGGAAAGGCAGGCAGAGAATTCCCTGCTAGCACCTTCTCTGTGCCTGTTCACACTGCTTCGCAGAATCGCTTTTGTGCAGAAAACACTAACACTTGTTCAGAAGGAAAGGAAACACAGAGCCCCAGATTTGCTGTTGTCCTGGAGAGCTTGCAGAGCACTGGGGAAAGGCAGGCAGAGAATTCCCTGCTAGCACCTTCTCTGTGCCTGTTCACATTGCTTCGCAGACTCGCTTTTGTGCAGAACACACTAACACTTGTTCAGAACGAAAGAAAGCACAGAGCCCCAGATTTGCTGTTGTCCTGGAGAGCTTGCAGAGCACTGGGGAAAGGCAGGCAGAGAATTCCCTGCTAGCACCTTCTCTGTGCCTGTTCACACTGCTTCGCAAACTCGCTTTTGTGCAGAAAACACTAACACTTGTTCAGAACGAAAGAAAGCACAGAGCCCCAGATTTGCTGTTGTCCTGGAGAGCTTGCAGAGCACTGGGGAAAGGCAGGCAAAGAATTCCCTGCTAGCACCTTCTCTGTGCCTGTTCACACTGCTTCGCAGAATCGCTTTTGTGCAGAAAACACTAACACTTGTTCAGAACGAAAGGAAACACAGAGCCCCAGATTTTATGTTGTCCTGGAGAGCTTGCAGAGCACTGGGGAAAGGCAGGCAGAGAATTCCCTGCTAGCACCTTCTCTGTGCCTGTTCACATTGCTTCGCAGACTCGCTTTTGTGCAGAACACACTAACACTTGTGCAGAACGAAAGAAAGCACAGAGCCCCAGATTTGCTGTTTTCCTGGAGAGCTTGCAGAGCACTGGGGAAAGGCAGGCAGAGAATTCCCTGCTAGCACCTTCTCTGTGCCTGTTCACACTGCTTCGCAGAATCGCTTTTGTGCAGAAAACACTAACACTTGTTCAGAACGAACGGAAACACAGAGCCCCAGATTTGCTGTTGTCCTGGAGAGCTTGCAGAGCACTGGGGAAAGGCAGGCAGAGAATTCCCTGCTAGCACCTTCTCTGTGCCTGTTCACATTGCTTCGCAGAATCGCTTTTGTGCAGAAAACAGTAACACTTGTTCAGAACGAAAGGAAGCACAGAGCCCCAGAATTGCTGTTGTCCTGGAGAGGTTGCAGAGCACTGGGGAAAGGCAGGCAGAGAATTCCCTGCTAGCACCTTCTCTGTGCCTGGGAAGCAGAAGTGTTCACATTGCTTCGCAGAATCGCTTTTGAGCAGAACACACTAACACTTGTTCAGAACGAAAGAAAGCACAGAGCCCCAGATTTTATGTTGTCCTGGACAGCTTGCAGAGCACTGGGGAAAGGCAGGCAGAGAATTCCCTGCTAGCACCTTCTCTGTGCCTGTTCACATTGCTTCGCAGAATCGCTTTTGTGCAGAAAACACTAACACTTGTTCAGAACGAAAGGAAGCACAGAGCCCCAGATTTGCTGTTGTCCTGGAGAGCTTGCAGAGCACTGGGGAAAGGCAGGCAGAGAATTCCCTGCTAGCACCTTCTCTGTGCCTGTTCACACTGCTTCGCTTAATCGCTTTTGTGCAGAAAACACTAACACTTGTTCAGAACGAAAGGAAACACAGAGCCCCAGATTTGCTGTTGTCCTGGAGAGCTTGCAGAGCACTGGGGAAAGGCAGGCAGAGAATTCCCTGCTAGCACCTTCTCTGTGCCTGTTCACACTGCTTCGCAGAATCGCTTTTGTGCAGAAAACACTAACACTTGTTCAGAACGAAAGAAAGCACAGAGCCCCAGATTTGCTGTTGTCCTGCAGAGCTTGCAGAGCACTGGGGAAAGGCAGGCAGAGAATTCCCTGCTAGCACCTTCTCTGTGCCTGTTCACATTGCTTCGCAGACTCGCTTTTGTGCAGAACACACTAACACTTGTTCAGAACGAAAGAAAGCACAGAGCCCCAGATTTGCTGTTGTCCTGGAGAGCTTGCAGAGCACTGGGGAAAGGCAGGCAGAGAATTCCCTGCTACCACCTTCTCTGTGCCTGTTCACACTGCTTCGCAGAATCGCTTTTGTGCAGAAAACACTAACACTTGTTCAGAAGGACAGGAAACACAGAGCCCCAGATTTGCTGTTGTCCTGGAGAGCTTGCAGAGCACTGGGGAAAGGCAGGCAGAGAATTCCCTGCTAGCACCTTCTCTGTGCCTGTTCACATTGCTTCGCAGACTCGCTTTTGTGCAGAAAACAGTAACACTTGTTCAGAACGAAAGAAAGCACAGAGCCCCAGATTTGCTGTTGTCCTGGAGAGCTTGCAGAGCACTGGGGAAAGGCAGGCAGAGAATTCCCTGCTAGCACCTTCTCTGTGCCTGTTCACATTGCTTCGCAGAATCGCTTTTGTGCAGAAAACACTAACACTTGTTCAGAACGAAAGGAAACACAGAGCCCCAGATTTTATGTTGTCCTGGAGAGCTTGCAGAGCACTGGGGAAAGGCAGGCAGAGAATTCCCTGCTAGCACCTTCTCTGTGCCTGTTCACATTGCTTCGCAGACTCGCTTTTGTGCAGAACACACTAACACTTGTTCAGAACGAAAGAAAGCACAGAGCCCCAGATTTGCTGTTTTCCTGGAGAGCTTGCAGAGCACTGGGGAAAGGCAGGCAGAGAATTCCCTGCTAGCACCTTCTCTGTGCCTGTTCACACTGCTTCGCAGAATCGCTTTTGTGCAGAAAACACTAACACTTGTTCAGAACGAAAGGAAACACAGAGCCCCAGATTTGCTGTTGTCCTGGAGAGCTTGCAGAGCACTGGGGAAAGGCAGGCAGAGAATTCCCTGCTAGCACCTTCTCTGTGCCTGTTCACATTGCTTCGCAGAATCGCTTTTGTGCAGAAAACAGTAACACTTGTTCAGAACGAAAGGAAGCACAGAGCCCCAGAATTGCTGTTGTCCTGGAGAGGTTGCAGAGCACTGGGGAAAGGCAGGCAGAGAATTCCCTGCTAGCACCTTCTCTGTGCCTGGGAAGCAGAAGTGTTCACATTGCTTCGCAGAATCGCTTTTGAGCAGAACACACTAACACTTGTTCAGAACGAAAGAAAGCACAGAGCCCCAGATTTTATGTTGTCCTGGAGAGCTTGCAGAGCACTGGGGAAAGGCAGGCAGAGAATTCCCTGCTAGCACCTTCTCTGTGCCTGTTCACATTGCTTCGCAGAATCGCTTTTGTGCAGAAAACACTAACACTTGTTCAGAACGAAAGGAAGCACAGAGCCCCAGATTTGCTGTTGTCCTGGAGAGCTTGCAGAGCACTGGGGAAAGGCAGGCAGAGAATTCCCTGCTAGCACCTTCTCTGTGCCTGTTCACACTGCTTCGCTTAATCGCTTTTGTGCAGAAAACACTAACACTTGTTCAGAACGAAAGGAAACACAGAGCCCCAGATTTGCTGTTGTCCTGGAGAGCTTGCAGAGCACTGGGGAAAGGCAGGCAGAGAATTCCCTGCTAGCACCTTCTCTGTGCCTGTTCACACTGCTTCGCAGAATCGCTTTTGTGCAGAAAACACTAACACTTGTTCAGAACGAAAGAAAGCACAGAGCCCCAGATTTGCTGTTGTCCTGCAGAGCTTGCAGAGCACTGGGGAAAGGCAGGCAGAGAATTCCCTGCTAGCACCTTCTCTGTGCCTGTTCACATTGCTTCGCAGACTCGCTTTTGTGCAGAACACACTAACACTTGTTCAGAACGAAAGAAAGCACAGAGCCCCAGATTTGCTGTTGTCCTGGAGAGCTTGCAGAGCACTGGGGAAAGGCAGGCAGAGAATTCCCTGCTACCACCTTCTCTGTGCCTGTTCACACTGCTTCGCAGAATCGCTTTTGTGCAGAAAACACTAACACTTGTTCAGAAGGACAGGAAACACAGAGCCCCAGATTTGCTGTTGTCCTGGAGAGCTTGCAGAGCACTGGGGAAAGGCAGGCAGAGAATTCCCTGCTAGCACCTTCTCTGTGCCTGTTCACACTGCTTCGCAGAATCGCTTTTGTGCAGAAAACACTAACACTTGTTCAGAACGAAAGGAAACACAGAGCCCCAGATTTGCTGTTGTCCTGGAGAGCTTGCAGAGCACTGGGGAAAGGCAGGCAGAGAATTCCCTGCTAGCACCTTCTCTGTGCCTGTTCACATTGCTTCGCAGAATCGCTTTTGTGCAGAAAACAGTAACACTTGTTCAGAACGAAAGGAAGCACAGAGCCCCAGAATTGCTGTTGTCCTGGAGAGGTTGCAGAGCACTGGGGAAAGGCAGGCAGAGAATTCCCTGCTAGCACCTTCTCTGTGCCTGGGAAGCAGAAGTGTTCACATTGCTTCGCAGAATCGCTTTTGAGCAGAACACACTAACACTTGTTCAGAACGAAAGAAAGCACAGAGCCCCAGATTTTATGTTGTCCTGGACAGCTTGCAGAGCACTGGGGAAAGGCAGGCAGAGAATTCCCTGCTAGCACCTTCTCTGTGCCTGTTCACATTGCTTCGCAGAATCGCTTTTGTGCAGAAAACACTAACACTTGTTCAGAACGAAAGGAAGCACAGAGCCCCAGATTTGCTGTTGTCCTGGAGAGCTTGCAGAGCACTGGGGAAAGGCAGGCAGAGAATTCCCTGCTAGCACCTTCTCTGTGCCTGTTCACACTGCTTCGCTTAATCGCTTTTGTGCAGAAAACACTAACACTTGTTCAGAACGAAAGGAAACACAGAGCCCCAGATTTGCTGTTGTCCTGGAGAGCTTGCAGAGCACTGGGGAAAGGCAGGCAGAGAATTCCCTGCTAGCACCTTCTCTGTGCCTGTTCACACTGCTTCGCAGAATCGCTTTTGTGCAGAAAACACTAACACTTGTTCAGAACGAAAGAAAGCACAGAGCCCCAGATTTGCTGTTGTCCTGCAGAGCTTGCAGAGCACTGGGGAAAGGCAGGCAGAGAATTCCCTGCTAGCACCTTCTCTGTGCCTGTTCACATTGCTTCGCAGACTCGCTTTTGTGCAGAACACACTAACACTTGTTCAGAACGAAAGAAAGCACAGAGCCCCAGATTTGCTGTTGTCCTGGAGAGCTTGCAGAGCACTGGGGAAAGGCAGGCAGAGAATTCCCTGCTACCACCTTCTCTGTGCCTGTTCACACTGCTTCGCAGAATCGCTTTTGTGCAGAAAACACTAACACTTGTTCAGAAGGACAGGAAACACAGAGCCCCAGATTTGCTGTTGTCCTGGAGAGCTTGCAGAGCACTGGGGAAAGGCAGGCAGAGAATTCCCTGCTAGCACCTTCTCTGTGCCTGTTCACATTGCTTCGCAGACTCGCTTTTGTGCAGAAAACAGTAACACTTGTTCAGAACGAAAGAAAGCACAGAGCCCCAGATTTGCTGTTGTCCTGGAGAGCTTGCAGAGCACTGGGGAAAGGCAGGCAGAGAATTCCCTGCTAGCACCTTCTCTGTGCCTGTTCACATTGCTTCGCAGAATCGCTTTTGTGCAGAAAACACTAACACTTGTTCAGAACGAAAGGAAACACAGAGCCCCAGATTTGCTGTTGTCCTGGAGAGCTTGCAGAGCACTGGGGAAAGGCAGGCAGAGAATTCCCTGCTAGCACCTTCTCTGTGCCTGGGAAGCAGAAGTGTTCACATTGCTTCGCAGAATCGCTTTTGTGCAGAAAACACTAACACTTGTTCAGAACGAAAGAAAGCACAGAGCCCCAGATTTTATGTTGTCCTGGAGAGCTTGCAGAGCACTGGGGAAAGGCAGGCAGAGAATTCCCTGCTAGCACCTTCTCTGTGCCTGTTCACACTGCTTCGCAAACTCGCTTTTGTGCAGAAAACACTAACACTTGTTCAGAACGAAAGAAAGCACAGAGCCCCAGATTTGCTGTTGTCCTGGACAGCTTGCAGAGCACTGGGGAAAGGCAGGCAGAGAATTCCCTGCTAGCACCTTCTCTGTGCCTGTTCACACTGCTTCGCAGAATCGCTTTTGTGCAGAAAACACTAACACTTGTTCAGAACGAAAGGAAACACAGAGCCCCAGATTTTATGTTGTCCTGGAGAGCTTGCAGAGCACTGGGGAAAGGCAGGCAGAGAATTCCCTGCTAGCACCTTCTCTGTGCCTGTTCACATTGCTTCGCAGACTCGCTTTTGTGCAGAACACACTAACACTTGTTCAGAACGAAAGAAAGCACAGAGCCCCAGATTTTATGTTGTCCTGGAGAGCTTGCAGAGCACTGGGGAAAGGCAGGCAGAGAATTCCCTGCTAGCACCTTCTCTGTGCCTGTTCACATTGCTTCGCAGAATCGCTTTTGTGCAGAAAACACTAACACTTGTTCAGAACGAAAGGAAACACAGAGCCCCAGATTTTCTGTTGTCCTGGAGAGGTTGCAGAGCACTGGGGAAAGGCAGGCAGAGAATTCCCTGCTAGCACCTTCTCTGTGCCTGTTCACATTGCTTCGCAGAATCGCTTTTGTGCAGAAAACACTAACACTTGTTCAGAACGAAAGAAAGCACAGAGCCCCAGATTTGCTGTTGTCCTGGAGAGCTTGCAGAGCACTGGGGAAAGGCAGGCAGAGAATTCCCTGCTAGCACCTTCTCTGTGCCTGTTCACATTGCTTCGCAGAATCGCTTTTGTGCAGAAAACACTAACACTTGTTCAGAACGAAAGAAAGCACAGAGCAGCAGATTTGCTGTTGTCCTGGAGAGCTTGCAGAGCACTGGGGAAAGGCAGGCAGAGAATTCCCTGCTAGCACCTTCTCTGTGCCTGTTCACACTGCTTCGCAGAATCGCTTTTGTGCAGAAAACACTAACACTTGTTCAGAACGAAAGGAAACACAGAGCCCCAGATTTGCTGTTGTCCTGGAGAGCTTGCAGAGCACTGGGGAAAGGCAGGCAGAGAATTCCCTGCTAGCACCTTCTCTGTGCCTGTTCACATTGCTTCGCAGAATCGCTTTTGTGCAGAAAACACTAACACTTGTTCAGAACGAAAGAAAGCACAGAGCCCCAGATTTTATGTTGTCCTGGAGAGCTTGCAGAGCACTGGGGAAAGGCAGGCAGAGAATTCCCTGCTAGCACCTTCTCTGTGCCTGTTCACATTGCTTCGCAGAATCGCTTTTGTGCAGAAAACACTAACACTTGTTCAGAACGAAAGGAAACACAGAGCCCCAGATTTGCTGTTGTCCTGGAGAGCTTGCAGAGCACTGGGGAAAGGCAGGCAGAGAATTCCCTGCTAGCACCTTCTCTGTGCCTGGTAAGCAGAAATGTTCACATTGCTTCGCAGAATCGCTTTTGTGCAGAAAACAGTAACACTTGTTCAGAACGAAAGAACGCACAGAGCCCCAGATTTTATGTTGTCCTGGAGAGCTTGCAGAGCACTGGGGAAAGGCAGGCAGAGAATTCCCTGCTAGCACCTTCTCTGTGCCTGTTCACATTGCTTCGCAGAATCGCTTTTGTGAAGAAAACAGTAACACTTGTTCAGAACGAAAGAAAGCACAGAGCCCCAGATTTGCTGTTGTCCTGGAGAGCTTGCAGAGCACTGGGGAAAGGCAGGCAGAGAATTCCCTTGTAGCACCTTCTCTGTGCCTGTTCACATTGCTTCGCAGAATCGCTTTTGTGCAGAAAACACTAACACTTGTTCAGAACGAAAGAAAGCACAGAGCCCCAGATTTGCTGTTGTCCTGGAGAGCTTGCAGAGCACTGGGGAAAGGCAGGCAGAGAATTCCCTTGTAGCACCTTCTCTGTGCCTGTGAAGCAGAAGTGTTCACATTGCTTCGCAGAATCGATTTTGTGCAGAAAACAGTAACACTTGTTCAGAACGAAAGAAAGCACAGAGCCCCAGATTTGCTGTTGTCCTGGAGAGCTTGCAGAGCACTGGGGAAAGGCAGGCAGAGAATTCCCTGTTAGCACCTTCTCTGTGCCTGGGAAGCAGAAGTGTTCACATTGCTTCGCAGAATCGCTTTTGTGCAGAAAACACTAACACTTGTTCAGAACGAAAGAAAGCACAGAGCCCCAGATTTTATGTTGTCCTGGAGAGCTTGCAGAGCACTGGGGAAAGGCAGGCAGAGAATTCCCTGCTAGCACCTTCTCTGTGCCTGTTCACACTGCTTCGCAGAATCGCTTTTGTGCAGAAAACACTAACACTTGTTCAGAACGAAAGGAAACACAGAGCCCCAGATTTTATGTTGTCCTGGAGAGCTTGCAGAGCACTGGGGAAAGGCAGGCAGAGAATTCCCTGCTAGCACCTTCTCTGTGCCTGTTCACATTGCTTCGCAGACTCGCTTTTGTGCAGAACACACTAACACTTGTTCAGAACGAAAGAAAGCACAGAGCCCCAGATTTTATGTTGTCCTGGAGAGCTTGCAGAGCACTGGGGAAAGGCAGGCAGAGAATTCCCTGCTAGCACCTTCTCTGTGCCTGTTCACACTGCTTCGCAGAATCGCTTTTGTGCAGAAAACACTAACACTTGTTCAGAACGAAAGGAAACACAGAGCCCCAGATTTTATGTTGTCCTGGAGAGCTTGCAGAGCACTGGGGAAAGGCAGGCAGAGAATTCCCTGCTAGCACCTTCTCTGTGCCTGTTCACATTGCTTCGCAGAATCGCTTTTGTGAAGAAAACAGTAACACTTCTTCAGAACGAAAGAAAGCACAGAGCCCCAGATTTGCTGTTTTCCTGGAGAGCTTGCAGAGCACTGGGGAAAGGCAGGCAGAGAATTCCCTGCTAGCACCTTCTCTGTGCCTGTTCACACTGCTTCGCAGAATCGCTTTTGTGCAGAAAACACTAACACTTGTTCAGAACGAAAGGAAACACAGAGCCCCAGATTTGCTGTTGTCCTGGAGAGCTTGCAGAGCACTGGGGAAAGGCAGGCAGAGAATTCCCTGCTAGCACCTTCTCTGTGCCTGTTCACACTGCTTCGCAGAATCGCTTTTGTGCAGAAAACACTAACACTTGTTCAGAACGAAAGGAAACACAGAGCCCCAGATTTGCTGTTGTCCTGGAGAGCTTGCAGAGCACTGGGGAAAGGCAGGCAGAGAATTCCCTGCTAGCACCGTCTCTGTGCCTGTTCACATTGCTTCGCAGAATCGCTTTTGTGCAGAAAACACTAACACTTGTTCAGAACGAAAGAAAGCACAGAGCCCCAGATTTTATGTTGTCCTGGAGAGCTTGCAGAGCACTGGGGAAAGGCAGGCAGAGAATTCCCTGCTAGCACCTTCTCTGTGCCTGTTCACATTGCTTCGCAGAATCGCTTTTGTGCAGAAAACACTAACACTTGTTCAGAACGAAAGGAAACACAGAGCCCCAGATTTGCTGTTGTCTTGGAGAGCTTGCAGAGCACTGGGGAAAGGCAGGCAGAGAATTCCCTGCTAGCACCTTCTCTGTGCCTGTTCACATTGCTTCGCAGAATCGCTTTTGTGCAGAAAACACTAACACTTGTTCAGAACGAAAGAAAGCACAGAGCCCCAGATTTTATGTTGTCCTGGAGAGCTTGCAGAGCACTGGGGAAAGGCAGGCAGAGAATTCCCTGCTAGCACCTTCTCTGTGCCTGTTCACATTGCTTCGCAGAATCGCTTTTGTGCAGAAAACACTAACACTTGTTCAGAACGAAAGGAAACACAGAGCCCCAGATTTGCTGTTGTCCTGGAGAGCTTGCAGAGCACTGGGGAAAGGCAGGCAGAGAATTCCCTGCTAGCACCTTCTCTGTGCCTGGTAAGCAGAAATGTTCACATTGCTTCGCAGAATCGCTTTTGTGCAGAAAACACTAACACTTGTTCAGAACGAAAGAAAGCACAGAGCCCCAGATTTTATGTTGTCCTGGAGAGCTTGCAGAGCACTGGGGAAAGGCAGGCAGAGAATTCCCTGCTAGCACCTTCTCTGTGCCTGTTCACATTGCTTCGCAGAATCGCTTTTGTGAAGAAAACAGTAACACTTGTTCAGAACGAAAGAAAGCACAGAGCCCCAGATTTGCTGTTGTCCTGGAGAGCTTGCAGAGCACTGGGGAAAGGCAGGCAGAGAATTCCCTTGTAGCACCTTCTCTGTGCCTGTTCACATTGCTTCGCAGAATCGCTTTTGTGCAGAAAACACTAACACTTGTTCAGAACGAAAGAAAGCACAGAGCCCCAGATTTGCTGTTGTCCTGGAGAGCTTGCAGAGCACTGGGGAAAGGCAGGCAGAGAATTCCCTTGTAGCACCTTCTCTGTGCCTGTGAAGCAGAAGTGTTCACATTGCTTCGCAGAATCGATTTTGTGCAGAAAACAGTAACACTTGTTCAGAACGAAAGAAAGCACAGAGCCCCAGATTTGCTGTTGTCCTGGAGAGCTTGCAGAGCACTGGGGAAAGGCAGGCAGAGAATTCCCTGTTAGCACCTTCTCTGTGCCTGGGAAGCAGAAGTGTTCACATTGCTTCGCAGAATCGCTTTTGTGCAGAAAACACTAACACTTGTTCAGAACGAAAGAAAGCACAGAGCCCCAGATTTTATGTTGTCCTGGAGAGCTTGCAGAGCACTGGGGAAAGGCAGGCAGAGAATTCCCTGCTAGCACCTTCTCTGTGCCTGTTCACACTGCTTCGCAGAATCGCTTTTGTGCAGAAAACACTAACACTTGTTCAGAACGAAAGGAAACACAGAGCCCCAGATTTTATGTTGTCCTGGAGAGCTTGCAGAGCACTGGGGAAAGGCAGGCAGAGAATTCCCTGCTAGCACCTTCTCTGTGCCTGTTCACATTGCTTCGCAGAATCGCTTTTGTGCAGAACACACTAACACTTGTTCAGAACGAAAGGAAACACAGAGCCCCAGATTTTATGTTGTCCTGGAGAGCTTGCAGAGCACTGGGGAAAGGCAGGCAGAGAATTCCCTGCTAGCACCTTCTCTGTGCCTGTTCACATTGCTTCGCAGAATCGCTTTTGTGCAGAAAACACTAACACTTGTTCAGAACGAAAGGAAACACAGAGCCCCAGATTTTATGTTGTCCTGGAGAGCTTGCAGAGCACTGGGGAAAGGCAGGCAGAGAATTCCCTGCTAGCACCTTCTCTGTGCCTGTTCACATTGCTTCGCAGAATCGCTTTTGTGAAGAAAACAGTAACACTTCTTCAGAACGAAAGAAAGCACAGAGCCCCAGATTTGCTGTTTTCCTGGAGAGCTTGCAGAGCACTGGGGAAAGGCAGGCAGAGAATTCCCTGCTAGCACCTTCTCTGTGCCTGTTCACACTGCTTCGCAGAATCGCTTTTGTGCAGAAAACACTAACACTTGTTCAGAACGAAAGGAAACACAGAGCCCCAGATTTGCTGTTGTCCTGGAGAGCTTGCAGAGCACTGGGGAAAGGCAGGCAGAGAATTCCCTGCTAGCACCTTCTCTGTGCCTGTTCACACTGCTTCGCAGAATCGCTTTTGTGCAGAAAACACTAACACTTGTTCAGAACGAAAGGAAACACAGAGCCCCAGATTTGCTGTTGTCCTGGAGAGCTTGCAGAGCACTGGGGAAAGGCAGGCAGAGAATTCCCTGCTAGCACCGTCTCTGTGCCTGTTCACATTGCTTCGCAGAATCGCTTTTGTGCAGAAAACACTAACACTTGTTCAGAACGAAAGAAAGCACAGAGCCCCAGATTTTATGTTGTCCTGGAGAGCTTGCAGAGCACTGGGGAAAGGCAGGCAGAGAATTCCCTGCTAGCACCTTCTCTGTGCCTGTTCACATTGCTTCGCAGAATCGCTTTTGTGCAGAAAACACTAACACTTGTTCAGAACGAAAGGAAACACAGAGCCCCAGATTTGCTGTTGTCCTGGAGAGCTTGCAGAGCACTGGGGAAAGGCAGGCAGAGAATTCCCTGCTAGCACCTTCTCTGTGCCTGGGAAGCAGAAATGTTCACATTGCTTCGCAGAATCGCTTTTGTGCAGAAAACACTAACACTTGTTCAGAACGAAAGAAAGCACAGAGCCCCAGATTTTATGTTGTCCTGGAGAGCTTGCAGAGCACTGGGGAAAGGCAGGCAGAGAATTCCCTTGTAGCACCTTCTCTGTGCCTGTTCACATTGCTTCGCAGAATCGCTTTTGTGCAGAAAACACTAACACTTGTTCAGAACGAAAGGAAGCACAGAGCCCCAGATTTGCTGTTGTCCTGGAGAGCTTGCAGAGCACTGGGGAAAGGCAGGCAGAGAATTCCCTGCTAGCACCTTCTCTGTGCCTGTGAAGCAGAAGTGTTCACATTGCTTCGCAGAATCGCTTTTGTGCAGAAAACAGTAACACTTGTTCAGAACGAAAGAAAGCACAGAGCCCCAGATTTTATGTTGTCCTGGAGAGCTTGCAGAGCACTGGGGAAAGGCAGGCAGAGAATTCCCTGTTAGCACCTTCTCTGTGCCTGGGAAGCAGAAGTGTTCACATTGCTTCGCAGAATCGCTTTTGTGCAGAACACACTAACACTTGTTCAGAACGAAAGAAAGCACAGAGCCCCAGATTTTATGTTGTCCTGGAGAGCTTGCAGAGCACTGGGGAAAGGCAGGCAGAGAATTCCCTGCTAGCACCTTCTCTGTGCCTGTTCACATTGCTTCGCAGAATCGCTTTTGTGCAGAAAACACTAACACTTGTTCAGAATGAAAGGAAACACAGAGCCCCAGATTTGCTGTTGTCCTGGAGAGCTTGCAGAGCACTGGGGAAAGGCAGGCAGAGAATTCCCTGCTAGCACCTTCTCTGTGCCTGTTCACATTGCTTCGCAGAATCGCTTTTGTGAAGAAAACAGTAACACTTCTTCAGAACGAAAGAAAGCACAGAGCCCCAGATTTGCTGTTGTCCTGGAGAGCTTGCAGAGCACTGGGGAAAGGCAGGCAGAGAATTCCCTGCTAGCACCTTCTCTGTGCCTGTTCACATTGCTTCGCAGAATCGCTTTTGTGCAGAAAACACTAACACTTGTTCAGAACGAAAGGAAACACAGAGCCCCAGATTTGCTGTTGTCCTGGAGAGCTTGCAGAGCACTGGGGAAAGGCAGGCAGAGAATTCCCTGCTAGCACCTTCTCTGTGCCTGTTCACATTGCTTCGCAGAATCGCTTTTGTGCAGAAAACACTAACACTTGTTCAGAACGAAAGAAAGCACAGAGCCCCAGATTTTATGTTGTCCTGGAGAGCTTGCAGAGCACTGGGGAAACGCAGGCAGAGAATTCCCTGCTAGCACCTTCTCTGTGCCTGTTCACATTGCTTCGCAGAATCGCTTTTGTGCAGAAAACACTAACACTTGTTCAGAACGAAAGGAAACACAGAGCCCCAGATTTGCTGTTGTCCTGGAGAGCTTGCAGAGCACTGGGGAAAGGCAGGCAGAGAATTCCCTGCTAGCACCTTCTCTGTGCCTGGGAAGCAGAAATGTTCACATTGCTTCGCAGAATCGCTTTTGTGCAGAAAACAGTAACACTTGTTCAGAACGAAAGGAAGCACAGAGCCCCAGAATTGCTGTTGTCCTGGAGAGGTTGCAGAGCACTGGGGAAAGGCAGGCAGAGAATTCCCTGCTAGCACCTTCACTGTGCCTGTTCACATTGCTTCGCAGAATCGCTTTTGTGAAGAAAACAGTAACACTTGTTCAGAACGAAAGAAAGCACAGAGCCCCAGATTTGCTGTTGTCCTGGAGAGCTTGCAGAGCACTGGGGAAAGGCAGGCAGAGAATTCCCTGCTAGCACCTTCTCTGTGCCTGTTCACACTGCTTCGCAGAATCGCTTTTGTGCAGAAAACACTAACACTTGTTCAGAACGAAAGGAAACACAGAGCCCCAGATTTGCTGTTGTCCTGGAGAGCTTGCAGAGCACTGGGGAAAGGCAGGCAGAGAATTCCCTGCTAGCACCTTCTCTGTGCCTGTTCACATTGCTTCGCAGAATCGCTTTTGTGCAGAAAACACTAACACTTGTTCAGAACGAAAGAAAGCACAGAGCCCCAGATTTTATGTTGTCCTGGAGAGCTTGCAGAGCACTGGGGAAAGGCAGGCAGAGAATTCCCTGCTAGCACCTTCTCTGTGCCTGTTCACATTGCTTCGCAGAATCGCTTTTGTGCAGAAAACAGTAACACTTGTTCAGAACGAAAGGAAGCACAGAGCCCCAGATTTGCTGTTGTCCTGGAGAGCTTGCAGAGCACTGGGGAAAGGCAGGCAGAGAATTCCCTGCTAGCACCTTCTCTGTGCCTGGGAAGCAGAAGTGTTCACATTGCTTCGCAGAATCGCTTTTGTGCAGAAAACAGTAACACTTGTTCAGAACGAAAGGAAGCACAGAGCCCCAGATTTTATGTTGTCCTGGAGAGCTTGCAGAGCACTGGGGAAAGGCAAGCAGCAAATTCCCTACTAGCACCTTGTCTGTGCCTGTTCACACTGCTTCGCAGAATCGCTTTTGTGCAGAAAACACTAACACTTGTTCAGAACGAAAGGAAGCACAGAGCCCCAGATTTGCTGTTGTCCTGGAGAGCTTGCAGAGCACTGGGGAAAGGCAGGCAGAGAATTCCCTGCTAGCACCTTCTCTGTGCCTGTTCACATTACTTCGCAGAATCGCTTTTGTGCAGAAAACACTAACACTTGTTCAGAACGAAAGAAAGCACAGAGCCCCAGATTTGCTGTTGTGTTGGAGAGACTGCAGAGCACAGGGGAAAAGCAGGCAGAGAATTCCCTGCTAGCACCTTCTCTGTGCCTGGGAAGCAGAAGTGTTCACATTGCTTCGCAGAATCGCTTTTGTGCAGAAAACACTAACACTTGTTCAGAACGAAAGAAAGCACAGAGCCCCAGATTTTATGTTGTCCTGGAGAGCTTGCAGAGCACTGGGGAAAGGCAGGCAGAGAATTCCCTTGTAGCACCTTCTCTGTGCCTGTTCACATTGCTTCGCAGAATCGCTTTTGTGCAGAAAACACTAACACTTGTTCAGAACGAAAGGAAGCACAGAGCCCCAGATTTGCTGTTGTCCTGGAGAGCTTGCAGAGCACTGGGGAAAGGCAGGCAGAGAATTCCCTGCTAGCACCTTCTCTGTGCCTGTTCACACTGCTTCGCAGAATCGCTTTTGTGCAGAAAACCCTAACACTTGTTCAGAACGAAAGGAAACACAGAGCCCCAGATTTGCTGTTGTGTTGGAGAGGCTGCAGAGCACTGGGGAAAAGCAGGCCGAGAATTCCCTGCTAGCACCTTCTCTGTGCCTGGGAAGCAGAAGTGTTCACATTGCTTCGCAGAATCGCTTTTGTGCAGAAAACACTAACACTTGTTCAGAACGAAAGAAAGCACAGAGCCCCAGATTTTATGTTGTCCTGGAGAGCTTGCAGAGCACTGGGGAAAGGCAGGCAGAGAATTCCCTGCTAGCACCTTCTCTGTGCCTGTTCACACTGCTTCGCAGAATCGCTTTTGTGCAGAAAACACTAACACTTGTTCAGAACGAAAGAAAGCACAGAGCCCCAGATTTTATGTTGTCCTGGAGAGCTTGCAGAGCACTGGGGAAAGGCAGGCAGAGAATTCCCTGCTAGCTCTTTCTCTGTGCCTGGGAAGCAGAAGTGTTCACATGGCTTCGCAGAATCGTTTTTGTGCTGAAAACACTAACACTTGTTCAGAACGAAAGAAAGCACAGAGCCCCAGATTTTATGTTGTCCTGGAGAGCTTGCAGAGCACTGGGGAAAGGCAGGCAGAGTATTCCCTGCTAGCACCTTCTCTGTGCCTGTTCACACTGCTTCGCAGAATCGCTTTTGTGCAGAAAACACTAACACTTGTTCAGAACGAAAGGAAACACAGAGCCCCAGATTTGCTGTTGTCCTGGAGAGCTTGCAGAGCACTGGGGAAAGGCAGGCAGAGAATTCCCTGCTAGCACCTTCTCTGTGCCTGTTCACATTGCTTCGCAGACTCTCTTTTGTGCAGAACACACTAACACTTGTTTAGAACGAAAGAAAGCACAGAGCCCCAGATTTGCTGTTGTCCTGGAGAGGTTGCAGAGCACTGAGGAAAGGCAGGCAGAGAATTCCCTGCTAGCACCTTCTCTGTGCCTGGGAAGCAGAAGTGTTCACATTGCTTCGCAGAATCGCTTTTGTGCAGAAAACACTAACACTTGTTCAGAACGAAAGAAAGCACAGAGCCCCAGATTTTATGTTGTCCTGGAGAGCTTGCAGAGCACTGGGGAAAGGCAGGCAGAGAATTCCCTGCTAGCACCTTCTCTGTGCCTGTTCACATTGCTTCGCAGAATCGCTTTTGTGCAGAACACACTAACACTTGTTCAGAACGAAAGAAAGCACAGAGCCCCAGATTTTATGTTGTCCTGGAGAGCTTGCAGAGCACTGGGGAAAGGCAGGCAGAGAATTCCCTGCTAGCACCTTCTCTGTGCCTGTTCACACTGCTTCGCAGAATCGCTTTTGTGCAGAAAACACTAACACTTGTTCAGAACGAAAGGAAACACAGAGCCCCAGATTTGCTGTTGTCCTGGAGAGCTTGCAGAGCACTGGGGAAAGGCAGGCAGAGAATTCCCTGCTACCACCTTCTCTGTGCCTGTTCACACTGCTTCGCAGAATCGCTTTTGTGCAGAAAACACTAACACTTGTTCAGAACGAAAGGAAACACAGAGCCCCAGATTTGCTGTTGTCCTGGAGAGCTTGCAGAGCACTGGGGAAAGGCAGGCAGAGAATTCCCTGCTAGCACCTTCTCTGTGCCTGTTCACATTGCTTCGCAGACTCGCTTTTGTGCAGAACACACTAACACTTGTTCAGAACGAAAGAAAGCACAGAGCCCCAGATTTGCTGTTGTCCTGGAGAGCTTGCAGAGCACTGGGGAAAGGCAGGCAGAGAATTCCCTGCTACCACCTTCTCTGTGCCTGGGAAGCAGAAGTGTTCACATGGCTTCGCAGAATCGCTTTTGTGCAGAAAACACTAACACTTGTTCAGAACGAAAGAAAGCACAGAGCCCCAGATTTTATGTTGTCCTGGAGAGCTTGCAGAGCACTGGGGAAAGGCAGGCAGAGAATTCCCTGCTAGCACCTTCTCTGTGCCTGTTCACACTGCTTCGCAGAATCGCTTTTGTGCAGAAAACACTAACACTTGTTCAGAACGAAAGAAAGCACAGAGCCCCAGATTTGCTGTTGTCCTGGAGAGCTTGCAGAGCACTGGGGAAAGGCAGGCAGAGAATTCCCTGCTAGCACCTTCTCTGTGCCTGTTCACACTGCTTCGCAGAATCGCTTTTGTGCAGAAAACACTAACACTTGTTCAGAACGAAAGGAAACACAGAGCCCCAGATTTGCTGTTGTCCTGGAGAGGTTGCAGAGCACTGGGGAAAGGCAGGCAGAGAATTCCCTGCTAGCACCTTCTCTGTGCCTGTTCACATTGCTTCGCAGACTCGCTTTTGTGCAGAACACACTAACACTTGTTCAGAATGAAAGAAAGCACAGAGCCCCAGATTTTATGTTGTCCTGGAGAGTTTGCAGAGCACTGGGGAAAGGCAGGCAGAGAATTCCCTGCTAGCACCTTCTCTGTGCCTGTTCACATTGCTTCGCAGAATCGCTTTTGTGCAGAAAACACTAACACTTGTTCAGAACGAAAGGAAACACAGAGCCCCAGATTTGCTGTTGTCCTGGAGAGCTTGCAGAGCACTGGGGAAAGGCAGGCAGAGAATTCCCTGCTAGCACCTCCTCTGTGCCTGTTCACATTGCTTCGCAGAATCGCTTTTGTGCAGAAAACACTAACAATTGTTCAGAACGAAAGGAAACACAGAGCCCCAGATTTGCTGTTGTCCTGGAGAGGTTGCAGAGCACTGGGGAAAGGCAGGCAGAGAATTCCCTGCTAGCACCTTCTCTGTGCCTGGGAAGCAGAAGTGTTCACATTGCTTCACAGAATCGCTTTTGAGCAGAACACACTAACACTTGTTCAGAACGAAAGAAAGCACAGAGCCCCAGATTTTATGTTGTCCTGGAGAGCTTGCAGAGCACTGGGGAAAGGCAGGCAGAGAATTCCCTGCTAGCACCTTCTCTGTGCCTGTTCACATTGCTTCGCAGAATCGCTTTTGTGCAGAAAACAGTAACACTTGTTCAGAACAAAAGAAAGCACAGAGCCCCAGATTTGCTGTTTTCCTGGAGAGCTTGCAGAGCACTGGGGAAAGGCAGGCAGAGAATTCCCTGCTAGCACCTTCTCTGTGCCTGTTCACACTGCTTCGCAGAATCGCTTTTGTGCAGAAAACACTAACACTTGTTCAGAACGAAAGGAAACACAGAGCCCCAGATTTGCTGTTGTCCTGGAGAGCTTGCAGAGCACTGGGGAAAGGCAGGCAGAGAATTCCCTGCTAGCACCTTCTCTGTGCCTGTTCACATTGCTTCGCAGAATCGCTTTTGTGCAGAAAACAGTAACACTTGTTCAGAACGAAAGAAAGCACAGAGCCCCAGATTTTATGTTGTCCTGGAGAGCTTGCAGAGCACTGGGGAAAGGCAGGCAGAGAATTCCCTGCTAGCACCTTCTCTGTGCCTGTTCACATTGCTTCGCAGAATCGCTTTTGTGCAGAAAACACTAACACTTGTTCAGAACGAAAGGAAACACAGAGCCCCAGATTTGCTGTTGTCCTGGAGAGCTTGCAGAGCACTGGGGAAAGGCAGGCAGAGAATTCCCTGTTAGCACCTTCTCTGTGCCTGTTCACATGGCTTCGCAGAATCGCTTTTGTGCAGAAAACACTAACACTTGTTCAGAACGAAAGAAAGCACAGAGCCCCAGATTTTATGTTTTCCTGGAGAGCTTGTAGAGCACTGGGGAAAGGCAGGCAGAGAATTCCCTGTTAGCACCTTCTCTGTGCCTGGGAAGCAGAAGTGTTCACATTGCTTCGCAGAATCGATTTTGTGCAGAAAACAGTAACACTTGTTCAGAATGAAAGAAAGCACAGAGCCCCAGATTTTATGTTGTCCTGGAGAGCTTGCAGAGCACTGGGGAAAGGCAGGCAGAGAATTCCCTGCTAGCACCTTCTCTGTGCCTGTTCACATTGCTTCGCAGAATCGCTTTTGTGCAGAAAACAGTAACACTTGTTCAGAACAAAAGAAAGCACAGAGCCCCAGATTTGCTGTTGTCCTGGAGAGCTTGCAGAGCGCTGGGGAAAGGCAGGCAGAGAATTCCCTGCTAGCACCTTCTCTGTGCCTGTGAAGCAGAAGTGTTCACATTGCTTCGCAGAATCGCTTTTGAGCAGAACACACTAACACTTGTTCAGAACGAAAGAGAGCACAGAGCCCCAGATTTTATGTTGTCCTGGAGAGCTTGCAGAGCACTGGGGAAAGGCAGGCAGAGAATTCCCTGTTAGCACCTTCTCTGTGCCTGTTCACATTGCTTCGCAGAATCGCTTTTGTGCAGAAAACACTAACACTTGTTCAGAACGAAAGGAAACACAGAGCCCCAGATTTGCTGTTGTCCTGGAGAGCTTGCAGAGCACTGGGGAAAGGCAGGCAGAGAATTCCCTGTTAGCACCTTCTCTGTGCCTGGGAAGCAGAAGTGTTCACCTTGCTTCGCAGAATCGCTTTTGTGCAGAAAACACTAACACTTGTTCAGAACGAAAGGAAGCACAGAGCCCCAGATTTTATGTTGTCCTGGAGAGCTTGCAGAGCACTGGGGAAAGGCAGGCAGAGAATTCCCTGCTAGCACCTTCTCTGTGCCTGGGAAGCAGAAGTGTTCACCTTGCTTCGTAGAATTTCTTTTGTGCAGAAAACAGTAACACTTGTTCTGAACGAAAGAAAGCACAGAGCCCCAGATTTACTGTTGTCCTGGAGAGGTTGCAGAGCACTGGGGAAAGGCAGGCAGAGAATTCCCTGCTAGCACCTTCTCTGTGCCTGTTCACATTGCTTCGCAGACTCGCTTTTGTGCAGAACACACTAACACTTGTTCAGAACGAAAGAAAGCACAGAGCCCCAGATTTTATGTTGTCCTGGAGAGCTTGCAGAGCACTGGGGAAAGGCAGGCAGAGAATTCCCTGCTAGCACCTTCTCTGTGCCTGTTCACATTGCTTCGCAGACTCGCTTTTGTGCAGAACACACTAACACTTGTTCAGAACGAAAGAAAGCACAGAGCCCCAGATTTTATGTTGTCCTGGAGAGCTTGCAGAGCACTGGGGAAAGGCAGGCAGAGAATTCCCTGCTAGCACCTTCTCTGTGCCTGTTCACATTGCTTCGCAGAATCGCTTTTGTGCAGAAAACAGTAACACTTGTTCAGAACGAAAGAAAGCACAGAGCCCCAGATTTGCTGTTTTCCTGGAGAGCTTGCAGAGCACTGGGGAAAGGCAGGCAGAGAATTCCCTGCTAGCACCTTCTCTGTGCCTGTTCACACTGCTTCGCAGAATCGCTTTTGTGCAGAAAACACTAACACTTGTTCAGAACGAAAGGAAACACAGAGCCCCAGATTTGCTGTTGTCCTGGAGAGCTTGCAGAGCACTGGGGAAAGGCAGGCAGAGAATTCCCTGCTAGCACCTTCTCTGTGCCTGTTCACACTGCTTCGCAGAATCGCTTTTGTGCAGAAAACAGTAACACTTGTTCAGAACGAAAGAAAGCACAGAGCCCCAGATTTTATGTTGTCCTGGAGAGCTTGCAGAGCACTGGGGAAAGGCAGGCAGAGAATTCCCTGCTAGCACCTTCTCTGTGCCTGTTCACATTGCTTCGCAGAATCGCTTTTGTGCAGAAAACAGTAACACTTGTTCAGAACGAAAGAAAGCACAGAGCCCCAGATTTGCTGTTTTCCTGGAGAGCTTGCAGAGCACTGGGGAAAGGCAGGCAGAGAATTCCCTGCTAGCACCTTCTCTGTGCCTGTTCACACTGCTTCGCAGAATCGCTTTTGTGCAGAAAACACTAACACTTGTTCAGAACGAAAGGAAACACAGAGCCCCAGATTTGCTGTTGTCCTGGAGAGCTTGCAGACCACTGGGGAAAGGCAGGCAGAGAATTCCCTGCTAGCACCTTCTCTGTGCCTGTTCACACTGCTTCGCAGAATCGCTTTTGTGCAGAAAACACTAACACTTGTTCAGAACGAAAGAAAGCACAGAGCCCCAGATTTGCTGTTGTCCTGGAGAGCTTGCAGAGCACTGGGGAAAGGCAGGCAGAGAATTCCCTGCTAGCAATTTCTCTGTGCCTGTTCACATTGCTTCGCAGACTCTCTTTTGTGCAGAACACACTAACACTTGTTTAGAATGAAAGAAAGCACAGAGCCCCAGATTTTATGTTGTCCTGGAGAGCTTGCAGAGCACTGGGGAAAGGCAGGCAGAGAATTCCCTGCTAGCACCTTCTCTGTGCCTGTTCACATTGCTTCGCAGAATCGCTTTTGTGCAGAAAACAGTAACACTTGTTCAGAACGAAAGAAAGCACAGAGCCCCAGATTTGCTGTTTTCCTGGAGAGCTTGCAGAGCACTGGGGAAAGGCAGGCAGAGAATTCCCTGCTAGCACCTTCTCTGTGCCTGTTCACACTGCTTCGCAGAATCGCTTTTGTGCAGAAAACACTAACACTTGTTCAGAACGAAAGGAAACACAGAGCCCCAGATTTGCTGTTGTCCTGGAGAGCTTGCAGACCACTGGGGAAAGGCAGGCAGAGAATTCCCTGCTAGCACCTTCTCTGTGCCTGTTCACACTGCTTCGCAGAATCGCTTTTGTGCAGAAAACACTAACACTTGTTCAGAACGAAAGAAAGCACAGAGCCCCAGATTTGCTGTTGTCCTGGAGAGCTTGCAGAGCACTGGGGAAAGGCAGGCAGAGAATTCCCTGCTAGCAATTTCTCTGTGCCTGTTCACATTGCTTCGCAGACTCTCTTTTGTGCAGAACACACTAACACTTGTTTAGAATGAAAGAAAGCACAGAGCCCCAGATTTTATGTTGTCCTGGAGAGCTTGCAGAGCACTGGGGAAAGGCAGGCAGAGAATTCCCTGCTAGCACCTTCTCTGTGCCTGTTCACATTGCTTCGCAGAATCGCTTTTGTGCAGAAAACAGTAACACTTGTTCAGAACGAAAGGAAGCACAGAGTCCCAGATTTGCTGTTGTCCTGCAGAGCTTGCAGAGCACTGGGGAAAGGCAGGCAGAGAATTCCCTGCTAGCACCTTCTCTGTGCCTGTGAAGCAGAAGTGTTCACATTGCTTCGCAGAATCGCTTTTGTGCAGAAAACACTAACACTTGTTCAGAACGAAAGAAAGCACAGAGCCCCAGATTTTATGTTGTCCTGGAGAGCTTGCAGAGCACTGGGGAAAGGCAGGCAGAGAATTCCCTGCTAGCACCTTCTCTGTGCCTGTTCACATTGCTTCGCAGAATCGCTTTTGTGCAGAAAACAGTAACACTTGTTCAGAACGAAAGAAAGCACAGAGCCCCAGATTTGCTGTTTTCCTGGAGAGCTTGCAGAGCACTGGGGAAAGGCAGGCAGAGAATTCCCTGCTAGCACCTTCTCTGTGCCTGTTCACACTGCTTCGCAGAATCGCTTTTGTGCAGAAAACACTAACACTTGTTCAGAACGAAAGGAAACACAGAGCCCCAGATTTTATGTTGTCCTGGAGAGCTTGCAGAGCACTGGGGAAAGGCAGGCAGAGAATTCCCTGCTAGCACCTTCTCTGTGCCTGTTCACACTGCTTCGCAGAATCGCTTTTGTGCAGAAAACACTAACACTTGTTCAGAACGAAAGGAAGCACAGAGCCCCAGATTTGCTGTTGTCCTGGAGAGCTTGCAGAGCACTGGGGAAAGGCAGGCAGAGAATTCCCTGCTAGCACCTTCTCTGTGCCTGTTCACATTGCTTCGCAGACTCGCTTTTGTGCAGAACACACTAACACTTGTTCAGAACGAAAGAAAGCACAGAGCCCCAGATTTTATGTTGTCCTGGAGAGCTTGCAGAGCACTGGGGAAAGGCAGGCAGAGAATTCCCTGCTAGCACCTTCTCTGTGCCTGTTCACACTGCTTCGCAGAATCGCTTTTGTGCAGAAAACAGTAACACTTGTTCAGAACGAAAGAAAGCACAGAGCCCCAGATTTGCTGTTTTCCTGGAGAGCTTGCAGAGCACTGGGGAAAGGCAGGCAGAGAATTCCCTGCTAGCACCTTCTCTGTGCCTGTTCACACTGCTTCGCAGAATCGCTTTTGTGCAGAAAACACTAACACTTGTTCAGAACGAAAGGAAACACAGAGCCCCAGATTTGCTGTTGTCTTGGAGAGCTTGCAGAGCACTGGGGAAAGGCAGGCAGAGAATTCCCTGCTAGCACCTTCTCTGTGCCTGTTCACACTGCTTCGCAGAATCGCTTTTGTGCAGAAAACACTAACACTTGTTCAGAACGAAAGAAAGCACAGAGCCCCAGATTTGCTGTTGTCCTGGAGAGCTTGCAGAGCACTGGGGAAAGGCAGGCAGAGAATTCCCTGCTAGCACCTTCTCTGTGCCTGTTCACATTGCTTCGCAGACTCGCTTTTGTGCAGAACACACTAACACTTGTTCAGAACGAAAGAAAGCACAGAGCCCCAGATTTGCTGTTGTCCTGGAGAGCTTGCAGAGCACTGGGGAAAGGCAGGCAGAGAATTCCCTGCTAGCACCTTCTCTGTGCCTGTTCACACTGCTTCGCAGAATCGCTTTTGTGCAGAAAACACTAACACTTGTTCAGAACGAAAGGAAACACAGAGCCCCAGATTTGCTGTTGTCCTGGAGAGCTTGCAGAGCACTGGGGAAAGGCAGGCAGAGAATTCCCTGCTAGCACCTTCTCTGTGCCTGTTCACATTGCTTCGCAGACTCGCTTTTGTGCAGAACACACTAACACTTGTTCAGAACGAAAGAAAGCACAGAGCACCAGATTTTATGTTGTCCTGGAGAGCTTGCAGAGCACTGGGGAAAGGCAAGCAGAGAATTCCCTGCTAGCACCTTCTCTGTGCCTGGGAAGCAGAAGTGTTCACATTGCTTCGCAGAATCGCTTTTGTGCAGAAAACAGTAACACTTGTTCAGAATGAAAGAAAGCACAGAGCCCCAGATTTGCTGTTGTCCTGGAGAGCTTGCAGAGCACTGGGGAAAGGCAGGCAGAGAATTCCCTGTTAGCACCTTCTCTGTGCCTGTTCACATAGCTTCGCAGAATCACTTTTGTGCAGAAAACAGTAACACTTGTTCAGAACAAAAGAAAGCACAGAGCCCCAGATTTGCTGTTGTCCTGGAGAGGTTGCAGAGCACTGGGGAAAGGCAGGCAGAGAATTCCCTGCTAGCACCTTCTCTGTGCCTGTGAAGCAGAAGTGTTCACATTGCTTCGCAGAATTGCTTTTGAGCAGAACACACTAACACTTGTTCAGAACGAAAGAAAGCACAGAGCCCCAGATTTTATGTTGTCCTGGAGATCTTGCAGAGCACTGGGGAAAGGCAGGCAGAGAATTCCCTGCTAGCACCTTCTCTGTGCCTGGGAAGCAGAAGTATTCACATGGCTTCGCAGAATCGCTTTTGTGCAGAAAACACTAACACTTGTTCAGAACGAAAGAAAGCACAGAGCCCCAGATTTGCTGTTGTCCTGGAGAGCTTGCAGAGCACTGGGGAAAGGCAGGCAGAGAATTCCCTGCTAGCACCTTCTCTGTGCCTGTTCACACTGCTTCGCAGAATCGCTTTTGTGCAGAAAACACTAACACTTGTTCAGAACGAAAGGAAGCACAGAGCCCCAGATTTGCTGTTGTCCTGGAGAGCTTGCAGAGCACTGGGGAAAGGCAGGCAGAGAATTCCCTGCTAGCACCTTCTCTGTGCCTGTGAAGCAGAAGTGTTCACATGGCTTCGCAGAATCGCTTTTGTGCAGAAAACACTAACACTTGTTCAGAACGAAAGAAAGCACAGAGCCCCAGATTTTATGTTGTCCTGGAGAGCTTGCAGAGCACTGGGGAAAGGCAGGCAGAGAATTCCCTGCTAGCACCTTCTCTGTGCCTGTTCACATTGCTTCGCAGAATCGCTTTTGTGCAGAAAACACTAACACTTGTTCAGAACGAAAGGAAACACAGAGCCCCAGATTTGCTGTTGTCCTGGAGAGCTTGCAGAGCACTGGGGAAAGGCAGGCAGAGAATTCCCTGCTAGCACCTTCTCTGTGCCTGTGAAGCAGAAGTGTTCACATTGCTTCGCAGAATCTCTTTTGAGCAGAACACACTAACACTTGTTCAGAACGAAAGAAAGCACAGAGCCCCAGATTTTATGTTGTCCTGGAGAGCTTGCAGAGCACTGGGGAAAGGCAGGCAGAGAATTCCCTGCTAGCACCTTCTCTGTGCCTGTGAAGCAGAAGTGTTCACATTGCTTCGCAGAATCGCTTTTGTGCAGAAAACACTAACACTTGTTCAGAACGAAAGAAAGCACAGAGCCCCAGATTTTATGTTGTCCTGGAGAGCTTGCAGAGCACTGGGGAAAGGCAGGCAGAGAATTCCCTGCTAGCACCTTCTCTGTGCCTGTTCACATTGCTTCGCAGAATCGCTTTTGTGCAGAAAACAGTAACACTTGTTCAGAACGAAAGAAAGCACAGAGCCCCAGATTTGCTGTTTTCCTGGAGAGCTTGCAGAGCACTGGGGAAAGGCAGGCAGAGAATTCCCTGCTAGCACCTTCTCTGTGCCTGTTCACACTGCTTCGCAGAATCGCTTTTGTGCAGAAAACACTAACACTTGTTCAGAACGAAAGGAAACACAGAGCCCCAGATTTGCTGTTGTCCTGGAGAGCTTGCAGAGCACTGGGGAAAGGCAGGCAGAGAATTCCCTGCTAGCACCTTCTCTGTGCCTGTTCACACTGCTTCGCAGAATCGCTTTTGTGCAGAAAACACTAACACTTGTTCAGAACGAAAGGAAGCACAGAGCCCCAGATTTGCTGTTGTCCTGGAGAGCTTGCAGAGCACTGGGGAAAGGCAGGCAGAGAATTCCCTGCTAGCACCTTCTCTGTGCCTGTTCACATTGCTTCGCAGACTCGCTTTTGTGCAGAACACACTAACACTTGTTCAGAACGAAAGAAAGCACAGAGCCCCAGATTTTATGTTGTCCTGGAGAGCTTGCAGAGCACTGGGGAAAGGCAGGCAGAGAATTCCCTGCTAGCACCTTCTCTGTGCCTGTTCACACTGCTTCGCAGAATCGCTTTTGTGCAGAAAACAGTAACACTTGTTCAGAACGAAAGAAAGCACAGAGCCCCAGATTTGCTGTTTTCCTGGAGAGCTTGCAGAGCACTGGGGAAAGGCAGGCAGAGAATTCCCTGCTAGCACCTTCTCTGTGCCTGTTCACACTGCTTCGCAGAATCGCTTTTGTGCAGAAAACACTAACACTTGTTCAGAACGAAAGGAAACACAGAGCCCCAGATTTGCTGTTGTCTTGGAGAGCTTGCAGAGCACTGGGGAAAGGCAGGCAGAGAATTCCCTGCTAGCACCTTCTCTGTGCCTGTTCACACTGCTTCGCAGAATCGCTTTTGTGCAGAAAACACTAACACTTGTTCAGAACGAAAGAAAGCACAGAGCCCCAGATTTGCTGTTGTCCTGGAGAGCTTGCAGAGCACTGGGGAAAGGCAGGCAGAGAATTCCCTGCTAGCACCTTCTCTGTGCCTGTTCACATTGCTTCGCAGACTCGCTTTTGTGCAGAACACACTAACACTTGTTCAGAACGAAAGAAAGCACAGAGCCCCAGATTTGCTGTTGTCCTGGAGAGCTTGCAGAGCACTGGGGAAAGGCAGGCAGAGAATTCCCTGCTAGCACCTTCTCTGTGCCTGGGAAGCAGAAGTGTTCACATGGCTTCGCAGAATCGCTTTTGTGCAGAAAACACTAACACTTGTTCAGAACGAAAGAAAGCACAGAGCCCCAGATTTTATGTTGTCCTGGAGAGCTTGCAGAGCACTGGGGAAAGGCAGGCAGAGTATTCCCTGCTAGCACCTTCTCTGTGCCTGTTCACACTGCTTCGCAGAATCGCTTTTGTGCAGAAAACACTAACACTTGTTCAGAACGAAAGGAAACACAGAGCCCCAGATTTGCTGTTGTCCTGGAGAGCTTGCAGAGCACTGGGGAAAGGCAGGCAGAGAATTCCCTGCTAGCACCTTCTCTGTGCCTGTTCACATTGCTTCGCAGACTCGCTTTTGTGCAGAACACACTAACACTTGTTCAGAACGAAAGAAAGCACAGAGCACCAGATTTTATGTTGTCCTGGAGAGCTTGCAGAGCACTGGGGAAAGGCAAGCAGAGAATTCCCTGCTAGCACCTTCTCTGTGCCTGGGAAGCAGAAGTGTTCACATTGCTTCGCAGAATCGCTTTTGTGCAGAAAACAGTAACACTTGTTCAGAATGAAAGAAAGCACAGAGCCCCAGATTTGCTGTTGTCCTGGAGAGCTTGCAGAGCACTGGGGAAAGGCAGGCAGAGAATTCCCTGTTAGCACCTTCTCTGTGCCTGTTCACATAGCTTCGCAGAATCACTTTTGTGCAGAAAACAGTAACACTTGTTCAGAACAAAAGAAAGCACAGAGCCCCAGATTTGCTGTTGTCCTGGAGAGGTTGCAGAGCACTGGGGAAAGGCAGGCAGAGAATTCCCTGCTAGCACCTTCTCTGTGCCTGTGAAGCAGAAGTGTTCACATTGCTTCGCAGAATTGCTTTTGAGCAGAACACACTAACACTTGTTCAGAACGAAAGAAAGCACAGAGCCCCAGATTTTATGTTGTCCTGGAGATCTTGCAGAGCACTGGGGAAAGGCAGGCAGAGAATTCCCTGCCAGCACCTTCTCTGTGCCTGGGAAGCAGAAGTATTCACATGGCTTCGCAGAATCGCTTTTGTGCAGAAAACACTAACACTTGTTCAGAACGAAAGAAAGCACAGAGCCCCAGATTTGCTGTTGTCCTGGAGAGCTTGCAGAGCACTGGGGAAAGGCAGGCAGAGAATTCCCTGCTAGCACCTTCTCTGTGCCTGTGAAGCAGAAGTGTTCACCTTGCTTCGCAGAATCGCTTTTGTGCAGAAAACACTAACACTTGTTCAGAACGAAAGGAAGCACAGAGCCCCAGATTTTATGTTGTCCTGGAGAGCTTGCAGAGCACTGGGGAAAGGCAGGCAGAGAATTCCCTGCTAGCACCTTCTCTGTGCCTGTTCACATTGCTTCGCAGACTCGCTTTTGTGCAGAACACACTAACACTTGTTCAGAACGAAAGAAAGCACAGAGCCCCAGATTTTATTTTGTCCTGGAGAGCTTGCAGAGCACTGGGGAAAGGCAGGCAGAGAATACCCTGCTAGCACCTTCTCTGTGCCTGGGAAGCAGAAGTGTTCACATTGCTTCGCAGAATCGCTTTTGTGCAGAAAACAGTAACACTTGTTCAGAACGAAAGAAAGCACAGAGCCCCAGATTTTATGTTGTCCTGGAGAGCTTGCAGAGCACTGGGGAAAGGCAGGCAGAGAATTCCCTGCTAGCACCTTCTCTGTGCCTGTTCACATTGCTTCGCAGAATCGCTTTTGTGCAGAAAACACTAACACTTGTTCAGAACGAAAGGAAACACAGAGCCCCAGATTTGCTGTTGTCCTGGAGAGCTTGCAGAGCACTGGGGAAAGGCAGGCAGAGAATTCCCTGCTAGCACCTTCTCTGTGCCTGTGAAGCAGAAATGTTCACATTGCTTCGCAGAATCGCTTTTGAGCAGAACACACTAACACTTGTTCAGAACGAAAGAAAGCACAGAGCCCCAGATTTTATGTTGTCCTGGAGAGCTTGCAGAGCACTGGGGAAAGGCAGGCAGAGAATTCCCTGCTAGCACCTTCTCTGTGCCTGGGAAGCAGAAGTGTTCACATGGCTTCGCAGAATCGCTTTTGTGCAGAAAACACTAACACTTGTTCAGAACGAAAGAAAGCACAGAGCCCCAGATTTGCTGTTGTCCTGGAGAGCTTGCAGAGCACTGGGGAAATGCATGCAGAGAATTCCCTGCTAGCACCTTCTCTCTGCCTATTCACATTGCTTCGCAGACTCGCTTTTGTGCAGAACACACTAACACTTGTTCAGAACGAAAGAAAGCACAGAGCCCCAGATTTTATGTTGTCCTGGAGAGCTTGCAGAGCACTGGGGAAAGGCAGGCAGATAATTCCCTGCTAGCACCTTCTCTGTGCCTGGTAAGCAGAAGTGTTCACCTTGCTTCGCAGAATCGCTTTTGTGCAGAAAACACTAACACTTGTTCAGAACGAAAGGAAGCACAGAGCCCCAGATTTTATGTTGTCCTGGAGAGCTTGCAGAGCACTGGGGAAAGGCAAGCAGAAAATTCCCTGCTAGCACCTTCTCTGTGCCTGTTCACACTGCTTCGCAGAATCGCTTTTGTGCAGAAAACACTAACACTTGTTCAGAACGAAAGGAAACACAGAGCCCCAGATTTGCTGTTGTCCTGGAGAGCTTGCAGAGCACTGGGGAAAGGCAGGCAGAGAATTCCCTGCTAGCACCTTCTCTGTGCCTGTTCACATTGCTTCGCAGACTCGCTTTTGTGCAGAACACACTAACACTTGTTCAGAACGAAAGAAAGCACAGAGCACCAGATTTTATGTTGTCCTGGAGAGCTTGCAGAGCACTGGGGAAAGGCAAGCAGAGAATTCCCTGCTAGCACCTTCTCTGTGCCTGGGAAGCAGAAGTGTTCACATTGCTTCGCAGAATCGCTTTTGTGCAGAAAACAGTAACACTTGTTCAGAATGAAAGAAAGCACAGAGCCCCAGATTTGCTGTTGTCCTGGAGAGCTTGCAGAGCACTGGGGAAAGGCAGGCAGAGAATTCCCTGTTAGCACCTTCTCTGTGCCTGTTCACATAGCTTCGCAGAATCACTTTTGTGCAGAAAACAGTAACACTTGTTCAGAACAAAAGAAAGCACAGAGCCCCAGATTTGCTGTTGTCCTGGAGAGGTTGCAGAGCACTGGGGAAAGGCAGGCAGAGAATTCCCTGCTAGCACCTTCTCTGTGCCTGTGAAGCAGAAGTGTTCACATTGCTTCGCAGAATTGCTTTTGAGCAGAACACACTAACACTTGTTCAGAACGAAAGAAAGCACAGAGCCCCAGATTTTATGTTGTCCTGGAGATCTTGCAGAGCACTGGGGAAAGGCAGGCAGAGAATTCCCTGCCAGCACCTTCTCTGTGCCTGGGAAGCAGAAGTATTCACATGGCTTCGCAGAATCGCTTTTGTGCAGAAAACACTAACACTTGTTCAGAACGAAAGAAAGCACAGAGCCCCAGATTTGCTGTTGTCCTGGAGAGCTTGCAGAGCACTGGGGAAAGGCAGGCAGAGAATTCCCTGCTAGCACCTTCTCTGTGCCTGTTCACACTGCTTCGCAGAATCGCTTTTGTGCAGAAAACAGTAACACTTGTTCAGAACGAAAGGAAGCACAGAGCCCCAGATTTGCTGTTGTCCTGGAGAGCTTGCAGAGCACTGGGGAAAGGCAGGCAGAGAATTCCCTGCTAGCACCTTCTCTGTGCCTGGGAAGCAGAAGTGTTCACATGGCTTCGCAGAATCGCTTTTGTGCAGAAAACACTAACACTTGTTCAGAACGAAAGAAAGCACAGAGCCCCAGATTTTATGTTGTCCTGGAGAGCTTGCAGAGCACTGGGGAAAGGCAGGCAGAGAATTCCCTGCTAGCACCTTCTCTGTGCCTGTTCACATTGCTTCGCAGAATCGCTTTTGTGCAGAAAACACTAACACTTGTTCAGAACGAAAGGAAACACAGAGCCCCAGATTTGCTGTTGTCCTGGAGAGCTTGCAGAGCACTGGGGAAAGGCAGGCAGAGAATTCCCTCCTAGCACCTTCTCTGTGCCTGTGAAGCAGAAGTGTTCACATTGCTTCGCAGAATCTCTTTTGAGCAGAACACACTAACACTTGTTCAGAACGAAAGAAAGCACAGAGCCCCAGATTTTATGTTGTCCTGGAGAGCTTGCAGAGCACTGGGGAAATGCATGCAGAGAATTCCCTGCTAGCACCTTCTCTGTGCCTGTGAAGCAGAAGTGTTCACCTTGCTTCGCAGAATCGCTTTTGTGCAGAAAACACTAACACTTGTTCAGAACGAAAGGAAGCACAGAGCCCCAGATTTTATGTTGTCCTGGAGAGCTTGCAGAGCACTGGGGAAAGGCAGGCAGAGAATTCCCTGCTAGCACCTTCTCTGTGCCTGTTCACATTGCTTCGCAGACTCGCTTTTGTGCAGAACACACTAACACTTGTTCAGAACGAAAGAAAGCACAGAGCCCCAGATTTTATTTTGTCCTGGAGAGCTTGCAGAGCACTGGGGAAAGGCAGGCAGAGAATACCCTGCTAGCACCTTCTCTGTGCCTGGGAAGCAGAAGTGTTCACATTGCTTCGCAGAATCGCTTTTGTGCAGAAAACAGTAACACTTGTTCAGAACGAAAGAAAGCACAGAGCCCCAGATTTTATGTTGTCCTGGAGAGCTTGCAGAGCACTGGGGAAAGGCAGGCAGAGAATTCCCTGCTAGCACCTTCTCTGTGCCTGTTCACATTGCTTCGCAGAATCGCTTTTGTGCAGAAAACACTAACACTTGTTCAGAACGAAAGGAAACACAGAGCCCCAGATTTGCTGTTGTCCTGGAGAGCTTGCAGAGCACTGGGGAAAGGCAGGCAGAGAATTCCCTGCTAGCACCTTCTCTGTGCCTGTGAAGCAGAAATGTTCACATTGCTTCGCAGAATCGCTTTTGAGCAGAACACACTAACACTTGTTCAGAACGAAAGAAAGCACAGAGCCCCAGATTTTATGTTGTCCTGGAGAGCTTGCAGAGCACTGGGGAAAGGCAGGCAGAGAATTCCCTGCTAGCACCTTCTCTGTGCCTGGGAAGCAGAAGTGTTCACATGGCTTCGCAGAATCGCTTTTGTGCAGAAAACACTAACACTTGTTCAGAACGAAAGAAAGCACAGAGCCCCAGATTTGCTGTTGTCCTGGAGAGCTTGCAGAGCACTGGGGAAATGCATGCAGAGAATTCCCTGCTAGCACCTTCTCTCTGCCTATTCACATTGCTTCGCAGACTCGCTTTTGTGCAGAACACACTAACACTTGTTCAGAACGAAAGAAAGCACAGAGCCCCAGATTTTATGTTGTCCTGGAGAGCTTGCAGAGCACTGGGGAAAGGCAGGCAGATAATTCCCTGCTAGCACCTTCTCTGTGCCTGGTAAGCAGAAGTGTTCACCTTGCTTCGCAGAATCGCTTTTGTGCAGAAAACACTAACACTTGTTCAGAACGAAAGGAAGCACAGAGCCCCAGATTTTATGTTGTCCTGGAGAGCTTGCAGAGCACTGGGGAAAGGCAAGCAGAAAATTCCCTGCTAGCACCTTCTCTGTGCCTGTTCACAATGCTTCGCAGAATCGCTTTTGTGCAGAAAACACTAACACTTGTTCAGAACGAAAGGAAGCACAGAGCCCCAGATTTGCTGTTGTCCTGGAGAGCTTGCAGAGCACTGGGGAAAGGCAGGCAGAGAATTCCCTGCTAGCACCTTCTCTGTGCCTGGGAAGCAGAAGTGTTCACCTTGCTTCAAAAATTTCTTTTATGCAGAAAACAGTAACACTTGCTCAGAACGAAAGAAAGCACAGAGCCCCAGATTTACTGTTGTCCTGGAGAGCTTGCAGAGCACTGGGGAAAGGCAGGCAGAGAATTCCCTGCTAGCACCTTCTCTGTGCCTGTTCACATTGCTTCGCAGACTCGCTTTTGTGCAGAACACACTAACACTTGTTCAGAACGAAAGAAAGCACAGAGCCCCAGATTTTATGTTGTCCTGGAGAGGTTGCAGAGCACTGGGGAAAGGCAGGCAGAGAATTCCCTGCTAGCACCTTCTCTGTGCCTGTTCACACTGCTTCACAGAATCGCTTTTGTGCAGAAAACACTAACACTTGTTCAGAACGAAAGGAAACACAGAGCCCCAGATTTGCTGTTGTCCTGGAGAGCTTGCAGAGCACTGGGGAAAGGCAGGCAGAGAATTCCCTGCTAGCACATTCTCTGTGCCTGTTCACACTGCTTCGCAGAATCGCTTTTGTGCAGAAAACAGTAACACTTGTTCAGAACAAAAGAAAGCACAGAGCCCCAGATTTGCTGTTGTCCTGGAGAGCTTGCAGAGCACTGGGGAAAGGCAGGCAGAGAATTCCCTGCTAGCACCTTCTCTGTGCCTGTGAAGCAGAAGTGTTCACATTGCTTCGCAGAATTGCTTTTGAGCAGAACACACTAACACTTGTTCAGAACGAAAGAAAGCACAGAGCCCCAGATTTTATGTTGTCCTGGAGAGCTTGCAGAGCACTGGGGAAAGGCAGGCAGAGAATTCCCTGCTAGCACCTTCTCTGTGCCTGTTCACATTGCTTCGCAGAATCGCTTTTGTGCAGAAAACACTAACACTTGTTCAGAACGAAAGGAAACACAGAGCCCCAGATTTGCTGTTGTCCTGGAGAGCTTGCAGAGCACTGGGGAAAGGCAGGCAGAGAATTCCCTGCTAGCACCTTCTCTGTGCCTGGGAAGCAGAAGTGTTCACATTGCTTCGCAGAATCGCTTTTGTGCAGAACACACTAACACTTGTTCAGAATGAAAGAAAGCACAGAGCCCCAGGTTTGCTGTTGTCCTGGAGAGCTTGCAGAGCACTGGGGAAAGGCAGGCAGAGAATTCCCTGCTAGCACCTTCTCTGTGCCTGTTCACATTGCTTCGCAGAATCGCTTTTGTGCAGAAAACAGTAACACTTGTTCAGAACGAAAGGAAGCACAGAGCCCCAGATTTTATGTTGTCCTGGAGAGCTTGCAGAGCACTGGGGAAAGGCAGGCAGAGAATTCCCTGTTAGCACCTTCTCTGTGCCTGTTCACATTGCTTCGCAGAATCGCTTTTGTGCAGAAAACAGTAACACTTGTTCAGAACTAAAGAAAGAACAGAGCCCCAGATTTGCTGTTGTCCTGGAGAGCTTGCAGAGCACTGGGGAAAGGCATGCAGAGAATTCCCTGCTAGCACCTTCTCTGTGCCTATTCACATTGCTTCGCAGACTCGCTTTTGTGCAGAACACACTAACACTTGTTCAGAACGAAAGAAAGCACAGAGCCCCAGATTTTATGTTGTCCTGGAGAGCTTGCAGAGCACTGGGGAAAGGCAGGCAGAGAATTCCCTGCTAGCACCTTCTCTGTGCCTGGGAAGCAGAAGTGTTCACATTGCTTCGCAGAATCGCTTTTGTGCAGAACACACTAACACTTGTTCAGAACAAAAGAAAGCACAGAGCCCCAGATTTTATGTTGTCCTGGAGAGCTTGCAGAGCACTGGGGAAAGGCAGGCAGAGAATTCCCTGTTAGCACCTTCTCTGTGCCTGTTCACATTGCTTCGCAGAATCGCTTTTGTGCAGAAAACACTAACACTTGTTCAGAACGAAAGGAAACACAGAGCCCCAGATTTGCTGTTGTCCTGGAGAGCTTGCAGAGCACTGGGGAAAGGCAGGCAGAGAATTCCCTGCTAGCACCTTCTCTGTGCCTGGGAAGCAGAAGTGTTCACATTGCTTCGCAGAATCGCTTTTGTGCAGAACACACTAACACTTGTTCAGAATGAAAGAAAGCACAGAGCCCCAGGTTTGCTGTTGTCCTGGAGAGCTTGCAGAGCACTGGGGAAAGGCAGGCAGAGAATTCCCTGCTAGCACCTTCTCTGTGCCTGTTCACATTGCTTCGCAGAATCGCTTTTGTGAAGAAAACAGTAACACTTGTTCAGAATGAAAGAAAGCACAGAGCCCCAGATTTGCTGTTGTCCTGGAGAGCTTGCAGAGCACTGGGGAAAGGCAGGCAGAGAATTCCCTGTTAGCACCTTCTCTGTGCCTGTTCACATTGCTTCGCAGAATCGCTTTTGTGCAGAAAACAGTAACACTTGTTCAGAACTAAAGAAAGAACAGAGCCCCAGATTTGCTGTTGTCCTGGAGAGCTTGCAGAGCACTGGGGAAAGGCATGCAGAGAATTCCCTGCTAGCACCTTCTCTGTGCCTATTCACATTGCTTCGCAGACTCGCTTTTGTGCAGAACACACTAACACTTGTTCAGAACGAAAGAAAGCACAGAGCCCCAGATTTTATGTTGTCCTGGAGAGCTTGCAGAGCACTGGGGAAAGGCAGGCAGATAATTCCCTGCTAGCACCTTCTCTGTGCCTGGGAAGCAGAAGTGTTCACCTTGCTTCGCAGAATCGCTTTTGTGCAGAAAACACTAACACTTGTTCAGAACGAAAGGAAGCACAGAGCCCCAGATTTTATGTTGTCCTGGAGAGCTTGCAGAGCACTGGGGAAAGGCAAGCAGAAAATTCCCTGCTAGCACCTTCTCTGTGCCTGTTCACACTGCTTCGCAGAATCGCTTTTGTGCAGAAAACACTAACACTTGTTCAGAACGAAAGGAAGCACAGAGCCCCAGATTTGCTGTTGTCCTGGAGAGCTTGCAGAGCACTGGGGAAAGGCAGGCAGAGAATTCCCTGCTAGCACCTTCTCTGTGCCTGGGAAGCAGAAGTGTTCACCTTGCTTCAAAAATTTCTTTTATGCAGAAAACAGTAACACTTGCTCAGAACGAAAGAAAGCACAGAGCCCCAGATTTACTTTTGTCCTGGAGAGCTTGCAGAGCACTGGGGAAAGGCAGGCAGAGAATTCCCTGCTAGCACATTCTCTGTGCCTGTTCACACTGCTTCGCAGAATCGCTTTTGTGCAGAAAACAGTAACACTTGCTCAGAACGAAAGAAAGCACAGAGCCCCAGATTTGCTGTTGTCCTGGAGAGCTTGCAGAGCACTGGGGAAAGGCAGGCAGAGAATTCCCTGCTAGCACCTTCTCTGTGCCTGGGAAGCAGAAGTGTTCACATTGCTTCGCAGAATTGCTTTTGAGCAGAACACACTAACACTTGTTCAGAACGAAAGAAAGCACAGAGCCCCAGATTTTATGTTGTCCTGGAGAGCTTGCAGAGCACTGGGGAAAGGCAGGCAGAGAATTCCCTGCTAGCACCTTCTCTGTGCCTGTTCACATTGCTTCGCAGAATCGCTTTTGTGCAGAAAACACTAACACTTGTTCAGAACGAAAGGAAACACAGAGCCCCAGATTTGCTGTTGTCCTGGAGAGCTTGCAGAGCACTGGGGAAAGGCAGGCAGAGAATTCCCTGCTAGCACCTTCTCTGTGCCTGGGAAGCAGAAGTGTTCACATTGCTTCGCAGAATCGCTTTTGTGCAGAACACACTAACACTTGTTCAGAATGAAAGAAAGCACAGAGCCCCAGGTTTGCTGTTGTCCTGGAGAGCTTGCAGAGCACTGGGGAAAGGCAGGCAGAGAATTCCCTGCTAGCACCTTCTCTGTGCCTGTTCACATTGCTTCGCAGAATCGCTTTTGTGCAGAAAACAGTAACACTTGTTCAGAACGAAAGGAAGCACAGAGCCCCAGATTTTATGTTGTCCTGGAGAGCTTGCAGAGCACTGGGGAAAGGCAGGCAGAGAATTCCCTGTTAGCACCTTCTCTGTGCCTGTTCACATTGCTTCGCAGAATCGCTTTTGTGCAGAACACACTAACACTTGTTCAGAATGAAAGAAAGCACAGAGCCCCAGGTTTGCTGTTGTCCTGGAGAGCTTGCAGAGCACTGGGGAAAGGCAGGCAGAGAATTCCCTGCTAGCACCTTCTCTGTGCCTGTTCACATTGCTTCGCAGAATCGCTTTTGTGCAGAAAACAGTAACACTTGTTCAGAACGAAAGGAAGCAGAGAGCCCCAGATTTGCTGTTGTCCTGGAGAGCTTGCAGAGCACTGGGGAAAGGCATGCAGAGAATTCCCTGCTAGCACCTTCTCTGTGCCTATTCACATTGCTTCGCAGACTCGCTTTTGTGCAGAACACACTAACACTTGTTCAGAACGAAAGAAAGCACAGAGCCCCAGATTTGCTGTTGTCCTGGAGAGCTTGCAGAGCACTGGGGAAAGGCAGGCAGAGAATTCCCTGCTAGCACCTTCTCTGTGCCTGGGAAGCAGAAGTGTTCACATTGCTTCGCAGAATCGCTTTTGTGCAGAACACACTAACACTTGTTCAGAACAAAAGAAAGCACAGAGCCCCAGATTTTAAGTTGTCCTGGAGAGCTTGCAGAGCACTGGGGAAAGGCAGGCAGAGAATTCCCTGCTAGCACCTTCTCTGTGCCTGTTCACATTGCTTCGCAGAATCGCTTTTGTGCAGAAAACACTAACACTTGTTCAGAACGAAAGGAAACACAGAGCCCCAGATTTGCTGTTGTCCTGGAGAGCTTGCAGAGCACTGGGGAAAGGCAGGCAGAGAATTCCCTGCTAGCACCTTCTCTGTGCCTGGGAAGCAGAAGTGTTCACATTGCTTCGCAGAATCGCTTTTGTGCAGAACACACTAACACTTGTTCAGAATGAAAGAAAGCACAGAGCCCCAGGTTTGCTGTTGTCCTGGAGAGCTTGCAGAGCACTGGGGAAAGGCAGGCAGAGAATTCCCTGCTAGCACCTTCTCTGTGCCTGTTCACATTGCTTCGCAGAATCGCTTTTGTGAAGAAAACAGTAACACTTGTTCAGAATGAAAGAAAGCACAGAGCCCCAGATTTGCTGTTGTCCTGGAGAGCTTGCAGAGCACTGGGGAAAGGCAGGCAGAGAATTCCCTGTTAGCACCTTCTCTGTGCCTGTTCACATTGCTTCGCAGAATCGCTTTTGTGCAGAAAACACTAACACTTGTTCAGAACTAAAGAAAGAACAGAGCCCCAGATTTGCTGTTGTCCTGGAGAGCTTGCAGAGCACTGGGGAAAGGCATGCAGAGAATTCCCTGCTAGCACCTTCTCTGTGCCTATTCACATTGCTTCGCAGACTCGCTTTTGTGCAGAACACACTAACACTTGTTCAGAACGAAAGAAAGCACAGAGCCCCAGATTTTATGTTGTCCTGGAGAGCTTGCAGAGCACTGGGGAAAGGCAGGCAGATAATTCCCTGCTAGCACCTTCTCTGTGCCTGGGAAGCAGAAGTGTTCACCTTGCTTCGCAGAATCGCTTTTGTGCAGAAAACACTAACACTTGTTCAGAACGAAAGGAAGCACAGAGCCCCAGATTTTATGTTGTCCTGGAGAGCTTGCAGAGCACTGGGGAAAGGCAAGCAGAAAATTCCCTGCTAGCACCTTCTCTGTGCCTGTTCACACTGCTTCGCAGAATCGCTTTTGTGCAGAAAACACTAACACTTGTTCAGAACGAAAGAAAGCACAGAGCCCCAGATTTGCTGTTGTCCTGGAGAGCTTGCAGAGCACTGGGGAAAGGCAGGCAGAGAATTCCCTGCTAGCACCTTCTCTGTGCCTGGGAAGCAGAAGTGTTCACCTTGCTTCAAAAATTTCTTTTATGCAGAAAACAGTAACACTTGCTCAGAACGAAAGAAAGCACAGAGCCCCAGATTTACTTTTGTCCTGGAGAGCTTGCAGAGCACTGGGGAAAGGCAGGCAGAGAATTCCCTGCTAGCACCTTCTCTGTGCCTGTTCACATTGCTTCGCAGAATCGCTTTTGTGAAGAACACACTAACACTTGTTCAGAACGAAAGAAAGCACAGAGCCCCAGATTTTATGTTGTCCTGGAGAGGTTGCAGAGCACTGGGGAAAGGCAGGCAGAGAATTCCCTGCTAGCACCTTCTCTGTGCCTGTTCACACTGCTTCGCAGAATCGCTTTTGTGCAGAAAACACTAACACTTGTTCAGAACGAAAGGAAACACAGAGCCCCAGATTTGCTGTTGTCCTGGAGAGCTTGCAGAGCACTGGGGAAAGGCAGGCAGAGAATTCCCTGCTAGCACATTCTCTGTGCCTGTTCACACTGCTTCGCAGAATCGCATTTGTGCAGAAAACACTAACACTTGTTCAGAACAAAAGAAAGCACAGAGCCCCAGATTTGCTGTTGTCCTGGAGAGGTTGCAGAGCACTGGGGAAAGGCAGGCAGAGAATTCCCTGCTAGCACCTTCTCTGTGCCTGTGAAGCAGAAGTGTTCACATTGCTTCGCAGAATTGCTTTTGAGCAGAACACACTAACACTTGTTCAGAACGAAAGAAAGCACAGAGCCCCAGATTTTATGTTGTCCTGGAGAGCTTGCAGAGCACTGGGGAAAGGCAGGCAGAGAATTCCCTGCTAGCACCTTCTCTGTGCCTGTTCACATTGCTTCGCAGAATCGCTTTTGTGCAGAACACACTAACACTTGTTCAGAACGAAAGGAAACACAGAGCCCCAGATTTGCTGTTGTCCTGGAGAGCTTGCAGAGCACTGGGGAAAGGCAGGCAGAGAATTCCCTGCTAGCACCTTCTCTGTGCCTGGGAAGCAGAAGTGTTCACATTGCTTCGCAGAATCGCTTTTGTGCAGAACACACTAACACTTGTTCAGAATGAAAGAAAGCACAGAGCCCCAGGTTTGCTGTTGTCCTGGAGAGCTTGCAGAGCACTGGGGAAAGGCAGGCAGAGAATCCCCTGCTAGCACCTTCTCTGTGCCTGTTCACATTGCTTCGCAGAATCGCTTTTGTGCAGAAAACAGTAACACTTGTTCAGAACGAAAGAAAGCACAGAGCCCCAGATTTGCTGTTGTCCTGCAGAGCTTGCAGAGCACTGGGGAAAGGCAGGCAGAGAATTCCCTGTTAGCACCTTCTCTGTGCCTGTTCACATTGCTTCGCAGAATCGCTTTTGTGCAGAAAACAGTAACACTTGTTCAGAACTAAAGAAAGAACAGAGCCCCAGATTTGCTGTTGTCCTGGAGAGCTTGCAGAGCACTGGGGAAAGGCAGGCAGATAATTCCCTGCTAGCACCTTCTCTGTGCCTGGGAAGCAGAAGTGTTCACCTTGCTTCGCAGAATCGCTTTTGTGCAGAAAACACTAACACTTGTTCAGAACGAAAGGAAGCACAGAGCCCCAGATTTTATGTTGTCCTGGAGAGCTTGCAGAGCACTGGGGAAAGGCAAGCAGAAAATTCCCTGCTAGCACCTTCTCTGTGCCTGTTCACACTGCTTCGCAGAATCGCTTTTGTGCAGAAAACACTAACACTTGTTCAGAACGAAAGGAAGCACAGAGCCCCAGATTTGCTGTTGTCCTGGAGAGCTTGCAGAGCACTGGGGAAAGGCAGGCAGAGAATTCCCTGCTAGCACCTTCTCTGTGCCTGGGAAGCAGAAGTGTTCACCTTGCTTCAAAAATTTCTTTTATGCAGAAAACAGTAACACTTGCTCAGAACGAAAGAAAGCACAGAGCCCCAGATTTACTTTTGTCCTGGAGAGCTTGCAGAGCACTGGGGAAAGGCAGGCAGAGAATTCCCTGCTAGCACATTCTCTGTGCCTGTTCACACTGCTTCGCAGAATCGCTTTTGTGCAGAAAACAGTAACACTTGTTCAGAACAAAAGAAAGCACAGAGCCCCAGATTTGCTGTTGTCCTGGAGAGCTTGCAGAGCACTGGGGAAAGGCAGGCAGAGAATTCCCTGCTAGCACCTTCTCTGTGCCTGTGAAGCAGAAGTGTTCACATTGCTTCGCAGAATTGCTTTTGAGCAGAACACACTAACACTTGTTCAGAACGAAAGAAAGCACAGAGCCCCAGATTTTATGTTGTCCTGGAGAGCTTGCAGAGCACTGGGGAAAGGCAGGCAGAGAATTCCCTGCTAGCACCTTCTCTGTGCCTGTTCACATTGCTTCGCAGAATCGCTTTTGTGCAGAAAACACTAACACTTGTTCAGAACGAAAGGAAACACAGAGCCCCAGATTTGCTGTTGTCCTGGAGAGCTTGCAGAGCACTGGGGAAAGGCAGGCAGAGAATTCCCTGCTAGCACCTTCTCTGTGCCTGGGAAGCAGAAGTGTTCACATTGCTTCGCAGAATCGCTTTTGTGCAGAACACACTAACACTTGTTCAGAATGAAAGAAAGCACAGAGCCCCAGGTTTGCTGTTGTCCTGGAGAGCTTGCAGAGCACTGGGGAAAGGCAGGCAGAGAATTCCCTGCTAGCACCTTCTCTGTGCCTGTTCACATTGCTTCGCAGAATCGCTTTTGTGCAGAAAACAGTAACACTTGTTCAGAACGAAAGGAAGCACAGAGCCCCAGATTTTATGTTGTCCTGGAGAGCTTGCAGAGCACTGGGGAAAGGCAGGCAGAGAATTCCCTGTTAGCACCTTCTCTGTGCCTGTTCACATTGCTTCGCAGAATCGCTTTTGTGCAGAACACACTAACACTTGTTCAGAATGAAAGAAAGCACAGAGCCCCAGGTTTGCTGTTGTCCTGGAGAGCTTGCAGAGCACTGGGGAAAGGCAGGCAGAGAATTCCCTGCTAGCACCTTCTCTGTGCCTGTTCACATTGCTTCGCAGAATCGCTTTTGTGCAGAAAACAGTAACACTTGTTCAGAAGGAAAGGAAGCACAGAGCCCCAGATTTTATGTTGTCCTGGAGAGCTTGCAGAGCACTGGGGAAAGGCAGGCAGAGAATTCCCTGTTAGCACCTTCTCTGTGCCTGTTCACATTGCTTCGCAGAATCGCTTTTGTGCAGAAAACAGTAACACTTGTTCAGAACTAAAGAAAGAACAGAGCCCCAGATTTGCTGTTGTCCTGGAGAGCTTGCAGAGCACTGGGGAAAGGCATGCAGAGAATTCCCTGCTAGCACCTTCTCTGTGCCTATTCACATTGCTTCGCAGACTCGCTTTTGTGCAGAACACACTAACACTTGTTCAGAACGAAAGAAAGCACAGAGCCCCAGATTTGCTGTTGTCCTGGAGAGCTTGCAGAGCACTGGGGAAAGGCAGGCAGAGAATTCCCTGCTAGCACCTTCTCTGTGCCTGGGAAGCAGAAGTGTTCACATTGCTTCGCAGAATCGCTTTTGTGCAGAACACACTAACACTTGTTCAGAACAAAAGAAAGCACAGAGCCCCAGATTTTAAGTTGTCCTGGAGAGCTTGCAGAGCACTGGGGAAAGGCAGGCAGAGAATTCCCTGCTAGCACCTTCTCTGTGCCTGTTCACATTGCTTCGCAGAATCGCTTTTGTGCAGAAAACACTAACACTTGTTCAGAACGAAAGGAAACACAGAGCCCCAGATTTGCTGTTGTCCTGGAGAGCTTGCAGAGCACTGGGGAAAGGCAGGCAGAGAATTCCCTGCTAGCACCTTCTCTGTGCCTGGGAAGCAGAAGTGTTCACATTGCTTCGCAGAATCGCTTTTGTGCAGAACACACTAACACTTGTTCAGAATGAAAGAAAGCACAGAGCCCCAGGTTTGCTGTTGTCCTGGAGAGCTTGCAGAGCACTGGGGAAAGGCAGGCAGAGAATTCCCTGCTAGCACCTTCTCTGTGCCTGTTCACATTGCTTCGCAGAATCGCTTTTGTGAAGAAAACAGTAACACTTGTTCAGAATGAAAGAAAGCACAGAGCCCCAGATTTGCTGTTGTCCTGGAGAGCTTGCAGAGCACTGGGGAAAGGCAGGCAGAGAATTCCCTGTTAGCACCTTCTCTGTGCCTGTTCACATTGCTTCGCAGAATCGCTTTTGTGCAGAAAACACTAACACTTGTTCAGAACTAAAGAAAGAACAGAGCCCCAGATTTGCTGTTGTCCTGGAGAGCTTGCAGAGCACTGGGGAAAGGCATGCAGAGAATTCCCTGCTAGCACCTTCTCTGTGCCTATTCACATTGCTTCGCAGACTCGCTTTTGTGCAGAACACACTAACACTTGTTCAGAACGAAAGAAAGCACAGAGCCCCAGATTTTATGTTGTCCTGGAGAGCTTGCAGAGCACTGGGGAAAGGCAGGCAGATAATTCCCTGCTAGCACCTTCTCTGTGCCTGGGAAGCAGAAGTGTTCACCTTGCTTCGCAGAATCGCTTTTGTGCAGAAAACACTAACACTTGTTCAGAACGAAAGGAAGCACAGAGCCCCAGATTTTATGTTGTCCTGGAGAGCTTGCAGAGCACTGGGGAAAGGCAAGCAGAAAATTCCCTGCTAGCACCTTCTCTGTGCCTGTTCACACTGCTTCGCAGAATCGCTTTTGTGCAGAAAACACTAACACTTGTTCAGAACGAAAGAAAGCACAGAGCCCCAGATTTGCTGTTGTCCTGGAGAGCTTGCAGAGCACTGGGGAAAGGCAGGCAGAGAATTCCCTGCTAGCACCTTCTCTGTGCCTGGGAAGCAGAAGTGTTCACCTTGCTTCAAAAATTTCTTTTATGCAGAAAACAGTAACACTTGCTCAGAACGAAAGAAAGCACAGAGCCCCAGATTTACTTTTGTCCTGGAGAGCTTGCAGAGCACTGGGGAAAGGCAGGCAGAGAATTCCCTGCTAGCACCTTCTCTGTGCCTGTTCACATTGCTTCGCAGAATCGCTTTTGTGAAGAACACACTAACACTTGTTCAGAACGAAAGAAAGCACAGAGCCCCAGATTTTATGTTGTCCTGGAGAGGTTGCAGAGCACTGGGGAAAGGCAGGCAGAGAATTCCCTGCTAGCACCTTCTCTGTGCCTGTTCACACTGCTTCGCAGAATCGCTTTTGTGCAGAAAACACTAACACTTGTTCAGAACGAAAGGAAACACAGAGCCCCAGATTTGCTGTTGTCCTGGAGAGCTTGCAGAGCACTGGGGAAAGGCAGGCAGAGAATTCCCTGCTAGCACATTCTCTGTGCCTGTTCACACTGCTTCGCAGAATCGCATTTGTGCAGAAAACACTAACACTTGTTCAGAACAAAAGAAAGCACAGAGCCCCAGATTTGCTGTTGTCCTGGAGAGGTTGCAGAGCACTGGGGAAAGGCAGGCAGAGAATTCCCTGCTAGCACCTTCTCTGTGCCTGTGAAGCAGAAGTGTTCACATTGCTTCGCAGAATTGCTTTTGAGCAGAACACACTAACACTTGTTCAGAACGAAAGAAAGCACAGAGCCCCAGATTTTATGTTGTCCTGGAGAGCTTGCAGAGCACTGGGGAAAGGCAGGCAGAGAATTCCCTGCTAGCACCTTCTCTGTGCCTGTTCACATTGCTTCGCAGAATCGCTTTTGTGCAGAACACACTAACACTTGTTCAGAACGAAAGGAAACACAGAGCCCCAGATTTGCTGTTGTCCTGGAGAGGTTGCAGAGCACTGGGGAAAGGCAGGCAGAGAATTCCCTGCTAGCACCTTCTCTGTGCCTGGGAAGCAGAAGTGTTCACATTGCTTCGCAGAATCGCTTTTGTGCAGAACACACTAACACTTGTTCAGAATGAAAGAAAGCACAGAGCCCCAGGTTTGCTGTTGTCCTGGAGAGCTTGCAGAGCACTGGGGAAAGGCAGGCAGAGAATCCCCTGCTAGCACCTTCTCTGTGCCTGTTCACATTGCTTCGCAGAATCGCTTTTGTGCAGAAAACAGTAACACTTGTTCAGAACGAAAGAAAGCACAGAGCCCCAGATTTGCTGTTGTCCTGCAGAGCTTGCAGAGCACTGGGGAAAGGCAGGCAGAGAATTCCCTGTTAGCACCTTCTCTGTGCCTGTTCACATTGCTTCGCAGAATCGCTTTTGTGCAGAAAACAGTAACACTTGTTCAGAACTAAAGAAAGAACAGAGCCCCAGATTTGCTGTTGTCCTGGAGAGCTTGCAGAGCACTGGGGAAAGGCAGGCAGAGAATTCCCTGCTAGCACCTTCTCTGTGCCTGGGAAGCAGAAGTGTTCACATTGCTTCGCAGAATTGCTTTTGAGCAGAACACACTAACACTTGTTCAGAAAGAAAGAAAGCACAGAGCCCCAGATTTGCTGTTGTCCTGGAGAGCTTGCAGAGCACTGGGGAAAGGCAGGCAGAGAATTCCCTGCTAGCACCTTCTCTGTGCCTGTTCACACTGCTTCGCAGAATCGCTTTTGTGCAGAAAACACTAACACTTGTTCAGAACGAAAGGAAGCACAGAGCCCCAGATTTGCTGTTGTCCTGGAGAGCTTGCAGAGCACTGGGGAAAGGCAGGCAGAGAATTCCCTGCTAGCACCTTCTCTGTGCCTGTTCACATTGCTTCGCAGACTCGCTTTTGTGCAGAACACACTAACACTTGTTCAGAACGAAAGAAAGCACAGAGCCCCAAATTTTATGTTGTCCTGGAGAGCTTGCAGAGCACTGGGGAAAGGCAGGCAGAGAATTCCCTGCTAGCACCTTCTCTGTGCCTGTTCACCTTGCTTCGCAGACTCGCTTTTGTGCAGAACACACTAACACTTGTTCAGAACGAAAGGAAACACAGAGCCCCAGATTTGCTGTTGTCCTGGAGAGCTTGCAGAGCACTGGGGAAAGGCAGGCAGAGAATTCCCTGCTAGCACCTTCTCTGTGCCTGTGAAGCAGAAGTGTTCACATTGCTTCGCAGAATCGCTTTTGTGCAGAAAACAGTAACACTTGTTCAGAACGAAAGGAAGCACAGAGCCCCAGATTTGCTGTTGTCCTGGAGAGCTTGCAGAGCACTGGGGAAAGGCAGGCAGAGAATTCCCTGCTAGCACCTTCTCTGTGCCTGTTCACATTGCTTCGCAGACTCGCTTTTGTGCAGAACACACTAACACTTGTTCAGAACGAAAGAAAGCACAGAGCCCCAAATTTTATGTTGTCCTGGAGAGCTTGCAGAGCACTGGGGAAAGGCAGGCAGAGAATTCCCTGTTAGCACCTTCTCTGTGCCTGTTCACATTGCTTCGCAGAATCGCTTTTGTGCAGAAAACAGTAACACTTGTTCAGAACTAAAGAAAGAACAGAGCCCCAGATTTGCTGTTGTCCTGGAGAGCTTGCAGAGCACTGGGGAAAGGCAGGCAGAGAATTCCCTGCTAGCACCTTCTCTGTGCCTGGGAAGCAGAAGTGTTCACATTGCTTCGCAGAATTGCTTTTGAGCAGAACACACTAACACTTGTTCAGAAAGAAAGAAAGCACAGAGCCCCAGATTTGCTGTTGTCCTGGAGAGCTTGCAGAGCACTGGGGAAAGGCAGGCAGAGAATTCCCTGCTAGCACCTTCTCTGTGCCTGTTCACACTGCTTCGCAGAATCGCTTTTGTGCAGAAAACACTAACACTTGTTCAGAACGAAAGGAAGCACAGAGCCCCAGATTTGCTGTTGTCCTGGAGAGCTTGCAGAGCACTGGGGAAAGGCAGGCAGAGAATTCCCTGCTAGCACCTTCTCTGTGCCTGTTCACATTGCTTCGCAGACTCGCTTTTGTGCAGAACACACTAACACTTGTTCAGAACGAAAGAAAGCACAGACCCCAAATTTTATGTTGTCCTGGAGAGCTTGCAGAGCACTGGGGAAAGGCAGGCAGAGAATTCCCTGCTAGCACCTTCTCTGTGCCTGTTCACCTTGCTTCGCAGACTCGCTTTTGTGCAGAACACACTAACACTTGTTCAGAACGAAAGGAAACACAGAGCCCCAGATTTGCTGTTGTCCTGGAGAGCTTGCAGAGCACTGGGGAAAGGCAGGCAGAGAATTCCCTGCTAGCACCTTCTCTGTGCCTGTGAAGCAGAAGTGTTCACATTGCTTCGCAGAATCGCTTTTGTGCAGAAAACAGTAACACTTGTTCAGAACGAAAGGAAGCACAGAGCCCCAGATTTGCTGTTGTCCTGGAGAGCTTGCAGAGCACTGGGGAAAGGCAGGCAGAGAATTCCCTGCTAGCACCTTCTCTGTGCCTGTTCACATTGCTTCGCAGACTCGCTTTTGTGCAGAACACACTAACACTTGTTCAGAACGAAAGAAAGCACAGAGCCCCAAATTTTATGTTGTCCTGGAGAGCTTGCAGAGCACTGGGGAAAGGCAGGCAGAGAATTCCCTGCTAGCACCTTCTCTGTGCCTGTTCACATTGCTTCGCAGAATCGCTTTTGTGCAGAAAACACTAACACTTGTTCAGAACGAAAGGAAACACAGAGCCCCAGATTTGCTGTTGTCCTGGAGAGCTTGCAGAGCACTGGGGAAAGGCAGGCAGAGAATTCCCTGCTAGCACCTTCTCTGTGCCTGTGAAGCAGAAGTGTTCACATTGCTTCGCAGAATCGCTTTTGTGCAGAAAACAGTAACACTTGTTCAGAATGAAAGAAAGCACAGAGCCCCAGATTTGCTGTTGTCCTGGAGAGCTTGCAGAGCACTGGGGAAAGGCAGGCAGAGAATTCCCTGCTAGCACCTTCTCTGTGCCTGTTCACATTGCTTCGCAGAATCGCTTTTGTGCAGAAAACAGTAACACTTGTTCAGAACAAAAGAAAGCACAGAGCCCCAGATTTGCTGTTGTCCTGGAGAGCTTGCAGAGCACTGGGGAAAGGCAGGCAGAGAATTCCCTGCTAGCACCTTCTCTGTGCCTGTGAAGCAGAAGTGTTCATAATGTTTCGCAGAATTGATTTTGAGCAGAACACACTAACACTTGTTCAGAACGAAAGAAAGCACAGAGCCCCAGATTTTATGTTGTCCTGGAGAGCTTGCAGAGCACTGGGGAAAGGCAGGCAGAGAATTCCCTGCTAGCACCTTCTCTGTGCCTGGGAAGCAGAAGTGTTCACATGGCTTCGCAGAATCGCTTTTGTGCAGAAAACACTAACACTTGTTCAGAACGAAAGAAAGCACAGAGCCCCAGATTTTATGTTGTCCTGGAGAGCTTGCAGAGCACTGGGGAAAGGCAGGCAGAGAATTCCCTGCTAGCACCTTCTCTGTGCCTGTTCACATTGCTTCGCAGACTCGCTTTTGTGCAGAACACACTAACACTTGTTCAGAACGAAAGAAAGCACAGAGCCCCAAATTTTATGTTGTCCTGGAGAGGTTGCAGAGCACTGGGGAAAGGCAGGCAGAGAATTCCCTGCTAGCACCTTCTCTGTGCCTGTTCACATTGCTTCGCAGAATCGCTTTTGTGCAGAAAACACTAACACTTGTTCAGAACGAAAGGAAACACAGAGCCCCAGATTTGCTGTTGTCCTGGAGAGCTTGCAGAGCACTGGGGAAAGGCAGGCAGAGAATTCCCTGCTAGCACCTTCTCTGTGCCTGGGAAGCAGAAGTGTTCACATTGCTTCGCAGAATCGCTTTTGTGCAGAAAACAGTAACACTTGTTCAGAATGAAAGAAAGCACAGAGCCCCAGATTTGCTGTTGTCCTGGAGAGCTTGCAGAGCACTGGGGAAAGGCAGGCAGAGAATTCCCTGCTAGCACCTTCTCTGTGCCTGTTCACATTGCTTCGCAGAATCGCTTTTGTGCAGAAAACAGTAACACTTGTTCAGAATGAAAGAAAGCACAGAGCCCCAGATTTGCTGTTGTCCTGGAGAGCTTGCAGAGCACTGGGGAAAGGCAGGCAGAGAATTCCCTGCTAGCACCTTCTCTGTGCCTGTGAAGCAGAAGTGTTCACAATGTTTCTCAGAATTGATTTTGAGCAGAACACACTAACACTTGTTCAGAACGAAAGAAAGCACAGAGCCCCAGATTTTATGTTGTCCTGGAGAGCTTGCAGAGCACTGGGGAAAGGCAGGCAGAGAATTCCCTGCTAGCACCTTCTCTGTGCCTGGGAAGCAGAAGTGTTCACATGGCTTCGCAGAATCGCTTTTGTGCAGAAAACACTAACACTTGTTCAGAACGAAAGAAAGCACAGAGCCCCAGATTTGCTGTTGTCCTGGAGAGCTTGCAGAGCACTGGGGAAAGGCAGGCAGAGAATTCCCTGCTAGCACCTTCTCTGTGCCTGTTCACACTGCTTCGCAGAATCGCTTTTGTGCAGAAAACACTAACACTTGTTCAGAACGAAAGGAAGCACAGAGCCCCAGATTTGCTGTTGTCCTGGAGAGCTTGCAGAGCACTGGGGAAAGGCAGGCAGAGAATTCCCTGCTAGCACCTTCTCTGTGCCTGTTCACATTGCTTCGCAGACTCGCTTTTGTGCAGAACACACTAACACTTGTTCAGAACGAAAGAAAGCACAGAGCCCCAGATTTTATGTTGTCCTGGAGACCTTGCAGAGCACTGGGGAAAGGCAGGCAGAGAATACCCTGCTAGCACCTTCTCTGTGCCTGGGAAGCAGAAGTGTTCACATGGCTTCGCAGAATTGCTTTTGTGCAGAAAACACTAACACTTGTTCAGAACGAAAGAAAGCACAGAGCCCCAGATTTTATGTTGTCCTGGAGAGCTTGCAGAGCACTGGGGAAAGGCAGGCAGAGTATTCCCTGCTAGCACCTTCTCTGTGCCTGTTCACACTGCTTCGCAGAATCGCTTTTGTGCAGAAAACACTAACACTTGTTCAGAACTAAAGAAAGAACAGAGCCCCAGATTTGCTGTTGTCCTGGAGAGCTTGCAGAGCACTGGGGAAAGGCAGGCAGAGAATTCCCTGCTAGCACCTTCTCTGTGCCTGTTCACATTGCTTCGCAGACTCGCTTTTGTGCAGAACACACTAACACTTGTTCAGAACGAAAGAAAGCACAGAGCCCCAGATTTGCTGTTGTCCTGGAGAGCTTGCAGAGCACTGGGGAAAGGCAGGCAGAGAATTCCCTGCTAGCACCTTCTCTGTGCCTGTTCACATTGCTTCGCAGAATCGCTTTTGTGCAGAAAACACTAACACTTGTTCAGAACGAAAGGAAACACAGAGCCCCAGATTTGCTGTTGTCCTGGAGAGCTTGCAGAGCACTGGGGAAAGGCAGGCAGAGAATTCCCTGCTAGCACCTTCTCTGTGCCTGTGAAGCAGAAGTGTTCACATTGCTTCGCAGAATCGCTTTTGAGCAGAACACACTAACACTTGTCCAGAACGAAAGTAAGCACAGAGCCCCAGATTTTATGTTGTCCTGGAGAGCTTGCAGAGCACTGGGGAAAGGCAGGCAGATAATTCCCTGCTAGCACCTTCTCTGTGCCTGGGAAGCAGAAGTGTTCACATGGCTTCGCAGAATCGCTTTTGTGCAGAAAACACTAACACTTGTTCAGAACGAAAGAAAGCACAGAGCCCCAGATTTGCTGTTGTCCTGGAGAGCTTGCAGAGCACTGGGGAAATGCATGCAGAGAATTCCCTGCTAGCACCTTCTCTGTGCCTATTCACATTGCTTCGCAGACTCGCTTTTGTGCAGAAAACACTAACACTTGTTCAGAACGAAAGAAAGCACAGAGCCCCAGATTTTATGTTGTCCTGGAGAGCTTGCAGAGCACTGGGGAAAGGCAGGCAGAGAATTCCCTGCTAGCACCTTCTCTGTGCCTGGGAAGCAGAAGTGTTCACATGGCTTCGCAGAATCGCTTTTGTGCAGAAAACACTAACACTTGTTCAGAACGAAAGAAAGCACAGAGCCCCAGATTTGCTGTTGTCCTGGAGAGCTTGCAGAGCACTGGGGAAAGGCAGGCAGAGAATTCCCTGCTAGCACCTTCTCTGTGCCTGTTCACACTGCTTCGCAGAATCGCTTTTGTGCAGAAAACACTAACACTTGTTCAGAACGAAAGGAAGCACAGAGCCCCAGATTTGCTGTTGTCCTGGAGAGCTTGCAGAGCACTGGGGAAAGGCAGGCAGAGAATTCCCTGCTAGCACCTTCTCTGTGCCTGTTCACATTGCTTCGCAGACTCGCTTTTGTGCAGAACACACTAACACTTGTTCAGAACGAAAGAAAGCACAGAGCCCCAGATTTTATGTTGTCCTGGAGACCTTGCAGAGCACTGGGGAAAGGCAGGCAGAGAATACCCTGCTAGCACCTTCTCTGTGCCTGGGAAGCAGAAGTGTTCACATGGCTTCGCAGAATTGCTTTTGTGCAGAAAACACTAACACTTGTTCAGAACGAAAGAAAGCACAGAGCCCCAGATTTTATGTTGTCCTGGAGAGCTTGCAGAGCACTGGGGAAAGGCAGGCAGAGTATTCCCTGCTAGCACCTTCTCTGTGCCTGTTCACACTGCTTCGCAGAATCGCTTTTGTGCAGAAAACACTAACACTTGTTCAGAACGAAAGGAAACACAGAGCCCCAGATTTGCTGTTGTCCTGGAGAGCTTGCAGAGCACTGGGGAAAGGCAGGCAGAGAATTCCCTGCTAGCACCTTCTCTGTGCCTGTTCACATTGCTTCGCAGACTCGCTTTTGTGCAGAACACACTAACACTTGTTCAGAACGAAAGAAAGCACAGAGCCCCAGATTTGCTGTTGTCCTGGAGAGCTTGCAGAGCACTGGGGAAAGGCAGGCAGAGAATTCCCTGCTAGCACCTTCTCTGTGCCTGTTCACATTGCTTCGCAGAATCGCTTTTGTGCAGAAAACACTAACACTTGTTCAGAACGAAAGGAAACACAGAGCCCCAGATTTGCTGTTGTCCTGGAGAGCTTGCAGAGCACTGGGGAAAGGCAGGCAGAGAATTCCCTGCTAGCACCTTCTCTGTGCCTGTGAAGCAGAAGTGTTCACATTGCTTCGCAGAATCGCTTTTGAGCAGAACACACTAACACTTGTCCAGAACGAAAGAAAGCACAGAGCCCCAGATTTTATGTTGTCCTGGAGAGCTTGCAGAGCACTGGGGAAAGGCAGGCAGATAATTCCCTGCTAGCACCTTCTCTGTGCCTGGGAAGCAGAAGTGTTCACATGGCTTCGCAGAATCGCTTTTGTGCAGAAAACACTAACACTTGTTCAGAACGAAAGAAAGCACAGAGCCCCAGATTTGCTGTTGTCCTGGAGAGCTTGCAGAGCACTGGGGAAATGCATGCAGAGAATTCCCTGCTAGCACCTTCTCTGTGCCTATTCACATTGCTTCGCAGACTCGCTTTTGTGCAGAAAACACTAACACTTGTTCAGAACGAAAGGAAACACAGAGCCCCAGATTTTATGTTGTCCTGGAGAGCTTGCAGAGCACTGGGGAAAGGCAGGCAGATAATTCCCTGCTAGCACCTTGTCTGTGCCTGGGAAGCAGAAGTGTTCACCTTGCTTCGCAGAATCGCTTTTGTGCAGAAAACACTAACACTTGTTCAGAACGAAAGGAAGCACAGAGCCCCAGATTTTATGTTGTCCTGGAGAGCTTGCAGAGCACTGGGGAAAGGCAAGCAGAAAATTCCCTGCTAGCACCTTCTCTGTGCCTGTTCACACTGCTTCGCAGAATCGCTTTTGTGCAGAAAACACTAACACTTGTTCAGAACGAAAGGAAGCACAGAGCCCCAGATTTGCTGTTGTCCTGGAGAGCTTGCAGAGCACTGGGGAAAGGCAGGCAGAGAATTCCCTGCTAGCACCTTCTCTGTGCCTGGGAAGCAGAAGTGTTCACATGGCTTCGCAGAATCACTTTTGTGCAGAAAACAGTAACACTTGTTCAGAACGAAAGAAAGCACAGAGCCCCAGATTTACTGTTGTCCTGGAGAGCTTGCAGAGCACTGGGGAAAGGCAGGCAGAGAATTCCCTGCTAGCACCTTCTCTGTGCCTGTTCACATTGCTTCGCAGACTCGCTTTTGTGCAGAACACACTAACACTTGTTCAGAACGAAAGAAAGCACAGATCCCCAGATTTTATGTTGTCCTGGAGAGGTTGCAGAGCACTGGGGAAAGGCAGGCAGAGAATTCCCTGCTAGCACCTTCTCTGTGCCTGTTCACATTGCTTCGCAGACTCGCTTTTGTGCAGAACACACTAACACTTGTTCAGAACGAAAGAAAGCACAGAGCCCCAGATTTTATGTTGTCCTGGAGAGGTTGCAGAGCACTGGGGAAAGGCAGGCAGAGAATTCCCTGCTAGCACCTTCTCTGTGCCTGTTCACACTGCTTCACAGAATCGCTTTTGTGCAGAAAACACTAACACTTGTTCAGAACGAAAGGAAACACAGAGCCCCAGATTTGCTGTTGTCCTGGAGAGCTTGCAGAGCACTGGGGAAAGGCAGGCAGAGAATTCCCTGCTAGCACATTCTCTGTGCCTGTTCACACTGCTTCGCAGAATCGCTTTTGTGCAGAAAACAGTAACACTTGTTCAGAACAAAAGAAAGCACAGAGCCCCAGATTTGCTGTTGTCCTGGAGAGCTTGCAGAGCACTGGGGAAAGGCAGGCAGAGAATTCCCTGCTAGCACCTTCTCTGTGCCTGTGAAGCAGAAGTGTTCACATTGCTTCGCAGAATTGCTTTTGAGCAGAACACACTAACACTTGTTCAGAACGAAAGAAAGCACAGAGCCCCAGATTTTATGTTGTCCTGGAGAGCTTGCAGAGCACTGGGGAAAGGCAGGCAGAGAATTCCCTGCTAGCACCTTCTCTGTGCCTGTTCACATTGCTTCGCAGAATCGCTTTTGTGCAGAAAACACTAACACTTGTTCAGAACGAAAGGAAACACAGAGCCCCAGATTTGCTGTTGTCCTGGAGAGCTTGCAGAGCACTGGGGAAAGGCAGGCAGAGAATTCCCTGCTAGCACCTTCTCTGTGCCTGGGAAGCAGAAGTGTTCACATTGCTTCGCAGAATCGCTTTTGTGCAGAACACACTAACACTTGTTCAGAATGAAAGAAAGCACAGAGCCCCAGGTTTGCTGTTGTCCTGGAGAGCTTGCAGAGCACTGGGGAAAGGCAGGCAGAGAATTCCCTGCTAGCACCTTCTCTGTGCCTGTTCACATTGCTTCGCAGAATCGCTTTTGTGCAGAAAACAGTAACACTTGTTCAGAACGAAAGGAAGCACAGAGCCCCAGATTTTATGTTGTCCTGGAGAGCTTGCAGAGCACTGGGGAAAGGCAGGCAGAGAATTCCCTGTTAGCACCTTCTCTGTGCCTGTTCACATTGCTTCGCAGAATCGCTTTTGTGCAGAAAACAGTAACACTTGTTCAGAACTAAAGAAAGAACAGAGCCCCAGATTTGCTGTTGTCCTGGAGAGCTTGCAGAGCACTGGGGAAAGGCATGCAGAGAATTCCCTGCTAGCACCTTCTCTGTGCCTATTCACATTGCTTCGCAGACTCGCTTTTGTGCAGAACACACTAACACTTGTTCAGAACGAAAGAAAGCACAGAGCCCCAGATTTGCTGTTGTCCTGGAGAGCTTGCAGAGCACTGGGGAAAGGCAGGCAGAGAATTCCCTGCTAGCACCTTCTCTGTGCCTGGGAAGCAGAAGTGTTCACATTGCTTCGCAGAATCGCTTTTGTGCAGAACACACTAACACTTGTTCAGAACAAAAGAAAGCACAGAGCCCCAGATTTTATGTTGTCCTGGAGAGCTTGCAGAGCACTTGGGAAAGGCAGGCAGAGAATTCCCTGCTAGCACCTTCTCTGTGCCTGTTCACATTGCTTCGCAGAATCGCTTTTGTGCAGAAAACACTAACACTTGTTCAGAACGAAAGGAAACACAGAGCCCCAGATTTGCTGTTGTCCTGGAGAGCTTGCAGAGCACTGGGGAAAGGCAGGCAGAGAATTCCCTGCTAGCACCTTCTCTGTGCCTGGGAAGCAGAAGTGTTCACATTGCTTCGCAGAATCGCTTTTGTGCAGAACACACTAACACTTGTTCAGAATGAAAGAAAGCACAGAGCCCCAGGTTTGCTGTTGTCCTGGAGAGCTTGCAGAGCACTGGGGAAAGGCAGGCAGAGAATTCCCTGCTAGCACCTTCTCTGTGCCTGTTCACATTGCTTCGCAGAATCGCTTTTGTGAAGAAAACAGTAACACTTGTTCAGAATGAAAGAAAGCACAGAGCCCCAGATTTGCTGTTGTCCTGGAGAGCTTGCAGAGCACTGGGGAAAGGCAGGCAGAGAATTCCCTGTTAGCACCTTCTCTGTGCCTGTTCACATTGCTTCGCAGAATCGCTTTTGTGCAGAAAACAGTAACACTTGTTCAGAACTAAAGAAAGAACAGAGCCCCAGATTTGCTGTTGTCCTGGAGAGCTTGCAGAGCACTGGGGAAAGGCATGCAGAGAATTCCCTGCTAGCACCTTCTCTGTGCCTATTCACATTGCTTCGCAGACTCGCTTTTGTGCAGAACACACTAACACTTGTTCAGAACGAAAGAAAGCACAGAGCCCCAGATTTTATGTTGTCCTGGAGAGCTTGCAGAGCACTGGGGAAAGGCAGGCAGATAATTCCCTGCTAGCACCTTCTCTGTGCCTGGGAAGCAGAAGTGTTCACCTTGCTTCGCAGAATCGCTTTTGTGCAGAAAACACTAACACTTGTTCAGAACGAAAGGAAGCACAGAGCCCCAGATTTTATGTTGTCCTGGAGAGCTTGCAGAGCACTGGGGAAAGGCAAGCAGAAAATTCCCTGCTAGCACCTTCTCTGTGCCTGTTCACACTGCTTCGCAGAATCGCTTTTGTGCAGAAAACACTAACACTTGTTCAGAACGAAAGGAAGCACAGAGCCCCAGATTTGCTGTTGTCCTGGAGAGCTTGCAGAGCACTGGGGAAAGGCAGGCAGAGAATTCCCTGCTAGCACCTTCTCTGTGCCTGGGAAGCAGAAGTGTTCACCTTGCTTCAAAAATTTCTTTTATGCAGAAAACAGTAACACTTGCTCAGAACGAAAGAAAGCACAGAGCCCCAGATTTACTTTTGTCCTGGAGAGCTTGCAGAGCACTGGGGAAAGGCAGGCAGAGAATTCCCTGCTAGCACATTCTCTGTGCCTGTTCACACTGCTTCGCAGAATCGCTTTTGTGCAGAAAACAGTAACACTTGTTCAGAACAAAAGAAAGCACAGAGCCCCAGATTTGCTGTTGTCCTGGAGAGCTTGCAGAGCACTGGGGAAAGGCAGGCAGAGAATTCCCTGCTAGCACCTTCTCTGTGCCTGTGAAGCAGAAGTGTTCACATTGCTTCGCAGAATTGCTTTTGAGCAGAACACACTAACACTTGTTCAGAACGAAAGAAAGCACAGAGCCCCAGATTTTATGTTGTCCTGGAGAGCTTGCAGAGCACTGGGGAAAGGCAGGCAGAGAATTCCCTGCTAGCACCTTCTCTGTGCCTGTTCACATTGCTTCGCAGAATCGCTTTTGTGCAGAAAACACTAACACTTGTTCAGAACGAAAGGAAACACAGAGCCCCAGATTTGCTGTTGTCCTGGAGAGCTTGCAGAGCACTGGGGAAAGGCAGGCAGAGAATTCCCTGCTAGCACCTTCTCTGTGCCTGGGAAGCAGAAGTGTTCACATTGCTTCGCAGAATCGCTTTTGTGCAGAAAACACTAACACTTGTTCAGAATGAAAGAAAGCACAGAGCCCCAGGTTTGCTGTTGTCCTGGAGAGCTTGCAGAGCACTGGGGAAAGGCAGGCAGAGAATTCCCTGCTAGCACCTTCTCTGTGCCTGTTCACATTGCTTCGCAGAATCGCTTTTGTGCAGAAAACACTAACACTTGTTCAGAACGAAAGAAAGCACAGAGCCCCAGATTTTATGTTGTCCTGGAGAGCTTGCAGAGCACTGGGGAAAGGCAGGCAGAGAATTCCCTGCTAGCACCTTCTCTGTGCCTGTGAAGCAGAAGTGTTCACATTGCTTCGCAGAATCGCTTTTGTGCAGAAAACACTAACACTTGTTCAGAACTAAAGAAAGAACAGAGCCCCAGATTTGCTGTTGTCCTGGAGAGCTTGCAGAGCACTGGGGAAAGGCATGCAGAGAATTCCCTGCTAGCACCTTCTCTGTGCCTATTCACATTGCTTCGCAGACTCGCTTTTGTGCAGAACACACTAACACTTGTTCAGAACGAAAGAAAGCACAGAGCCCCAGATTTGCTGTTGTCCTGGAGAGCTTGCAGAGCACTGGGGAAAGGCAGGCAGAGAATTCCCTGCTAGCACCTTCTCTGTGCCTGGGAAGCAGAAGTGTTCACATTGCTTCGCAGAATCGCTTTTGTGCAGAACACACTAACACTTGTTCAGAACAAAAGAAAGCACAGAGCCCCAGATTTTATGTTGTCCTGGAGAGCTTGCAGAGCACTGGGGAAAGGCAGGCAGAGAATTCCCTGCTAGCACCTTCTCTGTGCCTGTTCACATTGCTTCGCAGAATCGCTTTTGTGCAGAAAACACTAACACTTGTTCAGAACGAAAGGAAACACAGAGCCCCAGATTTGCTGTTGTCCTGGAGAGCTTGCAGAGCACTGGGGAAAGGCAGGCAGAGAATTCCCTGCTAGCACCTTCTCTGTGCCTGGGAAGCAGAAGTGTTCACATTGCTTCGCAGAATCGCTTTTGTGCAGAACACACTAACACTTGTTCAGAATGAAAGAAAGCACAGAGCCCCAGGTTTGCTGTTGTCCTGGAGAGCTTGCAGAGCACTGGGGAAAGGCAGGCAGAGAATTCCCTGCTAGCACCTTCTCTGTGCCTGTTCACATTGCTTCGCAGAATCGCTTTTGTGAAGAAAACAGTAACACTTGTTCAGAATGAAAGAAAGCACAGAGCCCCAGATTTGCTGTTGTCCTGGAGAGCTTGCAGAGCACTGGGGAAAGGCAGGCAGAGAATTCCCTGTTAGCACCTTCTCTGTGCCTGTTCACATTGCTTCGCAGAATCGCTTTTGTGCAGAAAACAGTAACACTTGTTCAGAACTAAAGAAAGAACAGAGCCCCAGATTTGCTGTTGTCCTGGAGAGCTTGCAGAGCACTGGGGAAAGGCATGCAGAGAATTCCCTGCTAGCACCTTCTCTGTGCCTATTCACATTGCTTCGCAGACTCGCTTTTGTGCAGAACACACTAACACTTGTTCAGAACGAAAGAAAGCACAGAGCCCCAGATTTTATGTTGTCCTGGAGAGCTTGCAGAGCACTGGGGAAAGGCAGGCAGATAATTCCCTGCTAGCACCTTCTCTGTGCCTGGGAAGCAGAAGTGTTCACCTTGCTTCGCAGAATCGCTTTTGTGCAGAAAACACTAACACTTGTTCAGAACGAAAGGAAGCACAGAGCCCCAGATTTTATGTTGTCCTGGAGAGCTTGCAGAGCACTGGGGAAAGGCAAGCAGAAAATTCCCTGCTAGCACCTTCTCTGTGCCTGTTCACATTGCTTCGCAGACTCGCTTTTGTGCAGAACACACTAACACTTGTTCAGAACGAAAGAAAGCACAGAGCCCCAGATTTTATGTTGTCCTGGAGAGGTTGCAGAGCACTGGGGAAAGGCATGCAGAGAATTCCCTGCTAGCACCTTCTCTGTGCCTATTCACATTGCTTCGCAGACTCGCTTTTGTGCAGAACACACTAACACTTGTTCAGAACGAAAGAAAGCACAGAGCCCCAGATTTGCTGTTGTCCTGGAGAGCTTGCAGAGCACTGGGGAAAGGCAGGCAGAGAATTCCCTGCTAGCACCTTCTCTGTGCCTGGGAAGCAGAAGTGTTCACATTGCTTCGCAGAATCGCTTTTGTGCAGAACACACTAACACTTGTTCAGAACAAAAGAAAGCACAGAGCCCCAGATTTTATGTTGTCCTGGAGAGCTTGCAGAGCACTGGGGAAAGGCAGGCAGAGAATTCCCTGCTAGCACCTTCTCTGTGCCTGTTCACATTGCTTCGCAGAATCGCTTTTGTGCAGAAAACACTAACACTTGTTCAGAACGAAAGGAAACACAGAGCCCCAGATTTGCTGTTGTCCTGGAGAGCTTGCAGAGCACTGGGGAAAGGCAGGCAGAGAATTCCCTGCTAGCACCTTCTCTGTGCCTGGGAAGCAGAAGTGTTCACATTGCTTCGCAGAATCGCTTTTGTGCAGAACACACTAACACTTGTTCAGAATGAAAGAAAGCACAGAGCCCCAGGTTTGCTGTTGTCCTGGAGAGCTTGCAGAGCACTGGGGAAAGGCAGGCAGAGAATTCCCTGCTAGCACCTTCTCTGTGCCTGTTCACATTGCTTCGCAGAATCGCTTTTGTGAAGAAAACAGTAACACTTGTTCAGAATGAAAGAAAGCACAGAGCCCCAGATTTGCTGTTGTCCTGGAGAGCTTGCAGAGCACTGGGGAAAGGCAGGCAGAGAATTCCCTGTTAGCACCTTCTCTGTGCCTGTTCACATTGCTTCGCAGAATCGCTTTTGTGCAGAAAACAGTAACACTTGTTCAGAACTAAAGAAAGAACAGAGCCCCAGATTTGCTGTTGTCCTGGAGAGCTTGCAGAGCACTGGGGAAAGGCATGCAGAGAATTCCCTGCTAGCACCTTCTCTGTGCCTATTCACATTGCTTCGCAGACTCGCTTTTGTGCAGAACACACTAACACTTGTTCAGAACGAAAGAAAGCACAGAGCCCCAGATTTTATGTTGTCCTGGAGAGCTTGCAGAGCACTGGGGAAAGGCAGGCAGATAATTCCCTGCTAGCACCTTCTCTGTGCCTGGGAAGCAGAAGTGTTCACCTTGCTTCGCAGAATCGCTTTTGTGCAGAAAACACTAACACTTGTTCAGAACGAAAGGAAGCACAGAGCCCCAGATTTTATGTTGTCCTGGAGAGCTTGCAGAGCACTGGGGAAAGGCAAGCAGAAAATTCCCTGCTAGCACCTTCTCTGTGCCTGTTCACATTGCTTCGCAGACTCGCTTTTGTGCAGAACACACTAACACTTGTTCAGAACGAAAGAAAGCACAGAGCCCCAGATTTTATGTTGTCCTGGAGAGGTTGCAGAGCACTGGGGAAAGGCAGGCAGAGAATTCCCTGCTAGCACCTTCTCTGTGCCTGTTCACATTGCTTCGCAGACTCGCTTTTGTGCAGAACACACTAACACTTGTTCAGAACGAAAGAAAGCACAGAGCCCCAGATTTTATGTTGTCCTGGAGACCTTGCAGAGCACTGGGGAAAGGCAGGCAGAGAATACCCTGCTAGCACCTTCTCTGTGCCTGGGAAGCAGAAGTGTTCACATGGCTTCGCAGAATTGCTTTTGTGCAGAAAACACTAACACTTGTTCAGAACGAAAGAAAGCACAGAGCCCCAGATTTTATGTTGTCCTGGAGAGCTTGCAGAGCACTGGGGAAAGGCAGGCAGAGTATTCCCTGCTAGCACCTTCTCTGTGCCTGTTCACACTGCTTCGCAGAATCGCTTTTGTGCAGAAAACACTAACACTTGTTCAGAACGAAAGGAAACACAGAGCCCCAGATTTGCTGTTGTCCTGGAGAGCTTGCAGAGCACTGGGGAAAGGCAGGCAGAGAATTCCCTGCTAGCACCTTCTCTGTGCCTGTTCACATTGCTTCGCAGACTCGCTTTTGTGCAGAACACACTAACACTTGTTCAGAACGAAAGAAAGCACAGAGCCCCAGATTTGCTGTTGTCCTGGAGAGCTTGCAGAGCACTGGGGAAAGGCAGGCAGAGAATTCCCTGCTAGCACCTTCTCTGTGCCTGTTCACATTGCTTCGCAGAATCGCTTTTGTGCAGAAAACACTAACACTTGTTCAGAACGAAAGGAAACACAGAGCCCCAGATTTGCTGTTGTCCTGGAGAGCTTGCAGAGCACTGGGGAAAGGCAGGCAGAGAATTCCCTGCTAGCACCTTCTCTGTGCCTGTGAAGCAGAAGTGTTCACATTGCTTCGCAGAATCGCTTTTGAGCAGAACACACTAACACTTGTCCAGAACGAAAGAAAGCACAGAGCCCCAGATTTTATGTTGTCCTGGAGATCTTGCAGAGCACTGGGGAAAGGCAGGCAGATAATTCCCTGCTAGCACCTTCTCTGTGCCTGGGAAGCAGAAGTGTTCACATGGCTTCGCAGAATCGCTTTTGTGCAGAAAACACTAACACTTGTTCAGAACGAAAGAAAGCACAGAGCCCCAGATTTGCTGTTGTCCTGGAGAGCTTGCAGAGCACTGGGGAAATGCATGCAGAGAATTCCCTGCTAGCACCTTCTCTGTGCCTATTCACATTGCTTCGCAGACTCGCTTTTGTGCAGAAAACACTAACACTTGTTCAGAACGAAAGGAAACACAGAGCCCCAGATTTTATGTTGTCCTGGAGAGCTTGCAGAGCACTGGGGAAAGGCAGGCAGATAATTCCCTGCTAGCACCTTGTCTGTGCCTGGGAAGCAGAAGTGTTCACCTTGCTTCGCAGAATCGCTTTTGTGCAGAAAACACTAACACTTGTTCAGAACGAAAGGAAGCACAGAGCCCCAGATTTTATGTTGTCCTGGAGAGCTTGCAGAGCACTGGGGAAAGGCAAGCAGAAAATTCCCTGCTAGCACCTTCTCTGTGCCTGTTCACACTGCTTCGCAGAATCGCTTTTGTGCAGAAAACACTAACACTTGTTCAGAACGAAAGGAAGCACAGAGCCCCAGATTTGCTGTTGTCCTGGAGAGCTTGCAGAGCACTGGGGAAAGGCAGGCAGAGAATTCCCTGCTAGCACCTTCTCTGTGCCTGGGAAGCAGAAGTGTTCACATGGCTTCGCAGAATCACTTTTGTGCAGAAAACAGTAACACTTGTTCAGAACGAAAGAAAGCACAGAGCCCCAGATTTACTGTTGTCCTGGAGAGCTTGCAGAGCACTGGGGAAAGGCAGGCAGAGAATTCCCTGCTAGCACCTTCTCTGTGCCTGTTCACATTGCTTCGCAGACTCGCTTTTGTGCAGAACACACTAACACTTGTTCAGAACGAAAGAAAGCACAGATCCCCAGATTTTATGTTGTCCTGGAGAGGTTGCAGAGCACTGGGGAAAGGCAGGCAGAGAATTCCCTGCTAGCACCTTCTCTGTGCCTGTTCACATTGCTTCGCAGACTCGCTTTTGTGCAGAACACACTAACACTTGTTCAGAACGAAAGAAAGCACAGAGCCCCAGATTTTATGTTGTCCTGGAGAGGTTGCAGAGCACTGGGGAAAGGCAGGCAGAGAATTCCCTGCTAGCACCTTCTCTGTGCCTGTTCACACTGCTTCACAGAATCGCTTTTGTGCAGAAAACACTAACACTTGTTCAGAACGAAAGGAAACACAGAGCCCCAGATTTGCTGTTGTCCTGGAGAGCTTGCAGAGCACTGGGGAAAGGCAGGCAGAGAATTCCCTGCTAGCACATTCTCTGTGCCTGTTCACACTGCTTCGCAGAATCGCTTTTGTGCAGAAAACAGTAACACTTGTTCAGAACAAAAGAAAGCACAGAGCCCCAGATTTGCTGTTGTCCTGGAGAGCTTGCAGAGCACTGGGGAAAGGCAGGCAGAGAATTCCCTGCTAGCACCTTCTCTGTGCCTGTGAAGCAGAAGTGTTCACATTGCTTCGCAGAATTGCTTTTGAGCAGAACACACTAACACTTGTTCAGAACGAAAGAAAGCACAGAGCCCCAGATTTTATGTTGTCCTGGAGAGCTTGCAGAGCACTGGGGAAAGGCAGGCAGAGAATTCCCTGCTAGCACCTTCTCTGTGCCTGTTCACATTGCTTCGCAGAATCGCTTTTGTGCAGAAAACACTAACACTTGTTCAGAACGAAAGGAAACACAGAGCCCCAGATTTGCTGTTGTCCTGGAGAGCTTGCAGAGCACTGGGGAAAGGCAGGCAGAGAATTCCCTGCTAGCACCTTCTCTGTGCCTGGGAAGCAGAAGTGTTCACATTGCTTCGCAGAATCGCTTTTGTGCAGAACACACTAACACTTGTTCAGAATGAAAGAAAGCACAGAGCCCCAGGTTTGCTGTTGTCCTGGAGAGCTTGCAGAGCACTGGGGAAAGGCAGGCAGAGAATTCCCTGCTAGCACCTTCTCTGTGCCTGTTCACATTGCTTCGCAGAATCGCTTTTGTGCAGAAAACAGTAACACTTGTTCAGAACGAAAGGAAGCACAGAGCCCCAGATTTTATGTTGTCCTGGAGAGCTTGCAGAGCACTGGGGAAAGGCAGGCAGAGAATTCCCTGTTAGCACCTTCTCTGTGCCTGTTCACATTGCTTCGCAGAATCGCTTTTGTGCAGAAAACAGTAACACTTGTTCAGAACTAAAGAAAGAACAGAGCCCCAGATTTGCTGTTGTCCTGGAGAGCTTGCAGAGCACTGGGGAAAGGCATGCAGAGAATTCCCTGCTAGCACCTTCTCTGTGCCTATTCACATTGCTTCGCAGACTCGCTTTTGTGCAGAACACACTAACACTTGTTCAGAACGAAAGAAAGCACAGAGCCCCAGATTTGCTGTTGTCCTGGAGAGCTTGCAGAGCACTGGGGAAAGGCAGGCAGAGAATTCCCTGCTAGCACCTTCTCTGTGCCTGGGAAGCAGAAGTGTTCACATTGCTTCGCAGAATCGCTTTTGTGCAGAACACACTAACACTTGTTCAGAACAAAAGAAAGCACAGAGCCCCAGATTTTATGTTGTCCTGGAGAGCTTGCAGAGCACTTGGGAAAGGCAGGCAGAGAATTCCCTGCTAGCACCTTCTCTGTGCCTGTTCACATTGCTTCGCAGAATCGCTTTTGTGCAGAAAACACTAACACTTGTTCAGAACGAAAGGAAACACAGAGCCCCAGATTTGCTGTTGTCCTGGAGAGCTTGCAGAGCACTGGGGAAAGGCAGGCAGAGAATTCCCTGCTAGCACCTTCTCTGTGCCTGGGAAGCAGAAGTGTTCACATTGCTTCGCAGAATCGCTTTTGTGCAGAACACACTAACACTTGTTCAGAATGAAAGAAAGCACAGAGCCCCAGGTTTGCTGTTGTCCTGGAGAGCTTGCAGAGCACTGGGGAAAGGCAGGCAGAGAATTCCCTGCTAGCACCTTCTCTGTGCCTGTTCACATTGCTTCGCAGAATCGCTTTTGTGAAGAAAACAGTAACACTTGTTCAGAATGAAAGAAAGCACAGAGCCCCAGATTTGCTGTTGTCCTGGAGAGCTTGCAGAGCACTGGGGAAAGGCAGGCAGAGAATTCCCTGTTAGCACCTTCTCTGTGCCTGTTCACATTGCTTCGCAGAATCGCTTTTGTGCAGAAAACAGTAACACTTGTTCAGAACTAAAGAAAGAACAGAGCCCCAGATTTGCTGTTGTCCTGGAGAGCTTGCAGAGCACTGGGGAAAGGCATGCAGAGAATTCCCTGCTAGCACCTTCTCTGTGCCTATTCACATTGCTTCGCAGACTCGCTTTTGTGCAGAACACACTAACACTTGTTCAGAACGAAAGAAAGCACAGAGCCCCAGATTTTATGTTGTCCTGGAGAGCTTGCAGAGCACTGGGGAAAGGCAGGCAGATAATTCCCTGCTAGCACCTTCTCTGTGCCTGGGAAGCAGAAGTGTTCACCTTGCTTCGCAGAATCGCTTTTGTGCAGAAAACACTAACACTTGTTCAGAACGAAAGGAAGCACAGAGCCCCAGATTTTATGTTGTCCTGGAGAGCTTGCAGAGCACTGGGGAAAGGCAAGCAGAAAATTCCCTGCTAGCACCTTCTCTGTGCCTGTTCACACTGCTTCGCAGAATCGCTTTTGTGCAGAAAACACTAACACTTGTTCAGAACGAAAGGAAGCACAGAGCCCCAGATTTGCTGTTGTCCTGGAGAGCTTGCAGAGCACTGGGGAAAGGCAGGCAGAGAATTCCCTGCTAGCACCTTCTCTGTGCCTGGGAAGCAGAAGTGTTCACCTTGCTTCAAAAATTTCTTTTATGCAGAAAACAGTAACACTTGCTCAGAACGAAAGAAAGCACAGAGCCCCAGATTTACTTTTGTCCTGGAGAGCTTGCAGAGCACTGGGGAAAGGCAGGCAGAGAATTCCCTGCTAGCACATTCTCTGTGCCTGTTCACACTGCTTCGCAGAATCGCTTTTGTGCAGAAAACAGTAACACTTGTTCAGAACAAAAGAAAGCACAGAGCCCCAGATTTGCTGTTGTCCTGGAGAGCTTGCAGAGCACTGGGGAAAGGCAGGCAGAGAATTCCCTGCTAGCACCTTCTCTGTGCCTGTGAAGCAGAAGTGTTCACATTGCTTCGCAGAATTGCTTTTGAGCAGAACACACTAACACTTGTTCAGAACGAAAGAAAGCACAGAGCCCCAGATTTTATGTTGTCCTGGAGAGCTTGCAGAGCACTGGGGAAAGGCAGGCAGAGAATTCCCTGCTAGCACCTTCTCTGTGCCTGTTCACATTGCTTCGCAGAATCGCTTTTGTGCAGAAAACACTAACACTTGTTCAGAACGAAAGGAAACACAGAGCCCCAGATTTGCTGTTGTCCTGGAGAGCTTGCAGAGCACTGGGGAAAGGCAGGCAGAGAATTCCCTGCTAGCACCTTCTCTGTGCCTGGGAAGCAGAAGTGTTCACATTGCTTCGCAGAATCGCTTTTGTGCAGAACACACTAACACTTGTTCAGAATGAAAGAAAGCACAGAGCCCCAGGTTTGCTGTTGTCCTGGAGAGCTTGCAGAGCACTGGGGAAAGGCAGGCAGAGAATTCCCTGCTAGCACCTTCTCTGTGCCTGTTCACATTGCTTCGCAGAATCGCTTTTGTGCAGAAAACACTAACACTTGTTCAGAACGAAAGAAAGCACAGAGCCCCAGATTTTATGTTGTCCTGGAGAGCTTGCAGAGCACTGGGGAAAGGCAGGCAGAGAATTCCCTGCTAGCACCTTCTCTGTGCCTGTGAAGCAGAAGTGTTCACATTGCTTCGCAGAATCGCTTTTGTGCAGAAAACACTAACACTTGTTCAGAACTAAAGAAAGAACAGAGCCCCAGATTTGCTGTTGTCCTGGAGAGCTTGCAGAGCACTGGGGAAAGGCATGCAGAGAATTCCCTGCTAGCACCTTCTCTGTGCCTATTCACATTGCTTCGCAGACTCGCTTTTGTGCAGAACACACTAACACTTGTTCAGAACGAAAGAAAGCACAGAGCCCCAGATTTGCTGTTGTCCTGGAGAGCTTGCAGAGCACTGGGGAAAGGCAGGCAGAGAATTCCCTGCTAGCACCTTCTCTGTGCCTGGGAAGCAGAAGTGTTCACATTGCTTCGCAGAATCGCTTTTGTGCAGAACACACTAACACTTGTTCAGAACAAAAGAAAGCACAGAGCCCCAGATTTTATGTTGTCCTGGAGAGCTTGCAGAGCACTGGGGAAAGGCAGGCAGAGAATTCCCTGCTAGCACCTTCTCTGTGCCTGTTCACATTGCTTCGCAGAATCGCTTTTGTGCAGAAAACACTAACACTTGTTCAGAACGAAAGGAAACACAGAGCCCCAGATTTGCTGTTGTCCTGGAGAGCTTGCAGAGCACTGGGGAAAGGCAGGCAGAGAATTCCCTGCTAGCACCTTCTCTGTGCCTGGGAAGCAGAAGTGTTCACATTGCTTCGCAGAATCGCTTTTGTGCAGAACACACTAACACTTGTTCAGAATGAAAGAAAGCACAGAGCCCCAGGTTTGCTGTTGTCCTGGAGAGCTTGCAGAGCACTGGGGAAAGGCAGGCAGAGAATTCCCTGCTAGCACCTTCTCTGTGCCTGTTCACATTGCTTCGCAGAATCGCTTTTGTGAAGAAAACAGTAACACTTGTTCAGAATGAAAGAAAGCACAGAGCCCCAGATTTGCTGTTGTCCTGGAGAGCTTGCAGAGCACTGGGGAAAGGCAGGCAGAGAATTCCCTGTTAGCACCTTCTCTGTGCCTGTTCACATTGCTTCGCAGAATCGCTTTTGTGCAGAAAACAGTAACACTTGTTCAGAACTAAAGAAAGAACAGAGCCCCAGATTTGCTGTTGTCCTGGAGAGCTTGCAGAGCACTGGGGAAAGGCATGCAGAGAATTCCCTGCTAGCACCTTCTCTGTGCCTATTCACATTGCTTCGCAGACTCGCTTTTGTGCAGAACACACTAACACTTGTTCAGAACGAAAGAAAGCACAGAGCCCCAGATTTTATGTTGTCCTGGAGAGCTTGCAGAGCACTGGGGAAAGGCAGGCAGAGAATTCCCTGCTAGCACCTTCTCTGTGCCTGGGAAGCAGAAGTGTTCACCTTGCTTCGCAGAATCGCTTTTGTGCAGAAAACACTAACACTTGTTCAGAACGAAAGGAAGCACAGAGCCCCAGATTTTATGTTGTCCTGGAGAGCTTGCAGAGCACTGGGGAAAGGCAAGCAGAAAATTCCCTGCTAGCACCTTCTCTGTGCCTGTTCACATTGCTTCGCAGACTCGCTTTTGTGCAGAACACACTAACACTTGTTCAGAACGAAAGAAAGCACAGAGCCCCAGATTTTATGTTGTCCTGGAGAGGTTGCAGAGCACTGGGGAAAGGCAGGCAGAGAATTCCCTGCTAGCACCTTCTCTGTGCCTGTTCACACTGCTTCACAGAATCGCTTTTGTGCAGAAAACACTAACACTTGTTCAGAACGAAAGGAAACACAGAGCCCCAGATTTGCTGTTGTCCTGGAGAGCTTGCAGAGCACTGGGGAAAGGCAGGCAGAGAATTCCCTGCTAGCACATTCTCTGTGCCTGTTCACACTGCTTCGCAGAATCGCTTTTGTGCAGAAAACAGTAACACTTGTTCAGAACAAAAGAAAGCACAGAGCCCCAGATTTGCTGTTGTCCTGGAGAGCTTGCAGAGCACTGGGGAAAGGCAGGCAGAGAATTCCCTGCTAGCACCTTCTCTGTGCCTGTGAAGCAGAAGTGTTCACATTGCTTCGCAGAATTGCTTTTGAGCAGAACACACTAACACTTGTTCAGAACGAAAGAAAGCACAGAGCCCCAGATTTTATGTTGTCCTGGAGAGCTTGCAGAGCACTGGGGAAAGGCAGGCAGAGAATTCCCTGCTAGCACCTTCTCTGTGCCTGTTCACATTGCTTCGCAGAATCGCTTTTGTGCAGAAAACACTAACACTTGTTCAGAACGAAAGGAAACACAGAGCCCCAGATTTGCTGTTGTCCTGGAGAGCTTGCAGAGCACTGGGGAAAGGCAGGCAGAGAATTCCCTGCTAGCACCTTCTCTGTGCCTGGGAAGCAGAAGTGTTCACATTGCTTCGCAGAATCGCTTTTGTGCAGAACACACTAACACTTGTTCAGAATGAAAGAAAGCACAGAGCCCCAGGTTTGCTGTTGTCCTGGAGAGCTTGCAGAGCACTGGGGAAAGGCAGGCAGAGAATTCCCTGCTAGCACCTTCTCTGTGCCTGTTCACATTGCTTCGCAGAATCGCTTTTGTGCAGAAAACAGTAACACTTGTTCAGAACTAAAGAAAGAACAGAGCCCCAGATTTGCTGTTGTCCTGGAGAGCTTGCAGAGCACTGGGGAAAGGCATGCAGAGAATTCCCTGCTAGCACCTTCTCTGTGCCTATTCACATTGCTTCGCAGACTCGCTTTTGTGCAGAACACACTAACACTTGTTCAGAACGAAAGAAAGCACAGAGCCCCAGATTTTATGTTGTCCTGGAGAGCTTGCAGAGCACTGGGGAAAGGCAGGCAGAGAATTCCCTGCTAGCACCTTCTCTGTGCCTGGGAAGCAGAAGTGTTCACATTGCTTCGCAGAATCGCTTTTGTGCAGAACACACTAACACTTGTTCAGAACAAAAGAAAGCACAGAGCCCCAGATTTTATGTTGTCCTGGAGAGCTTGCAGAGCACTGGGGAAAGGCAGGCAGAGAATTCCCTGCTAGCACCTTCTCTGTGCCTGTTCACATTGCTTCGCAGAATCGCTTTTGTGCAGAAAACACTAACACTTGTTCAGAACGAAAGGAAACACAGAGCCCCAGATTTGCTGTTGTCCTGGAGAGCTTGCAGAGCACTGGGGAAAGGCAGGCAGAGAATTCCCTGCTAGCACCTTCTCTGTGCCTGGGAAGCAGAAGTGTTCACATTGCTTCGCAGAATCGCTTTTGTGCAGAACACACTAACACTTGTTCAGAATGAAAGAAAGCACAGAGCCCCAGGTTTGCTGTTGTCCTGGAGAGCTTGCAGAGCACTGGGGAAAGGCAGGCAGAGAATTCCCTGCTAGCACCTTCTCTGTGCCTGTTCACATTGCTTCGCAGAATCGCTTTTGTGAAGAAAACAGTAACACTTGTTCAGAATGAAAGAAAGCACAGAGCCCCAGATTTGCTGTTGTCCTGGAGAGCTTGCAGAGCACTGGGGAAAGGCAGGCAGAGAATTCCCTGTTAGCACCTTCTCTGTGCCTGTTCACATTGCTTCGCAGAATCGCTTTTGTGCAGAAAACAGTAACACTTGTTCAGAACTAAAGAAAGAACAGAGCCCCAGATTTGCTGTTGTCCTGGAGAGCTTGCAGAGCACTGGGGAAAGGCATGCAGAGAATTCCCTGCTAGCACCTTCTCTGTGCCTATTCACATTGCTTCGCAGACTCGCTTTTGTGCAGAACACACTAACACTTGTTCAGAACGAAAGAAAGCACAGAGCCCCAGATTTTATGTTGTCCTGGAGAGCTTGCAGAGCACTGGGGAAAGGCAGGCAGATAATTCCCTGCTAGCACCTTCTCTGTGCCTGGGAAGCAGAAGTGTTCACCTTGCTTCGCAGAATCGCTTTTGTGCAGAAAACACTAACACTTGTTCAGAACGAAAGGAAGCACAGAGCCCCAGATTTTATGTTGTCCTGGAGAGCTTGCAGAGCACTGGGGAAAGGCAAGCAGAAAATTCCCTGCTAGCACCTTCTCTGTGCCTGTTCACACTGCTTCGCAGAATCGCTTTTGTGCAGAAAACACTAACACTTGTTCAGAACGAAAGGAAGCACAGAGCCCCAGATTTGCTGTTGTCCTGGAGAGCTTGCAGAGCACTGGGGAAAGGCAGGCAGAGAATTCCCTGCTAGCACCTTCTCTGTGCCTGGGAAGCAGAAGTGTTCACCTTGCTTCAAAAATTTCTTTTATGCAGAAAACAGTAACACTTGCTCAGAACGAAAGAAAGCACAGAGCCCCAGATTTACTTTTGTCCTGGAGAGCTTGCAGAGCACTGGGGAAAGGCAGGCAGAGAATTCCCTGCTAGCACATTCTCTGTGCCTGTTCACACTGCTTCGCAGAATCGCTTTTGTGCAGAAAACAGTAACACTTGTTCAGAACAAAAGAAAGCACAGAGCCCCAGATTTGCTGTTGTCCTGGAGAGCTTGCAGAGCACTGGGGAAAGGCAGGCAGAGAATTCCCTGCTAGCACCTTCTCTGTGCCTGTGAAGCAGAAGTGTTCACATTGCTTCGCAGAATTGCTTTTGAGCAGAACACACTAACACTTGTTCAGAACGAAAGAAAGCACAGAGCCCCAGATTTTATGTTGTCCTGGAGAGCTTGCAGAGCACTGGGGAAAGGCAGGCAGAGAATTCCCTGCTAGCACCTTCTCTGTGCCTGTTCACATTGCTTCGCAGAATCGCTTTTGTGCAGAAAACACTAACACTTGTTCAGAACGAAAGGAAACACAGAGCCCCAGATTTGCTGTTGTCCTGGAGAGCTTGCAGAGCACTGGGGAAAGGCAGGCAGAGAATTCCCTGCTAGCACCTTCTCTGTGCCTGGGAAGCAGAAGTGTTCACATTGCTTCGCAGAATCGCTTTTGTGCAGAACACACTAACACTTGTTCAGAATGAAAGAAAGCACAGAGCCCCAGGTTTGCTGTTGTCCTGGAGAGCTTGCAGAGCACTGGGGAAAGGCAGGCAGAGAATTCCCTGCTAGCACCTTCTCTGTGCCTTTTCACATTGCTTCGCAGAATCGCTTTTGTGCAGAAAACACTAACACTTGTTCAGAACGAAAGAAAGCACAGAGCCCCAGATATTATGTTGTCCTGGAGAGCTTGCAGAGCACTGGGGAAAGGCAGGCAGAGAATTCCCTGCTAGCACCTTCTCTGTGCCTGTGAAGCAGAAGTGTTCACATTGCTTCGCAGAATCGCTTTTGTGCAGAAAACACTAACACTTGTTCAGAACTAAAGAAAGAACAGAGCCCCAGATTTGCTGTTGTCCTGGAGAGCTTGCAGAGCACTGGGGAAAGGCATGCAGAGAATTCCCTGCTAGCACCTTCTCTGTGCCTATTCACATTGCTTCGCAGACTCGCTTTTGTGCAGAACACACTAACACTTGTTCAGAACGAAAGAAAGCACAGAGCCCCAGATTTGCTGTTGTCCTGGAGAGCTTGCAGAGCACTGGGGAAAGGCAGGCAGAGAATTCCCTGCTAGCACCTTCTCTGTGCCTGGGAAGCAGAAGTGTTCACATTGCTTCGCAGAATCGCTTTTGTGCAGAACACACTAACACTTGTTCAGAACAAAAGAAAGCACAGAGCCCCAGATTTTATGTTGTCCTGGAGAGCTTGCAGAGCACTGGGGAAAGGCAGGCAGAGAATTCCCTGCTAGCACCTTCTCTGTGCCTGTTCACATTGCTTCGCAGAATCGCTTTTGTGCAGAAAACACTAACACTTGTTCAGAACGAAAGGAAACACAGAGCCCCAGATTTGCTGTTGTCCTGGAGAGCTTGCAGAGCACTGGGGAAAGGCAGGCAGAGAATTCCCTGCTAGCACCTTCTCTGTGCCTGGGAAGCAGAAGTGTTCACATTGCTTCGCAGAATCGCTTTTGTGCAGAACACACTAACACTTGTTCAGAATGAAAGAAAGCACAGAGCCCCAGGTTTGCTGTTGTCCTGGAGAGCTTGCAGAGCACTGGGGAAAGGCAGGCAGAGAATTCCCTGCTAGCACCTTCTCTGTGCCTGTTCACATTGCTTCGCAGAATCGCATTTGTGAAGAAAACAGTAACACTTGTTCAGAATGAAAGAAAGCACAGAGCCCCAGATTTGCTGTTGTCCTGGAGAGCTTGCAGAGCACTGGGGAAAGGCAGGCAGAGAATTCCCTGTTAGCACCTTCTCTGTGCCTGTTCACATTGCTTCGCAGAATCGCTTTTGTGCAGAAAACAGTAACACTTGTTCAGAACTAAAGAAAGAACAGAGCCCCAGATTTGCTGTTGTCCTGGAGAGCTTGCAGAGCACTGGGGAAAGGCATGCAGAGAATTCCCTGCTAGCACCTTCTCTGTGCCTATTCACATTGCTTCGCAGACTCGCTTTTGTGCAGAACACACTAACACTTGTTCAGAACGAAAGAAAGCACAGAGCCCCAGATTTTATGTTGTCCTGGAGAGCTTGCAGAGCACTGGGGAAAGGCAGGCAGATAATTCCCTGCTAGCACCTTCTCTGTGCCTGGGAAGCAGAAGTGTTCACCTTGCTTCGCAGAATCGCTTTTGTGCAGAAAACACTAACACTTGTTCAGAACGAAAGGAAGCACAGAGCCCCAGATTTTATGTTGTCCTGGAGAGCTTGCAGAGCACTGGGGAAAGGCAAGCAGAAAATTCCCTGCTAGCACCTTCTCTGTGCCTGTTCACACTGCTTCGCAGAATCGCTTTTGTGCAGAAAACACTAACACTTGTTCAGAACGAAAGGAAGCACAGAGCCCCAGATTTGCTGTTGTCCTGGAGAGCTTGCAGAGCACTGGGGAAAGGCAGGCAGAGAATTCCCTGCTAGCACCTTCTCTGTGCCTGGGAAGCAGAAGTGTTCACCTTGCTTCAAAAATTTCTTTTATGCAGAAAACAGTAACACTTGCTCAGAACGAAAGAAAGCACAGAGCCCCAGATTTACTTTTGTCCTGGAGAGCTTGCAGAGCACTGGGGAAAGGCAGGCAGAGAATTCCCTGCTAGCACCTTCTCTGTGCCTGTTCACATTGCTTCGCAGAATCGCTTTTGTGAAGAACACACTAACACTTGTTCAGAACGAAAGAAAGCACAGAGCCCCAGATTTTATGTTGTCCTGGAGAGGTTGCAGAGCACTGGGGAAAGGCAGGCAGAGAATTCCCTGCTAGCACCTTCTCTGTGCCTGTTCACACTGCTTCGCAGAATCGCTTTTGTGCAGAAAACACTAACACTTGTTCAGAACGAAAGGAAACACAGAGCCCCAGATTTGCTGTTGTCCTGGAGAGCTTGCAGAGCACTGGGGAAAGGCAGGCAGAGAATTCCCTGCTAGCACATTCTCTGTGCCTGTTCACACTGCTTCGCAGAATCGCATTTGTGCAGAAAACACTAACACTTGTTCAGAACAAAAGAAAGCACAGAGCCCCAGATTTGCTGTTGTCCTGGAGAGGTTGCAGAGCACTGGGGAAAGGCAGGCAGAGAATTCCCTGCTAGCACCTTCTCTGTGCCTGTGAAGCAGAAGTGTTCACATTGCTTCGCAGAATTGCTTTTGAGCAGAACACACTAACACTTGTTCAGAACGAAAGAAAGCACAGAGCCCCAGATTTTATGTTGTCCTGGAGAGCTTGCAGAGCACTGGGGAAAGGCAGGCAGAGAATTCCCTGCTAGCACCTTCTCTGTGCCTGTTCACATTGCTTCGCAGAATCGCTTTTGTGCAGAACACACTAACACTTGTTCAGAACGAAAGGAAACACAGAGCCCCAGATTTGCTGTTGTCCTGGAGAGCTTGCAGAGCACTGGGGAAAGGCAGGCAGAGAATTCCCTGCTAGCACCTTCTCTGTGCCTGGGAAGCAGAAGTGTTCACATTGCTTCGCAGAATCGCTTTTGTGCAGAAAACACTAACACTTGTTCAGAATGAAAGAAAGCACAGAGCCCCAGGTTTGCTGTTGTCCTGGAGAGCTTGCAGAGCACTGGGGAAAGGCAGGCAGAGAATCCCCTGCTAGCACCTTCTCTGTGCCTGTTCACATTGCTTCGCAGAATCGCTTTTGTGCAGAAAACAGTAACACTTGTTCAGAACGAAAGAAAGCACAGAGCCCCAGATTTGCTGTTGTCCTGCAGAGCTTGCAGAGCACTGGGGAAAGGCAGGCAGAGAATTCCCTGTTAGCACCTTCTCTGTGCCTGTTCACATTGCTTCGCAGAATCGCTTTTGTGCAGAAAACAGTAACACTTGTTCAGAACTAAAGAAAGAACAGAGCCCCAGATTTGCTGTTGTCCTGGAGAGCTTGCAGAGCACTGGGGAAAGGCAGGCAGAGAATTCCCTGCTAGCACCTTCTCTGTGCCTGGGAAGCAGAAGTGTTCACATTGCTTCGCAGAATTGCTTTTGAGCAGAACACACTAACACTTGTTCAGAAAGAAAGAAAGCACAGAGCCCCAGATTTGCTGTTGTCCTGGAGAGCTTGCAGAGCACTGGGGAAAGGCAGGCAGAGAATTCCCTGCTAGCACCTTCTCTGTGCCTGTTCACACTGCTTCGCAGAATCGCTTTTGTGCAGAAAACACTAACACTTGTTCAGAACGAAAGGAAGCACAGAGCCCCAGATTTGCTGTTGTCCTGGAGAGCTTGCAGAGCACTGGGGAAAGGCAGGCAGAGAATTCCCTGCTAGCACCTTCTCTGTGCCTGTTCACATTGCTTCGCAGACTCGCTTTTGTGCAGAACACACTAACACTTGTTCAGAACGAAAGAAAGCACAGAGCCCCAAATTTTATGTTGTCCTGGAGAGCTTGCAGAGCACTGGGGAAAGGCAGGCAGAGAATTCCCTGCTAGCACCTTCTCTGTGCCTGGGAAGCAGAAGTGTTCACATTGCTTCGCAGAATCGCTTTTGTGCACAAAACAGTAACACTTGTTCAGAACGAAAGAAAGCACAGAGCCCCAGATTTTATGTTGTCCTGGAGAGCTTGCAGAGCACTGGGGAAAGGCAGGCAGATAATTCCCTGCTAGCACCTTCTCTGTGCCTGGGAAGCAGAAGTGTTCACCTTGCTTCGCAGAATCGCTTTTGTGCAGAAAACACTAACACTTGTTCAGAACGAAAGGAAGCACAGAGCCCCAGATTTTATGTTGTCCTGGAGAGCTTGCAGAGCACTGGGGAAAGGCAAGCAGAAAATTCCCTGCTAGCACCTTCTCTGTGCCTGTTCACACTGCTTCGCAGAATCGCTTTTGTGCAGAAAACACTAACACTTGTTCAGAACGAAAGGAAGCACAGAGCCCCAGATTTGCTGTTGTCCTGGAGAGCTTGCAGAGCACTGGGGAAAGGCAGGCAGAGAATTCCCTGCTAGCACCTTCTCTGTGCCTGGGAAGCAGAAGTGTTCACCTTGCTTCAAAAATTTCTTTTATGCAGAAAACAGTAACACTTGCTCAGAACGAAAGAAAGCACAGAGCCCCAGATTTACTTTTGTCCTGGAGAGCTTGCAGAGCACTGGGGAAAGGCAGGCAGAGAATTCCCTGCTAGCACCTTCTCTGTGCCTGTTCACATTGCTTCGCAGAATCGCTTTTGTGCAGAACACACTAACACTTGTTCAGAACGAAAGGAAACACAGAGCCCCAGATTTGCTGTTGTCCTGGAGAGCTTGCAGAGCACTGGGGAAAGGCAGGCAGAGAATTCCCTGCTAGCACCTTCTCTGTGCCTGGGAAGCAGAAGTGTTCACATTGCTTCGCAGAATCGCTTTTGTGCAGAAAACACTAACACTTGTTCAGAATGAAAGAAAGCACAGAGCCCCAGGTTTGCTGTTGTCCTGGAGAGCTTGCAGAGCACTGGGGAAAGGCAGGCAGAGAATCCCCTGCTAGCACCTTCTCTGTGCCTGTTCACATTGCTTCGCAGAATCGCTTTTGTGCAGAAAACAGTAACACTTGTTCAGAACGAAAGAAAGCACAGAGCCCCAGATTTGCTGTTGTCCTGCAGAGCTTGCAGAGCACTGGGGAAAGGCAGGCAGAGAATTCCCTGTTAGCACCTTCTCTGTGCCTGTTCACATTGCTTCGCAGAATCGCTTTTGTGCAGAAAACAGTAACACTTGTTCAGAACTAAAGAAAGAACAGAGCCCCAGATTTGCTGTTGTCCTGGAGAGCTTGCAGAGCACTGGGGAAAGGCAGGCAGAGAATTCCCTGCTAGCACCTTCTCTGTGCCTGGGAAGCAGAAGTGTTCACATTGCTTCGCAGAATTGCTTTTGAGCAGAACACACTAACACTTGTTCAGAAAGAAAGAAAGCACAGAGCCCCAGATTTGCTGTTGTCCTGGAGAGCTTGCAGAGCACTGGGGAAAGGCAGGCAGAGAATTCCCTGCTAGCACCTTCTCTGTGCCTGTTCACACTGCTTCGCAGAATCGCTTTTGTGCAGAAAACACTAACACTTGTTCAGAACGAAAGGAAGCACAGAGCCCCAGATTTGCTGTTGTCCTGGAGAGCTTGCAGAGCACTGGGGAAAGGCAGGCAGAGAATTCCCTGCTAGCACCTTCTCTGTGCCTGTTCACATTGCTTCGCAGACTCGCTTTTGTGCAGAACACACTAACACTTGTTCAGAACGAAAGAAAGCACAGAGCCCCAAATTTTATGTTGTCCTGGAGAGCTTGCAGAGCACTGGGGAAAGGCAGGCAGAGAATTCCCTGCTAGCACCTTCTCTGTGCCTGTTCACCTTGCTTCGCAGACTCGCTTTTGTGCAGAACACACTAACACTTGTTCAGAACGAAAGGAAACACAGAGCCCCAGATTTGCTGTTGTCCTGGAGAGCTTGCAGAGCACTGGGGAAAGGCAGGCAGAGAATTCCCTGCTAGCACCTTCTCTGTGCCTGTGAAGCAGAAGTGTTCACATTGCTTCGCAGAATCGCTTTTGTGCAGAAAACAGTAACACTTGTTCAGAACGAAAGGAAGCACAGAGCCCCAGATTTGCTGTTGTCCTGGAGAGCTTGCAGAGCACTGGGGAAAGGCAGGCAGAGAATTCCCTGCTAGCACCTTCTCTGTGCCTGTTCACATTGCTTCGCAGACTCGCTTTTGTGCAGAACACACTAACACTTGTTCAGAACGAAAGAAAGCACAGAGCCCCAAATTTTATGTTGTCCTGGAGAGCTTGCAGAGCACTGGGGAAAGGCAGGCAGAGAATTCCCTGCTAGCACCTTCTCTGTGCCTGTTCACATTGCTTCGCAGAATCGCTTTTGTGCAGAAAACACTAACACTTGTTCAGAACGAAAGGAAACACAGAGCCCCAGATTTGCTGTTGTCCTGGAGAGCTTGCAGAGCACTGGGGAAAGGCAGGCAGAGAATTCCCTGCTAGCACCTTCTCTGTGCCTGTGAAGCAGAAGTGTTCACATTGCTTCGCAGAATCGCTTTTGTGCAGAAAACAGTAACACTTGTTCAGAATGAAAGAAAGCACAGAGCCCCAGATTTGCTGTTGTCCTGGAGAGCTTGCAGAGCACTGGGGAAAGGCAGCCAGAGAATTCCCTGCTAGCACCTTCTCTGTGCCTGTTCACATTGCTTCGCAGAATCGCTTTTGTGCAGAAAACAGTAACACTTGTTCAGAACAAAAGAAAGCACAGAGCCCCAGATTTGCTGTTGTCCTGGAGAGCTTGCAGAGCACTGGGGAAAGGCAGGCAGAGAATTCCCTGCTAGCACCTTCTCTGTGCCTGTGAAGCAGAAGTGTTCACAATGTTTCGCAGAATTGATTTTGAGCAGAACACACTAACACTTGTTCAGAACGAAAGAAAGCACAGAGCCCCAGATTTTATGTTGTCCTGGAGAGCTTGCAGAGCACTGGGGAAAGGCAGGCAGAGAATTCCCTGCTAGCACCTTCTCTGTGCCTGGGAAGCAGAAGTGTTCACATGGCTTCGCAGAATCGCTTTTGTGCAGAAAACACTAACACTTGTTCAGAACGAAAGAAAGCACAGAGCCCCAGATTTTATGTTGTCCTGGAGAGCTTGCAGAGCACTGGGGAAAGGCAGGCAGAGAATTCCCTGCTAGCACCTTCTCTGTGCCTGGGAAGCAGAAGTGTTCACATTGCTTCGCAGAATCGCTTTTGAGCAGAAAACAGTAACACTTGTTCAGAACGAAAGGAAGCACAGAGCCCCAGATTTGCTGTTGTCCTGGAGAGCTTGCAGAGCACTGGGGAAAGGCAGGCAGAGAATTCCCTGCTAGCACCTTCTCTGTGCCTGTTCACATTGCTTCGCAGACTCGCTTTTGTGCAGAACACTCTAACACTTGTTCAGAACGAAAGAAAGCACAGAGCCCCAAATTTTATGTTGTCCTGGAGAGCTTGCAGAGCACTGGGGAAAGGCAGGCAGAGAATTCCCTGCTAGCACCTTCTCTGTGCCTGTTCACATTGCTTCGCAGAATCGCTTTTGTGCAGAAAACACTAACACTTGTTCAGAACGAAAGGAAACACAGAGCCCCAGATTTGCTGTTGTCCTGGAGAGCTTGCAGAGCACTGGGGAAAGGCAGGCAGAGAATTCCCTGCTAGCACCTTCTCTGTGCCTGGGAAGCAGAAGTGTTCACATTGCTTCGCAGAATCGCTTTTGTGCAGAAAACAGTAACACTTGTTCAGAATGAAAGAAAGCACAGAGCCCCAGATTTGCTGTTGTCCTGGAGAGCTTGCAGAGCACTGGGGAAAGGCAGGCAGAGAATTCCCTGCTAGCACCTTCTCTGTGCCTGTTCACATTGCTTCGCAGAATCGCTTTTGTGCAGAAAACAGTAACACTTGTTCAGAATGAAAGAAAGCACAGAGCCCCAGATTTGCTGTTGTCCTGGAGAGCTTGCAGAGCACTGGGGAAAGGCAGGCAGAGAATTCCCTGCTAGCACCTTCTCTGTGCCTGTGAAGCAGAAGTGTTCACAATGTTTCGCAGAATTGATTTTGAGCAGAACACACTAACACTTGTTCAGAACGAAAGAAAGCACAGAGCCCCAGATTTTATGTTGTCCTGGAGAGCTTGCAGAGCACTGGGGAAAGGCAGGCAGAGAATTCCCTGCTAGCACCTTCTCTGTGCCTGGGAAGCAGAAGTGTTCACATGGCTTCGCAGAATCGCTTTTGTGCAGAAAACACTAACACTTGTTCAGAACGAAAGAAAGCACAGAGCCCCAGATTTGCTGTTGTCCTGGAGAGCTTGCAGAGCACTGGGGAAAGGCAGGCAGAGAATTCCCTGCTAGCACCTTCTCTGTGCCTGTTCACACTGCTTCGCAGAATCGCTTTTGTGCAGAAAACACTAACACTTGTTCAGAACGAAAGGAAGCACAGAGCCCCAGATTTGCTGTTGTCCTGGAGAGCTTGCAGAGCACTGGGGAAAGGCAGGCAGAGAATTCCCTGCTAGCACCTTCTCTGTGCCTGTTCACATTGCTTCGCAGACTCGCTTTTGTGCAGAACACACTAACACTTGTTCAGAACGAAAGAAAGCACAGAGCCCCAGATTTTATGTTGTCCTGGAGACCTTGCAGAGCACTGGGGAAAGGCAGGCAGAGAATACCCTGCTAGCACCTTCTCTGTGCCTGTGAAGCAGAAGTGTTCACATTGCTTCGCAGAATCGCTTTTGAGCAGAACACACTAACACTTGTCCAGAACGAAAGAAAGCACAGAGCCCCAGATTTGCTGTTGTCCTGGAGAGCTTGCAGAGCACTGGGGAAAGGCAGGCAGATAATTCCCTGCTAGCACCTTCTCTGTGCCTGGGAAGCAGAAGTGTTCACATGGCTTCGCAGAATCGCTTTTGTGCAGAAAACACTAACACTTGTTCAGAACGAAAGAAAGCACAGAGCCCCAGATTTGCTGTTGTCCTGGAGAGCTTGCAGAGCACTGGGGAAAGGCAGGCAGAGAATTCCCTGCTAGCACCTTCTCTGTGCCTATTCACATTGCTTCGCAGACTCGCTTTTGTGCAGAAAACACTAACACTTGTTCAGAACGAAAGAAAGCACAGAGCCCCAGATTTGCTGTTGTCCTGGAGAGCTTGCAGAGCACTGGGGAAAGGCAGGCAGAGAATTCCCTGCTAGCACCTTCTCTGTGCCTGGGAAGCAGAAGTGTTCACATGGCTTCGCAGAATCGCTTTTGTGCAGAAAACACTAACACTTGTTCAGAACGAAAGAAAGCACAGAGCCCCAGATTTGCTGTTGTCCTGGAGAGCTTGCAGAGCACTGGGGAAAGGCAGGCAGAGAATTCCCTGCTAGCACCTTCTCTGTGCCTGTTCACACTGCTTCGCAGAATCGCTTTTGTGCAGAAAACACTAACACTTGTTCAGAACGAAAGGAAGCACAGAGCCCCAGATTTGCTGTTGTCCTGGAGAGCTTGCAGAGCACTGGGGAAAGGCAGGCAGAGAATTCCCTGCTAGCACCTTCTCTGTCCCTGTTCACATTGCTTCGCAGACTCGCTTTTGTGCAGAACACACTAACACTTGTTCAGAACGAAAGAAAGCACAGAGCCCCAGATTTTATGTTGTCCTGGAGACCTTGCAGAGCACTGGGGAAAGGCAGGCAGAGAATACCCTGCTAGCACCTTCTCTGTGCCTGGGAAGCAGAAGTGTTCACATGGCTTCGCAGAATTGCTTTTGTGCAGAAAACACTAACACTTGTTCAGAACGAAAGAAAGCACAGAGCCCCAGATTTTATGTTGTCCTGGAGAGCTTGCAGAGCACTGGGGAAAGGCAGGCAGAGTATTCCCTGCTAGCACCTTCTCTGTGCCTGTTCACACTGCTTCGCAGAATCGCTTTTGTGCAGAAAACACTAACACTTGTTCAGAACGAAAGGAAACACAGAGCCCCAGATTTGCTGTTGTCCTGGAGAGCTTGCAGAGCACTGGGGAAAGGCAGGCAGAGAATTCCCTGCTAGCACCTTCTCTGTGCCTGTTCACATTGCTTCGCAGACTCGCTTTTGTGCAGAACACACTAACACTTGTTCAGAATGAAAGGAAACACAGAGCCCCAGATTTGCTGTTGTCCTGGAGAGCTTGCAGAGCACTGGGGAAAGGCAGGCAGAGAATTCCCTGCTAGCACCTTCTCTGTGCCTGTGAAGCAGAAGTGTTCACATTGCTTCGCAGAATCGCTTTTGAGCAGAACACACTAACACTTGTCCAGAACGAAAGAAAGCACAGAGCCCCAGATTTTATGTTGTCCTGGAGAGCTTGCAGAGCACTGGGGAAAGGCAGGCAGATAATTCCCTGCTAGCACCTTCTCTGTGCCTGGGAAGCAGAAGTGTTCACATGGCTTCGCAGAATCGCTTTTGTGCAGAAAACACTAACACTTGTTCAGAACGAAAGAAAGCACAGAGCCCCAGATTTGCTGTTGTCCTGGAGAGCTTGCAGAGCACTGGGGAAATGCATGCAGAGAATTCCCTGCTAGCACCTTCTCTGTGCCTATTCACATTGCTTCGCAGACTCGCTTTTGTGCAGAAAACACTAACACTTGTTCAGAACGAAAGAAAGCACAGAGCCCCAGATTTTATGTTGTCCTGGAGAGCTTGCAGAGCACTGGGGAAAGGCAGGCAGATAATTCCCTGCTAGCACCTTCTCTGTGCCTGGGAAGCAGAAGTGTTCACATGGCTTCGCAGAATCGCTTTTGTGCAGAAAACACTAACACTTGTTCAGAACGAAAGGAAGCACAGAGCCCCAGATTTTATGTTGTCCTGGAGAGCTTGCAGAGCACTGGGGAAAGGCAAGCAGAAAATTCCCTGCTAGCACCTTCTCTGTGCCTGTTCACACTGCTTCGCAGAATCGCTTTTGTGCAGAAAACACTAACACTTGTTCAGAACGAAAGGAAGCACAGAGCCCCAGATTTGCTGTTGTCCTGGAGAGCTTGCAGAGCACTGGGGAAAGGCAGGCAGAGAATTCCCTGCTAGCACCTTCTCTGTGCCTGGGAAGCAGAAGTGTTCACCTTGCTTCAAAGAATTTCTTTTATGCAGAAAACAGTAACACTTGTTCAGAACGAAAGAAAGCACAGAGCCCCAGATTTACTGTTGTCCTGGAGAGCTTGCAGAGCACTGGGGAAAGGCAGGCAGAGAATTCCCTGCTAGCACCTTCTCTGTGCCTGTTCACATTGCTTCGCAGACTCGCTTTTGTGCAGAACACACTAACACTTGTTCAGAACGAAAGAAAGCACAGATCCCCAGATTTTATGTTGTCCTGGAGAGGTTGCAGAGCACTGGGGAAAGGCAGGCAGAGAATTCCCTGCTAGCACCTTCTCTGTGCCTGGGAAGCAGAAGTGTTCACATGGCTTCGCAGAATCACTTTTGTGCAGAAAACAGTAACACTTGTTCAGAACGAAAGAAAGCACAGAGCCCCAGATTTTATGTTGTCCTGGAGAGCTTGCAGAGCACTGGGGAAAGGCAGGCAGAGAATTCCCTGCTAGCACCTTCTCTGTGCCTGTTCACATTGCTTCGCAGACTCGCTTTTGTGCAGAACACACTAACACTTGTTCAGAACGAAAGAAAGCACAGAGCCCCAGATTTTATGTTGTCCTGGAGAGCTTGCAGAGCACTGGGGAAAGGCAGGCAGAGAATTCCCTGCTAGCACCTTCTCTGTGCCTGTTCACATTGCTTCGCAGACTCGCTTTTGTGCAGAACACACTAACACTTGTTCAGAACGAAAGAAAGCACAGAGCCCCAGATTTTATGTTGTCCTGGAGAGCTTGCAGAGCACTGGGGAAAGGCAGGCAGAGAATACCCTGCTAGCACCTTCTCTGTGCCTGGGAAGCAGAAGTGTTCACCTTGCTTCGCAGAATCGCTTTTGTGCAGAAAACAGTAACACTTGTTCAGAACGAAAGGAAGCACAGAGCCCCAGATTTTATGTTGTCCTGGAGAGCTTGCAGAGCACTGGGGAAAGGCAAGCAGAAAATTCCCTGCTAGCACCTTCTCTGTGCCTGTTCACACTGCTTCGCAGAATCGCTTTTGTGCAGAAAACACTAAAACTTGTTCAGAACAAAAGGAAGCACAGAGCCCCAGATTTGCTGTTGTCCTGGAGAGCTTGCAGAGCACTGGGGAAAGGCAGGCAGAGAATTCCCTGCTAGCACCTTCTCTGTGCCTGTTCACACTGCTTCGCAGAATCGCTTTTGTGCAGAAAACACTAACACTTGTTCAGAACGAAATGAAGCACAGAGCCCCAGATTTGCTGTTGTCCTGGAGAGCTTGCAGAGCACTGGGGAAAGGCAGGCAGAGAATTCCCTGCTAGCACCTTCTCTGTGCCTGTTCACATTGCTTCGCAGACTCGCTTTTGTGCAGAACACACTAACACTTGTTCAGAACGAAAGAAAGCACAGAGCCCCAGATTTTATGTTGTCCTGGAGAGCTTGCAGAGCACTGGGGAAAGGCAGGCAGAGAATACCCTGCTAGCACCTTCTCTGTGCCTGGGAAGCAGAAGTGTTCACATGGCTTCGCAGAATCGCTTTTGTGCAGAAAACACTAACACTTGTTCAGAACGAAAGAAAGCACAGAGCCCCAGATTTTATGTTGTCCTGGAGAGCTTGCAGAGCACTGGGGAAAGGCAGGCAGAGTATTCCCTGCTAGCACCTTCTCTGTGCCTGTTCACACTGCTTCGCAGACTCGCTTTTGTGCAGAACACACTAACACTTGTTCAGAACGAAAGAAAGCACAGAGCCCCAGATTTTATGTTGTCCTGGAGAGCTTGCAGAGCACTGGGGAAAGGCAGGCAGAGAATTCCCTGCTAGCACCTTCTCTGTGCCTGTTCACATTGCTTCGCAGAATCGCTTTTGTGCAGAACACACTAACACTTGTTCAGAACGAAAGAAAGCACAGAGCCCCAGATTTTATGTTGTCCTGGAGAGCTTGCAGAGCACTGGGGAAAGGCAGGCAGAGAATTCCCTGCTAGCACCTTCTCTGTGCCTGTGAAGCAGAAATGTTCACATTGCTTCGCAGAATCGCTTTTGAGCAGAACACACTAACACTTGTTCAGAACGAAAGAAAGCACAGAGCCCCAGATTTTATGTTGTCCTGGAGAGCTTGCAGAGCACTGGGGAAAGGCAGGCAGAGAATTCCCTGCTAGCACCTTCTCTGTGCCTGGGAAGCAGAAGTGTTCACATGGCTTCGCAGAATCGCTTTTGTGCAGAAAACACTAACACTTGTTCAGAACGAAAGAAAGCACAGAGCCCCAGATTTGCTGTTGTCCTGGAGAGCTTGCAGAGCACTGGGGAAATGCATGCAGAGAATTCCCTGCTAGCACCTTCTCTGTGCCTATTCACATTGCTTCGCAGACTCGCTTTTGTGCAGAACACACTAACACTTGTTCAGAACGAAAGAAAGCACAGAGCCCCAGATTTTATGTTGTCCTGGAGAGCTTGCAGAGCACTGGGGAAAGGCAGGCAGAGAATTCCCTGCTAGCACCTTCTCTGTGCCTGTTCACATTGCTTCGCAGAATCGCTTTTGTGAAGAACACACTAACACTTGTTCAGAACGAAAGAAAGCACAGAGCCCCAGATTTTATGTTGTCCTGGAGAGGTTGCAGAGCACTGGGGAAAGGCAGGCAGAGAATTCCCTGCTAGCACCTTCTCTGTGCCTGTTCACACTGCTTCGCAGAATCGCTTTTGTGCAGAAAACACTAACACTTGTTCAGAACGAAAGGAAAGACAGAGCCCCAGATTTGCTGTTGTCCTGGAGAGCTTGCAGAGCACTGGGGAAAGGCAGGCAGAGAATTCCCTGCTAGCACATTCTCTGTGCCTTTTCACATTGCTTCGCAGAATCGCTTTTGTGCAGAAAACAGTAACACTTGTTCAGAACAAAAGAAAGCACAGAGCCCCAGATTTGCTGTTGTCCTGGAGAGCTTGCAGAGCACTGGGGAAAGGCAGGCAGAGAATTCCCTGCTAGCACCTTCTCTGTGCCTGTTCACATTGCTTCGCAGAATCGCTTTTGTGCAGAAAACACTAACACTTGTTCAGAACGAAAGGAAACACAGAGCCCCAGATTTGCTGTTGTCCTGGAGAGCTTGCAGAGCACTGGGGAAAGGCAGGCAGAGAATTCCCTGCTAGCACCTTCTCTGTGCCTGGGAAGCAGAAGTGTTCACATTGCTTCGCAGAATCGCTTTTGTGCAGAACACACTAACACTTGTTCAGAATGAAAGAAAGCACAGAGCCCCAGGTTTGCTGTTGTCCTGGAGAGCTTGCAGAGCACTGGGGAAAGGCAGGCAGAGAATTCCCTGCTAGCACCTTCTCTGTGCCTGTTCACATTGCTTCGCAGAGTCGCTTTTGTGCAGAAAACAGTAACACTTGTTCAGAACGAAAGAAAGCACAGAGCCCCAGATTTGCTGTTGTCCTGGAGAGCTTGCAGAGCACTGGGGAAAGGCAGGCAGAGAATTCCCTGTTAGCACCTTCTCTGTGCCTGTTCACATTGCTTCGCAGAATCGCTTTTGTGCAGAAAACAGTAACACTTGTTCAGAACTAAAGAAAGCACAGAGCCCCAGATTTGCTGTTGTCCTGGAGAGCTTGCAGAGCACTGGGGAAAGGCAGGCAGAGAATTCCCTGCTAGCACCTTCTTTGTGCCTGTGAAGCAGAAGTGTTCTCATTGCTTCGCAGAATTGCTTTTGAGCAGAACACACTAACACTTGTTCAGAAAGAAAGAAAGCACAGAGCCCCAGATTTTATGTTGTCCTGGAGAGCTTGCAGAGCACTGGGGAAAGGCAGGCAGAGAATTCCCTGCTAGCACCTTCTCTGTGCCTGTTCACCTTGCTTCGCAGAATCGCTTTTGTGCAGAAAACAGTAACACTTGTTCAGAACGAAAGAAAGCACAGAGCCCCAGATTTGCTGTTGTCCTGGAGAGCTTGCAGAGCACTGGGGAAAGGCAGGCAGAGAATTCCCTGCTAGCACCTTCTCTGTGCCTGTGAAGCAGAACTGTTCACAATGTTTCGCAGAATTGCTTTTGAGCAGAACACACTAACACTTGTTCAGAACGAAAGAAAGCACAGAGCCCCAGATTTTATGTTGTCCTGGAGAGCTTGCAGAGCACTGGGGAAAGGCAGGCAGAGAATTCCCTGCTAGCACCTTCTCTGTGCCTGGGAAGCAGAAGTGTTCACCTTGCTTCGCAGAATCGCTTTTGTGCAGAAAACACTAACACTTGTTCAGAACGAAAGAAAGCACAGAGCCCCAGATTTGCTGTTGTCCTGGAGAGCTTGCAGAGCACTGGGGAAAGGCAGGCAGAGAATTCCCTGCTAGCACCTTCTCTGTGCCTGTTCACACTGCTTCGCAGAATCGCTTTTGTGCAGAAAACACTAACACTTGTTCAGAACGAAAGGAAGCACAGAGCCCCAGATTTGCTGTTGTCCTGGAGAGCTTGCAGAGCACTGGGGAAAGGCAGGCAGAGAATTCCCTGCTAGCACCTTCTCTGTGCCTGTTCACATTGCTTCGCAGACTCGCTTTTGTGCAGAACACACTAACACTTGTTCAGAACGAAAGAAAGCACAGAGCCCCAGATTTTATGTTGTCCTGGAGAGCTTGCAGAGCACTGGGGAAAGGCAGGCAGAGAATACCCTGCTAGCACCTTCTCTGTGCCTGGGAAGCAGAAGTGTTCACATGGCTTCGCAGAATTGCTTTTGTGCAGAAAACACTAACACTTGTTCAGAACGAAAGAAAGCACAGAGCCCCAGATTTTATGTTGTCCTGGAGAGCTTGCAGAGCACTGGGGAAAGGCAGGCAGAGTATTCCCTGCTAGCACCTTCTCTGTGCCTGTTCACACTGCTTCGCAGAATCGCTTTTGTGCATAACACAATAACACTTGCTCAGAATGAAAGGAAACACAGAGCCCCAGATTTGCTGTTGTCCTGGAGAGCTTGCAGAGCACTGGGGAAAGGCAGGCAGAGAATTCCCTGCTAGCACCTTCTCTGTGCCTGTTCACATTGCTTCGCAGACTCGCTTTTGTGCAGAACACACTAACACTTGTTCAGAACGAAAGAAAGCACAGAGCCCCAGATTTTATGTTGTCCTGGAGAGCTTGCAGAGCACTGGGGAAAGGCAGGCAGAGAATACCCTGCTAGCACCTTCTCTGTGCCTGGGAAGCAGAAGTGTTCACATGGCTTCGCAGAATTGCTTTTGTGCAGAAAACACTAACACTTGTTCAGAACGAAAGAAAGCACAGAGCCCCAGATTTTATGTTGTCCTGGAGAGCTTGCAGAGCACTGGGGAAAGGCAGGCAGAGTATTCCCTGCTAGCACCTTCTCTGTGCCTGTTCACACTGCTTCGCAGAATCGCTTTTGTGCATAACACAATAACACTTGCTCAGAATGAAAGGAAACACAGAGCCCCAGATTTGCTGTTGTCCTGGAGAGCTTGCAGAGCACTGGGGAAAGGCAGGCAGAGAATTCCCTGCTAGCACCTTCTCTGTGCCTGTTCACATTGCTTCGCAGAATCGCTTTTGTGCAGAACACACTAACACTTGTTCAGAACGAAAGAAAGCACAGAGCCCCAGATTTTATGTTGTCCTGGAGAGCTTGCAGAGCACTGGGGAAAGGCAGGCAGAGAATTCCCTGCTAGCACCTTCTCTGTGCCTGTTCACATTGCTTCGCAGAATCGCTTTTGTGAAGAACACACTAACACTTGTTCAGAACGAAAGAAAGCACAGAGCCCCAGATTTTATGTTGTCCTGGAGAGGTTGCAGAGCACTGGGGAAAGGCAGGCAGAGAATTCCCTGCTAGCACCTTCTCTGTGCCTGTTCACACTGCTTCGCAGAATCGCTTTTGTGCAGAAAACACTAACACTTGTTCAGAACGAAAGGAAAGACAGAGCCCCAGATTTGCTGTTGTCCTGGAGAGCTTGCAGAGCACTGGGGAAAGGCAGGCAGAGAATTCCCTGCTAGCACATTCTCTGTGCCTTTTCACATTGCTTCGCAGAATCGCTTTTGTGCAGAAAACAGTAACACTTGTTCAGAACAAAAGAAAGCACAGAGCCCCAGATTTGCTGTTGTCCTGGAGAGCTTGCAGAGCACTGGGGAAAGGCAGGCAGAGAATTCCCTGCTAGCACCTTCTCTGTGCCTGTTCACATTGCTTCGCAGAATCGCTTTTGTGCAGAAAACACTAACACTTGTTCAGAACGAAAGGAAACACAGAGCCCCAGATTTGCTGTTGTCCTGGAGAGCTTGCAGAGCACTGGGGAAAGGCAGGCAGAGAATTCCCTGCTAGCACCTTCTCTGTGCCTGGGAAGCAGAAGTGTTCACATTGCTTCGCAGAATCGCTTTTGTGCAGAACACACTAACACTTGTTCAGAATGAAAGAAAGCACAGAGCCCCAGGTTTGCTGTTGTCCTGGAGAGCTTGCAGAGCACTGGGGAAAGGCAGGCAGAGAATTCCCTGCTAGCACCTTCTCTGTGCCTGTTCACATTGCTTCGCAGAATCGCTTTTGTGCAGAAAACAGTAACACTTGTTCAGAACGAAAGAAAGCACAGAGCCCCAGATTTGCTGTTGTCCTGGAGAGCTTGCAGAGCACTGGGGAAAGGCAGGCAGAGAATTCCCTGTTAGCACCTTCTCTGTGCCTGTTCACATTGCTTCGCAGAATCGCTTTTGTGCAGAAAACAGTAACACTTGTTCAGAACTAAAGAAAGCACAGAGCCCCAGATTTGCTGTTGTCCTGGAGAGCTTGCAGAGCACTGGGGAAAGGCAGGCAGAGAATTCCCTGCTAGCACCTTCTTTGTGCCTGTGAAGCAGAAGTGTTCTCATTGCTTCGCAGAATTGCTTTTGAGCAGAACACACTAACACTTGTTCAGAAAGAAAGAAAGCACAGAGCCCCAGATTTTATGTTGTCCTGGAGAGCTTGCAGAGCACTGGGGAAAGGCAGGCAGAGAATTCCCTGCTAGCACCTTCTCTGTGCCTGTTCACCTTGCTTCGCAGAATCGCTTTTGTGCAGAAAACAGTAACACTTGTTCAGAACGAAAGAAAGCACAGAGCCCCAGATTTGCTGTTGTCCTGGAGAGCTTGCAGAGCACTGGGGAAAGGCAGGCAGAGAATTCCCTGCTAGCACCTTCTCTGTGCCTGTGAAGCAGAACTGTTCACAATGTTTCGCAGAATTGCTTTTGAGCAGAACACACTAACACTTGTTCAGAACGAAAGAAAGCACAGAGCCCCAGATTTTATGTTGTCCTGGAGAGCTTGCAGAGCACTGGGGAAAGGCAGGCAGAGAATTCCCTGCTAGCACCTTCTCTGTGCCTGGGAAGCAGAAGTGTTCACCTTGCTTCGCAGAATCGCTTTTGTGCAGAAAACACTAACACTTGTTCAGAACGAAAGAAAGCACAGAGCCCCAGATTTGCTGTTGTCCTGGAGAGCTTGCAGAGCACTGGGGAAAGGCAGGCAGAGAATTCCCTGCTAGCACCTTCTCTGTGCCTGTTCACACTGCTTCGCAGAATCGCTTTTGTGCAGAAAACACTAACACTTGTTCAGAACGAAAGGAAGCACAGAGCCCCAGATTTGCTGTTGTCCTGGAGAGCTTGCAGAGCACTGGGGAAAGGCAGGCAGAGAATTCCCTGCTAGCACCTTCTCTGTGCCTGTTCACATTGCTTCGCAGACTCGCTTTTGTGCAGAACACACTAACACTTGTTCAGAACGAAAGAAAGCACAGAGCCCCAGATTTTATGTTGTCCTGGAGAGCTTGCAGAGCACTGGGGAAAGGCAGGCAGAGAATACCCTGCTAGCACCTTCTCTGTGCCTGGGAAGCAGAAGTGTTCACATGGCTTCGCAGAATTGCTTTTGTGCAGAAAACACTAACACTTGTTCAGAACGAAAGAAAGCACAGAGCCCCAGATTTTATGTTGTCCTGGAGAGCTTGCAGAGCACTGGGGAAAGGCAGGCAGAGTATTCCCTGCTAGCACCTTCTCTGTGCCTGTTCACACTGCTTCGCAGAATCGCTTTTGTGCAGAAAACACTAACACTTGTTCAGAACGAAAGGAAACACAGAGCCCCAGATTTGCTGTTGTCCTGGAGAGCTTGCAGAGCACTGGGGAAAGGCAGGCAGAGAATTCCCTGCTAGCACCTTCTCTGTGCCTGTTCACATTGCTTCGCAGACTCGCTTTTGTGCAGAACACACTAACACTTGTTCAGAACGAAAGAAAGCACAGAGCCCCAGATTTTATGTTGTCCTGGAGAGCTTGCAGAGCACTGGGGAAAGGCAGGCAGAGAATTCCCTGCTAGCACCTTCTCTGTGCCTGTTCACATTGCTTCGCAGAATCGCTTTTGTGCAGAAAACACTAACACTTGTTCAGAACGAAAGAAAGCACAGAGCCCCAGATTTTATGTTGTCCTGGAGAGCTTGCAGAGCACTGGGGAAAGGCAGGCAGAGAATTCCCTGCTAGCACCTTCTCTGTGCCTGTTCACACTGCTTCGCAGAATCGCTTTTGTGCAGAAAACACTAACACTTGTTCAGAACGAAAGGAAACACAGAGCCCCAGATTTGCTGTTGTCCTGGAGAGCTTGCAGAGCACTGGGGAAAGGCAGGCAGAGAATTCCCTGCTAGCACCTTCTCTGTGCCTGTGAAGCAGAAGTGTTCACATTGCTTCGCAGAATTGCTTTTGAGCAGAACACACTAACACTTGTTCAGAACGAAAGAAAGCACAGAGCCCCAGATTTTATGTTGTCCTGGAGAGCTTGCAGAGCACTGGGGAAAGGCAGGCAGAGAATTCCCTGCTAGCACCTTCTCTGTGCCTGGGAAGCAGAAGTGTTCACATGGCTTCGCAGAATCGCTTTTGTGCAGAAAACACTAACACTTGTTCAGAACGAAAGAAAGCACAGAGCCCCAGATTTGCTGTTGTCCTGGAGAGCTTGCAGAGCACTGGGGAAATGCATGCAGAGAATTCCCTGCTAGCACCTTCTCTGTGCCTATTCACATTGCTTCGCAGACTCGCTTTTGTGCAGAAAACACTAACACTTGTTCAGAACGAAAGAAAGCACAGAGCCCCAGATTTTATGTTGTCCTGGAGAGCTTGCAGAGCACTGGGGAAAGGCAGGCAGAGAATTCCCTGCTAGCACTTTCTCTGTGCCTGGGAAGCAGAAGTGTTCACCTTGCTTCGCAGAATCGCTTTTGTGCAGAAAACACTAACACTTGTTCAGAACGAAAGGAAGCACAGAGCCCCAGATTTTATGTTGTCCTGGAGAGCTTGCAGAGCACTGGGGAAAGGCAAGCAGAAAATTCCCTGCTAGCACCTTCTCTGTGCCTGTTCACACTGCTTCGCAGAATCGCTTTTGTGCAGAAAACACTAACACTTGTTCAGAACGAAAGGAAGCACAGAGCCCCAGATTTGCTGTTGTCCTGGAGAGCTTGCAGAGCACTGGGGAAAGGCAGGCAGAGAATTCCCTGCTAGCACCTTCTCTGTGCCTGGGAAGCAGAAGTGTTCACCTTGCTTCAAAGAATTTCTTTTATGCAGAAAACAGTAACACTTGTTCAGAACGAAAGAAAGCACAGAGCCCCAGATTTACTGTTGTCCTGGAGAGCTTGCAGAGCACTGGGGAAAGGCAGGCAGAGAATTCCCTGCTAGCACCTTCTCTGTGCCTGTTCACATTGCTTCGCAGACTCGCTTTTGTGCAGAACACACTAACACTTGTTCAGAACGAAAGAAAGCACAGATCCCCAGATTTTATGTTGTCCTGGAGAGGTTGCAGAGCACTGGGGAAAGGCAGGCAGAGAATTCCCTGCTAGCACCTTCTCTGTGCCTGGGAAGCAGAAGTGTTCACATGGCTTCGCAGAATCGCTTTTGTGCAGAAAACAGTAACACTTGTTCAGAACGAAAGAAAGCACAGAGCCCCAGATTTTATGTTGTCCTGGAGAGCTTGCAGAGCACTGGGGAAAGGCAGGCAGAGAATTCCCTGCTAGCACCTTCTCTGTGCCTGTTCACACTGCTTCGCAGAATCGCTTTTGTGCAGAAAACACTAACACTTGTTCAGAACGAAAGGAAACACAGAGCCCCAGATTTGCTGTTGTCCTGGAGAGCTTGCAGAGCACTGGGGAAAGGCAGGCAGAGAATTCCCTGCTAGCACCTTCTCTGTGCCTGTTCACATTGCTTCGCAGACTCGCTTTTGTGCAGAACACACTAACACTTGTTCAGAACGAAAGAAAGCACAGAGCCCCAGATTTTATGTTGTCCTGGAGAGCTTGCAGAGCACTGGGGAAAGGCAGGCAGAGAATTCCCTGCTAGCACCTTCTCTGTGCCTGTTCACATTGCTTCGCAGAATCGCTTTTGTGCAGAAAACACTAACACTTGTTCAGAACGAAAGGAAACACAGAGCCCCAGATTTGCTGTTGACCTGGAGAGCTTGCAGAGCACTGGGGAAAGGCAGGCAGAGAATTCCCTGCTAGCACCTTCTCTGTGCCTGGGAAGCAGAAGTGTTCACCTTGCTTCAAAGAATTTCTTTTATGCAGAAAACAGTAACACTTGTTCAGAACGAAAGAAAGCACAGAGCCCCAGATTTACTGTTGTCCTGGAGAGCTTGCAGAGCACTGGGGAAAGGCAGGCAGAGAATTCCCTGCTAGCACCTTCTCTGTGCCTGTTCACATTGCTTCGCAGACTCGCTTTTGTGCAGAACACACTAACACTTGTTCAGAACGAAAGAAAGCACAGATCCCCAGATTTTATGTTGTCCTGGAGAGGTTGCAGAGCACTGGGGAAAGGCAGGCAGAGAATTCCCTGCTAGCACCTTCTCTGTGCCTGGGAAGCAGAAGTGTTCACATGGCTTCGCAGAATCGCTTTTGTGCAGAAAACAGTAACACTTGTTCAGAACGAAAGAAAGCACAGAGCCCCAGATTTTATGTTGTCCTGGAGAGCTTGCAGAGCACTGGGGAAAGGCAGGCAGAGAATTCCCTGCTAGCACCTTCTCTGTGCCTGTTCACACTGCTTCGCAGAATCGCTTTTGTGCAGAAAACACTAACACTTGTTCAGAACGAAAGGAAACACAGAGCCCCAGATTTGCTGTTGTCCTGGAGAGCTTGCAGAGCACTGGGGAAAGGCAGGCAGAGAATTCCCTGCTAGCACCTTCTCTGTGCCTGTTCACATTGCTTCGCAGACTCGCTTTTGTGCAGAACACACTAACACTTGTTCAGAACGAAAGAAAGCACAGAGCCCCAGATTTTATGTTGTCCTGGAGAGCTTGCAGAGCACTGGGGAAAGGCAGGCAGAGAATTCCCTGCTAGCACCTTCTCTGTGCCTGTTCACATTGCTTCGCAGAATCGCTTTTGTGCAGAAAACACTAACACTTGTTCAGAACGAAAGGAAACACAGAGCCCCAGATTTGCTGTTGTCCTGGAGAGCTTGCAGAGCACTGGGGAAAGGCAGGCAGAGAATTCCCTGCTAGCACCTTCTCTGTGCCTGGTAAGCAGAAATGTTCACATTGCTTCGCAGAATCGCTTTTCAGCAGAACACACTAACACTTGTTCAGAACGAAAGAAAGCACAGAGCCCCAAATTTTATGTTGTCCTGGAGAGGTTGCAGAGCACTGGGGAAAGGCTGGCAGAGAATTCCCTGCTAGCACCTTCTCTGTGCCTGGGAAGCAGAAGTGTTCACCTTGCTTCGCAGAATCGCTTTTGTGCAGAAAACACTAACACTTGTTCAGAACGAAAGGAAGCACAGAGCCCCAGATTTTATGTTGTCCTGGAGAGCTTGCAGAGCACTGGGGAAAGGCAAGCAGAAAATTCCGTGCTAGCACCTTCTCTGTGCCTGTTCACACTGCTTCGCAGAATCGCTTTTGTGCAGAAAACACTAACACTTGTTCAGAACGAAAGGAAGCACAGAGCCCCAGATTTGCTGTTGTCCTGGAGAGCTTGCAGAGCACTGGGGAAAGGCAGGCAGAGAATTCCCTGCTAGCACCTTCTCTGTGCCTGGGAAGCAGAAGTGTTCACCTTGCTTCAAAGAATTTCTTTTATGCAGAAAACAGTAACACTTGTTCAGAACGAAAGAAAGCACAGAGCCCCAGATTTACTGTTGTCCTGGAGAGCTTGCAGAGCACTGGGGAAAGGCAGGCAGAGAATTCCCTGCTAGCACCTTCTCTGTGCCTGTTCACATTGCTTCGCAGACTCGCTTTTGTGCAGAACACACTAACACTTGTTCAGAACGAAAGAAAGCACAGATCCCCAGATTTTATGTTGTCCTGGAGAGGTTGCAGAGCACTGGGGAAAGGCAGGCAGAGAATTCCCTGCTAGCACCTTCTCTGTGCCTGTTCACATTGCTTCGCAGAATCGCTTTTGTTCAGAAAACACTAACACTTGTTCAGAACGAAAGGAAGCACAGAGCCCCAGATTTGCTGTTGTCCTGCAGAGCTTGCAGAGCACTGGGGAAAGGCAGGCAGAGAATTCCCTGCTAGCACCTTCTCTGTGCCTGGGAAGCAGAAGTGTTCACATTGCTTCGCAGAATTGCTTTTGAGCAGAACACACTAACACTTGTTCAGAACGAAAGAAAGCACAGAGCCCCAGATTTTATGTTGTCCTGGAGAGCTTGCAGAGCACTGGGGAAAGGCAGGCAGAGAATTCCCTGCTAGCACCTTCTCTGTGCCTGGGAAGCAGAAGTGTTCACATGGCTTCGCAGAATCGCTTTTGTGCAGAAAACACTAACACTTGTTCAGAACGAAAGAAAGCACAGAGCCCCAGATTTGCTGTTGTCCTGGAGAGGTTGCAGAGCACTGGGGAAAGGCAGGCAGAGAATTCCCTGCTAGCACCTTCTCTGTGCCTGTTCACATTGCTTCGCAGAATCGCTTTTGTGCAGAAAACACTAACACTTGTTCAGAACGAAAGGAAGCACAGAGCCCCAGATTTGCTGTTGTCCTGGAGAGCTTGCAGAGCACTGGGGAAAGGCAGGCAGAGAATTCCCTGCTAGCACCTTCTCTGTGCCTGTTCACATTGCTTCGCAGACTCGCTTTTGTGCAGAACACACTAACACTTGTTCAGAACGAAAGAAAGCACAGAGCCCCAAATTTTATGTTGTCCTGGAGAGCTTGCAGAGCACTGGGGAAAGGCAGGCAGATAATTCCCTGCTAGCACCTTCTCTGTGCCTGTTCACATTGCTTCGCAGAATCGCTTTTGTGCAGAAAACAGTAACACTTGTTCAGAATGAAAGAAAGCACAGAGCCCCAGATTTGCTGTTGTCCTGGAGAGCTTGCAGAGCACTGGGGAAAGGCAGGCAGAGAATTCCCTGCTAGCACCTTCTCTGTGCCTGTTCACCTTGCTTCGCAGATTCGGTTTTGTGCAGAAAACAGTAACACTTGTTCAGAACGAAAGAAAGCACAGAGCCCCAGATTTGCTGTTGTCCTGGAGAGCTTGCAGAGCACTGGGGAAAGGCAGGCAGAGAATTCCCTGCTAGCACCTTCTCTGTGCCTGTTCACATTGCTTCGCAGAATCGCTTTTGTGCAGAAAACAGTAACACTTGTTCAGAACAAAAGAAAGCACAGAGCCCCAGATTTGCTGTTGTCCTGCAGAGCTTGCAGAGCACTGGGGAAAGGCAGGCAGAGAATTCCCTGCTAGCACCTTCTCTGTGCCTGTGAAGCAGAAGTGTTCACATTGCTTCGCAGAATTGCTTTTGAGCAGAACACACTAACACTTGTTCAGAACGAAAGAAAGCACAGAGCCCCAGATTTTATGTTGTCCTGGAGAGCTTGCAGAGCACTGGGGAAAGGCAGGCAGAGAATTCCCTGCTAGCACCTTCTCTGTGCCTGGGAAGCAGAAGTGTTCACATGGCTTCGCAGAATCGCTTTTGTGCAGAAAACACTAACACTTGTTCAGAACGAAAGAAAGCACAGAGCCCCAGATTTGCTGTTGTCCTGGAGAGCTTGCAGAGCACTGGGGAAAGGCAGGCAGAGAATTCCCTGCTAGCACCTTCTCTGTGCCTGTTCACACTGCTTCGCAGAATCGCTTTTGTGCAGAAAACACTAACACTTGTTCAGAACGAAAGGAAGCACAGAGCCCCAGATTTGCTGTTGTCCTGGAGAGCTTGCAGAGCACTGGGGAAAGGCAGGCAGAGAATTCCCTGCTAGCACCTTCTCTGTGCCTGTTCACATTGCTTCGCAGACTCGCTTTTGTGCAGAACACACTAACACTTGTTCAGAACGAAAGAAAGCACAGAGCCCCAGATTTGCTGTTGTCCTGGAGAGCTTGCAGAGCACTGGGGAAAGGCAGGCAGAGAATTCCCTGCTAGCACCTTCTCTGTGCCTGTTCACATTGCTTCGCAGAATCGCTTTTGTGCAGAAAACACTAACACTTGTTCAGAATGAAAGGAAACACAGAGCCCCAGATTTGCTGTTGTCCTGGAGAGCTTGCAGAGCACTGGGGAAAGGCAGGCAGAGAATACCCTGCTAGCACCTTCTCTGTGCCTGGGAAGCAGAAGTGTTCACATGGCTTCGCAGAATCGCTTTTGTGCAGAAAACAGTAACACTTGTTCAGAACGAAAGAAAGCACAGAGCCCCAGATTTTATGTTGTCCTGGAGAGCTTGCAGAGCACTGGGGAAAGGCAGGCAGAGTATTCCCTGCTAGCACCTTCTCTGTGCCTGTTCACACTGCTTCGCAGAATCGCTTTTGTGCAGAAAACACTAACACTTGTTCAGAACGAAAGAAAGCACAGAGCCCCAGATTTTATGTTGTCCTGGAGAGCTTGCAGAGCACTGGGGAAAGGCAGGCAGAGAATTCCCTGCTAGCACCTTCTCTGTGCCTGTTCACATTGCTTCGCAGAATCGCTTTTGTGCAGAAAACACTAACACTTGTTCAGAACGAAAGGAAACACAGAGCCCCAGATTTGCTGTTGTCCTGGAGAGCTTGCAGAGCACTGGGGAAAGGCAGGCAGAGAATTCCCTGCTAGCACCTTCTCTGTGCCTGGTAAGCAGAAATGTTCACATTGCTTCGCAGAATCGCTTTTCAGCAGAACACACTAACACTTGTTCAGAACGAAAGAAAGCACAGAGCCCCAAATTTTATGTTGTCCTGGAGAGGTTGCAGAGCACTGGGGAAAGGCTGGCAGAGAATTCCCTGCTAGCACCTTCTCTGTGCCTGGGAAGCAGAAGTGTTCACCTTGCTTCGCAGAATCGCTTTTGTGCAGAAAACACTAACACTTGTTCAGAACGAAAGGAAGCACAGAGCCCCAGATTTTATGTTGTCCTGGAGAGCTTGCAGAGCACTGGGGAAAGGCAAGCAGAAAATTCCGTGCTAGCACCTTCTCTGTGCCTGTTCACACTGCTTCGCAGAATCGCTTTTGTGCAGAAAACACTAACACTTGTTCAGAACGAAAGGAAGCACAGAGCCCCAGATTTGCTGTTGTCCTGGAGAGCTTGCAGAGCACTGGGGAAAGGCAGGCAGAGAATTCCCTGCTAGCACCTTCTCTGTGCCTGGGAAGCAGAAGTGTTCACCTTGCTTCAAAGAATTTCTTTTATGCAGAAAACAGTAACACTTGTTCAGAACGAAAGAAAGCACAGAGCCCCAGATTTACTGTTGTCCTGGAGAGCTTGCAGAGCACTGGGGAAAGGCAGGCAGAGAATTCCCTGCTAGCACCTTCTCTGTGCCTGTTCACATTGCTTCGCAGACTCGCTTTTGTGCAGAACACACTAACACTTGTTCAGAACGAAAGAAAGCACAGATCCCCAGATTTTATGTTGTCCTGGAGAGGTTGCAGAGCACTGGGGAAAGGCAGGCAGAGAATTCCCTGCTAGCACCTTCTCTGTGCCTGTTCACATTGCTTCGCAGAATCGCTTTTGTTCAGAAAACACTAACACTTGTTCAGAACGAAAGGAAGCACAGAGCCCCAGATTTGCTGTTGTCCTGCAGAGCTTGCAGAGCACTGGGGAAAGGCAGGCAGAGAATTCCCTGCTAGCACCTTCTCTGTGCCTGTGAAGCAGAAGTGTTCACATTGCTTCGCAGAATTGCTTTTGAGCAGAACACACTAACACTTGTTCAGAACGAAAGAAAGCACAGAGCCCCAGATTTTATGTTGTCCTGGAGAGCTTGCAGAGCACTGGGGAAAGGCAGGCAGAGAATTCCCTGCTAGCACCTTCTCTGTGCCTGGGAAGCAGAAGTGTTCACATGGCTTCGCAGAATCGCTTTTGTGCAGAAAACACTAACACTTGTTCAGAACGAAAGAAAGCACAGAGCCCCAGATTTGCTGTTGTCCTGGAGAGGTTGCAGAGCACTGGGGAAAGGCAGGCAGAGAATTCCCTGCTAGCACCTTCTCTGTGCCTGTTCACATTGCTTCGCAGAATCGCTTTTGTGCAGAAAACACTAACACTTGTTCAGAACGAAAGGAAGCACAGAGCCCCAGATTTGCTGTTGTCCTGGAGAGCTTGCAGAGCACTGGGGAAAGGCAGGCAGAGAATTCCCTGCTAGCACCTTCTCTGTGCCTGTTCACATTGCTTCGCAGACTCGCTTTTGTGCAGAACACACTAACACTTGTTCAGAACGAAAGAAAGCACAGAGCCCCAAATTTTATGTTGTCCTGGAGAGCTTGCAGAGCACTGGGGAAAGGCAGGCAGATAATTCCCTGCTAGCACCTTCTCTGTGCCTGTTCACATTGCTTCGCAGAATCGCTTTTGTGCAGAAAACAGTAACACTTGTTCAGAATGAAAGAAAGCACAGAGCCCCAGATTTGCTGTTGTCCTGGAGAGCTTGCAGAGCACTGGGGAAAGGCAGGCAGAGAATTCCCTGCTAGCACCTTCTCTGTGCCTGTTCACCTTGCTTCGCAGATTCGGTTTTGTGCAGAAAACAGTAACACTTGTTCAGAACGAAAGAAAGCACAGAGCCCCAGATTTGCTGTTGTCCTGGAGAGCTTGCAGAGCACTGGGGAAAGGCAGGCAGAGAATTCCCTGCTAGCACCTTCTCTGTGCCTGTTCACATTGCTTCGCAGAATCGCTTTTGTGCAGAAAACAGTAACACTTGTTCAGAACAAAAGAAAGCACAGAGCCCCAGATTTGCTGTTGTCCTGCAGAGCTTGCAGAGCACTGGGGAAAGGCAGGCAGAGAATTCCCTGCTAGCACCTTCTCTGTGCCTGTGAAGCAGAAGTGTTCACATTGCTTCGCAGAATTGCTTTTGAGCAGAACACACTAACACTTGTTCAGAACGAAAGAAAGCACAGAGCCCCAGATTTTATGTTGTCCTGGAGAGCTTGCAGAGCACTGGGGAAAGGCAGGCAGAGAATTCCCTGCTAGCACCTTCTCTGTGCCTGGGAAGCAGAAGTGTTCACATGGCTTCGCAGAATCGCTTTTGTGCAGAAAACACTAACACTTGTTCAGAACGAAAGAAAGCACAGAGCCCCAGATTTGCTGTTGTCCTGGAGAGCTTGCAGAGCACTGGGGAAAGGCAGGCAGAGAATTCCCTGCTAGCACCTTCTCTGTGCCTGTTCACACTGCTTCGCAGAATCGCTTTTGTGCAGAAAACACTAACACTTGTTCAGAACGAAAGGAAGCACAGAGCCCCAGATTTGCTGTTGTCCTGGAGAGCTTGCAGAGCACTGGGGAAAGGCAGGCAGAGAATTCCCTGCTAGCACCTTCTCTGTGCCTGTTCACATTGCTTCGCAGACTCGCTTTTGTGCAGAACACACTAACACTTGTTCAGAACGAAAGAAAGCACAGAGCCCCAGATTTGCTGTTGTCCTGGAGAGCTTGCAGAGCACTGGGGAAAGGCAGGCAGAGAATTCCCTGCTAGCACCTTCTCTGTGCCTGTTCACATTGCTTCGCAGAATCGCTTTTGTGCAGAAAACACTAACACTTGTTCAGAATGAAAGGAAACACAGAGCCCCAGATTTGCTGTTGTCCTGGAGAGCTTGCAGAGCACTGGGGAAAGGCAGGCAGAGAATACCCTGCTAGCACCTTCTCTGTGCCTGGGAAGCAGAAGTGTTCACATGGCTTCGCAGAATCGCTTTTGTGCAGAAAACAGTAACACTTGTTCAGAACGAAAGAAAGCACAGAGCCCCAGATTTTATGTTGTCCTGGAGAGCTTGCAGAGCACTGGGGAAAGGCAGGCAGAGTATTCCCTGCTAGCACCTTCTCTGTGCCTGTTCACACTGCTTCGCAGAATCGCTTTTGTGCAGAAAACACTAACACTTGTTCAGAACGAAAGGAAACACAGAGCCCCAGATTTGCTGTTGTCCTGGAGAGCTTGCAGAGCACTGGGGAAAGGCAGGCAGAGAATTCCCTGCTAGCACCTTCTCTGTGCCTGTTCACATTGCTTCGCAGACTCGCTTTTGTGCAGAACACACTAACACTTGTTGAGAACGAAAGAAAGCACAGAGCCCCAGATTTTATGTTGTCCTGGAGAGCTTGCAGAGCACTGGGGAAAGGCAGGCAGAGAATTCCCTGCTAGCACCTTCTCTGTGCCTGTTCACATTGCTTCGCAGAATCGCTTTTGTGCAGAACACACTAACACTTGTTCAGAACGAAAGAAAGCACAGAGCCCCAGATTTTATGTTGTCCTGGAGAGCTTGCAGAGCACTGGGGAAAGGCAGGCAGATAATTCCCTGCTAGCACCTTCTCTGTGCCTGGGAAGCAGAAGTGTTCACCTTGCTTCGCAGAATCGCTTTTGTGCAGAAAACACTAACACTTGTTCAGAACGAAAGGAAGCACAGAGCCCCAGATTTTATGTTGTCCTGGAGAGCTTGCAGAGCACTGGGGAAAGGCAAGCAGAAAATTCCCTGCTAGCACCTTCTCTGTGCCTGTTCACACTGCTTCGCAGAATCGCTTTTGTGCAGAAAACACTAACACTTGTTCAGAACGAAAGGAAGCACAGAGCCCCAGATTTTATGTTGTCCTGGAGAGCTTGCAGAGCACTGGGGAAAGGCAAGCAGAAAATTCCCTGCTAGCACCTTCTCTGTGCCTGTTCACACTGCTTCGCAGAATCGCTTTTGTGCAGAAAACACTAACACTTGTTCAGAACGAAAGGAAGCACAGAGCCCCAAATTTGCTGTTGTCCTGGAGAGCTTGCAGAGCACTGGGGAAAGGCAGGCAGAGAATTCCCTGCTAGCACCTTCTCTGTGCCTGGGAAGCAGAAGTGTTCACCTTGCTTCAAAGAATTTCTTTTATGCAGAAAACACTAACACTTGTTCAGAACGAAAGAAAGCACAGAGCCCCAGATTTACTGTTGTCCTGGAGAGCTTGCAGAGCACTGGGGAAAGGCAGGCAGAGAATTCCCTGCTAGCACCTTCTCTGTGCCTGTTCACATTGCTTCGCAGACTCGCTTTTGTGCAGAACACACTAACACTTGTTCAGAACGAAAGAAAGCACAGATCCCCAGATTTTATGTTGTCCTGGAGAGGTTGCAGAGCACTGGGGAAAGGCAGGCAGAGAATTCCCTGCTAGCACCTTCTCTGTGCCTGTTCACATTGCTTCGCAGAATCGCTTTTGTGCAGAAAACACTAACACTTGTTCAGAACGAAAGGAAGCACAGAGCCCCAGATTTGCTGTTGTCCTGGAGAGCTTGCAGAGCACTGGGGAAAGGCAGGCAGAGAATTCCCTGCTAGCACCTTCTCTGTGCCTGTTCACATTGCTTCGCAGACTCGCTTTTGTGCAGAACACACTAACACTTGTTCAGAACGAAAGAAAGCACAGAGCCCCAAATTTTATGTTGTCCTGGAGAGCTTGCAGAGCACTGGGGAAAGGCAGGCAGATAATTCCCTGCTAGCACCTTCTCTGTGCCTGTTCACACTGCTTCGCAGAATCGCTTTTGTGCAGAAAACAGTAACACTTGTTCAGAATGAAAGAAAGCACAGAGCCCCAGATTTGCTGTTGTCCTGGAGAGCTTGCAGAGCACTGGGGAAAGGCAGGCAGAGAATTCCCTGCTAGGACCTTCTCTGTGCCTGTTCACCTTGCTTCGCAGAATCGCTTTTGTGCAGAAAACAGTAACACTTGTTCAGAACGAAAGAAAGCACAGAGCCCCAGATTTGCTGTTGTCCTGGAGAGCTTGCAGAGCACTGGGGAAAGGCAGGCAGAGAATTCCCTGTTAGCACCTTCTCTGTGCCTGTTCACATTGCTTCGCAGAATCGCTTTTGTGCAGAAAACAGTAACACTTGTTCAGAACAAAAGAAAGCACAGAGCCCCAGATTTGCTGTTGTCCTGCAGAGCTTGCAGAGCACTGGGGAAAGGCAGGCAGAGAATTCCCTGCTAGCACCTTCTCTGTGCCTGTGAAGCAGAAGTGTTCACATTGCTTCGCAGAATTGCTTTTGAGCAGAACACACTAACACTTGTTCAGAACGAAAGAAAGCACAGAGCCCCAGATTTTATGTTGTCCTGGAGAGCTTGCAGAGCACTGGGGAAAGGCAGGCAGAGAATTCCCTGCTAGCACCTTCTCTGTGCCTGGGAAGCAGAAGTGTTCACATGGCTTCGCAGAATCGCTTTTGTGCAGAAAACACTAACACTTGTTCAGAACGAAAGAAAGCACAGAGCCCCAGATTTGCTGTTGTCCTGGAGAGGTTGCAGAGCACTGGGGAAAGGCAGGCAGAGAATTCCCTGCTAGCACCTTCTCTGTGCCTGTTCACACTGCTTCGCAGACTCGCTTTTGTGCAGAACACACTAACACTTGTTTAGAACGAAAGAAAGCACAGAGCCCCAAATTTTATGTTGTCCTGGAGAGCTTGCAGAGCACTGGGGAAAGGCAGGCAGAGAATTCCCTGCTAGCACCTTCTCTGTGCCTGTTCACATTGCTTCGCAGACTCGCTTTTGTGCAGAACACACTAACACTTGTTCAGAACGAAAGAAAGCACAGAGCCCCAGATTTGCTGTTGTCCTGGAGAGCTTGCAGAGCACTGGGGAAAGGCAGGCAGAGAATTCCCTGCTAGCACCTTCTCTGTGCCTGTTCACATTGCTTCGCAGAATCGCTTTTGTGCAGAAAACACTAACACTTGTTCAGAACGAAAGGAAGCACAGAGCCCCAGATTTGCTGTTGTCCTGGAGAGCTTGCAGAGCACTGGGGAAAGGCAGGCAGAGAATACCCTGCTAGCACCTTCTCTGTGCCTGGGAAGCAGAAGTGTTCACATGGCTTCGCAGAATCGCTTTTGTGCAGAAAACAGTAACACTTGTTCAGAACGAAAGAAAGCACAGAGCCCCAGATTTTATGTTGTCCTGGAGAGCTTGCAGAGCACTGGGGAAAGGCAGGCAGAGTATTCCCTGCTAGCACCTTCTCTGTGCCTGTTCACACCGCTTCGCAGAATCGCTTTTGTGCAGAAAACACTAACACTTGTTCAGAACGAAAGGAAACACAGAGCCCCAGATTTGCTGTTGTCCTGGAGAGCTTGCAGAGCACTGGGGAAAGGCAGGCAGAGAATTCCCTGCTAGCACCTTCTCTGTGCCTGTTCACATTGCTTCGCAGACTCGCTTTTGTGCAGAACACACTAACACTTGTTGAGAACGAAAGAAAGCACAGAGCCCCAGATTTTATGTTGTCCTGGAGAGCTTGCAGAGCACTGGGGAAAGGCAGGCAGAGAATTCCCTGCTAGCACCTTCTCTGTGCCTGTTCACATTGCTTCGCAGAATCGCTTTTGTGCAGAACACACTAACACTTGTTCAGAACGAAAGAAAGCACAGAGCCCCAGATTTTATGTTGTCCTGGAGAGCTTGCAGAGCACTGGGGAAAGGCAGGCAGATAATTCCCTGCTAGCACCTTCTCTGTGCCTGGGAAGCAGAAGTGTTCACCTTGCTTCGCAGAATCGCTTTTGTGCAGAAAACACTAACACTTGTTCAGAACGAAAGGAAGCACAGAGCCCCAGATTTTATGTTGTCCTGGAGAGCTTGCAGAGCACTGGGGAAAGGCAAGCAGAAAATTCCCTGCTAGCACCTTCTCTGTGCCTGTTCACACTGCTTCGCAGAATCGCTTTTGTGCAGAAAACACTAACACTTGTTCAGAACGAAAGGAAGCACAGAGCCCCAGATTTGCTGTTGTCCTGGAGAGCTTGCAGAGCACTGGGGAAAGGCAGGCAGAGAATTCCCTGCTAGCACCTTCTCTGTGCCTGGGAAGCAGAAGTGTTCACCTTGCTTCAAAGAATTTCTTTTATGCAGAAAACACTAACACTTGTTCAGAACGAAAGAAAGCACAGAGCCCCAGATTTACTGTTGTCCTGGAGAGCTTGCAGAGCACTGGGGAAAGGCAGGCAGAGAATTCCCTGCTAGCACCTTCTCTGTGCCTGTTCACATTGCTTCGCAGACTCGCTTTTGTGCAGAACACACTAACACTTGTTCAGAACGAAAGAAAGCACAGATCCCCAGATTTTATGTTGTCCTGGAGAGGTTGCAGAGCACTGGGGAAAGGCAGGCAGAGAATTCCCTGCTAGCACCTTCTCTGTGCCTGTTCACACTGCTTCGCAGAATCGCTTTTGTGCAGAAAACAGTAACACTTGTTCAGAATGAAAGAAAGCACAGAGCCCCAGATTTGCTGTTGTCCTGGAGAGCTTGCAGAGCACTGGGGAAAGGCAGGCAGAGAATTCCCTGCTAGGACCTTCTCTGTGCCTGTTCACCTTGCTTCGCAGAATCGCTTTTGTGCAGAAAACAGTAACACTTGTTCAGAACGAAAGAAAGCACAGAGCCCCAGATTTGCTGTTGTCCTGGAGAGCTTGCAGAGCACTGGGGAAAGGCAGGCAGAGAATTCCCTGTTAGCACCTTCTCTGTGCCTGTTCACATTGCTTCGCAGAATCGCTTTTGTGCAGAAAACAGTAACACTTGTTCAGAACAAAAGAAAGCACAGAGCCCCAGATTTGCTGTTGTCCTGCAGAGCTTGCAGAGCACTGGGGAAAGGCAGGCAGAGAATTCCCTGCTAGCACCTTCTCTGTGCCTGTGAAGCAGAAGTGTTCACATTGCTTCGCAGAATTGCTTTTGAGCAGAACACACTAACACTTGTTCAGAACGAAAGAAAGCACAGAGCCCCAGATTTTATGTTGTCCTGGAGAGCTTGCAGAGCACTGGGGAAAGGCAGGCAGAGAATTCCCTGCTAGCACCTTCTCTGTGCCTGGGAAGCAGAAGTGTTCACATGGCTTCGCAGAATCGCTTTTGTGCAGAAAACACTAACACTTGTTCAGAACGAAAGAAAGCACAGAGCCCCAGATTTGCTGTTGTCCTGGAGAGGTTGCAGAGCACTGGGGAAAGGCAGGCAGAGAATTCCCTGCTAGCACCTTCTCTGTGCCTGTTCACACTGCTTCGCAGACTCGCTTTTGTGCAGAACACACTAACACTTGTTTAGAACGAAAGAAAGCACAGAGCCCCAAATTTTATGTTGTCCTGGAGAGCTTGCAGAGCACTGGGGAAAGGCAGGCAGATAATTCCCTGCTAGCACCTTCTCTGTGCCTGTTCACATTGCTTCGCAGAATCGCTTTTGTGCAGAAAACAGTAACACTTGTTCAGAATGAAAGAAAGCACAGAGCCCCAGATTTGCTGTTGTCCTGGAGAGCTTGCAGAGCACTGGGGAAAGGCAGGCAGAGAATTCCCTGCTAGCACCTTCTCTGTGCCTGTTCACCTTGCTTCGCAGAATTGCTTTTGAGCAGAACACACTAACACTTGTTCAGAACGAAAGAAAGCACAGAGCCCCAGATTTGCTGTTGTCCTGGAGAGCTTGCAGAGCACTGGGGAAAGGCAGGCAGAGAATTCCCTGCTAGCACCTTCTCTGTGCCTGGGAAGCAGAAGTGTTCACATGGCTTCGCAGAATCGCTTTTGTGCAGAAAACAGTAACACTTGTTCAGAACGAAAGAAAGCACAGAGCCCCAGATTTGCTGTTGTCCTGGAGAGCTTGCAGAGCACTGGGGAAAGGCAGGCAGAGAATTCCCTGCTAGCACCTTCTCTGTGCCTGTTCACACTGCTTCGCAGAATCGCTTTTGTGCAGAAAACACTAACACTTGTTCAGAACGAAAGGAAGCACAGAGCCCCAGATTTGCTGTTGTCCTGGAGAGCTTGCAGAGCACTGGGGAAAGGCAGGCAGAGAATTCCCTGCTAGCACCTTCTCTGTGCCTGTTCACATTGCTTCGCAGACTCGCTTTTGTGCAGAACACACTAACACTTGTTCAGAACGAAAGAAAGCACAGAGCCCCAGATTTTATGTTGTCCTGGAGATCTTGCAGAGCACTGGGGAAAGGCAGGCAGAGAATACCCTGCTAGCACCTTCTCTGTGCCTGGGAAGCAGAAGTGTTCACATGGCTTCGCAGAATCGCTTTTGTGCAGAAAACAGTAACACTTGTTCAGAACGAAAGAAAGCACAGAGCCCCAGATTTTATGTTGTCCTGGAGAGCTTGCAGAGCACTGGGGAAAGGCAGGCAGAGTATTCCCTGCTAGCACCTTCTCTGTGCCTGTTCACACTGCTTCGCAGAATCGCTTTTGTGCAGAAAACACTAACACTTGTTCAGAACGAAAGGAAACACAGAGCCCCAGATTTGCTGTTGTCCTGGAGAGCTTGCAGAGCACTGGGGAAAGGCAGGCAGAGAATTCCCTGCTAGCACCTTCTCTGTGCCTGTTCACATTGCTTCGCAGACTCGCTTTTGTGCAGAACACACTAACACTTGTTCAGAACGAAAGAAAGCACAGAGCCCCAGATTTTATGTTGTCCTGGAGAGCTTGCAGAGCACTGGGGAAAGGCAGGCAGAGAATTCCCTGCTAGCACCTTCTCTGTGCCTGTTCACATTGCTTCGCAGAATCGCTTTTGTGCAGAAAACACTAACACTTGTTCAGAACGAAAGGAAGCACAGAGCCCCAGATTTTATGTTGTCCTGGAGAGGTTGCAGAGCACTGGGGAAAGGCAGGCAGAGAATTCCCTGCTAGCACCTTCTCTGTGCCTGGGAAGCAGAAGTGTTCACATTGCTTCGCAGAATCGCTTTTGAGCAGAACACACTAACACTTGTTCAGAACGAAAGAAAGCACAGAGCCCCAGATTTTATGTTGTCCTGGAGAGCTTGCAGAGCACTGGGGAAAGGCAGGCAGAGAATTCCCTGCTAGAACCTTCTCTGTGCCTGTGAAGCAGAAGTGTTCACATGGCTTCGCAGAATCGCTTTTGTGCAGAAAACACTAACACTTGTTCAGAAAGAAAGAAAGCACAGAGCCCCAGATTTTATGTTGTCCTGGAGAGCTTGCAGAGCACTGGGGAAAGGCAGGCAGAGAATTCCCTGCTAGCACCTTCTCTGTGCCTATTCACATTGCTTCGCAGACTCGCTTTTGTGCAGAACACACTAACACTTGTTCAGAACGAAAGAAAGCACAGAGCCCCAGATTTTATGTTGTCCTGGAGAGCTTGCAGAGCACTGGGGAAAGGCAAGCAGAAAATTCCCTGCTAGCACCTTCTCTGTGCCTGTTCACACTGCTTCGCAGAATCGCTTTTGTGCAGAAAACACTAACACTTGTTCAGAACGAAAGGAAGCACAGAGCCCCAGATTTGCTGTTGTCCTGGAGAGCTTGCAGAGCACTGGGGAAAGGCAGGCAGAGAATTCCCTGCTAGCACCTTCTCTGTGCCTGGGAAGCAGAAGTGTTCACCTTGCTTCAAAGAATTTCTTTTATGCAGAAAACAGTAACACTTGTTCAGAACGAAAGAAAGCACAGAGCCCCAGATTTACTGTTGTCCTGGAGAGCTTGCAGAGCACTGGGGAAAGGCAGGCAGAGAATTCCCTGCTAGCACCTTCTCTGTGCCTGTTCACATTGCTTCGCAGACTCGCTTTTGTGCAGAACACACTAACACTTGTTCAGAACGAAAGAAAGCACAGAGCCCCAAATTTTATGTTGTCCTGGAGAGCTTGCAGAGCACTGGGGAAAGGCAGGCAGATAATTCCCTGCTAGCACCTTCTCTGTGCCTGTTCACATTGCTTCGCAGAATCGCTTTTGTGCAGAAAACAGTAACACTTGTTCAGAATGAAAGAAAGCACAGAGCCCCAGATTTGCTGTTGTCCTGGAGAGCTTGCAGAGCACTGGGGAAAGGCAGGCAGAGAATTCCCTGCTAGCACCTTCTCTGTGCCTGTTCACCTTGCTTCGCAGAATTGCTTTTGAGCAGAACACACTAACACTTGTTCAGAACGAAAGAAAGCACAGAGCCCCAGATTTTATGTTGTCCTGGAGAGCTTGCAGAGCACTGGGGAAAGGCAGGCAGAGAATTCCCTGCTAGCACCTTCTCTGTGCCTGGGAAGCAGAAGTGTTCACATGGCTTCGCAGAATCGCTTTTGTGCAGAAAACACTAACACTTGTTCAGAACGAAAGAAAGCACAGAGCCCCAGATTTGCTGTTGTCCTGGAGAGCTTGCAGAGCACTGGGGAAAGGCAGGCAGAGAATTCCCTGCTAGCACCTTCTCTGTGCCTGTTCACACTGCTTCGCAGAATCGCTTTTGTGCAGAAAACACTAACACTTGTTCAGAACGAAAGGAAGCACAGAGCCCCAGATTTGCTGTTGTCCTGGAGAGCTTGCAGAGCACTGGGGAAAGGCAGGCAGAGAATACCCTGCTAGCACCTTCTCTGTGCCTGGGAAGCAGAAGTGTTCACATGGCTTCGCAGAATCGCTTTTGTGCAGAAAACAGTAACACTTGTTCAGAACGAAAGAAAGCACAGAGCCCCAGATTTTATGTTGTCCTGGAGAGCTTGCAGAGCACTGGGGAAAGGCAGGCAGAGTATTCCCTGCTAGCACCTTCTCTGTGCCTGTTCACACTGCTTCGCAGAATCGCTTTTGTGCAGAAAACACTAACACTTGTTCAGAACGAAAGGAAACACAGAGCCCCAGATTTGCTGTTGTCCTGGAGAGCTTGCAGAGCACTGGGGAAAGGCAGGCAGAGAATTCCCTGCTAGCACCTTCTCTGTGCCTGTTCACATTGCTTCGCAGACTCGCTTTTGTGCAGAACACACTAACACTTGTTCAGAACGAAAGAAAGCACAGAGCCCCAGATTTTATGTTGTCCTGGAGAGCTTGCAGAGCACTGGGGAAAGGCAGGCAGAGAATTCCCTGCTAGCACCTTCTCTGTGCCTGTTCACATTGCTTCGCAGAATCGCTTTTGTGCAGAAAACACTAACACTTGTTCAGAACGAAAGGAAGCACAGAGCCCCAGATTTTATGTTGACCTGGAGAGGTTGCAGAGCACTGGGGAAAGGCAGGCAGAGAATTCCCTGCTAGCACCTTCTCTGTGCCTGGGAAGCAGAAGTGTTCACATTGCTTCGCAGAATCGCTTTTGAGCAGAACACACTAACACTTGTTCAGAACGAAAGAAAGCACAGAGCCCCAGATTTTATGTTGTCCTGGAGAGCTTGCAGAGCACTGGGGAAAGGCAGGCAGAGAATTCCCTGCTAGCACCTTCTCTGTGCCTGGGAAGCAGAAGTGTTCACATGGCTTCGCAGAATCGCTTTTGTGCAGAAAACACTAACACTTGTTCAGAAAGAAAGAAAGCACAGAGCCCCAGATTTTATGTTGTCCTGGAGAGCTTGCAGAGCACTGGGGAAAGGCAGGCAGAGAATTCCCTGCTAGCACCTTCTCTGTGCCTATTCACATTGCTTCGCAGACTCGCTTTTGTGCAGAACACACTAACACTTGTTCAGAACGAAAGAAAGCACAGAGCCCCAGATTTTATGTTGTCCTGGAGAGCTTGCAGAGCACTGGGGAAAGGCAAGCAGAAAATTCCCTGCTAGCACCTTCTCTGTGCCTGTTCACACTGCTTCGCAGAAGCGCTTTTGTGCAGAAAACACTAACACTTGTTCAGAACGAAAGGAAGCACAGAGCCCCAGATTTGCTGTTGTCCTGGAGAGCTTGCAGAGCACTGGGGAAAGGCAGGCAGAGAATTCCCTGCTAGCACCTTCTCTGTGCCTGGGAAGCAGAAGTGTTCACCTTGCTTCAAAGAATTTCTTTTATGCAGAAAACAGTAACACTTGTTCAGAACGAAAGAAAGCACAGAGCCCCAGATTTACTGTTGTCCTGGAGAGCTTGCAGAGCACTGGGGAAAGGCAGGCAGAGAATTCCCTGCTAGCACCTTCTCTGTGCCTGTTCACATTGCTTCGCAGACTCGCTTTTGTGCAGAACACACTAACACTTGTTCAGAACAAAAGAAAGCACAGATCCCCAGATTTGCTGTTGTCCTGGAGAGCTTGCAGAGCACTGGGGAAAGGCAGGCAGAGAATTCCCTGCTAGCACCTTCTCTGTGCCTGGGAAGCAGAAGTGTTCACATGGCTTCGCAGAATCGCTTTTGTGCAGAAAACAGTAACACTTGTTCAGAACGAAAGAAAGCACAGAGCCCCAGATTTTATGTTGTCCTGGAGAGCTTGCAGAGCACTGGGGAAAGGCAGGCAGAGAATTCCCTGCTAGCACCTTCTCTGTGCCTGGGAAGCAGAAGTGTTCACATGGCTTTGCAGAATTTCTTTTGTGCAGAAAAAAGTAACACTTGTTCAGAACGAAAGAAAGCACAGAGCCCCAGATTTACTGTTGTTCTGGAGAGGTTGCAGAGCACTGGGGAAAGGCAGGCAGAGAATTCCCTGCTAGCACCTTCTCTGTGCCTGTTCACATTGCTTCGCAGACTCGCTTTTGTGCAGAACACACTAACACTTGTTCAGAACGAAAGAAAGCACAGAGCCCCAGATTTTATGTTGTCCTGGAGAGCTTGCAGAGCACTGGGGAAAGGCAGGCAGAGAATTCCCTTGTAGCACCTTCTCTGTGCCTGTTTACATTGCTTCGCAGAATCGCTTTTGTGCAGAAAACACTAACACTTGTTCAGAACGAAAGGAAGCACAGAGCCCCAGATTTTATGTTGTCCTGGAGAGGTTGCAGAGCACTGGGGAAAGGCAGGCAGAGAATTCCCTGCTAGCACCTTCTCTGTGCCTGGGAAGCAGAAGTGTTCACCTTGCTTCGCAGAAATTCTTTTGTGCAGAAAACAGTAACACTTGTTCAGAACGAAAGAAAGCACAGAGCCCCAGATTTACTGTTGTCCTGGAGAGGTTGTAGAGCACTGGGGAAAGGCAGGCAGAGAATTCCCTGCTAGCACCTTCTCTGTGCCTGTTCACATTGCTTCGCACACTCGCTTTTGTGCAGAAAACAGTAACACTTGTTCAGAACGAAAGGAAGCACAGAGCCCCAGATTTTATGTTGTCCTGGAGAGGTTGCAGAGCACTGGGGAAAGGCAGGCAGAGAATTCCCTGCTAGCACCTTCTCTGTGCCTGGGAAGCAGAAGGGTTCACATTGCTTCGCAGAATCGCTTTTGTGCAGAAAACACTAACACTTGTTCAGAACGAAAGAAAGCACAGAGCCCCAGATTTTATGTTGTCCTGGAGAGCTTGCAGAGCACTGGGGAAAGGCAGGCAGAGAATTCCCTGCTAGCACCTTCTCTGTGCCTGTTCACATTGCTTCGCAGAATCGCTATTGTGCAGAAAAGAGTAACACTTGTTCAGAACGAAAGAAAGCACAGAGCCCCAGATTTGCTGTTGTGTTGGAGAGGCTGCTGAGCACAGGGGAAAAGCAGGCCGAGAATTCCCTGCTAGCACCTTCTCTGTGCCTGGGAAGCAGAAGTGTTCACACTGCTTCGCAGAATCGCTTTTGTGCAGAAAACACTAACACTTGTTCAGAACGAAAGGAAGCACAGAGCCCCAGATTTTATGTTGTCCTGGAGAGGTTGCAGAGCACTGGGGAAAGGCAGGCAGAGAATTCCCTGCTAGCACCTTCTCTGTGCCTGGGAAGCAGAAGTGTTCACATTGCTTCGCAGAATCGCTTTTGTGCAGAAAACAGTAAAACTTGTTCAGAACGAAAGAAAGCACAGAGCCCCAGATTTGCTGTTGTGTTGGAGAGGCTGCAGAGCAGTGGGGAAAAGCAGGCCGAGAATTCCCTGCTAGCACCTTCTCTGTGCCTGTTCACATTGCTTCGCAGACTCGCTTTTGTGCAGAACACACTAACACTTGTTCAGAACGAAAGAAAGCACAGAGCCCCAGATTTTATGTTGTCCTGGAGAGCTTGCAGAGCACTGGGGAAAGGCAGGCAGAGAATACCCTGCTAGCACCTTCTCTGTGCCTGGGAAGCAGAAGTGTTCACATGGCTTCGCAGAATCGCTTTTGTGCAGAAAACAGTAACACTTGTTCAGAACGAAAGGAAGCACAGAGCCCCAGATTTTATGTTGTCCTGGAGAGCTTGCAGAGCACTGGGGAAAGGCAGGCAGAGAATTCCCTGCTAGCACCTTCTCTGTGCCTGGGAAGCAGAAGTGTTCACATGGCTTTGCAGAATTTCTTTTGTGCAGAAAAAAGTAACACTTGTTCAGAACGAAAGAAAGCACAGAGCCCCAGATTTACTGTTGTCCTGGAGAGGTTGCAGAGCACTGGGGAAAGGCAGGCAGAGAATTCCCTGCTAGCACCTTCTCTGTGCCTGTTCACATTGCTTTGCAGAATCGCTTTTGTGCAGAAAACACTAACACTTGTTCAGAACGAAAGGAAGCACAGAGCCCCAGATTTGCTGTTGTCCTGGAGAGCTTGCAGAGCACTGGAGAAAGGCAGGCAGAGAATTCCCTGCTAGCACCTTCTCTGTGCCTGTTCACACTGCTTCGCAGAATCGCTTTTGTGCAGAAAACACTAACACTTGTTCAGAACGAAAGGAAGCACAGAGCCCCAGATTTTATGTTGTCCTGGAGAGCTTGCAGAGCACTGGGGAAAGGCAGGCAGAGTATTCCCTGCTAGCACCTTCTCTGTGCCTGTTCACACTGCTTCGCAGAATCGCTTTTGTGCAGAAAACACTAACACTTGTTCAGAACGAAAGGAAACACAGAGCCCCAGATTTGCTGTTGTCCTGGAGAGCTTGCAGAGCACTGGGGAAAGGCAGGCAGAGAATTCCCTGCTAGCACCTTCTCTGTGCCTGTTCACATTGCTTCGCAGACTCGCTTTTGTGCAGAACACACTAACACTTGTTCAGAACGAAAGAAAGCACAGAGCCCCAGATTTTATGTTGTCCTGGAGAGCTTGCAGAGCACTGGGGAAAGGCAGGCAGAGAATTCCCTGCTAGCACCTTCTCTGTGCCTGTTCACATTGCTTCGCAGAATCGCTTTTGTGCAGAAAACACTAACACTTGTTCAGAACGAAAGGAAGCACAGAGCCCCAGATTTGCTGTTGTCCTGGAGAGCTTGCAGAGCACTGGGGAAAGGCAGGCAGAGAATTCCCTGCTAGCACCTTCTCTGTGCCTGGGAAGCAGAAGTGTTCACATTGCTTCGCAGAATCGCTTTTGAGCAGAACACACTAACACTTGTTCAGAACGAAAGAAAGCACAGAGCCCCAGATTTTATGTTGTCCTGGAGAGCTTGCAGAGCACTGGGGAAAGGCAGGCAGAGAATTCCCTGCTAGCACCTTCTCTGTGCCTGGGAAGCAGAAGTGTTCACATGGCTTCGCAGAATCGCTTTTGTGCAGAAAACACTAACACTTGTTCAGAAAGAAAGAAAGCACAGAGCCCCAGATTTTATGTTGTCCTGGAGAGCTTGCAGAGCACTGGGGAAAGGCAGGCAGAGAATTCCCTGCTAGCACCTTCTCTGTGCCTATTCACATTGCTTCGCAGACTCGCTTTTGTGCAGAACACACTAACACTTGTTCAGAACGAAAGAAAGCACAGAGCCCCAGATTTTATGTTGTCCTGGAGAGCTTGCAGAGCACTGGGGAAAGGCAAGCAGAAAATTCCCTGCTAGCACCTTCTCTGTGCCTGTTCACACTGCTTCGCAGAATCGCTTTTGTGCAGAAAACACTAACACTTGTTCAGAACGAAAGGAAGCACAGAGCCCCAGATTTGCTGTTGTCCTGGAGAGCTTGCAGAGCACTGGGGAAAGGCAGGCAGAGAATTCCCTGCTAGCACCTTCTCTGTGCCTGGGAAGCAGAAGTGTTCACCTTGCTTCAAAGAATTTCTTTTATGCAGAAAACAGTAACACTTGTTCAGAACGAAAGAAAGCACAGAGCCCCAGATTTACTGTTGTCCTGGAGAGCTTGCAGAGCACTGGGGAAAGGCAGGCAGAGAATTCCCTGCTAGCACCTTCTCTGTGCCTGTTCACATTGCTTCGCAGACTCGCTTTTGTGCAGAACACACTAACACTTGTTCAGAACAAAAGAAAGCACAGATCCCCAGATTTGCTGTTGTCCTGGAGAGCTTGCAGAGCACTGGGGAAAGGCAGGCAGAGAATTCCCTGCTAGCACCTTCTCTGTGCCTGGGAAGCAGAAGTGTTCACATGGCTTCGCAGAATCGCTTTTGTGCAGAAAACAGTAACACTTGTTCAGAACGAAAGAAAGCACAGAGCCCCAGATTTTATGTTGTCCTGGAGAGCTTGCAGAGCACTGGGGAAAGGCAGGCAGAGAATTCCCTGCTAGCACCTTCTCTGTGCCTGGGAAGCAGAAGTGTTCACATGGCTTTGCAGAATTTCTTCTGTGCAGAAAAAAGTAACACTTGTTCAGAACGAAAGAAAGCACAGAGCCCCAGATTTACTGTTGTCCTGGAGAGGTTGCAGAGCACTGGGGAAAGGCAGGCAGAGAATTCCCTGCTAGCACCTTCTCTGTGCCTGTTCACATTGCTTCGCAGACTCGCTTTTGTGCAGAACACACTAACACTTGTTCAGAACGAAAGAAAGCACAGAGCCCCAGATTTTATGTTGTCCTGGAGAGCTTGCAGAGCACTGGGGAAAGGCAGGCAGAGAATTCCCTTGTAGCACCTTCTCTGTGCCTGTTCACATTGCTTCGCAGAATCGCTTTTGTGCAGAAAACAGTAACACTTGTTCAGAACGAAAGGAAGCACAGAGCCCCAGATTTTATGTTGTCCTGGAGAGGTTGCAGAGCACTGGGGAAAGGCAGGCAGAGAATTCCCTGCTAGCACCTTCTCTGTGCCTGGGAAGCAGAAGTGTTCACCTTGCTTCGCAGAAATTCTTTTGTGCAGAAAACAGTAACACTTGTTCAGAACGAAAGAAAGCACAGAGCCCCAGATTTACTGTTGTCCTGGAGAGGTTGTAGAGCACTGGGGAAAGGCAGGCAGAGAATTCCCTGCTAGCACCTTCTCTGTGCCTGTTCACATTGCTTCGCACACTCGCTTTTGTGCAGAAAACAGTAACACTTGTTCAGAACGAAAGGAAGCACAGAGCCCCAGATTTTATGTTGTCCTGGAGAGGTTGCAGAGCACTGGGGAAAGGCAGGCAGAGAATTCCCTGCTAGCACCTTCTCTGTGCCTGGGAAGCAGAAGGGTTCACATTGCTTCGCAGAATCGCTTTTGTGCAGAAAACACTAACACTTGTTCAGAACGAAAGAAAGCACAGAGCCCCAGATTTTATGTTGTCCTGGAGAGCTTGCAGAGCACTGGGGAAAGGCAGGCAGAGAATTCCCTGCTAGCACCTTCTCTGTGCCTGTTCACATTGCTTCGCAGAATCGCTTTTGTGCAGAAAAGAGTAACACTTGTTCAGAACGAAAGAAAGCACAGAGCCCCAGATTTGCTGTTGTGTTGGAGAGGCTGCTGAGCACAGGGGAAAAGCAGGCAGAGAATTCCCTGCTAGCACCTTCTCTGTGCCTGGGAAGCAGAAGTGTTCACACTGCTTCGCAGAATCGCTTTTGTGCAGAAAACACTAACACTTGTTCAGAACGAAAGGAAGCACAGAGCCCCAGATTTTATGTTGTCCTGGAGAGGTTGCAGAGCACTGGGGAAAGGCAGGCAGAGAATTCCCTGCTAGCACCTTCTCTGTGCCTGGGAAGCAGAAGTGTTCACATTGCTTCGCAGAATCGCTTTTGTGCAGAAAACAGTAAAACTTGTTCAGAACGAAAGAAAGCACAGAGCCCCAGATTTGCTGTTGTGTTGGAGAGGCTGCAGAGCAGTGGGGAAAAGCAGGCCGAGAATTCCCTGCTAGCACCTTCTCTGTGCCTGTTCACATTGCTTCGCAGACTCGCTTTTGTGCAGAACACACTAACACTTGTTCAGAACGAAAGAAAGCACAGAGCCCCAGATTTTATGTTGTCCTGGAGAGCTTGCAGAGCACTGGGGAAAGGCAGGCAGAGAATACCCTGCTAGCACCTTCTCTGTGCCTGGGAAGCAGAAGTGTTCACATGGCTTCGCAGAATCGCTTTTGTGCAGAAAACAGTAACACTTGTTCAGAACGAAAGGAAGCACAGAGCCCCAGATTTTATGTTGTCCTGGAGAGCTTGCAGAGCACTGGGGAAAGGCAGGCAGAGAATTCCCTGCTAGCACCTTCTCTGTGCCTGTTCACACTGCTTTGCAGAATCGCTTTTGTGCAGAAAACACTAACACTTGTTCAGAACGAAAGGAAGCACAGAGCCCCAGATTTGCTGTTGTCCTGGAGAGCTTGCAGAGCACTGGAGAAAGGCAGGCAGAGAATTCCCTGCTAGCACCTTCTCTGTGCCTGTTCACACTGCTTCGCAGAATCGCTTTTGTGCAGAAAACACTAACACTTGTTCAGAACGAAAGGAAGCACAGAGCCCCAGATTTTATGTTGTCCTGGAGAGCTTGCAGAGCACTGGGGAAAGGCAGGCAGAGTATTCCCTGCTAGCACCTTCTCTGTGCCTGTTCACTCTGCTTCGCAGAATCGCTTTTGTGCAGAAAACACTAACACTTGTTCAGAACGAAAGGAAACACAGAGCCCCAGATTTGCTGTTGTCCTGGAGAGCTTGCAGAGCACTGGGGAAAGGCAGGCAGAGAATTCCCTGCTAGCACCTTCTCTGTGCCTGTTCACATTGCTTCGCAGACTCGCTTTTGTGCAGAACACACTAACACTTGTTCAGAACGAAAGAAAGCACAGAGCCCCAGATTTTATGTTGTCCTGGAGAGCTTGCAGAGCACTGGGGAAAGGCAGGCAGAGAATTCCCTGCTAGCACCTTCTCTGTGCCTGTTCACATTGCTTCGCAGAATCGCTTTTGTGCAGAAAACACTAACACTTGTTCAGAACGAAAGGAAGCACAGAGCCCCAGATTTGCTGTTGTCCTGGAGAGCTTGCAGAGCACTGGGGAAAGGCAGGCAGAGAATTCCCTGCTAGCACCTTCTCTGTGCCTGGGAAGCAGAAGTGTTCACATTGCTTCGCAGAATCGCTTTTGAGCAGAACACACTAACACTTGTTCAGAACGAAAGAAAGCACAGAGCCCCAGATTTTATGTTGTCCTGGAGAGCTTGCAGAGCACTGGGGAAAGGCAGGCAGAGAATTCCCTGCTAGCACCTTCTCTGTGCCTGGGAAGCAGAAGTGTTCACATGGCTTCGCAGAATCGCTTTTGTGCAGAAAACACTAACACTTGTTCAGAAAGAAAGAAAGCACAGAGCCCCAGATTTTATGTTGTCCTGGAGAGCTTGCAGAGCACTGGGGAAAGGCAGGCAGAGAATTCCCTGCTAGCACCTTCTCTGTGCCTATTCACATTGCTTCGCAGACTCGCTTTTGTGCAGAACACACTAACACTTGTTCAGAACGAAAGAAAGCACAGAGCCCCAGATTTTATGTTGTCCTGGAGAGCTTGCAGAGCACTGGGGAAAGGCAAGCAGAAAATTCCCTGCTAGCACCTTCTCTGTGCCTGTTCACACTGCTTCGCAGAATCGCTTTTGTGCAGAAAACACTAACACTTGTTCAGAACGAAAGGAAGCACAGAGCCCCAGATTTGCTGTTGTCCTGGAGAGCTTGCAGAGCACTGGGGAAAGGCAGGCAGAGAATTCCCTGCTAGCACCTTCTCTGTGCCTGGGAAGCAGAAGTGTTCACCTTGCTTCAAAGAATTTCTTTTATGCAGAAAACAGTAACACTTGTTCAGAACGAAAGAAAGCACAGAGCCCCAGATTTACTGTTGTCCTGGAGAGCTTGCAGAGCACTGGGGAAAGGCAGGCAGAGAATTCCCTGCTAGCACCTTCTCTGTGCCTGTTCACATTGCTTCGCAGACTCGCTTTTGTGCAGAACACACTAACACTTGTTCAGAACAAAAGAAAGCACAGATCCCCAGATTTGCTGTTGTCCTGGAGAGCTTGCAGAGCACTGGGGAAAGGCACCAGAGAATTCCCTGCTAGCACCTTCTCTGTGCCTGGGAAGCAGAAGTGTTCACATGGCTTCGCAGAATCGCTTTTGTGCAGAAAACAGTAACACTTGTTCAGAACGAAAGAAAGCACAGAGCCCCAGATTTTATGTTGTCCTGGAGAGCTTGCAGAGCACTGGGGAAAGGCAGGCAGAGAATTCCCTGCTAGCACCTTCTCTGTGCCTGGGAAGCAGAAGTGTTCACATGGCTTTGCAGAATTTCTTCTGTGCAGAAAAAAGTAACACTTGTTCAGAACGAAAGAAAGCACAGAGCCCCAGATTTACTGTTGTCCTGGAGAGGTTGCAGAGCACTGGGGAAAGGCAGGCAGAGAATTCCCTGCTAGCACCTTCTCTGTGCCTGTTCACATTGCTTCGCAGACTCGCTTTTGTGCAGAACACACTAACACTTGTTCAGAACGAAAGAAAGCACAGAGCCCCAGATTTTATGTTGTCCTGGAGAGCTTGCAGAGCACTGGGGAAAGGCAGGCAGAGAATTCCCTTGTAGCACCTTCTCTGTGCCTGTTCACATTGCTTCGCAGAATCGCTTTTGTGCAGAAAACACTAACACTTGTTCAGAACGAAAGGAAGCACAGAGCCCCAGATTTTATGTTGTCCTGGAGAGGTTGCAGAGCACTGGGGAAAGGCAGGCAGAGAATTCCCTGCTAGCACCTTCTCTGTGCCTGGGAAGCAGAAGTGTTCACATTGCTTCGCAGAATCGCTTTTGTGCAGAAAACAGTAAAACTTGTTCAGAACGAAAGAAAGCACAGAGCCCCAGATTTGCTGTTGTGTTGGAGAGGCTGCAGAGCAGTGGGGAAAAGCAGGCCGAGAATTCCCTGCTAGCACCTTCTCTGTGCCTGTTCACATTGCTTCGCAGACTCGCTTTTGTGCAGAACACACTAACACTTGTTCAGAACGAAAGAAAGCACAGAGCCCCAGATTTTATGTTGTCCTGGAGAGCTTGCAGAGCACTGGGGAAAGGCAGGCAGAGAATTCCCTGCTAGCACCTTCTCTGTGCCTGGGAAGCAGAAGTGTTCACATGGCTTCGCAGAATCGCTTTTGTGCAGAAAACAGTAACACTTGTTCAGAACGAAAGGAAGCACAGAGCCCCAGATTTTATGTTGTCCTGGAGAGCTTGCAGAGCACTGGGGAAAGGCAGGCAGAGAATTCCCTGCTAGCACCTTCTCTGTGCCTGTTCACACTGCTTCGCAGAATCGCTTTTGTGCAGAAAACACTAACACTTGTTCAGAACGAAAGGAAGCACAGAGCCCCAGATTTGCTGTTGTCCTGGAGAGCTTGCAGAGCACTGGAGAAAGGCAGGCAGAGAATTCCCTGCTAGCACCTTCTCTGTGCCTGTTCACACTGCTTCGCAGAATCGCTTTTGTGCAGAAAACACTAACACTTGTTCAGAACGAAAGGAAGCACAGAGCCCCAGATTTTATGTTGTCCTGGAGAGCTTGCAGAGCACTGGGGAAAGGCAGGCAGAGAATTCCCTGCTAGCACCTTCTCTGTGGCTGGGAAGCAGAAGTGTTCACATGGCTTCGCAGAATCGCTTTTGTGCAGAAAACAGTAACACTTGTTCAGAACGAAAGAAAGCACAGAGCCCCAGATTTTATGTTGTCCTGGAGAGCTTGCAGAGCACTGGGGAAAGGCAGGCAGAGAATTCCCTTGTAGCACCTTCTCTGTGCCTGTTCACACTGCTTCGCAGAAGCGCTTTTGTGCAGAAAACACTAACACTTGTTCAGAACGAAAGGAAACACAGAGCCCCAGATTTGCTGTTGTCCTGGAGAGCTTGCAGAGCACTGGGGAAAGGCAGGCAGAGAATTCCCTGCTAGCACCTTCTCTGTGCCTGTTCACACTGCTTCGCAGAATCGCTTTTGTGCAGAAAACACTAACACTTGTTCAGAACGAAAGGAAGCACAGAGCCCCAGATTTGCTGTTGTCCTGGAGAGCTTGCAGAGCACTGGGGAAAGGCAGGCAGAGAATTCCCTGCTAGCACCTTCTCTGTGCCTGTTTACATTGCTTCGCAGAATCGCTTTTGTGCAGAACACACTAACACTTGTTCAGAAAGAAAGAAAGCACAGAGCCCCAGATTTTATGTTGTCCTGGAGAGCTTGCAGAGCACTGGGGAAAGGCAGGCAGAGAATTCCCTGCTAGCACCTTCTCTGTGCCTGTTCACATTGCTTCGCAGAATCGCTTTTGTGCAGAAAACACTAACACTTGTTCAGAACGAAAGAAAGCACAGAGCCCCAGATTTTATGTTGTCCTGGAGAGCTTGCAGAGCACTGGGGAAAGGCAGGCAGAGAATTCGCTGCTAGCACCTTCTCTGTGCCTGGGAAGCAGAAATGTTCACATGGCTTCGCAGAATCGCTTTTGTGCAGAACACACTAACACTTGTTGAGAACGAAAGAAAGCACAGAGCCCCAGATTTTATGTTGTCCTGGAGAGGTTGCAGAGCACTGGGGAAAGGCAGGCAGAGAATTCCCTGCTAGCACCTTCTCTGTGCCTCTTCACATTGCTTCGCAGACTCGCTTTTGTGCATAACACACTAACACTTGTTCAGAATGAAAGAAAGCACAGATCCCCAGATTTACTGTTGTGTTGGACAGGTTGCAGAGCACTGGGGAAAGGCAGGCAGAGAATTAACTGCTAGCACCTTCGCTGTTCCTGGGAAGCAGAAGTGTTAACATGGCTTCGCAGAATCGCTTTTGTGCAGAAAACACTAACACTTGTTCAGAACAAAAGGAAGCACAGAGCCGCAGATTTTATGTTGTCCTGGAGAGCTTGCAGAGCACTGGGGAAAGGCAGGCAGAGAATTCCCTGCTAGCACCTTCTCTGTGCCTGGGAAGCAGAAGTGTTCACAATGCTTCGCAGAATCGCTTTTGTGCAGAAAACAGTAACACTTGTTCAGAACGAAAGAAAGCACAGAGCCCCAGATTTTATGTTGTCCTGGAGAGCTTGCAGAGCACTGGGGAAAGGCAGGCAGAGAATTCCCTGCTAGCACCTTCTCTGTGCCTGTTCACACTGCTTTGCAGAATCGCTTTTGTGCAGAAAACACTAACACTTGTTCAGAACGAAAGGAAGCACAGAGCCCCAGATTTGCTGTTGTCCTGGAGAGCTTGCAGAGCACTGGAGAAAGGCAGGCAGAGAATTCCCTGCTAGCACCTTCTCTGTGCCTGTTCACACTGCTTCGCAGAATCGCTTTTGTGCAGAAAACACTAACACTTGTTCAGAACGAAAGGAAGCACAGAGCCCCAGATTTTATGTTGTCCTGGAGAGCTTGCAGAGCACTGGGGAAAGGCAGGCAGAGAATTCCCTGCTAGCACCTTCTCTGTGGCTGGGAAGCAGAAGTGTTCACATGGCTTCGCAGAATCGCTTTTGTGCAGAAAACAGTAACACTTGTTCAGAACGAAAGAAAGCACAGAGCCCCAGATTTTATGTTGTCCTGGAGAGCTTGCAGAGCACTGGGGAAAGGCAGGCAGAGAATTCCCTTGTAGCACCTTCTCTGTGCCTGTTCACACTGCTTCGCAGAAGCGCTTTTGTGCAGAAAACACTAACACTTGTTCAGAACGAAAGGAAACACAGAGCCCCAGATTTGCTGTTGTCCTGGAGAGCTTGCAGAGCACTGGGGAAAGGCAGGCAGAGAATTCCCTGCTAGCACCTTCTCTGTGCCTGTTCACATTGCTTCGCAGACTCGCTTTTGTGCAGAACACACTAACACTTGTTCAGAACGAAAGAAAGCACAGAGCCCCAGATTTTATGTTGTCCTGGAGAGCTTGCAGAGCACTGGGGAAAGGCAGGCAGAGAATTCCCTGCTAGCACCTTCTCTGTGCCTGTTCACATTGCTTCGCAGAATCGCTTTTGTGCAGAAAACACTAACACTTGTTCAGAACGAAAGGAAGCACAGAGCCCCAGATTTGCTGTTGTCCTGGAGAGCTTGCAGAGCACTGGGGAAAGGCAGGCAGAGAATTCCCTGCTAGCACCTTCTCTGTGCCTGGGAAGCAGAAGTGTTCACATTGCTTCGCAGAATCGCTTTTGAGCAGAACACACTAACACTTGTTCAGAACGAAAGAAAGCACAGAGCCCCAGATTTTATGTTGTCCTGGAGAGCTTGCAGAGCACTGGGGAAAGGCAGGCAGAGAATTCCCTGCTAGCACCTTCTCTGTGCCTGTGAAGCAGAAGTGTTCACATGGCTTCGCAGAATCGCTTTTGTGCAGAAAACACTAACACTTGTTCAGAAAGAAAGAAAGCACAGAGCCCCAGATTTTATGTTGTCCTGGAGAGCTTGCAGAGCACTGGGGAAAGGCAGGCAGAGAATTCCCTGCTAGCACCTTCTCTGTGCCTATTCACATTGCTTCGCAGACTCGCTTTTGTGCAGAACACACTAACACTTGTTCAGAACGAAAGAAAGCACAGAGCCCCAGATTTTATGTTGTCCTGGAGAGCTTGCAGAGCACTGGGGAAAGGCAAGCAGAAAATTCCCTGCTAGCACCTTCTCTGTGCCTGTTCACACTGCTTCGCAGAATCGCTTTTGTGCAGAAAACACTAACACTTGTTCAGAACGAAAGGAAGCACAGAGCCCCAGATTTGCTGTTGTCCTGGAGAGCTTGCAGAGCACTGGGGAAAGGCAGGCAGAGAATTCCCTGCTAGCACCTTCTCTGTGCCTGGGAAGCAGAAGTGTTCACCTTGCTTCAAAGAATTTCTTTTATGCAGAAAACAGTAACACTTGTTCAGAACGAAAGAAAGCACAGAGCCCCAGATTTACTGTTGTCCTGGAGAGCTTGCAGAGCACTGGGGAAAGGCAGGCAGAGAATTCCCTGCTAGCACCTTCTCTGTGCCTGTTCACATTGCTTCGCAGACTCGCTTTTGTGCAGAACACACTAACACTTGTTCAGAACAAAAGAAAGCACAGATCCCCAGATTTGCTGTTGTCCTGGAGAGCTTGCAGAGCACTGGGGAAAGGCAGGCAGAGAATTCCCTGCTAGCACCTTCTCTGTGCCTGGGAAGCAGAAGTGTTCACATGGCTTCGCAGAATCGCTTTTGTGCAGAAAACAGTAACACTTGTTCAGAACGAAAGAAAGCACAGAGCCCCAGATTTTATGTTGTCCTGGAGAGCTTGCAGAGCACTGGGGAAAGGCAGGCAGAGAATTCCCTGCTAGCACCTTCTCTGTGCCTGGGAAGCAGAAGTGTTCACATGGCTTTGCAGAATTTCTTTTGTGCAGAAAAAAGTAACACTTGTTCAGAACGAAAGAAAGCACAGAGCCCCAGATTTACTGTTGTCCTGGAGAGGTTGCAGAGCACTGGGGAAAGGCAGGCAGAGAATTCCCTGCTAGCACCTTCTCTGTGCCTGTTCACATTGCTTCGCAGACTCGCTTTTGTGCAGAACACACTAACACTTGTTCAGAACGAAAGAAAGCACAGAGCCCCAGATTTTATGTTGTCCTGGAGAGCTTGCAGAGCACTGGGGAAAGGCAGGCAGAGAATTCCCTTGTAGCACCTTCTCTGTGCCTGTTCACATTGCTTCGCAGAATCGCTTTTGTGCAGAAAACACTAACACTTGTTCAGAACGAAAGGAAGCACAGAGCCCCAGATTTTATGTTGTCCTGGAGAGGTTGCAGAGCACTGGGGAAAGGCAGGCAGAGAATTCCCTGCTAGCACCTTCTCTGTGCCTGGGAAGCAGAAGTGTTCACCTTGCTTCGCAGAAATTCTTTTGTGCAGAAAACAGTAACACTTGTTCAGAACGAAAGAAAGCACAGAGCCCCAGATTTACTGTTGTCCTGGAGAGGTTGTAGAGCACTGGGGAAAGGCAGGCAGAGAATTCCCTGCTAGCACCTTCTCTGTGCCTGTTCACATTGCTTCGCACACTCGCTTTTGTGCAGAAAACAGTAACACTTGTTCAGAACGAAAGGAAGCACAGAGCCCCAGATTTTATGTTGTCCTGGAGAGGTTGCAGAGCACTGGGGAAAGGCAGGCAGAGAATTCCCTGCTAGCACCTTCTCTGTGCCTGGGAAGCAGAAGGGTTCACATTGCTTCGCAGAATCGCTTTTGTGCAGAAAACACTAACACTTGTTCAGAACGAAAGGAAGCACAGAGCCCCAGATTTTATGTTGTCCTGGAGAGCTTGCAGAGCACTGGGGAAAGGCAGGCAGAGAATTCCCTGCTAGCACCTTCTCTGTGCCTGTTCACATTGCTTCGCAGAATCGCTTTTGTGCAGAAAAGAGTAACACTTCTTCAGAACGAAAGAAAGCACAGAGCCCCAGATTTGCTGTTGTGTTGGAGAGGCTGCTGAGCACAGGGGAAAAGCAGGCCGAGAATTCCCTGCTAGCACCTTCTCTGTGCCTGGGAAGCAGAAGTGTTCACACTGCTTCGCAGAATCGCTTTTGTGCAGAAAACACTAACACTTGTTCAGAACGAAAGGAAGCACAGAGCCCCAGATTTTATGTTGTCCTGGAGAGGTTGCAGAGCACTGGGGAAAGGCAGGCAGAGAATTCCCTGCTAGCACCTTCTCTGTGCCTGGGAAGCAGAAGTGTTCACATTGCTTCGCAGAATCGCTTTTGTGCAGAAAACAGTAAAACTTGTTCAGAACGAAAGAAAGCACAGAGCCCCAGATTTGCTGTTGTGTTGGAGAGGCTGCAGAGCAGTGGGGAAAAGCAGGCCGAGAATTCCCTGCTAGCACCTTCTCTGTGCCTGTTCACATTGCTTCGCAGACTCGCTTTTGTGCAGAACACACTAACACTTGTTCAGAACGAAAGAAAGCACAGAGCCCCAGATTTTATGTTGTCCTGGAGAGGTTGCAGAGCACTGGGGAAAGGCAGGCAGAGAATTCCCTGCTAGCACCTTCTCTGTGCCTGGGAAGCAGAAGTGTTCACATGGCTTCGCAGAATCGCTTTTGTGCAGAAAACAGTAACACTTGTTCAGAACGAAAGGAAGCACAGAGCCCCAGATTTTATGTTGTCCTGGAGAGCTTGCAGAGCACTGGGGAAAGGCAGGCAGAGAATTCCCTGCTAGCACCTTCTCTGTGCCTGTTCACACTGCTTTGCAGAATCGCTTTTGTGCAGAAAACACTAACACTTGTTCAGAACGAAAGGAAGCACAGAGCCCCAGATTTGCTGTTGTCCTGGAGAGCTTGCAGAGCACTGGAGAAAGGCAGGCAGAGAATTCCCTGCTAGCACCTTCTCTGTGCCTGTTCACACTGCTTCGCAGAATCGCTTTTGTGCAGAAAACACTAACACTTGTTCAGAACGAAAGGAAGCACAGAGCCCCAGATTTTATGTTGTCCTGGAGAGCTTGCAGAGCACTGGGGAAAGGCAGGCAGAGAATTCCCTGCTAGCACCTTCTCTGTGGCTGGGAAGCAGAAGTGTTCACATGGCTTCGCAGAATCGCTTTTGTGCAGAAAACAGTAACACTTGTTCAGAACGAAAGAAAGCACAGAGCCCCAGATTTTATGTTGTCCTGGAGAGCTTGCAGAGCACTGGGGAAAGGCAGGCAGAGAATTCCCTTGTAGCACCTTCTCTGTGCCTGTTCACACTGCTTCGCAGAAGCGCTTTTGTGCAGAAAACACTAACACTTGTTCAGAACGAAAGGAAACACAGAGCCCCAGATTTGCTGTTGTCCTGGAGAGCTTGCAGAGCACTGGGGAAAGGCAGGCAGAGAATTCCCTGCTAGCACCTTCTCTGTGCCTGTTCACACTGCTTCGCAGAATCGCTTTTGTGCAGAAAACACTAACACTTGTTCAGAACGAAAGGAAGCACAGAGCCCCAGATTTGCTGTTGTCCTGGAGAGCTTGCAGAGCACTGGGGAAAGGCAGGCAGAGAATTCCCTGCTAGCACCTTCTCTGTGCCTGTTTACATTGCTTCGCAGAATCGCTTTTGTGCAGAACACGCTAACACTTGTTCAGAAAGAAAGAAAGCACAGAGCCCCAGATTTTATGTTGTCCTGGAGAGCTTGCAGAGCACTGGGGAAAGGCAGGCAGAGAATTCCCTGCTAGCACCTTCTCTGTGCCTGTTCACATTGCTTCGCAGAATCGCTTTTGTGCAGAAAACACTAACACTTGTTCAGAACGAAAGAAAGCACAGAGCCCCAGATTTTATGTTGTCCTGGAGAGCTTGCAGAGCACTGGGGAAAGGCAGGCAGAGAATTCGCTGCTAGCACCTTCTCTGTGCCTGGGAAGCAGAAATGTTCACATTGCTTCGCAGAATCGCTTTTGTGCAGAACACACTAACACTTGTTGAGAACGAAAGAAAGCACAGAGCCCCAGATTTTATGTTGTCCTGGAGAGGTTGCAGAGCACTGGGGAAAGGCAGGCAGAGAATTCCCTGCTAGCACCTTCTCTGTGCCTCTTCACATTGCTTCGCAGACTCGCTTTTGTGCATAACACACTAACACTTGTTCAGAATGAAAGAAAGCACAGATCCCCAGATTTACTGTTGTGTTGGACAGGTTGCAGAGCACTGGGGAAAGGCAGGCAGAGAATTAACTGCTAGCACCTTCGCTGTTCCTGGGAAGCAGAAGTGTTAACATGGCTTCGCAGAATCGCTTTTGTGCAGAAAACACTAACACTTGTTCAGAACAAAAGGAAGCACAGAGCCGCAGATTTTATGTTGTCCTGGAGAGCTTGCAGAGCACTGGGGAAAGGCAGGCAGAGAATTCCCTGCTAGCACCTTCTCTGTGCCTGGGAAGCAGAAGTGTTCACAATGCTTCGCAGAATCGCTTTTGTGCAGAAAACAGTAACACTTGTTCAGAACGAAAGAAAGCACAGAGCCCCAGATTTTATGTTGTCCTGGAGAGCTTGCAGAGCACTGGGGAAAGGCAGGCAGAGAATTCCCTGCTAGCACCTTCTCTGTGCCTGTTCACACTGCTTCGCAGAATCGCTTTTGTGCAGAAAACACTAACACTTGTTCAGAACGAAAGGAAGCACAGAGCCCCAGATTTTATGTTGTCCTGGAGAGCTTGCAGAGCACTGGGGAAAGGCAGGCAGAGAATTCCCTGCTAGCACCTTCTCTGTGCCTGGGAAGCAGAAGTGTTCACATTGCTTCGCAGAATCGCTTCTGTGCAGAAAACAGTAACACTTGTTCAGAACGAAAGAAAGCACAGAGCCCCAGATTTTATGTTGTCCTGGAGAGCTTGCAGAGCACTGGGGAAAGGCAGGCAGAGAATTCCCTGCTAGCACCTTCTCTGTGCCTGTTCACATTGCTTCGCAGACTCGCTTTTGTGCAGAACACACTAACACTTGTTCAGAACGAAAGAAAGCACAGAGCCCCAGATTTGCTGTTGTCCTGCAGAGCTTGCAGAGCACTGGGGAAAGGCAGGCAGAGTATTCCCTGCTAGCACCTTCTCTGTGCCTGTTCACACTGCTTCGCAGAATCGCTTTTGTGCAGAAAACACTAACACTTGTTCAGAATAAAAGGAAGCACAGAGCCCCAGATTTTATGTTGTCCTGGAGAGCTTGCAGAGCACTGGGGAAAGGCAGGCAGAGAATTCCCTGCTAGCACCTTCTCTGTGCCTGTTCACATTGCTTCGCAGACTCGCTTTTGTGCAGAACACACTAACACTTGTTCAGAACGAAAGAAAGCACAGAGCCCCAGATTTTATGTAGTCCTGGAGAGCTTGCAGAGCACTGGGGAAAGGCAGGCAGAGAATTCCCTGCTAGCACCTTCTCTGTGCCTGTTCACATTGCTTCGCAGAATCGCTTTTGTGCAGAAAACACTAACACTTGTTCAGAATAAAAGGAAGCACAGAGCCCCAGATTTTATGTTGTCCTGGAGAGGTTGCAGAGCACTGGGGAAAGGCAGGCAGAGAATTCCCTGCTAGCACCTTCTCTGTGCCTGTTCACACTGCTTCGCAGAATCGCTTTTGTGCAGAAAACAGTAACAGTTGTTCAGAACGAAAGGAAGCACAGAGCCCCAGATTTTATGTTGTCCTGGAGAGCTTGCAGAGCACTGGGGAAAGGTAGGCAGAGAATTACCTGCTAGCACCTTCTCTGTGCCTGTTCACACTGCTTCGCAGAATCGCTTTTGTGCAGAAAACACTAACACTTGTTCAGAACGAAAGGAAGCACAGAGCCCCAGATTTTATGTTGTCCTGGAGAGGTTGCAGAGCACTGGGGAAAGGCAGGCAGAGAATTCCCTGCTAGCACCTTCTCTGTGCCTGTTCACATTGCTTCGCAGAATCGCTTTTGTGCAGAAAACACTAACACTTGTTCAGAACGAAAGAAAGCACAGAGCCCCAGATTTTATGTTGTCCTGGAGAGCTTGCAGAGCACTGGGGAAAGGCAGGCATAGAATTCCCTGCTAGCACCTTCGCTGTTCCTGGGAAGCAGAAGTGTTCACATTGCTTCGCAGAATCGCTTTTGTGCAGAAAACAGTAACACTTGTTCAGAACGAAAGAAAGCACAGAGCCCCAGATTTTATGTTGTCCTGGAGAGCTTGCAGAGCACTGGGGAAAGGCAGGCAGAGAATTCCCTGCTAGCACCTTCTCTGTGCCTGTTCACACTGCTTCGCAGAGTCGCTTTTGTGTAGAAAACACTAACACTTGTTCAGTACGAAAGGAAACACAGAGCCCCAGATTTGCTGTTGTCCTGGAGAGCTTGCAGAGCACTGGGGAAAGGTAGGCAGAGAATTCCCTGCTAGCACCTTCTCTGTACCTGTTCACACTGCTTCGCAGAATCGCTTTTGTGCAGAAAACACTAACACTTGTTCAGAATAAAAGGAAGCACAGAGCCCCAGATTTTATGTTGTCCTGGAGAGCTTGCAGAGCACTGGGGAAAGGCAGGCAGAGAATTCCCTGCTAGCACCTTCTCTGTGCCTGTGAAGCAGAAGTGTTCACATTGCTTCGCAGAATCGCTTTTGTGCAGAAAGCAGTAACACTTGTTCAGAACGAAAGAAAGCACAGAGCCCCAGATTTTATGTTGTCCTGGAGAGCTTGCAGAGCACTGGGGAAAGGCAGGCAGAGAATTCCCTGCTAGCACCTTCTCTGTGCCTGTTCACACTGCTTCGCAGAATCGCTTTTGTGCAGAAAACACTAACACTTGTTCAGAACGAAAGGAAGCACAGAGCCCCAGATTTGCTGTTGTCCTGGAGAGCTTGCAGAGCACTGGGGAAAGGCAGGCAGAGAATTCCCTGCTAGCACCTTCTCTGTGCCTGTTCACATTGCTTCGCAGACTCGCTTTTGTGCAGAACACACTAACACTTGTTCAGAACGAAAGAAAGCACAGAGCCCCAGATTTGCTGTTGTCCTGCAGAGCTTGCAGAGCACTGGGGAAAGGCAGGCAGAGTATTCCCTGCTAGCACCTTCTCTGTGCCTGTTCACACTGCTTCGCAGAATCGCTTTTGTGCAGAAAACACTAACACTTGTTCAGAATAAAAGGAAGCACAGAGCCCCAGATTTTATGTTGTCCTGGAGAGCTTGCAGAGCACTGGGGAAAGGCAGGCAGAGAATTCCCTGCTAGCACCTTCTCTGTGCCTGTTCGCATTGCTTCGCAGACTCGCTTTTGTGCAGAACACACTAACACTTGTTCAGAACGAAAGAAAGCACAGAGCCCCAGATTTTATGTAGTCCTGGAGAGCTTGCAGAGCACTGGGGAAAGGCAGGCAGAGAATTCCCTGCTAGCACCTTCTCTGTGCCTGTTCACATTGCTTCGCAGAATCGCTTTTGTGCAGAAAACACTAACACTTGTTCAGAATAAAAGGAAGCACAGAGCCCCAGATTTTATGTTGTCCTGGAGAGCTTGCAGAGCACTGGGGAAAGGCAGGCAGAGAATTCCCTGCTAGCACCTTCTCTGTGCCTGTTCACACTGCTTCGCAGAATCGCTTTTGTGCAGAAAACACTAACACTTGTTCAGAACGAAAGGAAGCACAGAGCCCCAGATTTTATGTTGTCCTGGAGAGCTTGCAGAGCACTGGGGAAAGGCAGGCAGAGTATTCCCTGCTAGCACCTTCTCTGTGCCTGTTCACACTGCTTCGCAGAATCGCTTTTGTGCAGAAAACACTAACACTTGTTCAGAATAAAAGGAAGCACAGAGCCCCAGATTTTATGTTGTCCTGGAGAGCTTGCAGAGCACTGGGGAAAGGCAGGCAGAGAATTCCCTGCTAGCACCTTCTCTGTGCCTGTTCACATTGCTTCGCAGACTCGCTTTTGTGCAGAACACACTAACACTTGTTCAGAACGAAAGAAAGCACAGAGCCCCAGATTTTATGTAGTCCTGGAGAGCTTGCAGAGCACTGGGGAAAGGCAGGCAGAGAATTCCCTGCTAGCACCTTCTCTGTGCCTGGGAAGCAGAAGTGTTCACATTGCTTCGCAGAATCGCTTTTGTGCAGAAAACAGTAACACTTGTTCAGAACGAAAGAAAGCACAGAGCCCCAGATTTGCTGTTGTCCTGGAGAGCTTGCAGAGCACTGGGGAAAGGCAGGCATAGAATTCCCTGCTAGCACCTTCTCTGTGCCTGTTCACATTGCTTCGCAGACTTGCTTTTGTGCAGAACACACTAACACTTATTCAGAACGAAAGAAAGCACAGAGCCCCAGATTTGCTGTTGTCCTGCAGAGCTTGCAGAGCACTGGGGAAAGGCAGGCAGAGTATTCCCTGCTAGCACCTTCTCTGTGCCTGTTCACACTGCTTCGCAGAATCGCTTTTGTGCAGAAAACACTAACACTTGTTCAGAATAAAAGGAAGCACAGAGCCCCAGATTTTATGTTGTCCTGGAGAGCTTGCAGAGCACTGGGGAAAGGCAGGCATAGAATTCCCTGCTAGCACCTTCTCTGTGCCTGGGAAGCAGAAGTGTTCACATTGCTTCGCAGAATCGCTTTTGTGCAGAAAGCAGTAACACTTGTTCAGAACGAAAGAAAGCACAGAGCCCCAGATTTTATGTTGTCCTGGAGAGCTTGCAGAGCACTGGGGAAAGGCAGGCAGAGAATTCCCTGCTAGCACCTTCTCTGTGCCTGTTCACACTGCTTCGCAGAATCGCTTTTGTGCAGAAAACACTAACACTTGTTCAGAACGAAAGGAAGCACAGAGCCCCAGATTTGCTGTTGTCCTGGAGAGCTTGCAGAGCACTGGGGAAAGGCAGGCAGAGAATTCCCTGCTAGCACCTTCTCTGTGCCTGTTCACATTGCTTCGCAGACTCGCTTTTGTGCAGAACACACTAACACTTGTTCAGAACGAAAGAAAGCACAGAGCCCCAGATTTGCTGTTGTCCTGCAGAGCTTGCAGAGCACTGGGGAAAGGCAGGCAGAGTATTCCCTGCTAGCACCTTCTCTGTGCCTGTTCACACTGCTTCGCAGAATCGCTTTTGTGCAGAAAACACTAACACTTGTTCAGAATAAAAGGAAGCACAGAGCCCCAGATTTTATGTTGTCCTGGAGAGCTTGCAGAGCACTGGGGAAAGGCAGGCAGAGAATTCCCTGCTAGCACCTTCTCTGTGCCTGTTCGCATTGCTTCGCAGACTCGCTTTTGTGCAGAACACACTAACACTTGTTCAGAACGAAAGAAAGCACAGAGCCCCAGATTTTATGTTGACCTGGAGAGCTTGCAGAGCACTGGGGAAAGGCAGGCAGAGAATTCCCTGCTAGCACCTTCTCTGTGCCTGTTCACATTGCTTCGCAGAATCGCTTTTGTGCAGAAAACACTAACACTTGTTCAGAATACAAGGAAGCACAGAGCCCCAGATTTTATGTTGTCCTGGAGAGCTTGTAGAGCACTGGGGAAAGGCAGGCAGAGAATTCCCTGCTAGCACCTTCTCTGTGCCTGTTCACACTGCTTCGCAGAATCGCTTTTGTGCGGAAAACAGTAACACTTGTTCAGAACGAAAGGAAGCACAGAGCCCCAGATTTTATGTTGTCCTGGAGAGCTTGCAGAGCACTGGGGAAAGGCAGGCAGAGTATTCCCTGCTAGCACCTTCTCTGTGCCTGTTCACACTGCTTCGCAGAATCGCTTTTGTGCAGAAAACACTAACACTTGTTCAGAATAAAAGGAAGCACAGAGCCCCAGATTTTATGTTGTCCTGGAGAGCTTGCAGAGCACTGGGGAAAGGCAGGCAGAGAATTCCCTGCTAGCACCTTCTCTGTGCCTGTTCACATTGCTTCGCAGACTCGCTTTTGTGCAGAACACACTAACACTTGTTCAGAACGAAAGAAAGCACAGAGCCCCAGATTTTATGTAGTCCTGGAGAGCTTGCAGAGCACTGGGGAAAGGCAGGCAGAGAATTCCCTGCTAGCACCTTCTCTGTGCCTGTTCACATTGCTTCGCAGAATCGCTTTTGTGCAGAAAACACTAACACTTGTTCAGAATAAAAGGAAGCACAGAGCCCCAGATTTTATGTTGTCCTGGAGAGGTTGCAGAGCACTGGGGAAAGGCAGGCAGAGAATTCCCTGCTAGCACCTTCTCTGTGCCTGTTCACACTGCTTCGCAGAATCGCTTTTGTGCAGAAAACACTAACACTTGTTCAGAACGAAAGGAAGCACAGAGCCCCAGACTTGCTGTTGTCCTGGAGAGCTTGCAGAGCACTGGGGAAAGGTAGGCAGAGAATTACCTGCTAGCACCTTCTCTGTGCCTGTTCACACTGCTTCGCAGAATCGCTTTTGTGCAGAAAACACTAACACTTGTTCAGAACGAAAGGAAGCACAGAGCCCCAGATTTTATGTTGTCCTGGAGAGGTTGCAGAGCACTGGGGAAAGGCAGGCAGAGAATTCCCTGCTAGCACCTTCTCTGTGCCTGTTCACATTGCTTCGCAGACTCGCTTTTGTGCAGAAAACACTAACACTTGTTCAGAACGAAAGAAAGCACAGAGCCCCAGATTTTATGTTGTCCTGGAGAGCTTGCAGAGCACTGGGGAAAGGCAGGCATAGAATTCCCTGCTAGCACCTTCGCTGTTCCTGGGAAGCAGAAGTGTTCACATTGCTTCGCAGAATCGCTTTTGTGCAGAAAACAGTAACACTTGTTCAGAACGAAAGAAAGCACAGAGCCCCAGATTTTATGTTGTCCTGGAGAGCTTGCAGAGCACTGGGGAAAGGCAGGCAGAGAATTCCCTGCTAGCACCTTCTCTGTGCCTGTTCACACTGCTTCGCAGAGTCGCTTTTGTGTAGAAAACACTAACACTTGTTCAGTACGAAAGGAAACACAGAGCCCCAGATTTGCTGTTGTCCTGGAGAGCTTGCAGAGCACTGGGGAAAGGTAGGCAGAGAATTCCCTGCTAGCACCTTCTCTGTACCTGTTCACACTGCTTCGCAGAATCGCTTTTGTGCAGAAAACACTAACACTTGTTCAGAACGAAAGGAAACACAGAGCCCCAGATTTGCTGTTGTCCTGGAGAGCTTGCAGAGCACTGGGGAAAGGCAGGCAGAGAATTCCCTGCTAGCACCTTCTCTGTGCCTGGGAAGCAGAAGTGTTCACATGGCTTCGCAGAATCGCTTTTGTGCAGAAAGCATTAACACTTGTTCAGAACGAAAGAAAGCACAGAGCCCCAGATTTTATGTAGTCCTGGAGAGCTTGCAGAGCACTGGGGAAAGGCAGGCAGAGAATTCCCTGCTAGCACCTTCTCTGTGCCTGTTCACATTGCTTCGCAGAATCGCTTTTGTGCAGAAAACACTAACACTTGTTCAGAATAAAAGGAAGCACAGAGCCCCAGATTTTATGTTGTCCTGGAGAGCTTGCAGAGCACTGGGGAAAGGCAGGCAGAGAATTCCCTGCTAGCACCTTCTCTGTGCCTGTTCACATTGCTTCGCAGAATCGCTTTTGTGCAGAAAACACTAACACTTGTTCAGAACGAAAGAAAGCACAGAGCCCCAGATTTTATGTTGTCCTGGAGAGCTTGCAGAGCACTGGGGAAAGGCAGGCATAGAATTCCCTGCTAGCACCTTCGCTGTTCCTGGGAAGCAGAAGTGTTCACATTGCTTCGCAGAATCGCTTTTGTGCAGAAAACAGTAACACTTGTTCAGAACGAAAGAAAGCACAGAGCCCCAGATTTTATGTTGTCCTGGAGAGCTTGCAGAGCACTGGGGAAAGGCAGGCAGAGAATTCCCTGCTAGCACCTTCTCTGTGCCTGTTCACACTGCTTCGCAGAGTCGCTTTTGTGCAGAAAACAGTAACAGTTGTTCAGTACGAAAGGAAACACAGAGCCCCAGATTTGCTGTTGTCCTGGAGAGCTTGCAGAGCACTGGGGAAAGGTAGGCAGAGAATTCCCTGCTAGCACCTTCTCTGTACCTGTTCACACTGCTTCGCAGAATCGCTTTTGTGCAGAAAACACTAACACTTGTTCAGAACGAAAGGAAACACAGAGCCCCAGATTTGCTGTTGTCCTGGAGAGCTTGCAGAGCACTGGGGAAAGGCAGGCAGAGAATTCCCTGCTAGCACCTTCTCTGTGCCTGGGAAGCAGAAGTGTTCACATTGCTTCGCAGAATCGCTTTTGTGCAGAAAACAGTAACACTTGTTCAGAACGAAAGAAAGCACAGAGCCCCAGATTTGCTGTTGTCCTGGAGAGCTTGCAGAGCACTGGGGAAAGGCAGGCATAGAATTCCCTGCTAGCACCTTCTCTGTGCCTGTTCACATTGCTTCGCAGACTTGCTTTTGTGCAGAACACACTAACACTTATTCAGAACGAAAGAAAGCACAGAGCCCCAGATTTGCTGTTGTCCTGCAGAGCTTGCAGAGCACTGGGGAAAGGCAGGCAGAGTATTCCCTGCTAGCACCTTCTCTGTGCCTGTTCACACTGCTTCGCAGAATCGCTTTTGTGCAGAAAACAGTAACACTTGTTCAGAATAAAAGGAAGCACAGAGCCCCAGATTTTATGTTGTCCTGGAGAGCTTGCAGAGCACTGGGGAAAGGCAGGCAGAGAATTCCCTGCTAGCACCTTCTCTGTGCCTGGGAAGCAGAAGTGTTCACATTGCTTCGCAGAATCGCTTTTGTGCAGAAAGCAGTAACACTTGTTCAGAACGAAAGAAAGCACAGAGCCCCAGATTTTATGTTGTCCTGGAGAGCTTGCAGAGCACTGGGGAAAGGCAGGCAGAGAATTCCCTGCTAGCACCTTCTCTGTGCCTGTTCACACTGCTTCGCAGAATCGCTTTTGTGCAGAAAACACTAACACTTGTTCAGAACGAAAGGAAGCACAGAGCCCCAGATTTGCTGTTGTCCTGGAGAGCTTGCAGAGCACTGGGGAAAGGCAGGCAGAGAATTCCCTGCTAGCACCTTCTCTGTGCCTGTTCGCATTGCTTCGCAGACTCGCTTTTGTGCAGAACACACTAACACTTGTTCAGAACGAAAGAAAGCACAGAGCCCCAGATTTTATGTAGTCCTGGAGAGCTTGCAGAGCACTGGGGAAAGGCAGGCAGAGAATTCCCTGCTAGCACCTTCTCTGTGCCTGTTCACATTGCTTCGCAGAATCGCTTTTGTGCAGAAAACACTAACACTTGTTCAGAACGAAAGAAAGCACAGAGCCCCAGATTTTATGTTGTCCTGGAGAGGTTGCAGAGCACTGGGGAAAGGCAGGCAGAGAATTCCCTGCTAGCACCTTCTCTGTGCCTGTTCACACTGCTTTGCAGAATCGCTTTTGTGCAGAAAACAGTAACACTTGTTCAGAACGAAAGGAAGCACAGAGCCCCAGATTTTATGTTGTCCTGGAGAGCTTGCAGAGCACTGGGGAAAGGCAGGCAGAGTATTCCCTGCTAGCACCTTCTCTGTGCCTGTTCACACTGCTTCGCAGAATCGCTTTTGTGCAGAAAACACTAACACTTGTTCAGAATAAAAGGAAGCACAGAGCCCCAGATTTTATGTTGTCCTGGAGAGCTTGCAGAGCACTGGGGAAAGGCAGGCAGAGAATTCCCTGCTAGCACCTTCTCTGTGCCTGTTCACACTGCTTCGCAGAATCGCTTTTGTGCAGAAAACACTAACACTTGTTCAGAACGAAAGGAAGCACAGAGCCCCAGATTTTATGTTGTCCTGGAGAGCTTGCAGAGCACTGGGGAAATGTAGGCAGAGAATTACCTGCTAGCACCTTCTCTGTGCCTGTTCACACTGCTTCGCAGAATCGCTTTTGTGCAGAAAACACTAACACTTGTTCAGAACGAAAGGAAGCACAGAGCCCCAGATTTTATGTTGTCCTGGAGAGGTTGCAGAGCACTGGGGAAAGGCAGGCAGAGAATTCCCTGCTAGCACCTTCTCTGTGCCTGTTCACATTGCTTCGCAGACTCGCTTTTGTGCAGAAAACACTAACACTTGTTCAGAACGAAAGAAAGCACAGAGCCCCAGATTTTATGTTGTCCTGGAGAGCTTGCAGAGCACTGGGGAAAGGCAGGCAGAGAATTCCCTGCTAGCACCTTCGCTGTTCCTGGGAAGCAGAATTGTTCACATTGCTTCGCAGAATCGCTTTTGTGCAGAAAACAGTAACACTTGTTCAGAACGAAAGAAAGCACAGAGCCCCAGATTTTATGTTGTCCTGGAGAGCTTGCAGAGCACTGGGGAAAGGCAGGCAGAGAATTCCCTGCTAGCACCTTCTCTGTGCCTGTTCACACTGCTTCGCAGAGTCGCTTTTGTGTAGAAAACACTAACACTTGTTCAGTACGAAAGGAAACACAGAGCCCCAGATTTGCTGTTGTCCTGGAGAGCTTGCAGAGCACTGGGGAAAGGTAGGCAGAGAATTCCCTGCTAGCACCTTCTCTGTACCTGTTCACACTGCTTCGCAGAATCGCTTTTGTGCAGAAAACACTAACACTTGTTCAGAACGAAAGGAAACACAGAGCCCCAGATTTGCTGTTGTCCTGGAGAGCTTGCAGAGCACTGGGGAAAGGCAGGCAGAGAATTCCCTGCTAGCACCTTCTCTGTGCCTGGGAAGCAGAAGTGTTCACATTGCTTCGCAGAATCGCTTTTGTGCAGAAAACACTAACACTTGTTCAGAATAAAAGGAAGCACAGAGCCCCAGATTTTATGTTGTCCTGGAGAGCTTGCAGAGCACTGGGGAAAGGCAGGCAGAGAATTCCCTGCTAGCACCTTCTCTGTGCCTGTTCGCATTGCTTCGCAGACTCGCTTTTGTGCAGAACACACTAACACTTGTTCAGAACGAAAGAAAGCACAGAGCCCCAGATTTTATGTAGTCCTGGAGAGCTTGCAGAGCACTGGGGAAAGGCAGGCAGAGAATTCCCTGCTAGCACCTTCTCTGTGCCTGTTCACATTGCTTCGCAGAATCGCTTTTGTGCAGAAAACACTAACACTTGTTCAGAATAAAAGGAAGCACAGAGCCCCAGATTTTATGTTGTCCTGGAGAGCTTGCAGAGCACTGGGGAAAGGCAGGCAGAGAATTCCCTGCTAGCACCTTCTCTGTGCCTGTTCACACTGCTTCGCAGAATCGCTTTTGTGCAGAAAACAGTAACACTTGTTCAGAACGAAAGGAAGCACAGAGCCCCAGATTTTATGTTGTCCTGGAGAGCTTGCAGAGCACTGGGGAAAGGCAGGCAGAGTATTCCCTGCTAGCACCTTCTCTGTGCCTGTTCACACTGCTTCGCAGAATCGCTTTTGTGCAGAAAACACTAACACTTGTTCAGAATAAAAGGAAGCACAGAGCCCCAGATTTTATGTTGTCCTGGAGAGCTTGCAGAGCACTGGGGAAAGGCAGGCAGAGAATTCCCTGCTAGCACCTTCTCTGTGCCTGTTCACATTGCTTCGCAGACTCGCTTTTGTGCAGAACACACTAACACTTGTTCAGAACGAAAGAAAGCACAGAGCCCCAGATTTTATGTAGTCCTGGAGAGCTTGCAGAGCACTGGGGAAAGGCAGGCAGAGAATTCCCTGCTAGCACCTTCTCTGTGCCTGGGAAGCAGAAGTGTTCACATTGCTTCGCAGAATCGCTTTTGTGCAGAAAACAGTAACACTTGTTCAGAACGAAAGAAAGCACAGAGCCCCAGATTTGCTGTTGTCCTGGAGAGCTTGCAGAGCACTGGGGAAAGGCAGGCATAGAATTCCCTGCTAGCACCTTCTCTGTGCCTGTTCACATTGCTTCGCAGACTTGCTTTTGTGCAGAACACACTAACACTTATTCAGAACGAAAGAAAGCACAGAGCCCCAGATTTGCTGTTGTCCTGCAGAGCTTGCAGAGCACTGGGGAAAGGCAGGCAGAGTATTCCCTGCTAGCACCTTCTCTGTGCCTGTTCACACTGCTTCGCAGAATCGCTTTTGTGCAGAAAACACTAACACTTGTTCAGAATAAAAGGAAGCACAGAGCCCCAGATTTTATGTTGTCCTGGAGAGCTTGCAGAGCACTGGGGAAAGGCAGGCATAGAATTCCCTGCTAGCACCTTCTCTGTGCCTGGGAAGCAGAAGTGTTCACATTGCTTCGCAGAATCGCTTTTGTGCAGAAAGCAGTAACACTTGTTCAGAACGAAAGAAAGCACAGAGCCCCAGATTTTATGTTGTCCTGGAGAGCTTGCAGAGCACTGGGGAAAGGCAGGCAGAGAATTCCCTGCTAGCACCTTCTCTGTGCCTGTTCACACTGCTTCGCAGAATCGCTTTTGTGCAGAAAACACTAACACTTGTTCAGAACGAAAGGAAGCACAGAGCCCCAGATTTGCTGTTGTCCTGGAGAGCTTGCAGAGCACTGGGGAAAGGCAGGCAGAGAATTCCCTGCTAGCACCTTCTCTGTGCCTGTTCACATTGCTTCGCAGACTCGCTTTTGTGCAGAACACACTAACACTTGTTCAGAACGAAAGAAAGCACAGAGCCCCAGATTTGCTGTTGTCCTGCAGAGCTTGCAGAGCACTGGGGAAAGGCAGGCAGAGTATTCCCTGCTAGCACCTTCTCTGTGCCTGTTCACACTGCTTCGCAGAATCGCTTTTGTGCAGAAAACACTAACACTTGTTCAGAATAAAAGGAAGCACAGAGCCCCAGATTTTATGTTGTCCTGGAGAGCTTGCAGAGCACTGGGGAAAGGCAGGCAGAGAATTCCCTGCTAGCACCTTCTCTGTGCCTGTTCGCATTGCTTCGCAGACTCGCTTTTGTGCAGAACACTCTAACACTTGTTCAGAACGAAAGAAAGCACAGAGCCCCAGATTTTATGTTGACCTGGAGAGCTTGCAGAGCACTGGGGAAAGGCAGGCAGAGAATTCCCTGCTAGCACCTTCTCTGTGCCTGTTCACATTGCTTCGCAGAATCGCTTTTGTGCAGAAAACACTAACACTTGTTCAGAATACAAGGAAGCACAGAGCCCCAGATTTTATGTTGTCCTGGAGAGCTTGTAGAGCACTGGGGAAAGGCAGGCAGAGAATTCCCTGCTAGCACCTTCTCTGTGCCTGTTCACACTGCTTCGCAGAATCGCTTTTGTGCGGAAAACAGTAACACTTGTTCAGAACGAAAGGAAGCACAGAGCCCCAGATTTTATGTTGTCCTGGAGAGCTTGCAGAGCACTGGGGAAAGGCAGGCAGAGTATTCCCTGCTAGCACCTTCTCTGTGCCTGTTCACACTGCTTCGCAGAATCGCTTTTGTGCAGAAAACACTAACACTTGTTCAGAATAAAAGGAAGCACAGAGCCCCAGATTTTATGTTGTCCTGGAGAGCTTGCAGAGCACTGGGGAAAGGCAGGCAGAGAATTCCCTGCTAGCACCTTCTCTGTGCCTGTTCACATTGCTTCGCAGACTCGCTTTTGTGCAGAACACACTAACACTTGTTCAGAACGAAAGAAAGCACAGAGCCCCAGATTTTATGTAGTCCTGGAGAGCTTGCAGAGCACTGGGGAAAGGCAGGCAGAGAATTCCCTGCTAGCACCTTCTCTGTGCCTGTTCACATTGCTTCGCAGAATCGCTTTTGTGCAGAAAACACTAACACTTGTTCAGAATAAAAGGAAGCACAGAGCCCCAGATTTTATGTTGTCCTGGAGAGGTTGCAGAGCACTGGGGAAAGGCAGGCAGAGAATTCCCTGCTAGCACCTTCTCTGTGCCTGTTCACACTGCTTCGCAGAATCGCTTTTGTGCAGAAAACACTAACACTTGTTCAGAACGAAAGGAAGCACAGAGCCCCAGATTTTATGTTGTCCTGGAGAGCTTGCAGAGCACTGGGGAAAGGTAGGCAGAGAATTACCTGCTAGCACCTTCTCTGTGCCTGTTCACACTGCTTCGCAGAATCGCTTTTGTGCAGAAAACACTAACACTTGTTCAGAACGAAAGGAAGCACAGAGCCCCAGATTTTATGTTGTCCTGGAGAGGTTGCAGAGCACTGGGGAAAGGCAGGCAGAGAATTCCCTGCTAGCACCTTCTCTGTGCCTGTTCACATTGCTTCGCAGACTCGCTTTTGTGCAGAAAACACTAACACTTGTTCAGAACGAAAGAAAGCACAGAGCCCCAGATTTTATGTTGTCCTGGAGAGCTTGCAGAGCACTGGGGAAAGGCAGGCATAGAATTCCCTGCTAGCACCTTCGCTGTTCCTGGGAAGCAGAAGTGTTCACATTGCTTCGCAGAATCGCTTTTGTGCAGAAAACAGTAACACTTGTTCAGAACGAAAGAAAGCACAGAGCCCCAGATTTTATGTTGTCCTGGAGAGCTTGCAGAGCACTGGGGAAAGGCAGGCAGAGAATTCCCTGCTAGCACCTTCTCTGTGCCTGTTCACACTGCTTCGCAGAGTCGCTTTTGTGTAGAAAACACTAACACTTGTTCAGTACGAAAGGAAACACAGAGCCCCAGATTTGCTGTTGTCCTGGAGAGCTTGCAGAGCACTGGGGAAAGGTAGGCAGAGAATTCCCTGCTAGCACCTTCTCTGTACCTGTTCACACTGCTTCGCAGAATCGCTTTTGTGCAGAAAACACTAACACTTGTTCAGAACGAAAGGAAACACAGAGCCCCAGATTTGCTGTTGTCCTGGAGAGCTTGCAGAGCACTGGGGAAAGGCAGGCAGAGAATTCCCTGCTAGCACCTTCTCTGTGCCTGGGAAGCAGAAGTGTTCACATGGCTTCGCAGAATCGCTTTTGTGCAGAAAGCATTAACACTTGTTCAGAACGAAAGAAAGCACAGAGCCCCAGATTTTATGTAGTCCTGGAGAGCTTGCAGAGCACTGGGGAAAGGCAGGCAGAGAATTCCCTGCTAGCACCTTCTCTGTGCCTGTTCACATTGCTTCGCAGAATCGCTTTTGTGCAGAAAACACTAACACTTGTTCAGAATAAAAGGAAGCACAGAGCCCCAGATTTTATGTTGTCCTGGAGAGCTTGCAGAGCACTGGGGAAAGGCAGGCAGAGAATTCCCTGCTAGCACCTTCTCTGTGCCTGTTCACATTGCTTCGCAGAATCGCTTTTGTGCAGAAAACACTAACACTTGTTCAGAACGAAAGAAAGCACAGAGCCCCAGATTTTATGTTGTCCTGGAGAGCTTGCAGAGCACTGGGGAAAGGCAGGCATAGAATTCCCTGCTAGCACCTTCGCTGTTCCTGGGAAGCAGAAGTGTTCACATTGCTTCGCAGAATCGCTTTTGTGCAGAAAACAGTAACACTTGTTCAGAACGAAAGAAAGCACAGAGCCCCAGATTTTATGTTGTCCTGGAGAGCTTGCAGAGCACTGGGGAAAGGCAGGCAGAGAATTCCCTGCTAGCACCTTCTCTGTGCCTGTTCACACTGCTTCGCAGAGTCGCTTTTGTGCAGAAAACAGTAACAGTTGTTCAGTACGAAAGGAAACACAGAGCCCCAGATTTGCTGTTGTCCTGGAGAGCTTGCAGAGCACTGGGGAAAGGTAGGCAGAGAATTCCCTGCTAGCACCTTCTCTGTACCTGTTCACACTGCTTCGCAGAATCGCTTTTGTGCAGAAAACACTAACACTTGTTCAGAACGAAAGGAAACACAGAGCCCCAGATTTGCTGTTGTCCTGGAGAGCTTGCAGAGCACTGGGGAAAGGCAGGCAGAGAATTCCCTGCTAGCACCTTCTCTGTGCCTGGGAAGCAGAAGTGTTCACATTGCTTCGCAGAATCGCTTTTGTGCAGAAAACAGTAACACTTGTTCAGAACGAAAGAAAGCACAGAGCCCCAGATTTGCTGTTGTCCTGGAGAGCTTGCAGAGCACTGGGGAAAGGCAGGCATAGAATTCCCTGCTAGCACCTTCTCTGTGCCTGTTCACATTGCTTCGCAGACTTGCTTTTGTGCAGAACACACTAACACTTATTCAGAACGAAAGAAAGCACAGAGCCCCAGATTTGCTGTTGTCCTGCAGAGCTTGCAGAGCACTGGGGAAAGGCAGGCAGAGTATTCCCTGCTAGCACCTTCTCTGTGCCTGTTCACACTGCTTCGCAGAATCGCTTTTGTGCAGAAAACAGTAACACTTGTTCAGAATAAAAGGAAGCACAGAGCCCCAGATTTTATGTTGTCCTGGAGAGCTTGCAGAGCACTGGGGAAAGGCAGGCAGAGAATTCCCTGCTAGCACCTTCTCTGTGCCTGGGAAGCAGAAGTGTTCACATTGCTTCGCAGAATCGCTTTTGTGCAGAAAGCAGTAACACTTGTTCAGAACGAAAGAAAGCACAGAGCCCCAGATTTTATGTTGTCCTGGAGAGCTTGCAGAGCACTGGGGAAAGGCAGGCAGAGAATTCCCTGCTAGCACCTTCTCTGTGCCTGTTCACACTGCTTCGCAGAATCGCTTTTGTGCAGAAAACACTAACACTTGTTCAGAACGAAAGGAAGCACAGAGCCCCAGATTTGCTGTTGTCCTGGAGAGCTTGCAGAGCACTGGGGAAAGGCAGGCAGAGAATTCCCTGCTAGCACCTTCTCTGTGCCTGTTCACATTGCTTCGCTGACTCGCTTTTGTGCAGAACACACTAACACTTGTTCAGAACGAAAGAAAGCACAGAGCCCCAGATTTTATGTAGTCCTGGAGAGCTTGCAGAGCACTGGGGAAAGGCAGGCAGAGAATTCCCTGCTAGCACCTTCTCTGTGCCTGTTCACATTGCTTCGCAGAATCGCTTTTGTGCAGAAAACACTAACACTTGTTCAGAATAAAAGGAAGCACAGAGCCCCAGATTTTATGTTGTCCTGGAGAGGTTGCAGAGCACTGGGGAAAGGCAGGCAGAGAATTCCCTGCTAGCACCTTCTCTGTGCCTGTTCACACTGCTTTGCAGAATCGCTTTTGTGCAGAAAACAGTAACACTTGTTCAGAACGAAAGGAAGCACAGAGCCCCAGATTTTATGTAGTCCTGGAGAGCTTGCAGAGCACTGGGGAAAGGCAGGCAGAGAATTCCCTGCTAGCACCTTCTCTGTGCCTGTTCACATTGCTTCGCAGAATCGCTTTTGTGCAGAAAACACTAACACTTGTTCAGAATAAAAGGAAGCACAGAGCCCCAGATTTTATGTTGTCCTGGAGAGGTTGCAGAGCACTGGGGAAAGGCAGGCAGAGAATTCCCTGCTAGCACCTTCTCTGTGCCTGTTCACACTGCTTCGCAGAATCGCTTTTGTGCAGAAAACACTAACACTTGTTCAGAACGAAAGGAAGCACAGAGCCCCAGATTTTATGTTGTCCTGGAGAGCTTGCAGAGCACTGGGGAAATGTAGGCAGAGAATTACCTGCTAGCACCTTCTCTGTGCCTGTTCACACTGCTTCGCAGAATCGCTTTTGTGCAGAAAACACTAACACTTGTTCAGAACGAAAGGAAGCACAGAGCCCCAGATTTTATGTTGTCCTGGAGAGGTTGCAGAGCACTGGGGAAAGGCAGGCAGAGAATTCCCTGCTAGCACCTTCTCTGTGCCTGTTCACATTGCTTCGCAGACTCGCTTTTGTGCAGAAAACACTAACACTTGTTCAGAACGAAAGAAAGCACAGAGCCCCAGATTTTATGTTGTCCTTCCTGGAGAGCTTGCAGAGCACTGGGGAAAGGCAGGCATAGAATTCCCTGCTAGCACCTTCGCTGTTCCTGGGAAGCAGAATTGTTCACATTGCTTCGCAGAATCGCTTTTGTGCAGAAAACAGTAACACTTGTTCAGAACGAAAGAAAGCACAGAGCCCCAGATTTTATGTTGTCCTGGAGAGCTTGCAGAGCACTGGGGAAAGGCAGGCAGAGAATTCCCTGCTAGCACCTTCTCTGTGCCTGTTCACACTGCTTCGCAGAGTCGCTTTTGTGTAGAAAACACTAACACTTGTTCAGTACGAAAGGAAACACAGAGCCCCAGATTTGCTGTTGTCCTGGAGAGCTTGCAGAGCACTGGGGAAAGGTAGGCAGAGAATTCCCTGCTAGCACCTTCTCTGTACCTGTTCACACTGCTTCGCAGAATCGCTTTTGTGCAGAAAACACTAACACTTGTTCAGAACGAAAGGAAACACAGAGCCCCAGATTTTCTGTTGTCCTGGAGAGCTTGCAGAGCACTGGGGAAAGGCAGGCAGAGAATTCCCTGCTAGCACCTTCTCTGTGCCTGGGAAGCAGAAGTGTTCACATTGCTTCGCAGAATCGCTTTTGTGCAGAAAGCAGTAACACTTGTTCAGAACGAAAGAAAGCACAGAGCCCCAGATTTTATGTTGTCCTGGAGAGCTTGCAGAGCACTGGGGAAAGGCAGGCAGAGAATTCCCTGCTAGCACCTTCTCTGTGCCTGTTCACATTGCTTCGCAGACTCGCTTTTGTGCAGAACACACTAACACTTGTTCAGAACGAAAGAAAGCACAGAGCCCCAGATTTGCTGTTGTCCTGCAGAGCTTGCAGAGCACTGGGGAAAGGCAGGCAGAGTATTCCCTGCTAGCACCTTCTCTGTGCCTGTTCACACTGCTTCGCAGAATCGCTTTTGTGCAGAAAACACTAACACTTGTTCAGAATAAAAGGAAGCACAGAGCCCCAGATTTTATGTTGTCCTGGAGAGCTTGCAGAGCACTGGGGAAAGGCAGGCAGAGAATTCCCTGCTAGCACCTTCTCTGTGCCTGTTCACATTGCTTCGCAGACTCGCTTTTGTGCAGAACACACTAACACTTGTTCAGAACGAAAGAAAGCACAGAGCCCCAGATTTTATGTAGTCCTGGAGAGCTTGCAGAGCACTGGGGAAAGGCAGGCAGAGAATTCCCTGCTAGCACCTTCTCTGTGCCTGTTCACATTGCTTCGCAGAATCGCTTTTGTGCAGAAAACACTAACACTTGTTCAGAATAAAAGGAAGCACAGAGCCCCAGATTTTATGTTGTCCTGGAGAGGTTGCAGAGCACTGGGGAAAGGCAGGCAGAGAATTCCCTGCTAGCACCTTCTCTGTGCCTGTTCACACTGCTTCGCAGAATCGCTTTTGTGCAGAAAACAGTAACACTTGTTCAGAACGAAAGGAAGCACAGAGCCCCAGATTTTATGTTGTCCTGGAGAGGTTGCAGAGCACTGGGGAAAGGCAGGCAGAGAATTCCCTGCTAGCACCTTCTCTGTGCCTGTTCACACTGCTTCGCAGAATCGCTTTTGTGCAGAAAACACTAACACTTGTTCAGAACGAAAGGAAGCACAGAGCCCCAGATTTTATGTTGTCCTGGAGAGCTTGCAGAGCACTGGGGAAAGGTAGGCAGAGAATTACCTGCTAGCACCTTCTCTGTGCCTGTTCACACTGCTTCGCAGAATCGCTTTTGTGCAGAAAACACTAACACTTGTTCAGAACGAAAGGAAGCACAGAGCCCCAGATTTTATGTTGTCCTGGAGAGCTTGCAGAGCACTGGGGAAAGGCAGGCAGAGAATTCCCTGCTAGCACCTTCTCTGTGCCTGTTCACATTGCTTCGCAGACTCGCTTTTGTGCAGAAAACACTAACACTTGTTCAGAACGAAAGAAAGCACAGAGCCCCAGATTTTATGTTGTCCTGGAGAGCTTGCAGAGCACTGGGGAAAGGCAGGCATAGAATTCCCTGCTAGCACCTTCGCTGTTCCTGGGAAGCAGAAGTGTTCACATTGCTTCGCAGAATCGCTTTTGTGCAGAAAACACTAACACTTGTTCAGAACGAAAGAAAGCACAGAGCCCCAGATTTTATGTTGTCCTGGAGAGCTTGCAGAGCACTGGGGAAAGGCAGGCAGAGAATTCCCTGCTAGCACCTTCTCTGTGCCTGTTCACACTGCTTCGCAGAATCGCTTTTGTGTAGAAAACACTAACACTTGTTCAGTACGAAAGGGAACACAGAGCCCCAGATTTGCTGTTGTCCTGGAGAGCTTGCAGAGCACTGGGGAAAGGTAGGCAGAGAATTCCCTGCTAGCACCTTCTCTGTGCCTGTTCACACTGCTTCGCAGAATCGCTTTTGTGCAGAAAACACTAACACTTGTTCAGAACAAAAGGAAGCACAGAGCCCCAGATTTTATGTTGTCCTGGAGAGGTTGCAGAGCACTGGGGAAAGGCAGGCAGAGAATTCCCTGCTAGCACCTTCTCTGTGCCTGGGAAGCAGAAGTGTTCACATTGCTTCGCAGAATCGCTTTTGTGCAGAATACAGTAACACTTGTTCAGAACGAAAGAAAGCACAGAGCCCCAGACTTGCTGTTGTCCTGGAGAGCTTGCAGAGCACTGGGGAAAGGCAGGCAGAGAATTCCCTGCTAGCACCTTCTCTGTGCCTGTTCACACTGCTTCGCAGAATCGCTTTTGTGCAGAAAACACTAACACTTGTTCAGAACGAAAGGAAGCACAGAGCCCCAGATTTGCTGTTGTCCTGGAGAGGTTGCAGAGCACTGGGGAAAGGCAGGCAGAGAATTCCCTGCTAGCACCTTCTCTGTGCCTGTTCACATTGCTTCGCAGACTCGCTTTTGTGCAGAACACACTAACACTTGTTCAGAACGAAAGAAAGCACAGAGCCCCAGATTTTATGTTGTCCTGGAGAGCTTGCAGAGCACTGGGGAAAGGCAGGCAGAGAATTCCCTGCTAGCACCTTCTCTGTGCCTGGGAAGCAGAAGTGTTCACATTGCTTCGCAGAATCGCTTTTGTGCAGAAAGCATTAACACTTGTTCAGAACGAAAGAAAGCACAGAGCCCCAGATTTTATGTTGTCCTGGAGAGCTTGCAGAGCACTGGGGAAAGGCAGGCAGAGAATTCCCTGCTAGCACCTTCTCTGTGCCTGTTCACACTGCTTCGCAGAATCGCTTTTGTGCAGAAAACACTAACACTTGTTCAGAACGAAAGGAAGCACAGAGCCCCAGATTTTATGTTGTCCTGGAGAGCTTGAAGAGCACTGGGGAAAGGTAGGCAGAGAATTCCCTGCTAGCACCTTCTCTGTGCCTGTTCACACTGCTTCGCAGAATCGCTTTTGTGCAGAAAACACTAACACTTGTTCAGAACGAAAGGAAGCACAGAGCCCCAGATTTACTGTTGTCCTGGAGAGGTTGCAGAGCACTGGGGAAAGGCAGGCAGAGAATTCCCTGCTAGCACCTTCTCTGTGCCTGTTCACACTGCTTCGCAGACTCGCTTTTGTGCAGAACACACTAACACTTGTTCAGAACGAAAGAAAGCACAGAGCCCCAGATTTTATGTTGTCCTGGAGAGCTTGCAGAGCACTGGGGAAAGGCAGGCAGAGAATTCCCTGCTAGCACCTTCTCTGTGCCTGGGAAGCAGAAGTGTTCACATTGCTTCGCAGACTCGCTTTTGTGAAGAAAAGAGTAACACTTGTTCAGAACGAAAGAAAGCACAGAGCCCCAGATTTGCTGTTGTCCTGCAGAGCTTGCAGAGCACTGGGGAAAGGCAGGCAGAGAGTTCCCTGCTAGCACCTTCTCTGTGCCTGTTCACACTGCTTCGCAGAATCGCTTTTGTGCAGAAAACAGTAACAGTTGTTCAGAACGAAAGGAAGCAGAGAGCCCCAGATTTGCTGTTGTCCTGGAGAGCTTGCAGAGCACTGGGGAAAGGCAGGCAGAGAATTCCCTGCTAGCACCTTCTCTGTGCCTGTTCACATTGCTTCGCAGAATCGCTTTTGTGCATAACACAATAACACTTGCTCAGAATGAAAGAAAGCACAGAGCCCCAGATTTACTGTTGTGTTGGAGAGGGTGCAGAGCACTGGGGAAAGGCAGGCAGAGAATTAACTGCTAGCACCTTCGCTGTTCCTGGGAAGCAGAAGTGTTCACATGGCTTCGCAGAATCGCTTTTGTGCAGAAAACACTAACACTTGTTCAGAACGAAAGAAAGCACAGAGCCCCAGATTTTATGTTGTCCTGGAGAGCTTGCAGAGCACTGGGGAAAGGCAGGCAGAGAATTCCCTGCTAGCACCTTCTCTGTGCCTGGGAAGCAGAAGTGTTCACGTTGCTTCGCAGACTCGCTTTTGTGCAGAAAACACTAACACTTGTTCAGAACGAAAGAAAGCACAGAGCCCCAGATTTTATATTGTCCTGGAGAGCTTGCAGAGCACTGGGGAAAGGCAGGCAGAGAATTCCCTGCTAGCACCTTCTCTGTGCCTGTTCACACTGCTTCGCAGAATCGCTTTTGTGCAGAAAACACTAACACTTGTTCAGAACGAAAGGAAGCACAGAGCCCCAGATTTGCTGTTGTCCTGGAGAGCTTGCAGAGCACTGGGGAAAGGCAGGCAGAGAATTCCCTGCTAGCACCTTCTATGTGCCTGTTCACATTGCTTCGCAGAATCGCTTTTGTGCAGAAAACACTAACACTTGTTCAGAACGAAAGAAAGCACAGAGCCCCAGATTTTATGTAGTCCTGGAGAGCTTGCAGAGCACTGGGGAAAGGCAGGCAGAGAATTCCCTGCTAGCACCTTCTCTGTGCCTGTTCACACTGCTTCGCAGAGTCGCTTTTGTGTAGAAAACACTAACACTTGTTCAGTACGAAAGGAAACACAGAGCCCCAGATTTGCTGTTGTCCTGGAGAGCTTGCAGAGCACTGGGGAAAGGTAGGCAGAGAATTCCCTGCTAGCACCTTCTCTGTGCCTGTTCACACTGCTTCGCAGAATCGCTTTTGTGCAGAAAACACTAACACTTGTTCAGAACGAAAGGAAACACAGTGCCCCAGATTTGCTGTTGTCCTGGAGAGCTTGCAGAGCACTGGGGAAAGGCAGGCAGAGAATTCCCTGCTAGCACCTTCTCTGTGCCTGGGAAGCAGAAGTGTTCACATTGCTTCGCAGAATCGCTTTTGTGCAGAAAACAGTAACACTTGTTCAGAACGAAAGAAAGCACAGAGCCCCAGATTTGCTGTAGTCCTGGAGAGCTTGCAGAGCACTGGGGAAAGGCAGGCAGAGAATTCCCTTGCAGCACCTTCTCTTTGCCTGTTCACATTGCTTCGCAGACATGCTTTTGTGCAGAACACACTAACACTTGTTCAGAACGAAAGAAAGCACAGAGCCCCAGATTTTATGTTGTCCTGGAGAGCTTGCAGAGCACTGGGGAAAGGCAGGCAGAGAATTCCCTGCTAGCACCTTCTCTGTGCCTGTTCACACTGCTTCGCAGAATCGCTTTTGTGCAGAAAACACTAACACTTGTTCAGAACGAAAGAAAGCACAGAGCCCCAGATTTTATGTTGTCCTGGAGAGCTTGCAGAGCACTGGGGAAAGGCAGGCAGAGAATTCCCTGCTAGCACCTTCTCTGTGCCTGGGAAGCAGAAGTGTTCACATTGCTTCGCAGAATCGCTTTTGTGCAGAATACAGTAACACTTGTTCAGAACGAAAGAAAGCACAGAGCCCCAGACTTGCTGTTGTCCTGGAGAGCTTGCAGAGCACTGGGGAAAGGCAGGCAGAGAATTCCCTGCTAGCACCTTCTCTGTGCCTGTTCACACTGCTTCGCAGAATCGATTTGTGCAGAAAACACTAACACTTGTTCAGAACGAAAGGAAGCACAGAGCCCCAGATTTGCTGTTGTCCTGGAGAGCTTGCAGAGCACTGGGGAAAGGCAGGCAGAGAATTCCCTGCTAGCACCTTCTCTGTGCCTGTTCACATTGCTTCGCAGAATCGCTTTTGTGCAGAACACACAAACACTTGTTCAGAACGAAAGAAAGCACAGAGCCCCAGATTTTATGTTGTCCTGGAGAGCTTGCAGAGCACTGGGGAAAGGCAGGCAGAGAATTCCCTGCTAGCACCTTTTCTGTGCCTGGGAAGCAGAAGTGTTCACATTGCTTCGCAGAATCGCTTTTGTGCAGAAAGCATTAACACTTGTTCAGAACGAAAGAAAGCACAGAGCCCCAGATTTTATGTTGTCCTGGAGAGGTTGCAGAGCACTGGGGAAAGGCAGGCAGAGAATTCCCTGCTAGCACCTTCTCTGTGCCTGGGAAGCAGAAGTGTTCACATTGCTTCGCAGAATCGCTTTTGTGCAGAATACAGTAACACTTGTTCAGAACGAAAGAAAGCACAGAGCCCCAGACTTGCTGTTGTCCTGGAGAGCTTGCAGAGCACTGGGGAAAGGCAGGCAGAGAATTCCCTGCTAGCACCTTCTCTGTGCCTGTTCACACTGCTTCGCAGAATCGCTTTTGTGCAGAAAACACTAACACTTGTTCAGAACGAAAGGAAGCACAGAGCCCCAGATTTGCTGTTGTCCTGGAGAGGTTGCAGAGCACTGGGGAAAGGCAGGCAGAGAATTCCCTGCTAGCACCTTCTCTGTGCCTGTTCACACTGCTTCGCAGAATCGCTTTTGTGCAGAAAACACTAACACTTGTTCAGAACGAAAGGAAACACAGTGCCCCAGATTTGCTGTTGTCCTGGAGAGCTTGCAGAGCACTGGGGAAAGGCAGGCAGAGAATTCCCTGCTAGCACCTTCTCTGTGCCTGGGAAGCAGAAGTGTTCACATTGCTTCGCAGAATCGCTTTTGTGCAGAAAACAGTAACACTTGTTCAGAACGAAAGAAAGCACAGAGCCCCAGATTTGCTGTAGTCCTGGAGAGCTTGCAGAGCACTGGGGAAAGGCAGGCAGAGAATTCCCTTGCAGCACCTTCTCTTTGCCTGTTCACATTGCTTCGCAGACATGCTTTTGTGCAGAACACACTAACACTTGTTCAGAACGAAAGAAAGCACAGAGCCCCAGATTTTATGTTGTCCTGGAGAGCTTGCAGAGCACTGGGGAAAGGCAGGCAGAGAATTCCCTGCTAGCACCTTCTCTGTGCCTGTTCACACTGCTTCGCAGAATCGCTTTTGTGCAGAAAACACTAACACTTGTTCAGAACGAAAGAAAGCACAGAGCCCCAGATTTTATGTTGTCCTGGAGAGCTTGCAGAGCACTGGGGAAAGGCAGGCAGAGAATTCCCTGCTAGCACCTTCTCTGTGCCTGGGAAGCAGAAGTGTTCACATTGCTTCGCAGAATCGCTTTTGTGCAGAATACAGTAACACTTGTTCAGAACGAAAGAAAGCACAGAGCCCCAGACTTGCTGTTGTCCTGGAGAGCTTGCAGAGCACTGGGGAAAGGCAGGCAGAGAATTCCCTGCTAGCACCTTCTCTGTGCCTGTTCACACTGCTTCGCAGAATCGATTTGTGCAGAAAACACTAACACTTGTTCAGAACGAAAGGAAGCACAGAGCCCCAGATTTGCTGTTGTCCTGGAGAGCTTGCAGAGCACTGGGGAAAGGCAGGCAGAGAATTCCCTGCTAGCACCTTCTCTGTGCCTGTTCACATTGCTTCGCAGAATCGCTTTTGTGCAGAACACACAAACACTTGTTCAGAACGAAAGAAAGCACAGAGCCCCAGATTTTATGTTGTCCTGGAGAGCTTGCAGAGCACTGGGGAAAGGCAGGCAGAGAATTCCCTGCTAGCACCTTTTCTGTGCCTGGGAAGCAGAAGTGTTCACATTGCTTCGCAGAATCGCTTTTGTGCAGAAAGCATTAACACTTGTTCAGAACGAAAGAAAGCACAGAGCCCCAGATTTTATGTTGTCCTGGAGAGGTTGCAGAGCACTGGGGAAAGGCAGGCAGAGAATTCCCTGCTAGCACCTTCTCTGTGCCTGGGAAGCAGAAGTGTTCACATTGCTTCGCAGAATCGCTTTTGTGCAGAATACAGTAACACTTGTTCAGAACGAAAGAAAGCACAGAGCCCCAGACTTGCTGTTGTCCTGGAGAGCTTGCAGAGCACTGGGGAAAGGCAGGCAGAGAATTCCCTGCTAGCACCTTCTCTGTGCCTGTTCACACTGCTTCGCAGAATCGCTTTTGTGCAGAAAACACTAACACTTGTTCAGAACGAAAGGAAGCACAGAGCCCCAGATTTGCTGTTGTCCTGGAGAGGTTGCAGAGCACTGGGGAAAGGCAGGCAGAGAATTCCCTGCTAGCACCTTCTCTGTGCCTGTTCACATTGCTTCGCAGAATCGCTTTTGTGCAGAACACACTAACACTTGTTCAGAACGAAAGAAAGCACAGAGCCCCAGATTTTATGTTGTCCTGGAGAGCTTGCAGAGCACTGGGGAAAGGCAGGCAGAGAATTCCCTGCTAGCACCTTCTCTGTGCCTGGGAAGCAGAAGTGTTCACATTGCTTCGCAGAATCGCTTTTGTGCAGAAAGCATTAACACTTGTTCAGAACGAAAGAAAGCACAGAGCCCCAGATTTTATGTTGTCCTGGAGAGCTTGCAGAGCACTGGGGAAAGGCAGGCAGAGAATTCCCTGCTAGCACCTTCTCTGTGCCTGTTCACACTGCTTCGCAGAATCGCTTTTGTGCAGAAAACACTAACACTTGTTCAGAACGAAAGGAAGCACAGAGCCCCAGATTTTATGTTGTCCTGGAGAGCTTGAAGAGCACTGGGGAAAGGTAGGCAGAGAATTCCCTGCTAGCACCTTCTCTGTGCCTGTTCACACTGCTTCGCAGAATCGCTTTTGTGCAGAAAACACTAACACTTGTTCAGAACGAAAGGAAGCACAGAGCCCCAGATTTACTGTTGTCCTGGAGAGGTTGCAGAGCACTGGGGAAAGGCAGGCAGAGAATTCCCTGCTAGCACCTTCTCTGTGCCTGTTCACATTGCTTCGCAGACTCGCTTTTGTGCAGAACACACTAACACTTGTTCAGAACGAAAGAAAGCACAGAGCCCCAGATTTTATGTTGTCCTGGAGAGCTTGCAGAGCACTGGGGAAAGGCAGGCAGAGAATTCCCTGCTAGCACCTTCTCTGTGCCTGGGAAGCAGAAGTGTTCACATTGCTTCGCAGACTCGCTTTTGTGAAGAAAAGAGTAACACTTGTTCAGAACGAAAGAAAGCACAGAGCCCCAGATTTGCTGTTGTCCTGCAGAGCTTGCAGAGCACTGGGGAAAGGCAGGCAGAGAGTTCCCTGCTAGCACCTTCTCTGTGCCTGTTCACACTGCTTCGCAGAATCGCTTTTGTGCAGAAAACAGTAACAGTTGTTCAGAACGAAAGGAAGCAGAGAGCCCCAGATTTGCTGTTGTCCTGGAGAGCTTGCAGAGCACTGGGGAAAGGCAGGCAGAGAATTCCCTGCTAGCACCTTCTCTGTGCCTGTTCACATTGCTTCGCAGAATCGCTTTTGTGCATAACACAATAACACTTGCTCAGAATGAAAGAAAGCACAGAGCCCCAGATTTACTGTTGTGTTGGAGAGGGTGCAGAGCACTGGGGAAAGGCAGGCAGAGAATTAACTGCTAGCACCTTCGCTGTTCCTGGGAAGCAGAAGTGTTCACATGGCTTCGCAGAATCGCTTTTGTGCAGAAAACACTAACACTTGTTCAGAACGAAAGAAAGCACAGAGCCCCAGATTTTATGTTGTCCTGGAGAGCTTGCAGAGCACTGGGGAAAGGCAGGCAGAGAATTCCCTGCTAGCACCTTCTCTGTGCCTGGGAAGCAGAAGTGTTCACGTTGCTTCGCAGACTCGCTTTTGTGCAGAAAACACTAACACTTGTTCAGAACGAAAGAAAGCACAGAGCCCCAGATTTTATATTGTCCTGGAGAGCTTGCAGAGCACTGGGGAAAGGCAGGCAGAGAATTCCCTGCTAGCACCTTCTCTGTGCCTGTTCACACTGCTTCGCAGAATCGCTTTTGTGCAGAAAACACTAACACTTGTTCAGAACGAAAGGAAGCACAGAGCCCCAGATTTGCTGTTGTCCTGGAGAGCTTGCAGAGCACTGGGGAAAGGCAGGCAGAGAATTCCCTGCTAGCACCTTCTCTGTGCCTGTTCACATTGCTTCGCAGAATCGCTTTTGTGCAGAAAACACTAACACTTGTTCAGAACGAAAGAAAGCACAGAGCCCCAGATTTTATGTAGTCCTGGAGAGCTTGCAGAGCACTGGGGAAAGGCAGGCAGAGAATTCCCTGCTAGCACCTTCTCTGTGCCTGTTCACACTGCTTCGCAGAGTCGCTTTTGTGTAGAAAACACTAACACTTGTTCAGTACGAAAGGAAACACAGAGCCCCAGATTTGCTGTTGTCCTGGAGAGCTTGCAGAGCACTGGGGAAAGGTAGGCAGAGAATTCCCTGCTAGCACCTTCTCTGTGCCTGTTCACACTGCTTCGCAGAATCGCTTTTGTGCAGAAAACACTAACACTTGTTCAGAACGAAAGGAAACACAGTGCCCCAGATTTGCTGTTGTCCTGGAGAGCTTGCAGAGCACTGGGGAAAGGCAGGCAGAGAATTCCCTTGCAGCACCTTCTCTTTGCCTGTTCACATTGCTTCGCAGACATGCTTTTGTGCAGAACACACTAACACTTGTTCAGAACGAAAGAAAGCACAGAGCCCCAGATTTTATGTTGTCCTGGAGAGCTTGCAGAGCACTGGGGAAAGGCAGGCAGAGAATTCCCTGCTAGCACCTTCTCTGTGCCTGTTCACACTGCTTCGCAGAATCGCTTTTGTGTAGAAAACACTAACACTTGTTCAGTACGAAAGGGAACACAGAGCCCCAGATTTGCTGTTGTCCTGGAGAGCTTGCAGAGCACTGGGGAAAGGTAGGCAGAGAATTCCCTGCTAGCACCTTCTCTGTGCCTGTTCACACTGCTTCGCAGAATCGCTTTTGTGCAGAAAACACTAACACTTGTTCAGAACGAAAGAAAGCACAGAGCCCCAGATTTTATGTTGTCCTGGAGAGGTTGCAGAGCACTGGGGAAAGGCAGGCAGAGAATTCCCTGCTAGCACCTTCTCTGTGCCTGGGAAGCAGAAGTGTTCACATTGCTTCGCAGAATCGCTTTTGTGCAGAATACAGTAACACTTGTTCAGAACGAAAGAAAGCACAGAGCCCCAGACTTGCTGTTGTCCTGGAGAGCTTGCAGAGCACTGGGGAAAGGCAGGCAGAGAATTCCCTGCTAGCACCTTCTCTGTGCCTGTTCACACTGCTTCGCAGAATCGATTTGTGCAGAAAACACTAACACTTGTTCAGAACGAAAGGAAGCACAGAGCCCCAGATTTGCTGTTGTCCTGGAGAGCTTGCAGAGCACTGGGGAAAGGCAGGCAGAGAATTCCCTGCTAGCACCTTCTCTGTGCCTGTTCACACTGCTTCGCAGAATCGCTTTTGTGCAGAAAACACTAACACTTGTTCAGAACGAAAGGAAGCACAGAGCCCCAGATTTTATGTTGTCCTGGAGAGCTTGAAGAGCACTGGGGAAAGGTAGGCAGAGAATTCCCTGCTAGCACCTTCTCTGTGCCTGTTCACACTGCTTCGCAGAATCGCTTTTGTGCAGAAAACACTAACACTTGTTCAGAACGAAAGGAAGCACAGAGCCCCAGATTTACTGTTGTCCTGGAGAGGTTGCAGAGCACTGGGGAAAGGCAGGCAGAGAATTCCCTGCTAGCACCTTCTCTGTGCCTCTTCACATTGCTTCGCAGACTCGCTTTTGTGCAGAACACACTAACACTTGTTCAGAACGAAAGAAAGCACAGAGCCCCAGATTTTATGTTGTCCTGGAGAGCTCACAGAGCACTGGGGAAAGGCAGGCAGAGAATTCCCTGCTAGCACCTTCTCTGTGCCTGGGAAGCAGAAGTGTTCACATTGCTTCGCAGACTCGCTTTTGTGAAGAAAAGAGTAACACTTGTTCAGAACGAAAGAAAGCACAGAGCCCCAGATTTGCTGTTGTCCTGCAGAGCTTGCAGAGCACTGGGGAAAGGCAGGCAGAGAGTTCCCTGCTAGCACCTTCTCTGTGCCTGTTCACACTGCTTCGCAGAATCGCTTTTGTGCAGAAAACAGTAACAGTTGTTCAGAACGAAAGGAAGCAGAGAGCCCCAGATTTGCTGTTGTCCTGGAGAGCTTGCAGAGCACTGGGGAAAGGCAGGCAGAGAATTCCCTGCTAGCACCTTCTCTGTGCCTGTTCACATTGCTTCGCAGAATCGCTTTTGTGCATAACACAATAACACTTGCTCAGAATGAAAGAAAGCACAGAGCCCCAGATTTACTGTTGTGTTGGAGAGGGTGCAGAGCACTGGGGAAAGGCAGGCAGAGAATTAACTGCTAGCACCTTCGCTGTGCCTCGGAAGCAGAAGTGTTCACATGGCTTCGCAGAATCGCTTTTGTGCAGAAAACACTAACACTTGTTCAGAACGAAAGAAAGCACAGAGCCCCAGATTTTATGTTGTCCTGGAGAGCTTGCAGAGCACTGGGGAAAGGCAGGCAGAGAATTCCCTGCTAGCACCTTCTCTGTGCCTGGGAAGCAGAAGTGTTCACGTTGCTTCGCAGACTCGCTTTTGTGCAGAAAACACTAACACTTGTTCAGAACGAAAGAAAGCACATAGCCCCAGATTTTATATTGTCCTGGAGAGCTTGCAGAGCACTGGGGAAAGGCAGGCAGAGAATTCCCTGCTAGCACCTTCTCTGTGCCTGTTCACACTGCTTCGCAGAATCGCTTTTGTGCAGAAAACACTAACACTTGTTCAGAACGAAAGGAAGCACAGAGCCCCAGATTTGCTGTTGTCCTGGAGAGCTTGCAGAGCACTGGGGAAAGGCAGGCAGAGAATTCCCTGCTAGCACCTTCTCTGTGCCTGTTCACATTGCTTCGCAGAATCGCTTTTGTGCAGAAAACACTAACACTTGTTCAGAACGAAAGAAAGCACAGAGCCCCAGATTTTATGTAGTCCTGGAGAGCTTGCAGAGCACTGGGGAAAGGCAGGCAGAGAATTCCCTGCTAGCACCTTCTCTGTGCCTGTTCACATTGCTTCGCAGAATCGCTTTTGTGCAGAAAACACTAACACTTGTTCAGAATAAAAGGAAGCACAGAGCCCCAGATTTTATGTTGTCCTGGAGAGGTTGCAGAGCACTGGGGAAAGGCAGGCAGAGAATTCCCTGCTAGCACCTTCTCTGTGCCTGTTCACACTGCTTCGCAGAATCGCTTTTGTGCAGAAAACACTAACACTTGTTCAGAACGAAAGGAAGCACAGAGCCCCAGATTTTATGTTGTCCTGGAGAGCTTGCAGAGCACTGGGGAAAGGTAGGCAGAGAATTACCTGCTAGCACCTTCTCTGTGCCTGTTCACACTGCTTCGCAGAATCGCTTTTGTGCAGAAAACACTAACACTTGTTCAGAACGAAAGGAAGCACAGAGCCCCAGATTTTATGTTGTCCTGGAGAGCTTGCAGAGCACTGGGGAAAGGCAGGCAGAGAATTCCCTGCTAGCACCTTCTCTGTGCCTGTTCACATTGCTTCGCAGACTCGCTTTTGTGCAGAAAACACTAACACTTGTTCAGAACGAAAGAAAGCACAGAGCCCCAGATTTTATGTTGTCCTGGAGAGCTTGCAGAGCACTGGGGAAAGGCAGGCATAGAATTCCCTGCTAGCACCTTCGCTGTTCCTGGGAAGCAGAAGTGTTCACATTGCTTCGCAGAATCGCTTTTGTGCAGAAAACAGTAACACTTGTTCAGAACGAAAGGAAGCACAGAGCCCCAGATTTTATGTTGTCCTGGAGAGCTTGCAGAGCACTGGGGAAAGGCAGGCAGAGAATTCCCTGCTAGCACCTTCTCTGTGCCTGGGAAGCAGAAGTGTTCACATTGCTTCGCAGAATCGCTTTTGTGCAGAAAGCATTAACACTTGTTCAGAACGAAAGAAAGCACAGAGCCCCAGATTTTATGTTGTCCTGGAGAGCTTGCAGAGCACTGGGGAAAGGCAGGCAGAGAATTCCCTGCTAGCACCTTCTCTGTGCCTGTTCACACTGCTTCGCAGAATCGCTTTTGTGCAGAAAACACTAACACTTGTTCAGAACGAAAGGAAGCACAGAGCCCCAGATTTTATGTTGTCCTGGAGAGCTTGAAGAGCACTGGGGAAAGGTGGGCAGAGAATTCCCTGCTAGCACCTTCTCTGTGCCTGTTCACACTGCTTCGCAGAATCGCTTTTGTGCAGAAAACACTAACACTTGTTCAGAACGAAAGGAAGCACAGAGCCCCAGATTTACTGTTGTCCTGGAGAGGTTGCAGAGCACTGGGGAAAGGCAGGCAGAGAATTCCCTGCTAGCACCTTCTCTGTGCCTGTTCACATTGCTTCGCAGACTCGCTTTTGTGAAGAAAAGAGTAACACTTGTTCAGAACGAAAGAAAGCACAGAGCCCCAGATTTGCTGTTGTCCTGCAGAGCTTGCAGAGCACTGGGGAAAGGCAGGCAGAGAGTTCCCTGCTAGCACCTTCTCTGTGCCTGTTCACACTGCTTCGCAGAATCGCTTTTGTGCAGAAAACAGTAACAGTTGTTCAGAACGAAAGGAAGCAGAGAGCCCCAGATTTGCTGTTGTCCTGGAGAGCTTGCAGAGCACTGGGGAAAGGCAGGCAGAAAATTCCCTGCTAGCACCTTCTCTGTGCCTGTTCACATTGCTTCGCAGAATCGCTTTTGTGCATAACACAATAACACTTGCTCAGAATGAAAGAAAGCACAGAGCCCCAGATTTACTGTTGTGTTGGAGAGGGTGCAGAGCACTGGGGAAAGGCAGGCAGAGAATTAACTGCTAGCACCTTCGCTGTTCCTGGGAAGCAGAAGTGTTCACATGGCTTCGCAGAATCGCTTTTGTGCAGAAAACACTAACACTTGTTCAGAACGAAAGGAAGCACAGAGCCCCAGATTTTATGTTGTCCTGGAGAGCTTGCAGAGCACTGGGGAAAGGCAGGCAGAGAATTCCCTGCTAGCACCTTCTCTGTGGCTGGGAAGCAGAAGTGTTCACATGGCTTCGCAGAATCGCTTTTGTGCAGAAAACAGTAACACTTGTTCAGAACGAAAGAAAGCACAGAGCCCCAGATTTTATGTTGTCCTGGAGAGCTTGCAGAGCACTGGGGAAAGGCAGGCAGAGAATTCCCTTGTAGCACCTTCTCTGTGCCTGTTCACACTGCTTCGCAGAAGCGCTTTTGTGCAGAAAACACTAACACTTGTTCAGAACGAAAGGAAACACAGAGCCCCAGATTTGCTGTTGTCCTGGAGAGCTTGCAGAGCACTGGGGAAAGGCAGGCAGAGAATTCCCTGCTAGCACCTTCTCTGTGCCTGTTCACACTGCTTCGCAGAATCGCTTTTGTGCAGAAAACACTAACACTTGTTCAGAACGAAAGGAAGCACAGAGCCCCAGATTTTATGTTGTCCTGGAGAGCTTGCAGAGCACTGGGGAAAGGCAGGCAGAGAATTCCCTTGTAGCACCTTCTCTGTGCCTGTTCACACTGCTTCGCAGAAGCGCTTTTGTGCAGAAAACACTAACACTTGTTCAGAACGAAAGGAAACACAGAGCCCCAGATTTTATGTTGTCCTGGAGAGCTTGCAGAGCACTGGGGAAAGGCAGGCAGAGAATTCCCTGCTAGCACCTTCTCTGTGGCTGGGAAGCAGAAGTGTTCACATGGCTTCGCAGAATCGCTTTTGTGCAGAAAACAGTAACACTTGTTCAGAACGAAAGAAAGCACAGAGCCCCAGATTTTATGTTGTCCTGGAGAGCTTGCAGAGCACTGGGGAAAGGCAGGCAGAGAATTCCCTTGTAGCACCTTCTCTGTGCCTGTTCACACTGCTTCGCAGAAGCGCTTTTGTGCAGAAAACACTAACACTTGTTCAGAACGAAAGGAAACACAGAGCCCCAGATTTGCTGTTGTCCTGGAGAGCTTGCAGAGCACTGGGGAAAGGCAGGCAGAGAATTCCCTGCTAGCACCTTCTCTGTGCCTGTTCACACTGCTTCGCAGAATCGCTTTTGTGCAGAAAACAGTAACACTTGTTCAGAACGAAAGGAAGCACAGAGCCCCAGATTTTATGTTGTCCTGGAGAGCTTGCAGAGCACTGGGGAAAGGCAGGCAGAGAATTCCCTTGTAGCACCTTCTCTGTGCCTGTTCACACTGCTTCGCAGAAGCGCTTTTGTGCAGAAAACACTAACACTTGTTCAGAACGAAAGGAAACACAGAGCCCCAGATTTGCTGTTGTCCTGGAGAGCTTGCAGAGCACTGGGGAAAGGCAGGCAGAGAATTCCCTGCTAGCACCTTCTCTGTGCCTGTTCACACTGCTTCGCAGAATCGCTTTTGTGCAGAAAACACTAACACTTGTTCAGAACGAAAGGAAACACAGAGCCCCAGATTTGCTGTTGTCCTGGAGAGCTTGCAGAGCACTGGGGAAAGGCAGGCAGAGAATTCCCTGCTAGCACCTTCTCTGTGCCTGTTCACACTGCTTCGCAGAATCGCTTTTGTGCAGAAAACACTAACACTTGTTCAGAACGAAAGGAAGCACAGAGCCCCAGATTTTATGTTGTCCTGGAGAGCTTGCAGAGCACTGGGGAAAGGCAGGCAGAGAATTCCCTGCTAGCACCTTCTCTGTGCCTGTTCACACTGCTTCGCAGAAGCGCTTTTGTGCAGAAAACACTAACACTTGTTCAGAACGAAAGGAAACACAGAGCCCCAGATTTTATGTTGTCCTGGAGAGCTTGCAGAGCACTGGGGAAAGGCAGGCAGAGAATTCCCTGCTAGCACCTTCTCTGTGCCTGTTCACACTGCTTCGCAGAATCGCTTTTGTGCAGAAAACACTAACACTTGTTCAGAACGAAAGGAAACACAGAGCCCCAGATTTGCTGTTGTCCTGGAGAGCTTGCAGAGCACTGGGGAAAGGCAGGCAGAGAATTCCCTGCTAGCACCTTCTCTGTGCCTGTTCACACTGCTTCGCAGAATCGCTTTTGTGCAGAAAACACTAACACTTGTTCAGAACGAAAGGAAGCACAGAGCCCCAGATTTTATGTTGTCCTGGAGAGCTTGCAGAGCACTGGGGAAAGGCAGGCAGAGAATTCCCTTGTAGCACCTTCTCTGTGCCTGTTCACACTGCTTCGCAGAAGCGCTTTTGTGCAGAAAACACTAACACTTGTTCAGAACGAAAGGAAACACAGAGCCCCAGATTTTATGTTGTCCTGGAGAGCTTGCAGAGCACTGGGGAAAGGCAGGCAGAGAATTCCCTGCTAGCACCTTCTCTGTGGCTGGGAAGCAGAAGTGTTCACATGGCTTCGCAGAATCGCTTTTGTGCAGAAAACAGTAACACTTGTTCAGAACGAAAGAAAGCACAGAGCCCCAGATTTTATGTTGTCCTGGAGAGCTTGCAGAGCACTGGGGAAAGGCAGGCAGAGAATTCCCTTGTAGCACCTTCTCTGTGCCTGTTCACACTGCTTCGCAGAAGCGCTTTTGTGCAGAAAACACTAACACTTGTTCAGAACGAAAGGAAACACAGAGCCCCAGATTTGCTGTTGTCCTGGAGAGCTTGCAGAGCACTGGGGAAAGGCAGGCAGAGAATTCCCTGCTAGCACCTTCTCTGTGCCTGTTCACACTGCTTCGCAGAATCGCTTTTGTGCAGAAAACAGTAACACTTGTTCAGAACGAAAGGAAGCACAGAGCCCCAGATTTTATGTTGTCCTGGAGAGCTTGCAGAGCACTGGGGAAAGGCAGGCAGAGAATTCCCTTGTAGCACCTTCTCTGTGCCTGTTCACACTGCTTCGCAGAAGCGCTTTTGTGCAGAAAACACTAACACTTGTTCAGAACGAAAGGAAACACAGAGCCCCAGATTTGCTGTTGTCCTGGAGAGCTTGCAGAGCACTGGGGAAAGGCAGGCAGAGAATTCCCTGCTAGCACCTTCTCTGTGCCTGTTTACATTGCTTCGCAGAATCGCTTTTGTGCAGAACACGCTAACACTTGTTCAGAAAGAAAGAAAGCACAGAGCCCCAGATTTTATGTTGTCCTGGAGAGCTTGCAGAGCACTGGGGAAAGGCAGGCAGAGAATTCCCTGCTAGCACCTTCTCTGTGCCTGTTCACATTGCTTCGCAGAATCGCTTTTGTGCAGAACACACTAACACTTGTTGAGAACGAAAGAAAGCACAGAGCCCCAGATTTTATGTTGTCCTGGAGAGGTTGCAGAGCACTGGGGAAAGGCAGGCAGAGAATTCCCTGCTAGCACCTTCTCTGTGCCTCTTCACATTGCTTCGCAGACTCGCTTTTGTGCATAACACACTAACACTTGTTCAGAATGAAAGAAAGCACAGATCCCCAGATTTACTGTTGTGTTGGACAGGTTGCAGAGCACTGGGGAAAGGCAGGCAGAGAATTAACTGCTAGCACCTTCGCTGTTCCTGGGAAGCAGAAGTGTTAACATGGCTTCGCAGAATCGCTTTTGTGCAGAAAACACTAACACTTGTTCAGAACAAAAGGAAGCACAGAGCCGCAGATTTTATGTTGTCCTGGAGAGCTTGCAGAGCACTGGGGAAAGGCAGGCAGAGAATTCCCTGCTAGCACCTTCTCTGTGCCTGGGAAGCAGAAGTGTTCACAATGCTTCGCAGAATCGCTTTTGTGCAGAAAACAGTAACACTTGTTCAGAACGAAAGAAAGCACAGAGCCCCAGATTTTATGTTGTCCTGGAGAGCTTGCAGAGCACTGGGGAAAGGCAGGCAGAGAATTCCCTGCTAGCACCTTCTCTGTGCCTGTTCACACTGCTTCGCAGAATCGCTTTTGTGCAGAAAACACTAACACTTGTTCAGAACGAAAGGAAGCACAGAGCCCCAGATTTTATGTTGTCCTGGAGAGCTTGCAGAGCACTGGGGAAAGGCAGGCAGAGAATTCCCTGCTAGCACCTTCTCTGTGCCTGGGAAGCAGAAGTGTTCACATTGCTTCGCAGAATCGCTTTTGTGCAGAACACACTAACACTTGTTCAGAACGAAAGAAAGCACAGAGCCCCAGATTTTATGTTGTCCTGGAGAGCTTGCAGAGCACTGGGGAAAGGCAGGCAGAGAATTCCCTGCTAGCACCTTCTCTGTGCCTGTTCACATTGCTTCGCAGACTCGCTTTTGTGCAGAAGACACTAACACTTGTTCAGAACGAAAGAAAGCACAGAGCCCCAGATTTGCTGTTGTCCTGCAGAGCTTGCAGAGCACTGGGGAAAGGCAGGCAGAGTATTCCCTGCTAGCACCTTCTCTGTGCCTGTTCACACTGCTTCGCAGAATCGCTTTTGTGCAGAAAACACTAACACTTGTTCAGAATAAAAGGAAGCACAGAGCCCCAGATTTTATGTTGTCCTGGAGAGCTTGCAGAGCACTGGGGAAAGGCAGGCAGAGAATTCCCTGCTAGCACCTTCTCTGTGCCTGTTCACATTGCTTCGCAGACTCGCTTTTGTGCAGAACACACTAACACTTGTTCAGAACGAAAGAAAGCACAGAGCCCCAGATTTTATGTAGTCCTGGAGAGCTTGCAGAGCACTGGGGAAAGGCAGGCAGAGAATTCCCTGCTAGCACCTTCTCTGTGCCTGTTCACATTGCTTCGCAGAATCGCTTTTGTGCAGAAAACACTAACACTTGTTCAGAATAAAAGGAAGCACAGAGCCCCAGATTTTATGTTGTCCTGGAGAGGTTGCAGAGCACTGGGGAAAGGCAGGCAGAGAATTCCCTGCTAGCACCTTCTCTGTGCCTGTTCACACTGCTTCGCAGAATCGCTTTTGTGCAGAAAACACTAACACTTGTTCAGAACGAAAGGAAGCACAGAGCCCCAGATTTTATGTTGTCCTGGAGAGCTTGCAGAGCACTGGGGAAAGGTAGGCAGAGAATTACCTGCTAGCACCTTCTCTGTGCCTGTTCACACTGCTTCGCAGAATCGCTTTTGTGCAGAAAACACTAACACTTGTTCAGAACGAAAGGAAGCACGGAGCCCCAGATTTTATGTTGTCCTGGAGAGGTTGCAGAGCACTGGGGAAAGGCAGGCAGAGAATTCCCTGCTAGCACCTTCTCTGTGCCTGTTCACATTGCTTCGCAGAATCGCTTTTGTGCAGAAAACACTAACACTTGTTCAGAACGAAAGAAAGCACAGAGCCCCAGATTTTATGTTGTCCTGGAGAGCTTGCAGAGCACTGGGGAAAGGCAGGCATAGAATTCCCTGCTAGCACCTTCGCTGTTCCTGGGAAGCAGAAGTGTTCACATTGCTTCGCAGAATCGCTTTTGTGCAGAAAACAGTAACACTTGTTCAGAACGAAAGAAAGCACAGAGCCCCAGATTTTATGTTGTCCTGGAGAGCTTGCAGAGCACTGGGGAAAGGCAGGCAGAGAATTCCCTGCTAGCACCTTCTCTGTGCCTGTTCACACTGCTTCGCAGAGTCGCTTTTGTGTAGAAAACACTAACACTTGTTCAGTACGAAAGGAAACACAGAGCCCCAGATTTGCTGTTGTCCTGGAGAGCTTGCAGAGCACTGGGGAAAGGTAGGCAGAGAATTCCCTGCTAGCACCTTCTCTGTACCTGTTCACACTGCTTCGCAGAATCGCTTTTGTGCAGAAAACACTAACACTTGTTCAGAACGAAAGGAAACACAGAGCCCCAGATTTGCTGTTGTCCTGGAGAGCTTGCAGAGCACTGGGGAAAGGCAGGCAGAGAATTCCCTGCTAGCACCTTCTCTGTGCCTGGGAAGCAGAAGTGTTCACATTGCTTCGCAGAATCGCTTTTGTGCAGAAAACAGTAACACTTGTTCAGAACGAAAGAAAGCACAGAGCCCCAGATTTGCTGTTGTCCTGGAGAGCTTGCAGAGCACTGGGGAAAGGCAGGCATAGAATTCCCTGCTAGCACCTTCTCTGTGCCTGTTCACATTGCTTCGCAGACTTGCTTTTGTGCAGAACACACTAACACTTATTCAGAACGAAAGAAAGCACAGAGCCCCAGATTTGCTGTTGTCCTGCAGAGCTTGCAGAGCACTGGGGAAAGGCAGGCAGAGTATTCCCTGCTAGCACCTTCTCTGTGCCTGTTCACACTGCTTCGCAGAATCGCTTTTGTGCAGAAAACACTAACACTTGTTCAGAATAAAAGGAAGCACAGAGCCCCAGATTTTATGTTGTCCTGGAGAGCTTGCAGAGCACTGGGGAAAGGCAGGCAGAGAATTCCCTGCTAGCACCTTCTCTGTGCCTGTGAAGCAGAAGTGTTCACATTGCTTCGCAGAATCGCTTTTGTGCAGAAAGCAGTAACACTTGTTCAGAACGAAAGAAAGCACAGAGCCCCAGATTTTATGTTGTCCTGGAGAGCTTGCAGAGCACTGGGGAAAGGCAGGCAGAGAATTCCCTGCTAGCACCTTCTCTGTGCCTGTTCACACTGCTTCGCAGAATCGCTTTTGTGCAGAAAACACTAACACTTGTTCAGAACGAAAGGAAGCACAGAGCCCCAGATTTGCTGTTGTCCTGGAGAGCTTGCAGAGCACTGGGGAAAGGCAGGCAGAGAATTCCCTGCTAGCACCTTCTCTGTGCCTGTTCACATTGCTTCGCAGACTCGCTTTTGTGCAGAACACACTAACACTTGTTCAGAACGAAAGAAAGCACAGAGCCCCAGATTTGCTGTTGTCCTGCAGAGCTTGCAGAGCACTGGGGAAAGGCAGGCAGAGTATTCCCTGCTAGCACCTTCTCTGTGCCTGTTCACACTGCTTCGCAGAATCGCTTTTGTGCAGAAAACACTAACACTTGTTCAGAATAAAAGGAAGCACAGAGCCCCAGATTTTATGTTGTCCTGGAGAGCTTGCAGAGCACTGGGGAAAGGCAGGCAGAGAATTCCCTGCTAGCACCTTCTCTGTGCCTGTTCGCATTGCTTCGCAGACTCGCTTTTGTGCAGAACACACTAACACTTGTTCAGAACGAAAGAAAGCACAGAGCCCCAGATTTTATGTAGTCCTGGAGAGCTTGCAGAGCACTGGGGAAAGGCAGGCAGAGAATTCCCTGCTAGCACCTTCTCTGTGCCTGTTCACATTGCTTCGCAGACTCGCTTTTGTGCAGAACACACTAACACTTGTTCAGAACGAAAGGAAGCACAGAGCCCCAGATTTTATGTTGTCCTGGAGAGCTTGCAGAGCACTGGGGAAAGGCAGGCAGAGAATTCCCTGCTAGCACCTTCTCTGTGCCTGTTCACACTGCTTCGCAGAATCGCTTTTGTGCAGAAAACAGTAACACTTGTTCAGAACGAAAGGAAGCACAGAGCCCCAGATTTTATGTTGTCCTGGAGAGCTTGCAGAGCACTGGGGAAAGGCAGGCAGAGTATTCCCTGCTAGCACCTTCTCTGTGCCTGTTCACACTGCTTCGCAGAATCGCTTTTGTGCAGAAAACACTAACACTTGTTCAGAATAAAAGGAAGCACAGAGCCCCAGATTTTATGTTGTCCTGGAGAGCTTGCAGAGCACTGGGGAAAGGCAGGCAGAGAATTCCCTGCTAGCACCTTCTCTGTGCCTGTTCACATTGCTTCGCAGACTCGCTTTTGTGCAGAACACACTAACACTTGTTCAGAACGAAAGAAAGCACAGAGCCCCAGATTTTATGTAGTCCTGGAGAGCTTGCAGAGCACTGGGGAAAGGCAGGCAGAGAATTCCCTGCTAGCACCTTCTCTGTGCCTGGGAAGCAGAAGTGTTCACATTGCTTCGCAGAATCGCTTTTGTGCAGAAAACAGTAACACTTGTTCAGAACGAAAGAAAGCACAGAGCCCCAGATTTGCTGTTGTCCTGCAGAGCTTGCAGAGCACTGGGGAAAGGCAGGCAGAGTATTCCCTGCTAGCACCTTCTCTGTGCCTGTTCACACTGCTTCGCAGAATCGCTTTTGTGCAGAAAACACTAACACTTGTTCAGAATAAAAGGAAGCACAGAGCCCCAGATTTTATGTTGTCCTGGAGAGCTTGCAGAGCACTGGGGAAAGGCAGGCAGAGAATTCCCTGCTAGCACCTTCTCTGTGCCTGGGAAGCAGAAGTGTTCACATTGCTTCGCAGAATCGCTTTTGTGCAGAAAGCAGTAACACTTGTTCAGAACGAAAGAAAGCACAGAGCCCCAGATTTTATGTTGTCCTGGAGAGCTTGCAGAGCACTGGGGAAAGGCAGGCAGAGAATTCCCTGCTAGCACCTTCTCTGTGCCTGTTCACACTGCTTCGCAGAATCGCTTTTGTGCAGAAAACAGTAACACTTGTTCAGAACGAAAGGAAGCACAAAGCCCCAGATTTGCTGTTGTCCTGGAGAGCTTGCAGAGCACTGGGGAAAGGCAGGCAGAGAATTCCCTGCTAGCACCTTCTCTGTGCCTGTTCACATTGCTTCGCAGAATCGCTTTTGTGCAGAAAACACTAACACTTGTTCAGAATAAAAGGAAGCACAGAGCCCCAGATTTTATGTTGTCCTGGAGAGCTTGCAGAGCACTGGGGAAAGGCAGGCAGAGAATTCCCTGCTAGCACCTTCTCTGTGCCTGTTCGCATTGCTTCGCAGACTCGCTTTTGTGCAGAACACACTAACACTTGTTCAGAACGAAAGAAAGCACAGAGCCCCAGATTTTATGTTGACCTGGAGAGCTTGCAGAGCACTGGGGAAAGGCAGGCAGAGAATTCCCTGCTAGCACCTTCTCTGTGCCTGTTCACATTGCTTCGCAGAATCGCTTTTGTGCAGAAAACACTAACACTTGTTCAGAATACAAGGAAGCACAGAGCCCCAGATTTTATGTTGTCCTGGAGAGGTTGCAGAGCACTGGGGAAAGGCAGGCAGAGAATTCCCTGCTAGCACCTTCTCTGTGCCTGTTCACACTGCTTCGCAGAATCGCTTTTGTGCGGAAAACAGTAACACTTGTTCAGAACGAAAGGAAGCACAGAGCCCCAGATTTTATGTTGTCCTGGAGAGCTTGCAGAGCACTGGGGAAAGGCAGGCAGAGTATTCCCTGCTAGCACCTTCTCTGTGCCTGTTCACACTGCTTCGCAGTATCGCTTTTGTGCAGAAAACACTAACACTTGTTCAGAATAAAAGGAAGCACAGAGCCCCAGATTTTATGTTGTCCTGGAGAGCTTGCAGAGCACTGGGGAAAGGCAGGCAGAGAATTCCCTGCTAGCACCTTCTCTGTGCCTGTTCACATTGCTTCGCAGACTCGCTTTTGTGCAGAACACACTAACACTTGTTCAGAACGAAAGAAAGCACAGAGCCCCAGATTTTATGTAGTCCTGGAGAGCTTGCAGAGCACTGGGGAAAGGCAGGCAGAGAATTCCCTGCTAGCACCTTCTCTGTGCCTGTTCACATTGCTTCGCAGAATCGCTTTTGTGCAGAAAACACTAACACTTGTTCAGAATAAAAGGAAGCACAGAGCCCCAGATTTTATGTTGTCCTGGAGAGGTTGCAGAGCACTGGGGAAAGGCAGGCAGAGAATTCCCTGCTAGCACCTTCTCTGTGCCTGTTCACACTGCTTCGCAGAATCGCTTTTGTGCAGAAAACACTAACACTTGTTCAGAACGAAAGGAAGCACAGAGCCCCAGATTTTATGTTGTCCTGGAGAGCTTGCAGAGCACTGGGGAAAGGTAGGCAGAGAATTACCTGCTAGCACCTTCTCTGTGCCTGTTCACACTGCTTCGCCGAATCGCTTTTGTGCAGAAAACACTAACACTTGTTCAGAACGAAAGAAGCACAGAGCCCCAGATTTTATGTTGTCCTGGAGAGGTTGCAGAGCACTGGGGAAAGGCAGGCAGAGAATTCCCTGCTAGCACCTTCTCTGTGCCTGTTCACATTGCTTCGCAGACTCGCTTTTGTGCAGAAAACACTAACACTTGTTCAGAACGAAAGAAAGCACAGAGCCCCAGATTTTATGTAGTCCTGGAGAGCTTGCAGAGCACTGGGGAAAGGCAGGCAGAGAATTCCCTGCTAGCACCTTCTCTGTGCCTGGGAAGCAGAAGTGTTCACATTGCTTCGCAGAATCGCTTTTGTGCAGAAAACAGTAACACTTGTTCAGAACGAAAGAAAGCACAGAGCCCCAGATTTGCTGTTGTCCTGCAGAGCTTGCAGAGCACTGGGGAAAGGCAGGCAGAGTATTCCCTGCTAGCACCTTCTCTGTGCCTGTTCACACTGCTTCGCAGAATCGCTTTTGTGCAGAAAACACTAACACTTGTTCAGAATAAAAGGAAGCACAGAGCCCCAGATTTTATGTTGTCCTGGAGAGCTTGCAGAGCACTGGGGAAAGGCAGGCAGAGAATTCCCTGCTAGCACCTTCTCTGTGCCTGGGAAGCAGAAGTGTTCACATTGCTTCGCAGAATCGCTTTTGTGCAGAAAGCAGTAACACTTGTTCAGAACGAAAGAAAGCACAGAGCCCCAGATTTTATGTTGTCCTGGAGAGCTTGCAGAGCACTGGGGAAAGGCAGGCAGAGAATTCCCTGCTAGCACCTTCTCTGTGCCTGTTCACACTGCTTCGCAGAATCGCTTTTGTGCAGAAAACAGTAACACTTGTTCAGAACGAAAGGAAGCACAAAGCCCCAGATTTGCTGTTGTCCTGGAGAGCTTGCAGAGCACTGGGGAAAGGCAGGCAGAGAATTCCCTGCTAGCACCTTCTCTGTGCCTGTTCACATTGCTTCGCAGAATCGCTTTTGTGCAGAAAACACTAACACTTGTTCAGAATAAAAGGAAGCACAGAGCCCCAGATTTTATGTTGTCCTGGAGAGCTTGCAGAGCACTGGGGAAAGGCAGGCAGAGAATTCCCTGCTAGCACCTTCTCTGTGCCTGTTCGCATTGCTTCGCAGACTCGCTTTTGTGCAGAACACACTAACACTTGTTCAGAACGAAAGAAAGCACAGAGCCCCAGATTTTATGTTGACCTGGAGAGCTTGCAGAGCACTGGGGAAAGGCAGGCAGAGAATTCCCTGCTAGCACCTTCTCTGTGCCTGTTCACATTGCTTCGCAGAATCGCTTTTGTGCAGAAAACACTAACACTTGTTCAGAATACAAGGAAGCACAGAGCCCCAGATTTTATGTTGTCCTGGAGAGGTTGCAGAGCACTGGGGAAAGGCAGGCAGAGAATTCCCTGCTAGCACCTTCTCTGTGCCTGTTCACACTGCTTCGCAGAATCGCTTTTGTGCGGAAAACAGTAACACTTGTTCAGAACGAAAGGAAGCACAGAGCCCCAGATTTTATGTTGTCCTGGAGAGCTTGCAGAGCACTGGGGAAAGGCAGGCAGAGTATTCCCTGCTAGCACCTTCTCTGTGCCTGTTCACACTGCTTCGCAGTATCGCTTTTGTGCAGAAAACACTAACACTTGTTCAGAATAAAAGGAAGCACAGAGCCCCAGATTTTATGTTGTCCTGGAGAGCTTGCAGAGCACTGGGGAAAGGCAGGCAGAGAATTCCCTGCTAGCACCTTCTCTGTGCCTGTTCACATTGCTTCGCAGACTCGCTTTTGTGCAGAACACACTAACACTTGTTCAGAACGAAAGAAAGCACAGAGCCCCAGATTTTATGTAGTCCTGGAGAGCTTGCAGAGCACTGGGGAAAGGCAGGCAGAGAATTCCCTGCTAGCACCTTCTCTGTGCCTGTTCACATTGCTTCGCAGAATCGCTTTTGTGCAGAAAACACTAACACTTGTTCAGAATAAAAGGAAGCACAGAGCCCCAGATTTTATGTTGTCCTGGAGAGGTTGCAGAGCACTGGGGAAAGGCAGGCAGAGAATTCCCTGCTAGCACCTTCTCTGTGCCTGTTCACACTGCTTCGCAGAATCGCTTTTGTGCAGAAAACACTAACACTTGTTCAGAACGAAAGGAAGCACAGAGCCCCAGATTTTATGTTGTCCTGGAGAGCTTGCAGAGCACTGGGGAAAGGTAGGCAGAGAATTACCTGCTAGCACCTTCTCTGTGCCTGTTCACACTGCTTCGCCGAATCGCTTTTGTGCAGAAAACACTAACACTTGTTCAGAACGAAAGAAGCACAGAGCCCCAGATTTTATGTTGTCCTGGAGAGGTTGCAGAGCACTGGGGAAAGGCAGGCAGAGAATTCCCTGCTAGCACCTTCTCTGTGCCTGTTCACATTGCTTCGCAGACTCGCTTTTGTGCAGAAAACACTAACACTTGTTCAGAACGAAAGAAAGCACAGAGCCCCAGATTTTATGTTGTCCTGGAGAGCTTGCAGAGCACTGGGGAAAGGCAGGCATAGAATTCCCTGCTAGCACCTTCGCTGTTCCTGGGAAGCAGAAGTGTTCACATTGCTTCGCAGAATCGCTTTTGTGCAGAAAACAGTAACACTTGTTCAGAACGAAAGAAAGCACAGAGCCCCAGATTTTATGTTGTCCTGGAGAGCTTGCAGAGCACTGGGGAAAGGCAGGCAGAGAATTCCCTGCTAGCACCTTCTCTGTGCCTGTTCACACTGCTTCGCAGAGTCGCTTTTGTGTAGAAAACACTAACACTTGTTCAGTACGAAAGGAAACACAGAGCCCCAGATTTGCTGTTGTCCTGGAGAGCTTGCAGAGCACTGGGGAAAGGTAGGCAGAGAATTCCCTGCTAGCACCTTCTCTGTACCTGTTCACACTGCTTCGCAGAATCGCTTTTGTGCAGAAAACACTAACACTTGTTCAGAACGAAAGGAAACACAGAGCCCCAGATTTGCTGTTGTCCTGGAGAGCTTGCAGAGCACTGGGGAAAGGCAGGCAGAGAATTCCCTGCTAGCACCTTCTCTGTGCCTGGGAAGCAGAAGTGTTCACATGGCTTCGCAGAATCGCTTTTGTGCAGAAAGCATTAACACTTGTTCAGAACGAAAGAAAGCACAGAGCCCCAGATTTTATGTAGTCCTGGAGAGCTTGCAGAGCACTGGGGAAAGGCAGGCAGAGAATTCCCTGCTAGCACCTTCTCTGTGCCTGTTCACATTGCTTCGCAGAATCGCTTTTGTGCAGAAAACACTAACACTTGTTCAGAATAAAAGGAAGCACAGAGCCCCAGATTTTATGTTGTCCTGGAGAGCTTGCAGAGCACTGGGGAAAGGCAGGCAGAGAATTCCCTGCTAGCACCTTCTCTGTGCCTGTTCACATTGCTTCGCAGAATCGCTTTTGTGCAGAAAACACTAACACTTGTTCAGAACGAAAGAAAGCACAGAGCCCCAGATTTTATGTTGTCCTGGAGAGCTTGCAGAGCACTGGGGAAAGGCAGGCATAGAATTCCCTGCTAGCACCTTCGCTGTTCCTGGGAAGCAGAAGTGTTCACATTGCTTCGCAGAATCGCTTTTGTGCAGAAAACAGTAACACTTGTTCAGAACGAAAGAAAGCACAGAGCCCCAGATTTTATGTTGTCCTGGAGAGCTTGCAGAGCACTGGGGAAAGGCAGGCAGAGAATTCCCTGCTAGCACCTTCTCTGTGCCTGTTCACACTGCTTCGCAGAGTCGCTTTTGTGTAGAAAACACTAACACTTGTTCAGTACGAAAGGAAACACAGAGCCCCAGATTTGCTGTTGTCCTGGAGAGCTTGCAGAGCACTGGGGAAAGGTAGGCAGAGAATTCCCTGCTAGCACCTTCTCTGTACCTGTTCACACTGCTTCGCAGAATCGCTTTTGTGCAGAAAACACTAACACTTGTTCAGAACGAAAGGAAACACAGAGCCCCAGATTTGCTGTTGTCCTGGAGAGCTTGCAGAGCACTGGGGAAAGGCAGGCAGAGAATTCCCTGCTAGCACCTTCTCTGTGCCTGGGAAGCAGAAGTGTTCACATTGCTTCGCAGAATCGCTTTTGTGCAGAAAACAGTAACACTTGTTCAGAACGAAAGAAAGCACAGAGCCCCAGATTTGCTGTTGTCCTGGAGAGCTTGCAGAGCACTGGGGAAAGGCAGGCATAGAATTCCCTGCTAGCACCTTCTCTGTGCCTGTTCACATTGCTTCGCAGACTTGCTTTTGTGCAGAACACACTAACACTTATTCAGAACGAAAGAAAGCACAGAGCCCCAGATTTGCTCTTGTCCTGCAGAGCTTGCAGAGCACTGGGGAAAGGCAGGCAGAGTATTCCCTGCTAGCACCTTCTCTGTGCCTGTTCACACTGCTTCGCAGAATCGCTTTTGTGCAGAAAACAGTAACACTTGTTCAGAATAAAAGGAAGCACAGAGCCCCAGATTTTATGTTGTCCTGGAGAGCTTGCAGAGCACTGGGGAAAGGCAGGCAGAGAATTCCCTGCTAGCACCTTCTCTGTGCCTGGGAAGCAGAAGTGTTCACATTGCTTCGCAGAATCGCTTTTGTGCAGAAAGCAGTAACACTTGTTCAGAACGAAAGAAAGCACAGAGCCCCAGATTTTATGTTGTCCTGGAGAGCTTGCAGAGCACTGGGGAAAGGCAGGCAGAGAATTCCCTGCTAGCACCTTCTCTGTGCCTGTTCACATTGCTTCGCAGACTCGCTTTTGTGCAGAACACACTAACACTTGTTCAGAACGAAAGAAAGCACAGAGCCCCAGATTTTATGTAGTCCTGGAGAGCTTGCAGAGCACTGGGGAAAGGCAGGCAGAGAATTCCCTGCTAGCACCTTCTCTGTGCCTGTTCACACTGCTTTGCAGAATCGCTTTTGTGCAGAAAACAGTAACACTTGTTCAGTACGAAAGGAAACACAGAGCCCCAGATTTGCTGTTGTCCTGGAGAGCTTGCAGAGCACTGGGGAAAGGTAGGCAGAGAATTCCCTGCTAGCACCTTCTCTGTACCTGTTCACACTGCTTCGCAGAATCGCTTTTGTGCAGAAAACACTAACACTTGTTCAGAACGAAAGGAAACACAGAGCCCCAGATTTGCTGTTGTCCTGGAGAGCTTGCAGAGCACTGGGGAAAGGCAGGCAGAGAATTCCCTGCTAGCACCTTCTCTGTGCCTGGGAAGCAGAAGTGTTCACATTGCTTCGCAGAATCGCTTTTGTGCAGAAAGCAGTAACACTTGTTCAGAACGAAAGAAAGCACAGAGCCCCAGATTTTATGTTGTCCTGGAGAGCTTGCAGAGCACTGGGGAAAGGCAGGCAGAGAATTCCCTGCTAGCACCTTCTCTGTGCCTGTTCACATTGCTTCGCAGACTCGCTTTTGTGCAGAACACACTAACACTTGTTCAGAACGAAAGAAAGCACAGAGCCCCAGATTTGCTGTTGTCCTGCAGAGCTTGCAGAGCACTGGGGAAAGGCAGGCAGAGTATTCCCTGCTAGCACCTTCTCTGTGCCTGTTCACACTGCTTCGCAGAATCGCTTTTGTGCAGAAAACACTAACACTTGTTCAGAATAAAAGGAAGCACAGAGCCCCAGATTTTATGTTGTCCTGGAGAGCTTGCAGAGCACTGGGGAAAGGCAGGCAGAGAATTCCCTGCTAGCACCTTCTCTGTGCCTGTTCACATTGCTTCGCAGACTCGCTTTTGTGCAGAACACACTAACACTTGTTCAGAACGAAAGAAAGCACAGAGCCCCAGATTTTATGTAGTCCTGGAGAGCTTGCAGAGCACTGGGGAAAGGCAGGCAGAGAATTCCCTGCTAGCACCTTCTCTGTGCCTGTTCACATTGCTTCGCAGAATCGCTTTTGTGCAGAAAACACTAACACTTGTTCAGAATAAAAGGAAGCACAGAGCCCCAGATTTTATGTTGTCCTGGAGAGGTTGCAGAGCACTGGGGAAAGGCAGGCAGAGAATTCCCTGCTAGCACCTTCTCTGTGCCTGTTCACACTGCTTCGCAGAATCGCTTTTGTGCAGAAAACACTAACACTTGTTCAGAACGAAAGGAAGCACAGAGCCCCAGATTTTATGTTGTCCTGGAGAGGTTGCAGAGCACTGGGGAAAGGCAGGCAGAGAATTCCCTGCTAGCACCTTCTCTGTGCCTGTTCACACTGCTTCGCAGAATCGCTTTTGTGCAGAAAACACTAACACTTGTTCAGAACGAAAGGAAGCACAGAGCCCCAGATTTTATGTTGTCCTGGAGAGCTTGCAGAGCACTGGGGAAAGGTAGGCAGAGAATTACCTGCTAGCACCTTCTCTGTGCCTGTTCACACTGCTTCGCAGAATCGCTTTTGTGCAGAAAGCAGTAACACTTGTTCAGAACGAAAGGAAGCACAGAGCCCCAGATTTTATGTTGTCCTGGAGAGCTTGCAGAGCACTGGGGAAAGGCAGGCAGAGAATTCCCTGCTAGCACCTTCTCTGTGCCTGTTCACATTGCTTCGCAGACTCGCTTTTGTGCAGAAAACACTAACACTTGTTCAGAACGAAAGAAAGCACAGAGCCCCAGATTTTATGTTGTCCTGGAGAGCTTGCAGAGCACTGGGGAAAGGCAGGCATAGAATTCCCTGCTAGCACCTTCGCTGTTCCTGGGAAGCAGAAGTGTTCACATTGCTTCGCAGAATCGCTTTTGTGCAGAAAACACTAACACTTGTTCAGAACGAAAGAAAGCACAGAGCCCCAGATTTTATGTTGTCCTGGAGAGCTTGCAGAGCACTGGGGAAAGGCAGGCAGAGAATTCCCTGCTAGCACCTTCTCTGTGCCTGTTCACACTGCTTCGCAGAATCGCTTTTGTGTAGAAAACACTAACACTTGTTCAGTACGAAAGGGAACACAGAGCCCCAGATTTGCTGTTGTCCTGGAGAGCTTGCAGAGCACTGGGGAAAGGTAGGCAGAGAATTCCCTGCTAGCACCTTCTCTGTACCTGTTCACACTGCTTCGCAGAATCGCTTTTGTGCAGAAAACACTAACACTTGTTCAGAACGAAAGGAAGCACAGAGCCACAGATTTGCTGTTGTCCTGGAGAGCTTGCAGAGCACTGGGGAAAGGCAGGCAGAGAATTCCCTGCTAGCACCTTCTCTGTGCCTGGGAAGCAGAAGTGTTCACATTGCTTCGCAGAATCGCTTTTGTGCAGAAAACAGTAACACTTGTTCAGAACGAAAGAAAGCACAGAGCCCCAGATTTGCTGTTGTCCTGGAGAGCTTGCAGAGCGCTGGGGAAAGGCAGGCATAGAATTCCCTGCTAGCACCTTCTCTGTGCCTGTTCACATTGCTTCGCAGACTTGCTTTTGTGCAGAACACACTAACACTTATTCAGAACGAAAGAAAGCACAGAGCCCCAGATTTGCTGTTGTCCTGCAGAGCTTGCAGAGCACTGGGGAAAGGCAGGCAGAGTATTCCCTGCTAGCACCTTCTCTGTGCCTGTTCACACTGCTTCGCAGAATAGCTTTTGTGCAGAAAACACTAACACTTGTTCAGAATAAAAGGAAGCACAGAGCCCCAGATTTTATGTTGTCCTGGAGAGCTTGCAGAGCACTGGGGAAAGGCAGGCAGAGAATTCCCTGCTAGCACCTTCTCTGTGCCTGGGAAGCAGAAGTGTTCACATTGCTTCGCAGAATCGCTTTTGTGCAGAAAGCAGTAACACTTGTTCAGAACGAAAGAAAGCACAGAGCCCCAGATTTTATGTTGTCCTGGAGAGCTTGCAGAGCACTGGGGAAAGGCAGGCAGAGAATTCCCTGCTAGCACCTTCTCTGTGCCTGTTCACATTGCTTCGCAGAATCGCTTTTGTGCAGAAAACACTAACACTTGTTCAGAACGAAAGGAAGCACAGAGCCCCAGATTTTATGTTGTCCTGGAGAGCTTTCAGAGCACTGGGGAAAGGTAGGCAGAGAATTACCTGCTAGCACCTTCTCTGTGCCTGTTCACACTGCTTCGCAGAATCGCTTTTGTGCAGAAAACACTAACACTTGTTCAGAACGAAAGGAAGCACAGAGCCCCAGATTTGCTGTTGTCCTGGAGAGCTTGCAGAGCACTGGGGAAAGGCAGGCAGAGAATTCCCTGCTAGCACCTTCTCTGTGCCTGTTCACACTGCTTCGCAGAATCGCTTTTGTGCAGAAAACACTAACACTTGTTCAGAACGAAAGGAAGCACAGAGCCCCAGATTTGCTGTTGTCCTGGAGACCTTGCAGAGCACTGGGGAAAGGTAGGCAGAGAATTCCCTGCTAGCACCTTCTCTGTGCCTATTCACATTGCTTCGCAGACTCGCTTTTGTGCAGAACACACTAACACTTGTTCAGAACGAAAGAAAGCACAGAGCCCCAGATTTTATGTTGTCCTGGAGAGCTTGCAGAGCACTGGGGAAAGGCAGGCAGAGAATTCCCTGCTAGCACCTTCTCTGTGCCTGTTCACATTGCTTCGCAGAATCGCTTTTGTGCAGAAAACACTAACACTTGTTCAGAATAAAAGGAAGCACAGAGCCCCAGATTTTATGTTGTCCTGGAGAGGTTGCAGAGCACTGGGGAAAGGCAGGCAGAGAATTCCCTGCTAGCACCTTCTCTGTGCCTGTTCACACTGCTTCGCAGAATCGCTTTTGTGCAGAAAACACTAACACTTGTTCAGAACGAAAGGAAGCACAGAGCCCCAGATTTTATGTTGTCCTGGAGAGCTTGCAGAGCACTGGGGAAAGGCAGGCAGAGAATTCCCTGCTAGCACCTTCTCTGTGCCTGTTCACACTGCTTCGCAGAATCGCTTTTGTGCAGAAAACACTAACACTTGTTCAGAACGAAAGGAAACACAGAGCCCCAGATTTGCTGTTGTCCTGGAGAGCTTGCAGAGCACTGGGGAAAGGCAGGCAGAGAATTCCCTGCTAGCACCTTCTCTGTGCCTGTTCACATTGCTTCGCAGACTCGCTTTTGTGCAGAATACACTAACACTTGTTCAGAACGAAAGAAAGCACAGAGCCCCAGATTTTATGTTGTCCTGGAGAGCTTGCAGAGCACTGGGGAAAGGCAGGCATAGAATTCCCTGCTAGCACCTTCGCTGTTCCTGGGAAGCAGAAGTGTTCACATTGCTTCGCAGAATCGCTTTTGTGCAGAACACACTAACACTTGTTCAGAACGAAAGAAAGCACAGAGCCCCAGATTTTATGTTGTCCTGGAGAGCTTGCAGAGCACTGGGGAAAGGCAGGCAGAGAATTCCCTGCTAGCACCTTCTCTGTGCCTGTTCACACTGCTTCGCAGAGTCGCTTTTGTGTAGAAAACACTAACACTTGTTCAGTACGAAAGGAAACACAGAGCCCCAGATTTGCTGTTGTCCTGGAGAGCTTGCAGAGCACTGGGGAAAGGTAGGCAGAGAATTCCCTGCTAGCACCTTCTCTGTGCCTGTTCACACTGCTTCGCAGAATCGCTTTTGTGCAGAAAACACTAACACTTGTTCAGAACGAAAGGAAACACAGTGCCCCAGATTTGCTGTTGTCCTGGAGAGCTTGCAGAGCACTGGGGAAAGGCAGGCAGAGAATTCCCTGCTAGCACCTTCTCTGTGCCTGGGAAGCAGAAGTGTTCACATTGCTTCGCAGAATCGCTTTTGTGCAGAAAACAGTAACACTTGTTCAGAACGAAAGAAAGCACAGAGCCCCAGATTTGCTGTAGTCCTGGAGAGCTTGCAGAGCACTGGGGAAAGGCAGGCAGAGAATTCCCTTGCAGCACCTTCTCTTTGCCTGTTCACATTGCTTCGCAGACATGCTTTTGTGCAGAACACACTAACACTTGTTCAGAACGAAAGAAAGCACAGAGCCCCAGATTTTATGTTGTCCTGGAGAGCTTGCAGAGCACTGGGGAAAGGCAGGCAGAGAATTCCCTGCTAGCACCTTCTCTGTGCCTGTTCACACTGCTTCGCAGAATCGCTTTTGTGTAGAAAACACTAACACTTGTTCAGTACGAAAGGGAACACAGAGCCCCAGATTTGCTGTTGTCCTGGAGAGCTTGCAGAGCACTGGGGAAAGGTAGGCAGAGAATTCCCTGCTAGCACCTTCTCTGTGCCTGTTCACACTGCTTCGCAGAATCGCTTTTGTGCAGAAAACACTAACACTTGTTCAGAACAAAAGGAAGCACAGAGCCCCAGATTTTATGTTGTCCTGGAGAGGTTGCAGAGCACTGGGGAAAGGCAGGCAGAGAATTCCCTGCTAGCACCTTCTCTGTGCCTGGGAAGCAGAAGTGTTCACATTGCTTCGCAGAATCGCTTTTGTGCAGAATACAGTAACACTTGTTCAGAACGAAAGAAAGCACAGAGCCCCAGACTTGCTGTTGTCCTGGAGAGCTTGCAGAGCACTGGGGAAAGGCAGGCAGAGAATTCCCTGCTAGCACCTTCTCTGTGCCTGTTCACACTGCTTCGCAGAATCGCTTTTGTGCAGAAAACACTAACACTTGTTCAGAACGAAAGGAAGCACAGAGCCCCAGATTTGCTGTTGTCCTGGAGAGGTTGCAGAGCACTGGGGAAAGGCAGGCAGAGAATTCCCTGCTAGCACCTTCTCTGTGCCTGTTCACATTGCTTCGCAGAATCGCTTTTGTGCAGAACACACTAACACTTGTTCAGAACGAAAGAAAGCACAGAGCCCCAGATTTTATGTTGTCCTGGAGAGCTTGCAGAGCACTGGGGAAAGGCAGGCAGAGAATTCCCTGCTAGCACCTTCTCTGTGCCTGGGAAGCAGAAGTGTTCACATTGCTTCGCAGAATCGCTTTTGTGCAGAAAGCATTAACACTTGTTCAGAACGAAAGAAAGCACAGAGCCCCAGATTTTATGTTGTCCTGGAGAGCTTGCAGAGCACTGGGGAAAGGCAGGCAGAGAATTCCCTGCTAGCACCTTCTCTGTGCCTGTTCACACTGCTTCGCAGAATCGCTTTTGTGCAGAAAACACTAACACTTGTTCAGAACGAAAGGAAGCACAGAGCCCCAGATTTTATGTTGTCCTGGAGAGCTTGAAGAGCACTGGGGAAAGGTAGGCAGAGAATTCCCTGCTAGCACCTTCTCTGTGCCTGTTCACACTGCTTCGCAGAATCGCTTTTGTGCAGAAAACACTAACACTTGTTCAGAACGAAAGGAAGCACAGAGCCCCAGATTTACTGTTGTCCTGGAGAGGTTGCAGAGCACTGGGGAAAGGCAGGCAGAGAATTCCCTGCTAGCACCTTCTCTGTGCCTGTTCACATTGCTTCGCAGACTCGCTTTTGTGCAGAACACACTAACACTTGTTCAGAACGAAAGAAAGCACAGAGCCCCAGATTTTATGTTGTCCTGGAGAGCTTGCAGAGCACTGGGGAAAGGCAGGCAGAGAATTCCCTGCTAGCACCTTCTCTGTGCCTGGGAAGCAGAAGTGTTCACATTGCTTCGCAGACTCGCTTTTGTGAAGAAAAGAGTAACACTTGTTCAGAACGAAAGAAAGCACAGAGCCCCAGATTTGCTGTTGTCCTGCAGAGCTTGCAGAGCACTGGGGAAAGGCAGGCAGAGAGTTCCCTGCTAGCACCTTCTCTGTGCCTGTTCACACTGCTTCGCAGAATCGCTTTTGTGCAGAAAACAGTAACAGTTGTTCAGAACGAAAGGAAGCAGAGAGCCCCAGATTTGCTGTTGTCCTGGAGAGCTTGCAGAGCACTGGGGAAAGGCAGGCAGAGAATTCCCTGCTAGCACCTTCTCTGTGCCTGTTCACATTGCTTCGCAGACTCGCTTTTGTGCAGAACACACTAACACTTGTTCAGAACGAAAGAAAGCACAGAGCCCCAGATTTTATGTAGTCCTGGAGAGCTTGCAGAGCACTGGGGAAAGGCAGGCAGAGAATTCCCTGCTAGCACCTTCTCTGTGCCTGTTCACATTGCTTCGCAGAATCGCTTTTGTGCAGAAAACACTAACACTTGTTCAGAATAAAAGGAAGCACAGAGCCCCAGATTTTATGTTGTCCTGGAGAGGTTGCAGAGCACTGGGGAAAGGCAGGCAGAGAATTCCCTGCTAGCACCTTCTCTGTGCCTGTTCACACTGCTTCGCAGAATCGCTTTTGTGCAGAAAACACTAACACTTGTTCAGAACGAAAGGAAGCACAGAGCCCCAGATTTTATGTTGTCCTGGAGAGCTTGCAGAGCACTGGGGAAAGGTAGGCAGAGAATTACCTGCTAGCACCTTCTCTGTGCCTGTTCACACTGCTTCGCAGAATCGCTTTTGTGCAGAAAACACTAACACTTGTTCAGAACGAAAGGAAGCACAGAGCCCCAGATTTTATGTTGTCCTGGAGAGGTTGCAGAGCACTGGGGAAAGGCAGGCAGAGAATTCCCTGCTAGCACCTTCTCTGTGCCTGTTCACATTGCTTCGCAGACTCGCTTTTGTGCAGAAAACACTAACACTTGTTCAGAACGAAAGAAAGCACAGAGCCCCAGATTTTATGTTGTCCTGGAGAGCTTGCAGAGCACTGGGGAAAGGCAGGCATAGAATTCCCTGCTAGCACCTTCGCTGTTCCTGGGAAGCAGAAGTGTTCACATTGCTTCGCAGAATCGCTTTTGTGCAGAAAACAGTAACACTTGTTCAGAACGAAAGAAAGCACAGAGCCCCAGATTTTATGTTGTCCTGGAGAGCTTGCAGAGCACTGGGGAAAGGCAGGCAGAGAATTCCCTGCTAGCACCTTCTCTGTGCCTGTTCACACTGCTTCGCAGAGTCGCTTTTGTGTAGAAAACACTAACACTTGTTCAGTACGAAAGGAAACACAGAGCCCCAGATTTGCTGTTGTCCTGGAGAGCTTGCAGAGCACTGGGGAAAGGTAGGCAGAGAATTCCCTGCTAGCACCTTCTCTGTACCTGTTCACACTGCTTCGCAGAATCGCTTTTGTGCAGAAAACACTAACACTTGTTCAGAACGAAAGGAAACACAGAGCCCCAGATTTGCTGTTGTCCTGGAGAGCTTGCAGAGCACTGGGGAAAGGCAGGCAGAGAATTCCCTGCTAGCACCTTCTCTGTGCCTGGGAAGCAGAAGTGTTCACATGGCTTCGCAGAATCGCTTTTGTGCAGAAAGCATTAACACTTGTTCAGAACGAAAGAAAGCACAGAGCCCCAGATTTTATGTAGTCCTGGAGAGCTTGCAGAGCACTGGGGAAAGGCAGGCAGAGAATTCCCTGCTAGCACCTTCTCTGTGCCTGTTCACATTGCTTCGCAGAATCGCTTTTGTGCAGAAAACACTAACACTTGTTCTGAACGAAAGGAAGCACAGAGCCCCAGATTTTATGTTGTCCTGGAGAGCTTGCAGAGCACTGGGGAAAGGCAGGCAGAGAATTCCCTGCTAGCACCTTCTCTGTGCCTGTTCACATTGCTTCGCAGAATCGCTTTTGTGCAGAAAACACTAACACTTGTTCAGAACGAAAGAAAGCACAGAGCCCCAGATTTTATGTTGTCCTGGAGAGCTTGCAGAGCACTGGGGAAAGGCAGGCATAGAATTCCCTGCTAGCACCTTCGCTGTTCCTGGGAAGCAGAAGTGTTCACATTGCTTCGCAGAATCGCTTTTGTGCAGAAAACAGTAACACTTGTTCAGAACGAAAGAAAGCACAGAGCCCCAGATTTTATGTTGTCCTGGAGAGCTTGCAGAGCACTGGGGAAAGGCAGGCAGAGAATTCCCTGCTAGCACCTTCTCTGTGCCTGTTCACACTGCTTCGCAGAGTCGCTTTTGTGTAGAAAACACTAACACTTGTTCAGTACGAAAGGAAACACAGAGCCCCAGATTTGCTGTTGTCCTGGAGAGCTTGCAGAGCACTGGGGAAAGGTAGGCAGAGAATTCCCTGCTAGCACCTTCTCTGTACCTGTTCACACTGCTTCGCAGAATCGCTTTTGTGCAGAAAACACTAACACTTGTTCAGAACGAAAGGAAACACAGAGCCCCAGATTTGCTGTTGTCCTGGAGAGCTTGCAGAGCACTGGGGAAAGGCAGGCAGAGAATTCCCTGCTAGCACCTTCTCTGTGCCTGGGAAGCAGAAGTGTTCACATTGCTTCGCAGAATCGCTTTTGTGCAGAAAACAGTAACACTTGTTCAGAACGAAAGAAAGCACAGAGCCCCAGATTTGCTGTTGTCCTGGAGAGCTTGCAGAGCACTGGGGAAAGGCAGGCATAGAATTCCCTGCTAGCACCTTCTCTGTGCCTGTTCACATTGCTTCGCAGACTTGCTTTTGTGCAGAACACACTAACACTTATTCAGAACGAAAGAAAGCACAGAGCCCCAGATTTGCTCTTGTCCTGCAGAGCTTGCAGAGCACTGGGGAAAGGCAGGCAGAGTATTCCCTGCTAGCACCTTCTCTGTGCCTGTTCACACTGCTTCGCAGAATCGCTTTTGTGCAGAAAACAGTAACACTTGTTCAGAATAAAAGGAAGCACAGAGCCCCAGATTTTATGTTGTCCTGGAGAGCTTGCAGAGCACTGGGGAAAGGCAGGCAGAGAATTCCCTGCTAGCACCTTCTCTGTGCCTGGGAAGCAGAAGTGTTCACATTGCTTCGCAGAATCGCTTTTGTTCAGAAAGCAGTAACACTTGTTCAGAACGAAAGAAAGCACAGAGCCCCAGATTTTATGTTGTCCTGGAGAGCTTGCAGAGCACTGGGGAAAGGCAGGCAGAGAATTCCCTGCTAGCACCTTCTCTGTGCCTGTTCACATTGCTTCGCAGACTCGCTTTTGTGCAGAACACACTAACACTTGTTCAGAACGAAAGAAAGCACAGAGCCCCAGATTTTATGTAGTCCTGGAGAGCTTGCAGAGCACTGGGGAAAGGCAGGCAGAGAATTCCCTGCTAGCACCTTCTCTGTGCCTGTTCACACTGCTTTGCAGAATCGCTTTTGTGCAGAAAACAGTAACACTTGTTCAGTACGAAAGGAAACACAGAGCCCCAGATTTGCTGTTGTCCTGGAGAGCTTGCAGAGCACTGGGGAAAGGTAGGCAGAGAATTCCCTGCTAGCACCTTCTCTGTACCTGTTCACACTGCTTCGCAGAATCGCTTTTGTGCAGAAAACACTAACACTTGTTCAGAACGAAAGGAAACACAGAGCCCCAGATTTGCTGTTGTCCTGGAGAGCTTGCAGAGCACTGGGGAAAGGCAGGCAGAGAATTCCCTGCTAGCACCTTCTCTGTGCCTGGGAAGCAGAAGTGTTCACATTGCTTCGCAGAATCGCTTTTGTGCAGAAAGCAGTAACACTTGTTCAGAACGAAAGAAAGCACAGAGCCCCAGATTTTATGTTGTCCTGGAGAGCTTGCAGAGCACTGGGGAAAGGCAGGCAGAGAATTCCCTGCTAGCACCTTCTCTGTGCCTGTTCACATTGCTTCGCAGACTCGCTTTTGTGCAGAACACACTAACACTTGTTCAGAACGAAAGAAAGCACAGAGCCCCAGATTTGCTGTTGTCCTGGAGAGCTTGCAGAGCACTGGGGAAAGGCAGGCAGAGTATTCCCTGCTAGCACCTTCTCTGTGCCTGTTCACACTGCTTCGCAGAATCGCTTTTGTGCAGAAAACACTAACACTTGTTCAGAATAAAAGGAAGCACAGAGCCCCAGATTTTATGTTGTCCTGGAGAGCTTGCAGAGCACTGGGGAAAGGCAGGCAGAGAATTCCCTGCTAGCACCTTCTCTGTGCCTGTTCACATTGCTTCGCAGACTCGCTTTTGTGCAGAACACACTAACACTTGTTCAGAACGAAAGAAAGCACAGAGCCCCAGATTTTATGTAGTCCTGGAGAGCTTGCAGAGCACTGGGGAAAGGCAGGCAGAGAATTCCCTGCTAGCACCTTCTCTGTGCCTGTTCACATTGCTTCGCAGAATCGCTTTTGTGCAGAAAACACTAACACTTGTTCAGAATAAAAGGAAGCACAGAGCCCCAGATTTTATGTTGTCCTGGAGAGGTTGCAGAGCACTGGGGAAAGGCAGGCAGAGAATTCCCTGCTAGCACCTTCTCTGTGCCTGTTCACACTGCTTCGCAGAATCGCTTTTGTGCAGAAAACAGTAACACTTGTTCAGAACGAAAGGAAGCACAGAGCCCCAGATTTTATGTTGTCCTGGAGAGGTTGCAGAGCACTGGGGAAAGGCAGGCAGAGAATTCCCTGCTAGCACCTTCTCTGTGCCTGTTCACACTGCTTCGCAGAATCGCTTTTGTGCAGAAAACACTAACACTTGTTCAGAACGAAAGGAAGCACAGAGCCCCAGATTTTATGTTGTCCTGGAGAGCTTGCAGAGCACTGGGGAAAGGTAGGCAGAGAATTACCTGCTAGCACCTTCTCTGTGCCTGTTCACACTGCTTCGCAGAATCGCTTTTGTGCAGAAAGCAGTAACACTTGTTCAGAACGAAAGGAAGCACAGAGCCCCAGATTTTATGTTGTCCTGGAGAGCTTGCAGAGCACTGGGGAAAGGCAGGCAGAGAATTCCCTGCTAGCACCTTCTCTGTGCCTGTTCACATTGCTTCGCAGACTCGCTTTTGTGCAGAAAACACTAACACTTGTTCAGAACGAAAGAAAGCACAGAGCCCCAGATTTTATGTTGTCCTGGAGAGCTTGCAGAGCACTGGGGAAAGGCAGGCATAGAATTCCCTGCTAGCACCTTCGCTGTTCCTGGGAAGCAGAAGTGTTCACATTGCTTCGCAGAATCGCTTTTGTGCAGAAAACACTAACACTTGTTCAGAACGAAAGAAAGCACAGAGCCCCAGATTTTATGTTGTCCTGGAGAGCTTGCAGAGCACTGGGGAAAGGCAGGCAGAGAATTCCCTGCTAGCACCTTCTCTGTGCCTGTTCACACTGCTTCGCAGAATCGCTTTTGTGTAGAAAACACTAACACTTGTTCAGTACGAAAGGGAACACAGAGCCCCAGATTTGCTGTTGTCCTGGAGAGCTTGCAGAGCACTGGGGAAAGGTAGGCAGAGAATTCCCTGCTAGCACCTTCTCTGTACCTGTTCACACTGCTTCGCAGAATCGCTTTTGTGCAGAAAACACTAACACTTGTTCAGAACGAAAGGAAGCACAGAGCCACAGATTTGCTGTTGTCCTGGAGAGCTTGCAGAGCACTGGGGAAAGGCAGGCAGAGAATTCCCTGCTAGCACCTTCTCTGTGCCTGGGAAGCAGAAGTGTTCACACTGCTTCGCAGAATCGCTTTTGTGCAGAAAACAGTAACACTTGTTCAGAACGAAAGAAAGCACAGAGCCCCAGATTTGCTGTTGTCCTGGAGAGCTTGCAGAGCGCTGGGGAAAGGCAGGCATAGAATTCCCTGCTAGCACCTTCTCTGTGCCTGTTCACATTGCTTCGCAGACTTGCTTTTGTGCAGAACACACTAACACTTATTCAGAACGAAAGAAAGCACAGAGCCCCAGATTTGCTGTTGTCCTGCAGAGCTTGCAGAGCACTGGGGAAAGGCAGGCAGAGTATTCCCTGCTAGCACCTTCTCTGTGCCTGTTCACACTGCTTCGCAGAATCGCTTTTGTGCAGAAAACACTAACACTTGTTCAGAATAAAAGGAAGCACAGAGCCCCAGATTTTATGTTGTCCTGGAGAGCTTGCAGAGCACTGGGGAAAGGCAGGCAGAGAATTCCCTGCTAGCACCTTCTCTGTGCCTGTTCACATTGCTTCGCAGAATCGCTTTTGTGCAGAAAACACTAACACTTGTTCAGAATAAAAGGAAGCACAGAGCCCCAGATTTTATGTTGTCCTGGAGAGGTTGCAGAGCACTGGGGAAAGGCAGGCAGAGAATTCCCTGCTAGCACCTTCTCTGTGCCTGTTCACACTGCTTCGCAGAATCGCTTTTGTGCAGAAAACACTAACACTTGTTCAGAACGAAAGGAAGCACAGAGCCCCAGATTTTATGTTGTCCTGGAGAGCTTGCAGAGCACTGGGGAAAGGCAGGCAGAGAATTCCCTGCTAGCACCTTCTCTGTGCCTGTTCACACTGCTTCGCAGAATCGCTTTTGTGCAGAAAACACTAACACTTGTTCAGAACGAAAGGAAACACAGAGCCCCAGATTTGCTGTTGTCCTGGAGAGCTTGCAGAGCACTGGGGAAAGGCAGGCAGAGAATTCCCTGCTAGCACCTTCTCTGTGCCTGTTCACATTGCTTCGCAGACTCGCTTTTGTGCAGAATACACTAACACTTGTTCAGAACGAAAGAAAGCACAGAGCCCCAGATTTTATGTTGTCCTGGAGAGCTTGCAGAGCACTGGGGAAAGGCAGGCATAGAATTCCCTGCTAGCACCTTCGCTGTTCCTGGGAAGCAGAAGTGTTCACATTGCTTCGCAGAATCGCTTTTGTGCAGAACACACTAACACTTGTTCAGAACGAAAGAAAGCACAGAGCCCCAGATTTTATGTTGTCCTGGAGAGCTTGCAGAGCACTGGGGAAAGGCAGGCAGAGAATTCCCTGCTAGCACCTTCTCTGTGCCTGTTCACACTGCTTCGCAGAGTCGCTTTTGTGTAGAAAACACTAACACTTGTTCAGTACGAAAGGAAACACAGAGCCCCAGATTTGCTGTTGTCCTGGAGAGCTTGCAGAGCACTGGGGAAAGGTAGGCAGAGAATTCCCTGCTAGCACCTTCTCTGTGCCTGTTCACACTGCTTCGCAGAATCGCTTTTGTGCAGAAAACACTAACACTTGTTCAGAACGAAAGGAAACACAGTGCCCCAGATTTGCTGTTGTCCTGGAGAGCTTGCAGAGCACTGGGGAAAGGCAGGCAGAGAATTCCCTGCTAGCACCTTCTCTGTGCCTGGGAAGCAGAAGTGTTCACATTGCTTCGCAGAATCGCTTTTGTGCAGAAAACAGTAACACTTGTTCAGAACGAAAGAAAGCACAGAGCCCCAGATTTTATGTTGTCCTGGAGAGCTTGCAGAGCACTGGGGAAAGGCAGGCAGAGAATTCCCTTGCAGCACCTTCTCTTTGCCTGTTCACATTGCTTCGCAGACATGCTTTTGTGCAGAACACACTAACACTTGTTCAGAACGAAAGAAAGCACAGAGCCCCAGATTTTATGTTGTCCTGGAGAGCTTGCAGAGCACTGGGGAAAGGCAGGCAGAGAATTCCCTGCTAGCACCTTCTCTGTGCCTGTTCACACTGCTTCGCAGAATCGCTTTTGTGTAGAAAACACTAACACTTGTTCAGTACGAAAGGGAACACAGAGCCCCAGATTTGCTGTTGTCCTGGAGAGCTTGCAGAGCACTGGGGAAAGGTAGGCAGAGAATTCCCTGCTAGCACCTTCTCTGTGCCTGTTCACACTGCTTCGCAGAATCGCTTTTGTGCAGAAAACACTAACACTTGTTCAGAACAAAAGGAAGCACAGAGCCCCAGATTTTATGTTGTCCTGGAGAGGTTGCAGAGCACTGGGGAAAGGCAGGCAGAGAATTCCCTGCTAGCACCTTCTCTGTGCCTGGGAAGCAGAAGTGTTCACATTGCTTCGCAGAATCGCTTTTGTGCAGAATACAGTAACACTTGTTCAGAACGAAAGAAAGCACAGAGCCCCAGACTTGCTGTTGTCCTGGAGAGCTTGCAGAGCACTGGGGAAAGGCAGGCAGAGAATTCCCTGCTAGCACCTTCTCTGTGCCTGTTCACACTGCTTCGCAGAATCGCTTTTGTGCAGAAAACACTAACACTTGTTCAGAACGAAAGGAAGCACAGAGCCCCAGATTTGCTGTTGTCCTGGAGAGGTTGCAGAGCACTGGGGAAAGGCAGGCAGAGAATTCCCTGCTAGCACCTTCTCTGTGCCTGTTCACATTGCTTCGCAGAATCGCTTTTGTGCAGAACACACTAACACTTGTTCAGAACGAAAGAAAGCACAGAGCCCCAGATTTTATGTTGTCCTGGAGAGCTTGCAGAGCACTGGGGAAAGGCAGGCAGAGAATTCCCTGCTAGCACCTTCTCTGTGCCTGGGAAGCAGAAGTGTTCACATTGCTTCGCAGAATCGCTTTTGTGCAGAAAGCATTAACACTTGTTCAGAACGAAAGAAAGCACAGAGCCCCAGATTTTATGTTGTCCTGGAGAGCTTGCAGAGCACTGGGGAAAGGCAGGCAGAGAATTCCCTGCTAGCACCTTCTCTGTGCCTGTTCACACTGCTTCGCAGAATCGCTTTTGTGCAGAAAACACTAACACTTGTTCAGAACGAAAGGAAGCACAGAGCCCCAGATTTTATGTTGTCCTGGAGAGCTTGAAGAGCACTGGGGAAAGGTAGGCAGAGAATTCCCTGCTAGCACCTTCTCTGTGCCTGTTCACACTGCTTCGCAGAATCGCTTTTGTGCAGAAAACACTAACACTTGTTCAGAACGAAAGGAAGCACAGAGCCCCAGATTTACTGTTGTCCTGGAGAGGTTGCAGAGCACTGGGGAAAGGCAGGCAGAGAATTCCCTGCTAGCACCTTCTCTGTGCCTGTTCACATTGCTTCGCAGACTCGCTTTTGTGCAGAACACACTAACACTTGTTCAGAACGAAAGAAAGCACAGAGCCCCAGATTTTATGTTGTCCTGGAGAGCTTGCAGAGCACTGGGGAAAGGCAGGCAGAGAATTCCCTGCTAGCACCTTCTCTGTGCCTGGGAAGCAGAAGTGTTCACATTGCTTCGCAGACTCGCTTTTGTGAAGAAAAGAGTAACACTTGTTCAGAACGAAAGAAAGCACAGAGCCCCAGATTTGCTGTTGTCCTGCAGAGCTTGCAGAGCACTGGGGAAAGGCAGGCAGAGAGTTCCCTGCTAGCACCTTCTCTGTGCCTGTTCACACTGCTTCGCAGAATCGCTTTTGTGCAGAAAACAGTAACAGTTGTTCAGAACGAAAGGAAGCAGAGAGCCCCAGATTTGCTGTTGTCCTGGAGAGCTTGCAGAGCACTGGGGAAAGGCAGGCAGAGAATTCCCTGCTAGCACCTTCTCTGTGCCTGTTCACATTGCTTCGCAGAATCGCTTTTGTGCATAACACAATAACACTTGCTCAGAATGAAAGAAAGCACAGAGCCCCAGATTTACTGTTGTGTTGGAGAGGGTGCAGAGCACTGGGGAAAGGCAGGCAGAGTATTCCCTGCTAGCACCTTCTCTGTGCCTGTTCACACTGCTTCGCAGAATCGCTTTTGTGCAGAAAACACTAACACTTGTTCAGAATAAAAGGAAGCACAGAGCCCCAGATTTTATGTTGTCCTGGAGAGCTTGCAGAGCACTGGGGAAAGGCAGGCAGAGAATTCCCTGCTAGCACCTTCTCTGTGCCTGGGAAGCAGAAGTGTTCACATTGCTTCGCAGAATCGCTTTTGTGCAGAAAGCAGTAACACTTGTTCAGAACGAAAGAAAGCACAGAGCCCCAGATTTTATGTTGTCCTGGAGAGCTTGCAGAGCACTGGGGAAAGGCAGGCAGAGAATTCCCTGCTAGCACCTTCTCTGTGCCTGTTCACACTGCTTCGCAGAATCGCTTTTGTGCAGAAAACACTAACACTTGTTCAGAACGAAAGGAAGCACAGAGCCCCAGATTTGCTGTTGTCCTGGAGAGCTTGCAGAGCACTGGGGAAAGGCAGGCAGAGAATTCCCTGCTAGCACCTTCTCTGTGCCTGTTCACATTGCTTCGCAGACTCGCTTTTGTGCAGAACACACTAACACTTGTTCAGAACGAAAGAAAGCACAGAGCCCCAGATTTTATGTTGACCTGGAGAGCTTGCAGAGCACTGGGGAAAGGCAGGCAGAGAATTCCCTGCTAGCACCTTCTCTGTGCCTGTTCACATTGCTTCGCAGAATCGCTTTTGTGCAGAAAACACTAACACTTGTTCAGAATACAAGGAAGCACAGAGCCCCAGATTTTATGTTGTCCTGGAGAGGTTGCAGAGCACTGGGGAAAGGCAGGCAGAGAATTCCCTGCTAGCACCTTCTCTGTGCCTGTTCACACTGCTTCGCAGAATCGCTTTTGTGCGGAAAACAGTAACACTTGTTCAGAACGAAAGGAAGCACAGAGCCCCAGATTTTATGTTGTCCTGGAGAGCTTGCAGAGCACTGGGGAAAGGCAGGCAGAGTATTCCCTGCTAGCACCTTCTCTGTGCCTGTTCACATTGCTTCGCAGACTCGCTTTTGTGCAGAACACACTAACACTTGTTCAGAACGAAAGAAAGCACAGAGCCCCAGATTTTATGTTGACCTGGAGAGCTTGCAGAGCACTGGGGAAAGGCAGGCAGAGAATTCCCTGCTAGCACCTTCTCTGTGCCTGTTCACATTGCTTCGCAGAATCGCTTTTGTGCAGAAAACACTAACACTTGTTCAGAATACAAGGAAGCACAGAGCCCCAGATTTTATGTTGTCCTGGAGAGGTTGCAGAGCACTGGGGAAAGGCAGGCAGAGAATTCCCTGCTAGCACCTTCTCTGTGCCTGTTCACACTGCTTCGCAGAATCGCTTTTGTGCGGAAAACAGTAACACTTGTTCAGAACGAAAGGAAGCACAGAGCCCCAGATTTTATGTTGTCCTGGAGAGCTTGCAGAGCACTGGGGAAAGGCAGGCAGAGTATTCCCTGCTAGCACCTTCTCTGTGCCTGTTCACACTGCTTCGCAGAATCGCTTTTGTGCAGAAAACACTAACACTTGTTCAGAATAAAAGGAAGCACAGAGCCCCAGATTTTATGTTGTCCTGGAGAGCTTGCAGAGCACTGGGGAAAGGCAGGCAGAGAATTCCCTGCTAGCACCTTCTCTGTGCCTGTTCACATTGCTTCGCAGACTCGCTTTTGTGCAGAACACACTAACACTTGTTCAGAACGAAAGAAAGCACAGAGCCCCAGATTTTATGTAGTCCTGGAGAGCTTGCAGAGCACTGGGGAAAGGCAGGCAGAGAATTCCCTGCTAGCACCTTCTCTGTGCCTGTTCACATTGCTTCGCAGAATCGCTTTTGTGCAGAAAACACTAACACTTGTTCAGAATAAAAGGAAGCACAGAGCCCCAGATTTTATGTTGTCCTGGAGAGGTTGCAGAGCACTGGGGAAAGGCAGGCAGAGAATTCCCTGCTAGCACCTTCTCTGTGCCTGTTCACACTGCTTCGCAGAATCGCTTTTGTGCAGAAAACACTAACACTTGTTCAGAACGAAAGGAAGCACAGAGCCCCAGATTTTATGTTGTCCTGGAGAGCTTGCAGAGCACTGGGGAAAGGTAGGCAGAGAATTACCTGCTAGCACCTTCTCTGTGCCTGTTCACACTGCTTCGCAGAATCGCTTTTGTGCAGAAAACACTAACACTTGTTCAGAACGAAAGGAAGCACAGAGCCCCAGATTTTATGTTGTCCTGGAGAGGTTGCAGAGCACTGGGGAAAGGCAGGCAGAGAATTCCCTGCTAGCACCTTCTCTGTGCCTGTTCACATTGCTTCGCAGACTCGCTTTTGTGCAGAAAACACTAACACTTGTTCAGAACGAAAGAAAGCACAGAGCCCCAGATTTTATGTTGTCCTGGAGAGCTTGCAGAGCACTGGGGAAAGGCAGGCATAGAATTCCCTGCTAGCACCTTCGCTGTTCCTGGGAAGCAGAAGTGTTCACATTGCTTCGCAGAATCGCTTTTGTGCAGAAAACAGTAACACTTGTTCAGAACGAAAGAAAGCACAGAGCCCCAGATTTTATGTTGTCCTGGAGAGCTTGCAGAGCACTGGGGAAAGGCAGGCAGAGAATTCCCTGCTAGCACCTTCTCTGTGCCTGTTCACACTGCTTCGCAGAGTCGCTTTTGTGTAGAAAACACTAACACTTGTTCAGTACGAAAGGAAACACAGAGCCCCAGATTTGCTGTTGTCCTGGAGAGCTTGCAGAGCACTGGGGAAAGGTAGGCAGAGAATTCCCTGCTAGCACCTTCTCTGTACCTGTTCACACTGCTTCGCAGAATCGCTTTTGTGCAGAAAACACTAACACTTGTTCAGAACGAAAGGAAACACAGAGCCCCAGATTTGCTGTTGTCCTGGAGAGCTTGCAGAGCACTGGGGAAAGGCAGGCAGAGAATTCCCTGCTAGCACCTTCTCTGTGCCTGGGAAGCAGAAGTGTTCACATGGCTTCGCAGAATCGCTTTTGTGCAGAAAGCATTAACACTTGTTCAGAACGAAAGAAAGCACAGAGCCCCAGATTTTATGTAGTCCTGGAGAGCTTGCAGAGCACTGGGGAAAGGCAGGCAGAGAATTCCCTGCTAGCACCTTCTCTGTGCCTGTTCACATTGCTTCGCAGAATCGCTTTTGTGCAGAAAACACTAACACTTGTTCAGAATAAAAGGAAGCACAGAGCCCCAGATTTTATGTTGTCCTGGAGAGCTTGCAGAGCACTGGGGAAAGGCAGGCAGAGAATTCCCTGCTAGCACCTTCTCTGTGCCTGTTCACATTGCTTCGCAGAATCGCTTTTGTGCAGAAAACACTAACACTTGTTCAGAACGAAAGAAAGCACAGAGCCCCAGATTTTATGTTGTCCTGGAGAGCTTGCAGAGCACTGGGGAAAGGCAGGCATAGAATTCCCTGCTAGCACCTTCGCTGTTCCTGGGAAGCAGAAGTGTTCACATTGCTTCGCAGAATCGCTTTTGTGCAGAAAACAGTAACACTTGTTCAGAACGAAAGAAAGCACAGAGCCCCAGATTTTATGTTGTCCTGGAGAGCTTGCAGAGCACTGGGGAAAGGCAGGCAGAGAATTCCCTGCTAGCACCTTCTCTGTGCCTGTTCACACTGCTTCGCAGAGTCGCTTTTGTGTAGAAAACACTAACACTTGTTCAGTACGAAAGGAAACACAGAGCCCCAGATTTGCTGTTGTCCTGGAGAGCTTGCAGAGCACTGGGGAAAGGTAGGCAGAGAATTCCCTGCTAGCACCTTCTCTGTACCTGTTCACACTGCTTCGCAGAATCGCTTTTGTGCAGAAAACACTAACACTTGTTCAGAACGAAAGGAAACACAGAGCCCCAGATTTGCTGTTGTCCTGGAGAGCTTGCAGAGCACTGGGGAAAGGCAGGCAGAGAATTCCCTGCTAGCACCTTCTCTGTGCCTGGGAAGCAGAAGTGTTCACATGGCTTCGTAGAATCGCTTTTGTGCAGAAAGCATTAACACTTGTTCAGAACGAAAGAAAGCACAGAGCCCCAGATTTTATGTAGTCCTGGAGAGCTTGCAGAGCACTGGGGAAAGGCAGGCAGAGAATTCCCTGCTAGCACCTTCTCTGTGCCTGTTCACATTGCTTCGCAGAATCGCTTTTGTGCAGAAAACACTAACAATTGTTCAGAATAAAAGGAAGCACAGAGCCCCAGATTTTATGTTGTCCTGGAGAGCTTGCAGAGCACTGGGGAAAGGCAGGCAGAGAATTCCCTGCTAGCACCTTCTCTGTGCCTGTTCACATTGCTTCGCAGAATCGCTTTTGTGCAGAAAACACTAACACTTGTTCAGAACGAAAGAAAGCACAGAGCCCCAGATTTTATGTTGTCCTGGAGAGCTTGCAGAGCACTGGGGAAAGGCAGGCATAGAATTCCCTGCTAGCACCTTCGCTGTTCCTGGGAAGCAGAAGTGTTCACATTGCTTCGCAGAATCGCTTTTGTGCAGAAAACAGTAACACTTGTTCAGAACGAAAGAAAGCACAGAGCCCCAGATTTTATGTTGTCCTGGAGAGCTTGCAGAGCACTGGGGAAAGGCAGGCAGAGAATTCCCTGCTAGCACCTTCTCTGTGCCTGTTCACACTGCTTCGCAGAGTCGCTTTTGTGTAGAAAACACTAACACTTGTTCAGTACGAAAGGAAACACAGAGCCCCAGATTTGCTGTTGTCCTGGAGAGCTTGCAGAGCACTGGGGAAAGGCAGGCAGAGAATTCCCTGCTAGCACCTTCTCTGTACCTGTTCACACTGCTTCGCAGAATCGCTTTTGTGCAGAAAACACTAACACTTGTTCAGAACGAAAGGAAACACAGAGCCCCAGATTTGCTGTTGTCCTGGAGAGCTTGCAGAGCACTGGGGAAAGGCAGGCAGAGAATTCCCTGCTAGCACCTTCTCTGTGCCTGGGAAGCAGAAGTGTTCACATTGCTTCGCAGAATCGCTTTTGTGCAGAAAACAGTAACACTTGTTCAGAACGAAAGAAAGCACAGAGCCCCAGATTTTATGTTGTCCTGGAGAGCTTGCAGAGCACTGGGGAAAGGCAGGCATAGAATTCCCTGCTAGCACCTTCTCTGTGCCTGTTCACATTGCTTCGCAGACTTGCTTTTGTGCAGAACACACTAACACTTATTCAGAACGAAAGAAAGCACAGAGCCCCAGATTTGCTCTTGTCCTGCAGAGCTTGCAGAGCACTGGGGAAAGGCAGGCAGAGTATTCCCTGCTAGCACCTTCTCTGTGCCTGTTCACACTGCTTCGCAGAATCGCTTTTGTGCAGAAAACAGTAACACTTGTTCAGAATAAAAGGAAGCACAGAGCCCCAGATTTTATGTTGTCCTGGAGAGCTTGCAGAGCACTGGGGAAAGGCAGGCAGAGAATTCCCTGCTAGCACCTTCTCTGTGCCTGGGAAGCAGAAGTGTTCACATTGCTTCGCAGAATCGCTTTTGTGCAGAAAGCAGTAACACTTGTTCAGAACGAAAGAAAGCACAGAGCCCCAGATTTTATGTTGTCCTGGAGAGCTTGCAGAGCACTGGGGAAAGGCAGGCAGAGAATTCCCTGCTAGCACCTTCTCTGTGCCTGTTCACACTGCTTCGCAGAATCGCTTTTGTGCAGAAAACACTAACACTTGTTCAGAACGAAAGGAAGCACAGAGCCCCAGATTTGCTGTTGTCCTGGAGAGCTTGCAGAGCACTGGGGAAAGGCAGGCAGAGAATTCCCTGCTAGCACCTTCTCTGTGCCTGTTCACATTGCTTCGCAGACTCGCTTTTGTGCAGAACACACTAACACTTGTTCAGAACGAAAGAAAGCACAGAGCCCCAGATTTTATGTAGTCCTGGAGAGCTTGCAGAGCACTGGGGAAAGGCAGGCAGAGAATTCCCTGCTAGCACCTTCTCTGTGCCTGTTCACACTGCTTTGCAGAATCGCTTTTGTGCAGAAAACAGTAACACTTGTTCAGAACGAAAGGAAGCACAGAGCCCCAGATTTTATGTTGTCCTGGAGAGCTTGCAGAGCACTGGGGAAAGGCAGGCAGAGTATTCCCTGCTAGCACCTTCTCTGTGCCTGTTCACACTGCTTCGCAGAATCGCTTTTGTGCAGAAAACACTAACACTTGTTCAGAACGAAAGAAAGCACAGAGCCCCAGATTTTATGTAGTCCTGGAGAGCTTGCAGAGCACTGGGGAAAGGCAGGCAGAGAATTCCCTGCTAGCACCTTCTCTGTGCCTGTTCACACTGCTTTGCAGAATCGCTTTTGTGCAGAAAACAGTAACACTTGTTCAGTACGAAAGGAAACACAGAGCCCCAGATTTGCTGTTGTCCTGGAGAGCTTGCAGAGCACTGGGGAAAGGTAGGCAGAGAATTCCCTGCTAGCACCTTCTCTGTACCTGTTCACACTGCTTCGCAGAATCGCTTTTGTGCAGAAAACACTAACACTTGTTCAGAACGAAAGGAAACACAGAGCCCCAGATTTGCTGTTGTCCTGGAGAGCTTGCAGAGCACTGGGGAAAGGCAGGCAGAGAATTCCCTGCTAGCACCTTCTCTGTGCCTGTTCACACTGCTTCGCAGAATCGCTTTTGTGCAGAAAACACTAACACTTGTTCAGAACGAAAGGAAGCACAGAGCCCCAGATTTTATGTTGTCCTGGAGAGCTTGCAGAGCACTGGGGAAAGGTAGGCAGAGAATTACCTGCTAGCACCTTCTCTGTGCCTGTTCACACTGCTTCGCAGAATCGCTTTTGTGCAGAAAACACTAACACTTGTTCAGAACGAAAGGAAGCACAGAGCCCCAGATTTTATGTTGTCCTGGAGAGGTTGCAGAGCACTGGGGAAAGGCAGGCAGAGAATTCCCTGCTAGCACCTTCTCTGTGCCTGTTCACATTGCTTCGCAGACTCGCTTTTGTGCAGAAAACACTAACACTTGTTCAGAACGAAAGAAAGCACAGAGCCCCAGATTTTATGTTGTCCTGGAGAGCTTGCAGAGCACTGGGGAAAGGCAGGCATAGAATTCCCTGCTAGCACCTTCGCTGTTCCTGGGAAGCAGAATTGTTCACATTGCTTCGCAGAATCGCTTTTGTGCAGAAAACAGTAACACTTGTTCAGAACGAAAGAAAGCACAGAGCCCCAGATTTTATGTTGTCCTGGAGAGCTTGCAGAGCACTGGGGAAAGGCAGGCAGAGAATTCCCTGCTAGCACCTTCTCTGTGCCTGTTCACACTGCTTCGCAGAGTCGCTTTTGTGTAGAAAACACTAACACTTGTTCAGTACGAAAGGAAACACAGAGCCCCAGATTTGCTGTTGTCCTGGAGAGCTTGCAGAGCACTGGGGAAAGGTAGGCAGAGAATTCCCTGCTAGCACCTTCTCTGTACCTGTTCACACTGCTTCGCAGAATCGCTTTTGTGCAGAAAACACTAACACTTGTTCAGAACGAAAGGAAACACAGAGCCCCAGATTTGCTGTTGTCCTGGAGAGCTTGCAGAGCACTGGGGAAAGGCAGGCAGAGAATTCCCTGCTAGCACCTTCTCTGTGCCTGGGAAGCAGAAGTGTTCACATTGCTTCGCAGAATCGCTTTTGTGCAGAAAGCAGTAACACTTGTTCAGAACGAAAGAAAGCACAGAGCCCCAGATTTTATGTTGTCCTGGAGAGCTTGCAGAGCACTGGGGAAAGGCAGGCAGAGAATTCCCTGCTAGCACCTTCTCTGTGCCTGTTCACATTGCTTCGCAGACTCGCTTTTGTGCAGAACACACTAACACTTGTTCAGAACGAAAGAAAGCACAGAGCCCCAGATTTGCTGTTGTCCTGCAGAGCTTGCAGAGCACTGGGGAAAGGCAGGCAGAGTATTCCCTGCTAGCACCTTCTCTGTGCCTGTTCACACTGCTTCGCAGAATCGCTTTTGTGCAGAAAACACTAACACTTGTTCAGAATAAAAGGAAGCACAGAGCCCCAGATTTTATGTTGTCCTGGAGAGCTTGCAGAGCACTGGGGAAAGGCAGGCAGAGAATTCCCTGCTAGCACCTTCTCTGTGCCTGTTCACATTGCTTCGCAGACTCGCTTTTGTGCAGAACACACTAACACTTGTTCAGAACGAAAGAAAGCACAGAGCCCCAGATTTTATGTAGTCCTGGAGAGCTTGCAGAGCACTGGGGAAAGGCAGGCAGAGAATTCCCTGCTAGCACCTTCTCTGTGCCTGTTCACATTGCTTCGCAGAATCGCTTTTGTGCAGAAAACACTAACACTTGTTCAGAATAAAAGGAAGCACAGAGCCCCAGATTTTATGTTGTCCTGGAGAGGTTGCAGAGCACTGGGGAAAGGCAGGCAGAGAATTCCCTGCTAGCACCTTCTCTGTGCCTGTTCACACTGCTTCGCAGAATCGCTTTTGTGCAGAAAACAGTAACACTTGTTCAGAACGAAAGGAAGCACAGAGCCCCAGATTTTATGTTGTCCTGGAGAGGTTGCAGAGCACTGGGGAAAGGCAGGCAGAGAATTCCCTGCTAGCACCTTCTCTGTGCCTGTTCACACTGCTTCGCAGAATCGCTTTTGTGCAGAAAACACTAACACTTGTTCAGAACGAAAGGAAGCACAGAGCCCCAGATTTTATGTTGTCCTGGAGAGCTTGCAGAGCACTGGGGAAAGGTAGGCAGAGAATTACCTGCTAGCACCTTCTCTGTTCCTGTTCACACTGCTTCGCAGAATCGCTTTTGTGCAGAAAGCAGTAACACTTGTTCAGAACGAAAGGAAGCACAGAGCCCCAGATTTTATGTTGTCCTGGAGAGCTTGCAGAGCACTGGGGAAAGGCAGGCAGAGAATTCCCTGCTAGCACCTTCTCTGTGCCTGTTCACATTGCTTCGCAGACTCGCTTTTGTGCAGAAAACAGTAACACTTGTTCAGAACGAAAGAAAGCACAGAGCCCCAGATTTTATGTTGTCCTGGAGAGCTTGCAGAGCACTGGGGAAAGGCAGGCATAGAATTCCCTGCTAGCACCTTCGCTGTTCCTGGGAAGCAGAAGTGTTCACATTGCTTCGCAGAATCGCTTTTGTGTAGAAAACACTAACACTTGTTCAGTACGAAAGGGAACACAGAGCCCCAGATTTGCTGTTGTCCTGGAGAGCTTGCAGAGCACTGGGGAAAGGTAGGCAGAGAATTCCCTGCTAGCACCTTCTCTGTACCTGTTCACACTGCTTCGCAGAATCGCTTTTGTGCAGAAAACACTAACACTTGTTCAGAACGAAAGGAAGCACAGAGCCCCAGATTTTATGTTGTCCTGGAGAGCTTGCAGAGCACTGGGGAAAGGCAGGCAGAGAATTCCCTGCTAGCACCTTCTCTGTGCCTGGGAAGCAGAAGTGTTCACATTGCTTCGCAGAATCGCTTTTGTGCAGAAAACAGTAACACTTGTTCAGAACGAAAGAAAGCACAGAGCCCCAGATTTGCTGTTGTCCTGGAGAGCTTGCAGAGCGCTGGGGAAAGGCAGGCATAGAATTCCCTGCTAGCACCTTCTCTGTGCCTGTTCACATTGCTTCGCAGACTTGCTTTTGTGCAGAACACACTAACACTTATTCAGAACGAAAGAAAGCACAGAGCCCCAGATTTGCTGTTGTCCTGCAGAGCTTGCAGAGCACTGGGGAAAGGCAGGCAGAGTATTCCCTGCTAGCACCTTCTCTGTGCCTGTTCACACTGCTTCGCAGAATCGCTTTTGTGCAGAAAACACTAACACTTGTTCAGAATAAAAGGAAGCACAGAGCCCCAGATTTTATGTTGTCCTGGAGAGCTTGCAGAGCACTGGGGAAAGGCAGGCAGAGAATTCACTGCTAGCACCTTCTCTGTGCCTGGGAAGCAGAAGTGTTCACATTGCTTCGCAGAATCGCTTTTGTGCAGAAAGCAGTAACACTTGTTCAGAACGAAAGAAAGCACAGAGCCCCAGATTTTATGTTGTCCTGGAGAGCTTGCAGAGCACTGGGGAAAGGCAGGCAGAGAATTCCCTGCTAGCACCTTCTCTGTGCCTGTTCACATTGCTTCGCAGAATCGCTTTTGTGCAGAAAACAGTAACACTTGTTCAGAACGAAAGGAAGCACAGAGCCCCAGATTTTATGTTGTCCTGGAGAGCTTTCAGAGCACTGGGGAAAGGTAGGCAGAGAATTACCTGCTAGCACCTTCTCTGTGCCTGTTCACACTGCTTTGCAGAATCGCTTTTGTGCAGAAAACACTAACACTTGTTCAGAACGAAAGGAAGCACAGAGCCCCAGATTTGCTGTTGTCCTGGAGAGCTTGCAGAGCACTGGGGAAAGGCAGGCAGAGAATTCCCTGCTAGCACCTTCTCTGTGCCTGTTCACACTGCTTCGCAGAATCGCTTTTGTGCAGAAAACACTAACACTTGTTCAGAACGAAAGGAAGCACAGAGCCCCAGATTTGCTGTTGTCCTGGAGACCTTGCAGAGCACTGGGGAAAGGTAGGCAGAGAATTCCCTGCTAGCACCTTCTCTGTGCCTATTCACATTGCTTCGCAGACTCGCTTTTGTGCAGAACACACTAACACTTGTTCAGAACGAAAGAAAGCACAGAGCCCCAGATTTTATGTTGTCCTGGAGAGCTTGCAGAGCACTGGGGAAAGGCAGGCAGAGAATTCCCTGCTAGCACCTTCTCTGTGCCTGTTCACATTGCTTCGCAGAATCGCTTTTGTGCAGAAAACACTAACACTTGTTCAGAATAAAAGGAAGCACAGAGCCCCAGATTTTATGTTGTCCTGGAGAGGTTGCAGAGCACTGGGGAAAGGCAGGCAGAGAATTCCCTGCTAGCACCTTCTCTGTGCCTGTTCACACTGCTTCGCAGAATCGCTTTTGTGCAGAAAACACTAACACTTGTTCAGAACGAAAGGAAGCACAGAGCCCCAGATTTTATGTTGTCCTGGAGAGCTTGCAGAGCACTGGGGAAAGGCAGGCAGAGAATTCCCTGCTAGCACCTTCTCTGTGCCTGTTCACACTGCTTCGCAGAATCGCTTTTGTGCAGAAAACACTAACACTTGTTCAGAACGAAAGGAAACACAGAGCCCCAGATTTGCTGTTGTCCTGGAGAGCTTGCAGAGCACTGGGGAAAGGCAGGCAGAGAATTCCCTGCTAGCACCTTCTCTGTGCCTGTTCACATTGCTTCGCAGACTCGCTTTTGTGCAGAAAACACTAACACTTGTTCAGAACGAAAGAAAGCACAGAGCCCCAGATTTTATGTTGTCCTGGAGAGCTTGCAGAGCACTGGGGAAAGGCAGGCATAGAATTCCCTGCTAGCACCTTCGCTGTTCCTGGGAAGCAGAAGTGTTCACATTGCTTCGCAGAATCGCTTTTGTGCAGAACACACTAACACTTGTTCAGAACGAAAGAAAGCACAGAGCCCCAGATTTTATGTTGTCCTGGAGAGCTTGCAGAGCACTGGGGAAAGGCAGGCAGAGAATTCCCTTGTAGCACCTTCTCTGTGCCTGTTCACACTGCTTCGCAGAGTCGCTTTTGTGTAGAAAACACTAACACTTGTTCAGTACGAAAGGAAACACAGAGCCCCAGATTTGCTGTTGTCCTGGAGAGCTTGCAGAGCACTGGGGAAAGGTAGGCAGAGAATTCCCTGCTAGCACCTTCTCTGTGCCTGTTCACACTGCTTCGCAGAATCGCTTTTGTGCAGAAAACACTAACACTTGTTCAGAACGAAAGGAAACACAGTGCCCCAGATTTGCTGTTGTCCTGGAGAGCTTGCAGAGCACTGGGGAAAGGCAGGCAGAGAATTCCCTGCTAGCACCTTCTCTGTGCCTGGGAAGCAGAAGTGTTCACATTGCTTCGCAGAATCGCTTTTGTGCAGAAAACAGTAACACTTGTTCAGAACGAAAGAAAGCACAGAGCCCCAGATTTGCTGTAGTCCTGGAGAGCTTGCAGAGCACTGGGGAAAGGCAGGCAGAGAATTCCCTGCTAGCACCTTCTCTTTGCCTGTTCACATTGCTTCGCAGACATGCTTTTGTGCAGAACACACTAACACTTGTTCAGAACGAAAGAAAGCACAGAGCCCCAGATTTTATGTTGTCCTGGAGAGCTTGCAGAGCACTGGGGAAAGGCAGGCAGAGAATTCCCTGCTAGCACCTTCTCTGTGCCTGTTCACACTGCTTCGCAGAATCGCTTTTGTGTAGAAAACACTAACACTTGTTCAGTACGAAAGGGAACACAGAGCCCCAGATTTGCTGTTGTCCTGGAGAGCTTGCAGAGCACTGGGGAAAGGTAGGCAGAGAATTCCCTGCTAGCACCTTCTCTGTGCCTGTTCACACTGCTTCGCAGAATCGCTTTTGTGCAGAAAACACTAACACTTGTTCAGAACAAAAGGAAGCACAGAGCCCCAGATTTTATGTTGTCCTGGAGAGGTTGCAGAGCACTGGGGAAAGGCAGGCAGAGAATTCCCTGCTAGCACCTTCTCTGTGCCTGTTCACACTGCTTCGCAGAATCGCTTTTGTGCAGAAAACACTAACACTTGTTCAGAACGAAAGGAAGCACAGAGCCCCAGATTTGCTGTTGTCCTGGAGAGGTTGCAGAGCACTGGGGAAAGGCAGGCAGAGAATTCCCTGCTAGCACCTTCTCTGTGCCTGTTCACATTGCTTCGCAGAATCGCTTTTGTGCAGAACACACTAACACTTGTTCAGAACGAAAGAAAGCACAGAGCCCCAGATTTTATGTTGTCCTGGAGAGCTTGCAGAGCACTGGGGAAAGGCAGGCAGAGAATTCCCTGCTAGCACCTTCTCTGTGCCTGGGAAGCAGAAGTGTTCACATTGCTTCGCAGAATCGCTTTTGTGCAGAAAGCATTAACACTTGTTCAGAACGAAAGAAAGCACAGAGCCCCAGATTTTATGTTGTCCTGGAGAGCTTGCAGAGCACTGGGGAAAGGCAGGCAGAGAATTCCCTGCTAGCACCTTCTCTGTGCCTGTTCACACTGCTTCGCAGAATCGCTTTTGTGCAGAAAACACTAACACTTGTTCAGAACGAAAGGAAGCACAGAGCCCCAGATTTTATGTTGTCCTGGAGAGCTTGAAGAGCACTGGGGAAAGGTAGGCAGAGAATTCCCTGCTAGCACCTTCTCTGTGCCTGTTCACACTGCTTCGCAGAATCGCTTTTGTGCAGAAAACACTAACACTTGTTCAGAACGAAAGGAAGCACAGAGCCCCAGATTTACTGTTGTCCTGGAGAGGTTGCAGAGCACTGGGGAAAGGCAGGCAGAGAATTCCCTGCTAGCACCTTCTCTGTGCCTGTTCACATTGCTTCGCAGACTCGCTTTTGTGCAGAACACACTAACACTTGTTCAGAACGAAAGAAAGCACAGAGCCCCAGATTTTATGTTGTCCTGGAGAGCTTGCAGAGCACTGGGGAAAGGCAGGCAGAGAATTCCCTGCTAGCACCTTCTCTGTGCCTGGGAAGCAGAAGTGTTCACATTGCTTCGCAGACTCGCTTTTGTGAAGAAAAGAGTAACACTTGTTCAGAACGAAAGAAAGCACAGAGCCCCAGATTTGCTGTTGTCCTGCAGAGCTTGCAGAGCACTGGGGAAAGGCAGGCAGAGAGTTCCCTGCTAGCACCTTCTCTGTGCCTGTTCACACTGCTTCGCAGAATCGCTTTTGTGCAGAAAACAGTAACAGTTGTTCAGAACGAAAGGAAGCAGAGAGCCCCAGATTTGCTGTTGTCCTGGAGAGCTTGCAGAGCACTGGGGAAAGGCAGGCAGAGAATTCCCTGCTAGCACCTTCTCTGTGCCTGTTCACATTGCTTCGCAGAATCGCTTTTGTGCATAACACAATAACACTTGCTCAGAATGAAAGAAAGCACAGAGCCCCAGATTTACTGTTGTGTTGGAGAGGGTGCAGAGCACTGGGGAAAGGCAGGCAGAGAATTAACTGCTAGCACCTTCGCTGTTCCTGGGAAGCAGAAGTGTTCACATGGCTTCGCAGAATCGCTTTTGTGCAGAAAACACTAACACTTGTTCAGAACGAAAGAAAGCACAGAGCCCCAGATTTTATGTTGTCCTGGAGAGCTTGCAGAGCACTGGGGAAAGGCAGGCAGAGAATTCCCTGCTAGCACCTTCTCTGTGCCTGGGAAGCAGAAGTGTTCACGTTGCTTCGCAGACTCGCTTTTGTGCAGAAAACACTAACACTTGTTCAGAACGAAAGAAAGCACAGAGCCCCAGATTTTATATTGTCCTGGAGAGCTTGCAGAGCACTGGGGAAAGGCAGGCAGAGAATTCCCTGCTAGCACCTTCTCTGTGCCTGTTCACACTGCTTCGCAGAATCGCTTTTGTGCAGAAAACACTAACACTTGTTCAGAACGAAAGGAAGCACAGAGCCCCAGATTTGCTGTTGTCCTGGAGAGCTTGCAGAGCACTGGGGAAAGGCAGGCAGAGAATTCCCTGCTAGCACCTTCTCTGTGCCTGTTCACATTGCTTCGCAGAATCGCTTTTGTGCAGAAAACACTAACACTTGTTCAGAACGAAAGAAAGCACAGAGCCCCAGATTTTATGTAGTCCTGGAGAGCTTGCAGAGCACTGGGGAAAGGCAGGCAGAGAATTCCCTGCTAGCACCTTCTCTGTGCCTGTTCACACTGCTTCGCAGAGTCGCTTTTGTGTAGAAAACACTAACACTTGTTCAGTACGAAAGGAAACACAGAGCCCCAGATTTGCTGTTGTCCTGGAGAGCTTGCAGAGCACTGGGGAAAGGTAGGCAGAGAATTCCCTGCTAGCACCTTCTCTGTGCCTGTTCACACTGCTTCGCAGAATCGCTTTTGTGCAGAAAACACTAACACTTGTTCAGAACGAAAGGAAACACAGTGCCCCAGATTTGCTGTTGTCCTGGAGAGCTTGCAGAGCACTGGGGAAAGGCAGGCAGAGAATTCCCTGCTAGCACCTTCTCTGTGCCTGGGAAGCAGAAGTGTTCACATTGCTTCGCAGAATCGCTTTTGTGCAGAAAACAGTAACACTTGTTCAGAACGAAAGAAAGCACAGAGCCCCAGATTTGCTGTAGTCCTGGAGAGCTTGCAGAGCACTGGGGAAAGGCAGGCAGAGAATTCCCTTGCAGCACCTTCTCTTTGCCTGTTCACATTGCTTCGCAGACATGCTTTTGTGCAGAACACACTAACACTTGTTCAGAACGAAAGAAAGCACAGAGCCCCAGATTTTATGTTGTCCTGGAGAGCTTGCAGAGCACTGGGGAAAGGCAGGCAGAGAATTCCCTGCTAGCACCTTCTCTGTGCCTGTTCACACTGCTTCGCAGAATCGCTTTTGTGTAGAAAACACTAACACTTGTTCAGTACGAAAGGGAACACAGAGCCCCAGATTTGCTGTTGTCCTGGAGAGCTTGCAGAGCACTGGGGAAAGGTAGGCAGAGAATTCCCTGCTAGCACCTTCTCTGTGCCTGTTCACACTGCTTCGCAGAATCGCTTTTGTGCAGAAAACACTAACACTTGTTCAGAACGAAAGAAAGCACAGAGCCCCAGATTTTATGTTGTCCTGGAGAGGTTGCAGAGCACTGGGGAAAGGCAGGCAGAGAATTCCCTGCTAGCACCTTCTCTGTGCCTGGGAAGCAGAAGTGTTCACATTGCTTCGCAGAATCGCTTTTGTGCAGAATACAGTAACACTTGTTCAGAACGAAAGAAAGCACAGAGCCCCAGACTTGCTGTTGTCCTGGAGAGCTTGCAGAGCACTGGGGAAAGGCAGGCAGAGAATTCCCTGCTAGCACCTTCTCTGTGCCTGTTCACACTGCTTCGCAGAATCGATTTGTGCAGAAAACACTAACACTTGTTCAGAACGAAAGGAAGCACAGAGCCCCAGATTTGCTGTTGTCCTGGAGAGCTTGCAGAGCACTGGGGAAAGGCAGGCAGAGAATTCCCTGCTAGCACCTTCTCTGTGCCTGTTCACATTGCTTCGCAGAATCGCTTTTGTGCAGAACACACAAACACTTGTTCAGAACGAAAGAAAGCACAGAGCCCCAGATTTTATGTTGTCCTGGAGAGCTTGCAGAGCACTGGGGAAAGGCAGGCAGAGAATTCCCTGCTAGCACCTTTTCTGTGCCTGGGAAGCAGAAGTGTTCACATTGCTTCGCAGAATCGCTTTTGTGCAGAAAGCATTAACACTTGTTCAGAACGAAAGAAAGCACAGAGCCCCAGATTTTATGTTGTCCTGGAGAGGTTGCAGAGCACTGGGGAAAGGCAGGCAGAGAATTCCCTGCTAGCACCTTCTCTGTGCCTGGGAAGCAGAAGTGTTCACATTGCTTCGCAGAATCGCTTTTGTGCAGAATACAGTAACACTTGTTCAGAACGAAAGAAAGCACAGAGCCCCAGACTTGCTGTTGTCCTGGAGAGCTTGCAGAGCACTGGGGAAAGGCAGGCAGAGAATTCCCTGCTAGCACCTTCTCTGTGCCTGTTCACACTGCTTCGCAGAATCGCTTTTGTGCAGAAAACACTAACACTTGTTCAGAACGAAAGGAAGCACAGAGCCCCAGATTTGCTGTTGTCCTGGAGAGGTTGCAGAGCACTGGGGAAAGGCAGGCAGAGAATTCCCTGCTAGCACCTTCTCTGTGCCTGTTCACATTGCTTCGCAGAATCGCTTTTGTGCAGAACACACTAACACTTGTTCAGAACGAAAGAAAGCACAGAGCCCCAGATTTTATGTTGTCCTGGAGAGCTTGCAGAGCACTGGGGAAAGGCAGGCAGAGAATTCCCTGCTAGCACCTTCTCTGTGCCTGGGAAGCAGAAGTGTTCACATTGCTTCGCAGAATCGCTTTTGTGCAGAAAGCATTAACACTTGTTCAGAACGAAAGAAAGCACAGAGCCCCAGATTTTATGTTGTCCTGGAGAGCTTGCAGAGTACTGGGGAAAGGCAGGCAGAGAATTCCCTGCTAGCACCTTCTCTGTGCCTGTTCACACTGCTTCGCAGAATCGCTTTTGTGCAGAAAACACTAACACTTGTTCAGAACGAAAGGAAGCACAGAGCCCCAGATTTTATGTTGTCCTGGAGAGCTTGAAGAGCACTGGGGAAAGGTAGGCAGAGAATTCCCTGCTAGCACCTTCTCTGTGCCTGTTCACACTGCTTCGCAGAATCGCTTTTGTGCAGAAAACACTAACACTTGTTCAGAACGAAAGGAAGCACAGAGCCCCAGATTTACTGTTGTCCTGGAGAGGTTGCAGAGCACTGGGGAAAGGCAGGCAGAGAGTTCCCTGCTAGCACCTTCTCTGTGCCTGTTCACACTGCTTCGCAGAATCGCTTTTGTGCAGAAAACAGTAACAGTTGTTCAGAACGAAAGGAAGCAGAGAGCCCCAGATTTGCTGTTGTCCTGGAGAGCTTGCAGAGCACTGGGGAAAGGCAGGCAGAGAATTCCCTGCTAGCACCTTCTCTGTGCCTGTTCACATTGCTTCGCAGAATCGCTTTTGTGCATAACACAATAACACTTGCTCAGAATGAAAGAAAGCACAGAGCCCCAGATTTACTGTTGTGTTGGAGAGGGTGCAGAGCACTGGGGAAAGGCAGGCAGAGAATTAACTGCTAGCACCTTCGCTGTTCCTGGGAAGCAGAAGTGTTCACATGGCTTCGCAGAATCGCTTTTGTGCAGAAAACACTAACACTTGTTCAGAACGAAAGAAAGCACAGAGCCCCAGATTTTATGTTGTCCTGGAGAGCTTGCAGAGCACTGGGGAAAGGCAGGCAGAGAATTCCCTGCTAGCACCTTCTCTGTGCCTGGGAAGCAGAAGTGTTCACGTTGCTTCGCAGACTCGCTTTTGTGCAGAAAACACTAACACTTGTTCAGAACGAAAGAAAGCACAGAGCCCCAGATTTTATATTGTCCTGGAGAGCTTGCAGAGCACTGGGGAAAGGCAGGCAGAGAATTCCCTGCTAGCACCTTCTCTGTGCCTGTTCACACTGCTTCGCAGAATCGCTTTTGTGCAGAAAACACTAACACTTGTTCAGAACGAAAGGAAGCACAGAGCCCCAGATTTGCTGTTGTCCTGGAGAGCTTGCAGAGCACTGGGGAAAGGCAGGCAGAGAATTCCCTGCTAGCACCTTCTCTGTGCCTGTTCACATTGCTTCGCAGAATCGCTTTTGTGCAGAAAACACTAACACTTGTTCAGAACGAAAGAAAGCACAGAGCCCCAGATTTTATGTAGTCCTGGAGAGCTTGCAGAGCACTGGGGAAAGGCAGGCAGAGAATTCCCTGCTAGCACCTTCTCTGTGCCTGTTCACACTGCTTCGCAGAGTCGCTTTTGTGTAGAAAACACTAACACTTGTTCAGTACGAAAGGAAACACAGAGCCCCAGATTTGCTGTTGTCCTGGAGAGCTTGCAGAGCACTGGGGAAAGGTAGGCAGAGAATTCCCTGCTAGCACCTTCTCTGTGCCTGTTCACACTGCTTCGCAGAATCGCTTTTGTGCAGAAAACACTAACACTTGTTCAGAACGAAAGGAAACACAGTGCCCCAGATTTGCTGTTGTCCTGGAGAGCTTGCAGAGCACTGGGGAAAGGCAGGCAGAGAATTCCCTGCTAGCACCTTCTCTGTGCCTGGGAAGCAGAAGTGTTCACATTGCTTCGCAGAATCGCTTTTGTGCAGAAAACAGTAACACTTGTTCAGAACGAAAGAAAGCACAGAGCCCCAGATTTGCTGTAGTCCTGGAGAGCTTGCAGAGCACTGGGGAAAGGCAGGCAGAGAATTCCCTTGCAGCACCTTCTCTTTGCCTGTTCACATTGCTTCGCAGACATGCTTTTGTGCAGAACACACTAACACTTGTTCAGAACGAAAGAAAGCACAGAGCCCCAGATTTTATGTTGTCCTGGAGAGCTTGCAGAGCACTGGGGAAAGGCAGGCAGAGAATTCCCTGCTAGCACCTTCTCTGTGCCTGTTCACACTGCTTCGCAGAATCGCTTTTGTGTAGAAAACACTAACACTTGTTCAGTACTAAAGGGAACACAGAGCCCCAGATTTGCTGTTGTCCTGGAGAGCTTGCAGAGCACTGGGGAAAGGTAGGCAGAGAATTCCCTGCTAGCACCTTCTCTGTGCCTGTTCACACTGCTTCGCAGAATCGCTTTTGTGCAGAAAACACTAACACTTGTTCAGAACGAAAGAAAGCACAGAGCCCCAGATTTTATGTTGTCCTGGAGAGGTTGCAGAGCACTGGGGAAAGGCAGGCAGAGAATTCCCTGCTAGCACCTTCTCTGTGCCTGGGAAGCAGAAGTGTTCACATTGCTTCGCAGAATCGCTTTTGTGCAGAATACAGTAACACTTGTTCAGAACGAAAGAAAGCACAGAGCCCCAGACTTGCTGTTGTCCTGGAGAGCTTGCAGAGCACTGGGGAAAGGCAGGCAGAGAATTCCCTGCTAGCACCTTCTCTGTGCCTGTTCACACTGCTTCGCAGAATCGATTTGTGCAGAAAACACTAACACTTGTTCAGAACGAAAGGAAGCACAGAGCCCCAGATTTGCTGTTGTCCTGGAGAGCTTGCAGAGCACTGGGGAAAGGCAGGCAGAGAATTCCCTGCTAGCACCTTCTCTGTGCCTGTTCACATTGCTTCGCAGAATCGCTTTTGTGCAGAACACACAAACACTTGTTCAGAACGAAAGAAAGCACAGAGCCCCAGATTTTATGTTGTCCTGGAGAGCTTGCAGAGCACTGGGGAAAGGCAGGCAGAGAATTCCCTGCTAGCACCTTTTCTGTGCCTGGGAAGCAGAAGTGTTCACATTGCTTCGCAGAATCGCTTTTGTGCAGAAAGCATTAACACTTGTTCAGAACGAAAGAAAGCACAGAGCCCCAGATTTTATGTTGTCCTGGAGAGCTTGCAGAGCACTGGGGAAAGGCAGGCAGAGAATTCCCTGCTAGCACCTTCTCTGTGCCTGTTCACACTGCTTCGCAGAATCGCTTTTGTGCAGAAAACACTAACACTTGTTCAGAACGAAAGGAAGCACAGAGCCCCAGATTTGCTGTTGTCCTGGAGAGCTTGCAGAGCACTGGGGAAAGGCAGGCAGAGAATTCCCTGCTAGCACCTTCTCTGTGCCTGTTCACATTGCTTCGCAGAATCGCTTTTGTGCATAACACAATAACACTTGCTCAGAATGAAAGAAAGCACAGAGCCCCAGATTTACTGTTGTGTTGGAGAGGGTGCAGAGCACTGGGGAAAGGCAGGCAGAGAATTAACTGCTAGCACCTTCGCTGTTCCTGGGAAGCAGAAGTGTTCACAGGGCTTCGCAGAATCGCTTTTGTGCAGAAAACACTAACACTTGTTCAGAACGAAAGAAAGCACAGAGCCCCAGATTTTATGTTGTCCTGGAGAGCTTGCAGAGCACTGGGGAAAGGCAGGCAGAGAATTCCCTGCTAGCACCTTCTCTGTGCCTGGGAAGCAGAAGTGTTCACGTTGCTTCGCAGACTCGCTTTTGTGCAGAAAACACTAACACTTGTTCAGAACGAAAGAAAGCACAGAGCCCCAGATTTTATATTGTCCTGGAGAGCTTGCAGAGCACTGGGGAAAGGCAGGCAGAGAATTCCCTGCTAGCACCTTCTCTGTGCCTGTTCACACTGCTTCGCAGAATCGCTTTTGTGCAGAAAACACTAACACTTGTTCAGAACGAAAGGAAGCACAGAGCCCCAGATTTGCTGTTGTCCTGGAGAGCTTGCAGAGCACTGGGGAAAGGCAGGCAGAGAATTCCCTGCTAGCACCTTCTCTGTGCCTGTTCACATTGCTTCGCAGAATCGCTTTTGTGCACAAAACACTAACACTTGTTCAGAACGAAAGAAAGCACAGAGCCCCAGATTTTATGTAGTCCTGGAGAGCTTGCAGAGCACTGGGGAAAGGCAGGCAGAGAATTCCCTGCTAGCACCTTCTCTGTGCCTGTTCACATTGCTTCGCAGAATCGCTTTTGTGCAGAAAACACTAACACTTGTTCAGAACGAAAGGAAGCACAGAGCCCCAGATTTTATGTTGTCCTGGAGAGGTTGCAGAGCACTGGGGAAAGGCAGGCAGAGAATTCCCTGCTAGCACCTTCTCTGTGCCTGTTCACACTGCTTCGCAGAATCGCTTTTGTGCAGAAAACACTAACACTTGTTCAGAACGAAAGAAAGCACAGAGCCCCAGATTTTATGTTGTCCTGGAGAGCTTGCAGAGCACTGGGGAAAGGCAGGCAGAGAATTCCCTGCTAGCACCTTCTCTGTGCCTGGGAAGCAGAAGTGTTCACATTGCTTCGCAGAATCGCTTTTGTGCAGAAAGCATTAACACTTGTTCAGAACGAAAGAAAGCACAGAGCCCCAGATTTTATGTTGTCCTGGAGAGCTTGCAGAGCACTGGGGAAAGGCAGGCAGAGAATTCCCTGCTAGCACCTTCTCTGTGCCTGTTCACACTGCTTCGCAGAATCGCTTTTGTGCAGAAAACACTAACACTTGTTCAGAACGAAAGGAAGCACAGAGCCCCAGATTTTATGTTGTCCTGGAGAGCTTGAAGAGCACTGGGGAAAGGTGGGCAGAGAATTCCCTGCTAGCACCTTCTCTGTGCCTGTTCACACTGCTTCGCAGAATCGCTTTTGTGCAGAAAACAGTAACAGTTGTTCAGAACGAAAGGAAGCAGAGAGCCCCAGATTTGCTGTTGTCCTGGAGAGCTTGCAGAGCACTGGGGAAAGGCAGGCAGAGAATTCCCTGCTAGCACCTTCTCTGTGCCTGTTCACATTGCTTCGCAGAATCGCTTTTGTGCATAACACAATAACACTTGCTCAGAATGAAAGAAAGCACAGAGCCCCAGATTTACTGTTGTGTTGGAGAGGGTGCAGAGCACTGGGGAAAGGCAGGCAGAGAATTAACTGCTAGCACCTTCGCTGTTCCTGGGAAGCAGAAGTGTTCACATGGCTTCGCAGAATCGCTTTTGTGCAGAAAACACTAACACTTGTTCAGAACGAAAGAAAGCACAGAGCCCCAGATTTTATGTTGTCCTGGAGAGCTTGCAGAGCACTGGGGAAAGGCAGGCAGAGAATTCCCTGCTAGCACCTTCTCTGTGCCTGGGAAGCAGAAGTGTTCACGTTGCTTCGCAGACTCGCTTTTGTGCAGAAAACAGTAACACTTGTTCAGAACGAAAGAAAGCACAGAGCCCCAGATTTTATGTTGTCCTGGAGAGCTTGCAGAGCACTGGGGAAAGGCAGGCAGAGAATTCCCTGCTAGCACCTTCTCTGTGCCTGTTCACACTGCTTCGCAGAATCGCTTTTGTGCAGAAAACAGTAACACTTGTTCCGAACGAAAGGAAGCACAGAGCCCCAGATTTGCTGTTGTCCTGGAGAGCTTGCAGAGCACTGGGGAAAGGCAGGCAGAGAATTCCCTGCTAGCACCTTCTCTGTGCCTGTTCACATTGCTTCGCAGACTCGCTTTTGTGCAGAACACACTAACACTTGTTCAGAACGAAAGAAAGCACAGAGCCCCAGATTTTATGTAGTCCTGGAGAGCTTGCAGAGCACTGGGGAAAGGCAGGCAGAGAATTCCCTGCTAGCACCTTCTCTGTGCCTGGGAAGCAGAAGTGTTCACATTGCTTCGCAGAATCGCTTTTGTGAAGAAAAGAGTAACACTTGTTCAGAACGAAAGAAAGCACAGAGCCCCAGATTTGCTGTTGTCCTGCAGAGCTTGTAGAGCACTGGGGAAAGGCAGGCAGAGAATTCCCTGCTAGCACCTTCTCTGTGCCTGTTCACATTGCTTCGCAGACTCGCTTTTGTGCAGAAAACACTAACACTTGTTCAGAATAAAAGGAAGCACAGAGCCCCAGATTTTATGTTGTCCTGGAGAGCTTGCAGAGCACTGGGGAAAGGTAGGCAGAGAATTCCCTGCTAGCACCTTCTCTGTGCCTGGGAAGCAGAAGTGTTCACATTGATTCGCAGAATCGCTTTTGTGCAGAAAGCATTAACACTTGTTCAGAACGAAAGAAAGCACAGAGCCCCAGATTTTATGTTGTCCTGGAGAGCTTGCAGAGCACTGGGGAAAGGCAGGCAGAGAATTCCCTGCTAGCACCTTCTCTGTGCCTGTTCACACTGCTTCGCAGAATCGCTTTTGTGCAGAAAACACTAACACTTGTTCAGAACGAAAGGAAGCACAGAGCCCCAGATTTTATGTTGTCCTGGAGAGCTTGAAGAGCACTGGGGAAAGGTAGGCAGAGAATTCCCTGCTAGCACCTTCTCTGTGCCTGTTCACACTGCTTCGCAGAATCGCTTTTGTGCAGAAAACAGTAACACTTGTTCAGAACGAAAGGAAGCAGAGAGCCCCAGATTTGCTGTTGTCCTGGAGAGCTTGCAGAGCACTGGGGAAAGGCAGGCAGAGAATTCCCTGCTAGCACCTTCTCTGTGCCTGTTCACATTGCTTCGCAGAATCGCTTTTGTGCATAACACAATAACACTTGCTCAGAATGAAAGAAAGCACAGAGCCCCAGATTTACTGTTGTGTTGGAGAGGGTGCAGAGCACTGGGGAAAGGCAGGCAGAGAATTAACTGCTAGCACCTTCGCTGTTCCTGGGAAGCAGAAGTGTTCACATGGCTTCGCAGAATCGCTTTTGTGCAGAAAACACTAACACTTGTTCAGAACGAAAGAAAGCACAGAGCCCCAGATTTTATGTTGTCCTGGAGAGCTTGCAGAGCACTGGGGAAAGGCAGGCAGAGAATTCCCTGCTAGCACCTTCTCTGTGCCTGGGAAGCAGAAGTGTTCACGTTGCTTCGCAGACTCGCTTTTGTGCAGAAAACAGTAACACTTGTTCAGAACGAAAGAAAGCACAGAGCCCCAGATTTTATGTTGTCCTGGAGAGCTTGCAGAGCACTGGGGAAAGGCAGGCAGAGAATTCCCTGCTAGCACCTTCTCTGTGCCTGTTCACACTGCTTCGCAGAATCGCTTTTGTGCAGAAAACAGTAACACTTGTTCCGAACGAAAGGAAGCACAGAGCCCCAGATTTGCTGTTGTCCTGGAGAGCTTGCAGAGCACTGGGGAAAGGCAGGCAGAGAATTCCCTGCTAGCACCTTCTCTGTGCCTGTTCACATTGCTTCGCAGACTCGCTTTTCTGCAGAACACACTAACACTTGTTCAGAACGAAAGAAAGCACAGAGCCCCAGATTTTATGTAGTCCTGGAGAGCTTGCAGAGCACTGGGGAAAGGCAGGCAGAGAATTCCCTGCTAGCACCTTCTCTGTGCCTGGGAAGCAGAAGTGTTCACATTGCTTCGCAGAATCGCTTTTGTGAAGAAAAGAGTAACACTTGTTCAGAACGAAAGAAAGCACAGAGCCCCAGATTTGCTGTTGTCCTGCAGAGCTTGTAGAGCACTGGGGAAAGGCAGGCAGAGAATTCCCTGCTAGCACCTTCTCTGTGCCTGTTCACATTGCTTCGCAGAATCGCTTTTGTGCAGAAAACACTAACACTTGTTCAGAATAAAAGGAAGCACAGAGCCCCAGATTTACTGTTGTCCTGGAGAGGTTGCAGAGCACTGGGGAAAGGCAGGCAGAGAATTCCCTGCTAGCACCTTCTCTGTGCCTGTTCACATTGCTTCGCAGACTCGCTTTTGTGAAGAAAAGAGTAACACTTGTTCAGAACGAAAGAAAGCACAGAGCCCCAGATTTGCTGTTGTCCTGCAGAGCTTGCAGAGCACTGGGGAAAGGCAGGCAGAGAGTTCCCTGCTAGCACCTTCTCTGTGCCTGTTCACACTGCTTCGCAGAATCGCTTTTGTGCAGAAAACAGTAACAGTTGTTCAGAACGAAAGGAAGCAGAGAGCCCCAGATTTGCTGTTGTCCTGGAGAGCTTGCAGAGCACTGGGGAAAGGCAGGCAGAGAATTCCCTGCTAGCACCTTCTCTGTGCCTGTTCACATTGCTTCGCAGAATCGCTTTTGTGCATAACACAATAACACTTGCTCAGAATGAAAGAAAGCACAGAGCCCCAGATTTACTGTTGTGTTGGAGAGGGTGCAGAGCACTGGGGAAAGGCAGGCAGAGAATTAACTGCTAGCACCTTCGCTGTTCCTGGGAAGCAGAAGTGTTCACATGGCTTCGCAGAATCGCTTTTGTGCAGAAAACACTAACACTTGTTCAGAACGAAAGAAAGCACAGAGCCCCAGATTTTATGTTGTCCTGGAGAGCTTGCAGAGCACTGGGGAAAGGCAGGCAGAGAATTCCCTGCTAGCACCTTCTCTGTGCCTGGGAAGCAGAAGTGTTCACGTTGCTTCGCAGACTCGCTTTTGTGCAGAAAACAGTAACACTTGTTCAGAACGAAAGAAAGCACAGAGCCCCAGATTTTATGTTGTCCTGGAGAGCTTGCAGAGCACTGGGGAAAGGCAGGCAGAGAATTCCCTGCTAGCACCTTCTCTGTGCCTGTTCACACTGCTTCGCAGAATCGCTTTTGTGCAGAAAACAGTAACACTTGTTCCGAACGAAAGGAAGCACAGAGCCCCAGATTTGCTGTTGTCCTGGAGAGCTTGCAGAGCACTGGGGAAAGGCAGGCAGAGAATTCCCTGCTAGCACCTTCTCTGTGCCTGTTCACATTGCTTCGCAGACTCGCTTTTGTGCAGAACACACTAACACTTGTTCAGAACGAAAGAAAGCACAGAGCCCCAGATTTTATGTAGTCCTGGAGAGCTTGCAGAGCACTGGGGAAAGGCAGGCAGAGAATTCCCTGCTAGCACCTTCTCTGTGCCTGGGAAGCAGAAGTGTTCACATTGCTTCGCAGAATCGCTTTTGTGAAGAAAAGAGTAACACTTGTTCAGAACGAAAGAAAGCACAGAGCCCCAGATTTGCTGTTGTCCTGCAGAGCTTGTAGAGCACTGGGGAAAGGCAGGCAGAGAATTCCCTGCTAGCACCTTCTCTGTGCCTGTTCACATTGCTTCGCAGACTCGCTTTTGTGCAGAAAACACTAACACTTGTTCAGAATAAAAGGAAGCACAGAGCCCCAGATTTTATGTTGTCCTGGAGAGCTTGCAGAGCACTGGGGAAAGGTAGGCAGAGAATTCCCTGCTAGCACCTTCTCTGTGCCTGGGAAGCAGAAGTGTTCACATTGATTCGCAGAATCGCTTTTGTGCAGAAAGCATTAACACTTGTTCAGAACGAAAGAAAGCACAGAGCCCCAGATTTTATGTTGTCCTGGAGAGCTTGCAGAGCACTGGGGAAAGGCAGGCAGAGAATTCCCTGCTAGCACCTTCTCTGTGCCTGTTCACACTGCTTCGCAGAATCGCTTTTGTGCAGAAAACACTAACACTTGTTCAGAACGAAAGGAAGCACAGAGCCCCAGATTTTATGTTGTCCTGGAGAGCTTGAAGAGCACTGGGGAAAGGTAGGCAGAGAATTCCCTGCTAGCACCTTCTCTGTGCCTGTTCACACTGCTTCGCAGAATCGCTTTTGTGCAGAAAACACTAACACTTGTTCAGAACGAAAGGAAGCAGAGAGCCCCAGATTTGCTGTTGTCCTGGAGAGCTTGCAGAGCACTGGGGAAAGGCAGGCAGAGAATTCCCTGCTAGCACCTTCTCTGTGCCTGTTCACATTGCTTCGCAGAATCGCTTTTGTGCATAACACAATAACACTTGCTCAGAATGAAAGAAAGCACAGAGCCCCAGATTTACTGTTGTGTTGGAGAGGGTGCAGAGCACTGGGGAAAGGCAGGCAGAGAATTAACTGCTAGCACCTTCGCTGTTCCTGGGAAGCAGAAGTGTTCACATGGCTTCGCAGAATCGCTTTTGTGCAGAAAACACTAACACTTGTTCAGAACGAAAGAAAGCACAGAGCCCCAGATTTTATGTTGTCCTGGAGAGCTTGCAGAGCACTGGGGAAAGGCAGGCAGAGAATTCCCTGCTAGCACCTTCTCTGTGCCTGGGAAGCAGAAGTGTTCACGTTGCTTCGCAGACTCGCTTTTGTGCAGAAAACAGTAACACTTGTTCAGAACGAAAGAAAGCACAGAGCCCCAGATTTTATGTTGTCCTGGAGAGCTTGCAGAGCACTGGGGAAAGGCAGGCAGAGAATTCCCTGCTAGCACCTTCTCTGTGCCTGTTCACACTGCTTCGCAGAATCGCTTTTGTGCAGAAAACAGTAACACTTGTTCCGAACGAAAGGAAGCACAGAGCCCCAGATTTGCTGTTGTCCTGGAGAGCTTGCAGAGCACTGGGGAAAGGCAGGCAGAGAATTCCCTGCTAGCACCTTCTCTGTGCCTGTTCACATTGCTTCGCAGACTCGCTTTTCTGCAGAACACACTAACACTTGTTCAGAACGAAAGAAAGCACAGAGCCCCAGATTTTATGTAGTCCTGGAGAGCTTGCAGAGCACTGGGGAAAGGCAGGCAGAGAATTCCCTGCTAGCACCTTCTCTGTGCCTGGGAAGCAGAAGTGTTCACATTGCTTCGCAGAATCGCTTTTGTGAAGAAAAGAGTAACACTTGTTCAGAACGAAAGAAAGCACAGAGCCCCAGATTTGCTGTTGTCCTGCAGAGCTTGTAGAGCACTGGGGAAAGGCAGGCAGAGAATTCCCTGCTAGCACCTTCTCTGTGCCTGTTCACATTGCTTCGCAGAATCGCTTTTGTGCAGAAAACACTAACACTTGTTCAGAATAAAAGGAAGCACAGAGCCCCAGATTTTATGTTGTCCTGGAGAGCTTGCAGAGCACTGGGGAAAGGTAGGCAGAGAATTCCCTGCTAGCACCTTCTCTGTGCCTGGGAAGCAGAAGTGTTCACATTGATTCGCAGAATCGCTTTTGTGCAGAAAGCATTAACACTTGTTCAGAACGAAAGAAAGCACAGAGCCCCAGATTTTATGTTGTCCTGGAGAGCTTGCAGAGCACTGGGGAAAGGCAGGCAGAGAATTCCCTGCTAGCACCTTCTCTGTGCCTGTTCACACTGCTTCGCAGAATCGCTTTTGTGCAGAAAACACTAACACTTGTTCAGAACGAAAGGAAGCACAGAGCCCCAGATTTTATGTTGTCCTGGAGAGCTTGAAGAGCACTGGGGAAAGGTAGGCAGAGAATTCCCTGCTAGCACCTTCTCTGTGCCTGTTCACACTGCTTCGCAGAATCGCTTTTGTGCAGAAAACAGTAACACTTGTTCAGAACGAAAGGAAGCACAGAGCCCCAGATTTACTGTTGTTCTGGAGAGGTTGCAGAGCACTGGGGAAAGGCAGGCAGAGAATTCCCTGCTAGCACCTTCTCTGTGCCTGTTCACACTGCTTCGCAGAATCGCTTTTGTGCAGAAAACACTAACACTTGTTCAGAACGAAAGAAAGCACAGAGCCCCAGATTTTATGTTGTCCTGGAGAGCTTGCAGAGCACTGGGGAAAGGCAGGCAGAGAATTCCCTGCTAGCACCTTCTCTGTGCCTGGGAAGCAGAAGTGTTCACATTGCTTCGCAGACTCGCTTTTGTGAAGAAAAGAGTAACACTTGTTCAGAACGAAAGAAAGCACAGAGCCCCAGATTTGCTGTTGTCCTGCAGAGCTTGCAGAGCACTGGGGAAAGGCAGGCAGAGAGTTCCCTGCTAGCACCTTCTCTGTGCCTGTTCACACTGCTTCGCAGAATCGCTTTTGTGCAGAAAACAGTAACAGTTGTTCAGAACGAAAGGAAGCAGAGAGACCCAGATTTGCTGTTGTCCTGGAGAGCTTGCAGAGCACTGGGGAAAGGCAGGCAGAGAATTCCCTGCTAGCACCTTCTCTGTGCCTGTTCACATTGCTTCGCAGAATCGCTTTTGTGCATAACACAATAACACTTGCTCAGAATGAAAGAAAGCACAGAGCCCCAGATTTACTGTTGTGTTGGAGAGGGTGCAGAGCACTGGGGAAAGGCAGGCAGAGAATTAACTGCTAGCACCTTCGCTGTTCCTGGGAAGCAGAAGTGTTCACATGGCTTCGCAGAATCGCTTTTGTGCAGAAAACACTAACACTTGTTCAGAACGAAAGAAAGCACAGAGCCCCAGATTTTATGTTGTCCTGGAGAGCTTGCAGAGCACTGGGGAAAGGCAGGCAGAGAATTCCCTGCTAGCACCTTCTCTGTGCCTGGGAAGCAGAAGTGTTCACGTTGCTTCGCAGACTCGCTTTTGTGCAGAAAACACTAACACTTGTTCAGAACGAAAGAAAGCACAGAGCCCCAGATTTTATGTTGTCCTGGAGAGCTTGCAGAGCACTGGGGAAAGGCAGGCAGAGAATTCCCTGCTAGCACCTTCTCTGTGCCTGTTCACACTGCTTCGCAGAATCGCTTTTGTGCAGAAAACACTAACACTTGTTCAGAACGAAAGGAAGCACAGAGCCCCAGATTTGCTGTTGTCCTGGAGAGCTTGCAGAGCACTGGGGAAAGGCAGGCAGAGAATTCCCTGCTAGCACCTTCTCTGTGCCTGTTCACATTGCTTCGCAGACTCGCTTTTGTGCAGAACACACTAACTCTTGTTGAGAACGAAAGAAAGCACAGAGCCCCAGATTTTATGTAGTCCTGGAGAGCTTGCAGAGCACTGGGGAAAGGCAGGCAGAGAATTCCCTGCTAGCACCTTCTCTGTGCCTGTTCACATTGCTTCGCAGAATCGCTTTTGTGCAGAAAACACTAACACTTGTTCAGAATAAAAGGAAGCACAGAGCCCCAGATTTTATGTTGTCCTGGAGAGGTTGCAGAGCACTGGGGAAAGGCAGGCAGAGAATTCCCTGCTAGCACCTTCTCTGTGCCTGTTCACACTGCTTCGCAGAATCGCTTTTGTGCAGAAAACACTAACACTTGTTCAGAACGAAAGGAAGCACAGAGCCCCAGATTTTATGTTGTCCTGGAGAGGTTGCAGAGCACTGGGGAAAGGTAGGCAGAGAATTACCTGCTAGCACCTTCTCTGTGCCTGTTCGCACTGCTTCGCAGAATCGCTTTTGTGCAGAAAACAGTAACACTTGTTCAGAACGAAAGAAAGCACAGAGCCCCAGATTTTATGTTGTCCTTGAGAGGTTGCAGAGCACTGGGGAAAGGCAGGCAGAGAATTCCCTGCTAGCACCTTCTCTGTGCCTGTTCACATTGCTTCGCAGACTCGCTTTTGTGCAGAAAACACTAACACTTGTTCAGAACGAAAGAAAGCACAGAGCCCCAGATTTTATGTTGTCCTGGAGAGCTTGCAGAGCACTGGGGAAAGGCAGGCATAGAATTCCCTGCTAGCACCTTCGCTGTTCCTGGGAAGCAGAAGTGTTCACATTGCTTCGCAGAATCGCTTTTGTGCAGAAAACAGTAACACTTGTTCAGAACGAAAGGAAGCACAGAGCCCCAGATTTGCTGTTGTCCTGGAGAGCTTGCAGAGCACTGGGGAAAGGCAGGCAGAGAATTCCCTGCTAGCACCTTCTCTGTGCCTGTTCACATTGCTTCGCAGAATCGCTTTTGTGCAGAACACACTAACACTGTTCAGAACGAAAGAAAGCACAGAGCCCCAGATTTTATGTTGTCCTGGAGAGCTTGCAGAGCACTGGGGAAAGGCAGGCAGAGAATTCCCTGCTAGCACCTTCTCTGTGCCTGGGAAGCAGAAGTGTTCACATTGCTTCGCAGAATCGCTTTTGTGAAGAAAAGAGTAACACTTGTTCAGAACGAAAGAAAGCACAGAGCCCCAGATTTGCTGTTGTCCTGCAGAGCTTGTAGAGCACTGGGGAAAGGCAGGCAGAGAATTCCCTGCTAGCACCTTCTCTGTGCCTGTTCACATTGCTTCGCAGACTCGCTTTTGTGCAGAAAACACTAACACTTGTTCAGAATAAAAGGAAGCACAGAGCCCCAGATTTTATGTTGTCCTGGAGAGCTTGCAGAGCACTGGGGAAAGGCAGGCAGAGAATTCCCTGCTAGCACCTTCTCTGTGCCTGTTCACATTGCTTCGCAGAATCGCTTTTGTGCATAACACAATAACACTTGCTCAGAATGAAAGAAAGCACAGAGCCCCAGATTTACTGTTGTGTTGGAGAGGGTGCAGAGCACTGGGGAAAGGCAGGCAGAGAATTAACTGCTAGCACCTTCGCTGTTCCTGGGAAGCAGAAGTGTTCACATGGCTTCGCAGAATCGCTTTTGTGCAGAAAACAGTAACAGTTGTTCAGAACGAAAGGAAGCAGAGAGACCCAGATTTGCTGTTGTCCTGGAGAGCTTGCAGAGCACTGGGGAAAGGCAGGCAGAGAATTCCCTGCTAGCACCTTCTCTGTGCCTGTTCACATTGCTTCGCAGAATCGCTTTTGTGCATAACACAATAACACTTGCTCAGAATGAAAGAAAGCACAGAGCCCCAGATTTACTGTTGTGTTGGAGAGGGTGCAGAGCACTGGGGAAAGGCAGGCAGAGAATTAACTGCTAGCACCTTCGCTGTTCCTGGGAAGCAGAAGTGTTCACATGGCTTCGCAGAATCGCTTTTGTGCAGAAAACACTAACACTTGTTCAGAACGAAAGAAAGCACAGAGCCCCAGATTTTATGTTGTCCTGGAGAGCTTGCAGAGCACTGGGGAAAGGCAGGCAGAGAATTCCCTGCTAGCACCTTCTCTGTGCCTGGGAAGCAGAAGTGTTCACGTTGCTTCGCAGACTCGCTTTTGTGCAGAAAACACTAACACTTGTTCAGAACGAAAGAAAGCACAGAGCCCCAGATTTTATGTTGTCCTGGAGAGCTTGCAGAGCACTGGGGAAAGGCAGGCAGAGAATTCCCTGCTAGCACCTTCTCTGTGCCTGTTCACACTGCTTCGCAGAATCGCTTTTGTGCAGAAAACACTAACACTTGTTCAGAACGAAAGGAAGCACAGAGCCCCAGATTTGCTGTTGTCCTGGAGAGCTTGCAGAGCACTGGGGAAAGGCAGGCAGAGAATTCCCTGCTAGCACCTTCTCTGTGCCTGTTCACATTGCTTCGCAGACTCGCTTTTGTGCAGAACACACTAACACTTGTTGAGAACGAAAGAAAGCACAGAGCCCCAGATTTTATGTAGTCCTGGAGAGCTTGCAGAGCACTGGGGAAAGGCAGGCAGAGAATTCCCTGCTAGCACCTTCTCTGTGCCTGTTCACATTGCTTCGCAGAATCGCTTTTGTGCAGAAAACACTAACACTTGTTCAGAATAAAAGGAAGCACAGAGCCCCAGATTTTATGTTGTCCTGGAGAGGTTGCAGAGCACTGGGGAAAGGCAGGCAGAGAATTCCCTGCTAGCACCTTCTCTGTGCCTGTTCACACTGCTTCGCAGAATCGCTTTTGTGCAGAAAACACTAACACTTGTTCAGAACGAAAGGAAGCACAGAGCCCCAGATTTTATGTTGTCCTGGAGAGGTTGCAGAGCACTGGGGAAAGGTAGGCAGAGAATTACCTGCTAGCACCTTCTCTGTGCCTGTTCGCACTGCTTCGCAGAATCGCTTTTGTGCAGAAAACAGTAACACTTGTTCAGAACGAAAGAAAGCACAGAGCCCCAGATTTTATGTTGTCCTTGAGAGGTTGCAGAGCACTGGGGAAAGGCAGGCAGAGAATTCCCTGCTAGCACCTTCTCTGTGCCTGTTCACATTGCTTCGCAGACTCGCTTTTGTGCAGAAAACACTAACACTTGTTCAGAACGAAAGAAAGCACAGAGCCCCAGATTTTATGTTGTCCTGGAGAGCTTGCAGAGCACTGGGGAAAGGCAGGCATAGAATTCCCTGCTAGCACCTTCGCTGTTCCTGGGAAGCAGAAGTGTTCACATTGCTTCGCAGAATCGCTTTTGTGCAGAAAACAGTAACACTTGTTCAGAACGAAAGGAAGCACAGAGCCCCAGATTTGCTGTTGTCCTGGAGAGCTTGCAGAGCACTGGGGAAAGGCAGGCAGAGAATTCCCTGCTAGCACCTTCTCTGTGCCTGTTCACATTGCTTCGCAGAATCGCTTTTGTGCAGAACACACTAACACTGTTCAGAACGAAAGAAAGCACAGAGCCCCAGATTTTATGTTGTCCTGGAGAGCTTGCAGAGCACTGGGGAAAGGCAGGCAGAGAATTCCCTGCTAGCACCTTCTCTGTGCCTGGGAAGCAGAAGTGTTCACATTGCTTCGCAGAATCGCTTTTGTGAAGAAAAGAGTAACACTTGTTCAGAACGAAAGAAAGCACAGAGCCCCAGATTTGCTGTTGTCCTGCAGAGCTTGTAGAGCACTGGGGAAAGGCAGGCAGAGAATTCCCTGCTAGCACCTTCTCTGTGCCTGTTCACATTGCTTCGCAGACTCGCTTTTGTGCAGAAAACACTAACACTTGTTCAGAATAAAAGGAAGCACAGAGCCCCAGATTTTATGTTGTCCTGGAGAGCTTGCAGAGCACTGGGGAAAGGCAGGCAGAGAATTCCCTGCTAGCACCTTCTCTGTGCCTGTTCACACTGCTTCGCAGAATCGCTTTTGTGCAGAAAACACTAACACTTGTTCAGAACGAAAGAAAGCACAGAGCCCCAGATTTTATGTTGTCCTGGAGAGCTTTCAGAGCACTGGGGAAAGGTAGGCAGAGAATTACCTGCTAGCACCTTCTCTGTGCCTGTTCACACTGCTTCGCAGAATCGATTTTGTGCAGAAAACACTAACACTTGTTCAGAACGAAAGGAAGCACAGAGCCCCAGATTTACTGTTGTCCTGGAGAGGTTGCAGAGCACTGGGGAAAGGCAGGCAGAGAATTCCCTGCTAGCACCTTCTCTGTGCCTGTTCACATTGCTTCGCAGACTCGCTTTTGTGCAGAAAACACTAACACTTGTTCAGAATAAAAGGAAGCACAGAGCCCCAGATTTTATGTTGTCCTGGAGAGCTTGCAGAGCACTGGGGAAAGGCAGGCAGAGAATTCCCTGCTAGCACCTTCTCTGTGCCTGTTCACATTGCTTCGCAGAATCGCTTTTGTGCATAACACAATAACACTTGCTCAGAATGAAAGAAAGCACAGAGCCCCAGATTTACTGTTGTGTTGGAGAGGGTGCAGAGCACTGGGGAAAGGCAGGCAGAGAATTAACTGCTAGCACCTTCGCTGTTCCTGGGAAGCAGAAGTGTTCACATGGCTTCGCAGAATCGCTTTTGTGCAGAAAACAGTAACAGTTGTTCAGAACGAAAGGAAGCAGAGAGACCCAGATTTGCTGTTGTCCTGGAGAGCTTGCAGAGCACTGGGGAAAGGCAGGCAGAGAATTCCCTGCTAGCACCTTCTCTGTGCCTGTTCACATTGCTTCGCAGAATCGCTTTTGTGCATAACACAATAACACTTGCTCAGAATGAAAGAAAGCACAGAGCCCCAGATTTACTGTTGTGTTGGAGAGGGTGCAGAGCACTGGGGAAAGGCAGGCAGAGAATTAACTGCTAGCACCTTCGCTGTTCCTGGGAAGCAGAAGTGTTCACATGGCTTCGCAGAATCGCTTTTGTGCAGAAAACACTAACACTTGTTCAGAACGAAAGAAAGCACAGAGCCCCAGATTTTATGTTGTCCTGGAGAGCTTGCAGAGCACTGGGGAAAGGCAGGCAGAGAATTCCCTGCTAGCACCTTCTCTGTGCCTGGGAAGCAGAAGTGTTCACGTTGCTTCGCAGACTCGCTTTTGTGCAGAAAACACTAACACTTGTTCAGAACGAAAGAAAGCACAGAGCCCCAGATTTTATGTTGTCCTGGAGAGCTTGCAGAGCACTGGGGAAAGGCAGGCAGAGAATTCCCTGCTAGCACCTTCTCTGTGCCTGTTCACACTGCTTCGCAGAATCGCTTTTGTGCAGAAAACACTAACACTTGTTCCGAACGAAAGGAAGCACAGAGCCCCAGATTTGCTGTTGTCCTGGAGAGCTTGCAGAGCACTGGGGAAAGGCAGGCAGAGAATTCCCTGCTAGCACCTTCTCTGTGCCTGTTCACATTGCTTCGCAGACTCGCTTTTGTGCAGAACACACTAACACTTGTTGAGAACGAAAGAAAGCACAGAGCCCCAGATTTTATGTAGTCCTGGAGAGCTTGCAGAGCACTGGGGAAAGGCAGGCAGAGAATTCCCTGCTAGCACCTTCTCTGTGCCTGTTCACATTGCTTCGCAGAATCGCTTTTGTGCAGAAAACACTAACACTTGTTCAGAATAAAAGGAAGCACAGAGCCCCAGATTTTATGTTGTCCTGGAGAGGTTGCAGAGCACTGGGGAAAGGCAGGCAGAGAATTCCCTGCTAGCACCTTCTCTGTGCCTGTTCACACTGCTTCGCAGAATCGCTTTTGTGCAGAAAACACTAACACTTGTTCAGAACGAAAGGAAGCACAGAGCCCCAGATTTTATGTTGTCCTGGAGAGGTTGCAGAGCACTGGGGAAAGGTAGGCAGAGAATTACCTGCTAGCACCTTCTCTGTGCCTGTTCGCACTGCTTCGCAGAATCGCTTTTGTGCAGAAAACAGTAACACTTGTTCAGAACGAAAGAAAGCACAGAGCCCCAGATTTTATGTTGTCCTTGAGAGGTTGCAGAGCACTGGGGAAAGGCAGGCAGAGAATTCCCTGCTAGCACCTTCTCTGTGCCTGTTCACATTGCTTCGCAGACTCGCTTTTGTGCAGAAAACACTAACACTTGTTCAGAACGAAAGAAAGCACAGAGCCCCAGATTTTATGTTGTCCTGGAGAGCTTGCAGAGCACTGGGGAAAGGCAGGCATAGAATTCCCTGCTAGCACCTTCGCTGTTCCTGGGAAGCAGAAGTGTTCACATTGCTTCGCAGAATCGCTTTTGTGCAGAAAACAGTAACACTTGTTCAGAACGAAAGGAAGCACAGAGCCCCAGATTTGCTGTTGTCCTGGAGAGCTTGCAGAGCACTGGGGAAAGGCAGGCAGAGAATTCCCTGCTAGCACCTTCTCTGTGCCTGTTCACATTGCTTCGCAGAATCGCTTTTGTGCAGAACACACTAACACTGTTCAGAACGAAAGAAAGCACAGAGCCCCAGATTTTATGTTGTCCTGGAGAGCTTGCAGAGCACTGGGGAAAGGCAGGCAGAGAATTCCCTGCTAGCACCTTCTCTGTGCCTGGGAAGCAGAAGTGTTCACATTGCTTCGCAGAATCGCTTTTGTGAAGAAAAGAGTAACACTTGTTCAGAACGAAAGAAAGCACAGAGCCCCAGATTTGCTGTTGTCCTGCAGAGCTTGTAGAGCACTGGGGAAAGGCAGGCAGAGAATTCCCTGCTAGCACCTTCTCTGTGCCTGTTCACATTGCTTCGCAGACTCGCTTTTGTGCAGAAAACACTAACACTTGTTCAGAATAAAAGGAAGCACAGAGCCCCAGATTTTATGTTGTCCTGGAGAGCTTGCAGAGCACTGGGGAAAGGCAGGCAGAGAATTCCCTGCTAGCACCTTCTCTGTGCCTGTTCACACTGCTTCGCAGAATCGCTTTTGTGCAGAAAACACTAACACTTGTTCAGAACGAAAGAAAGCACAGAGCCCCAGATTTTATGTTGTCCTGGAGAGCTTGAAGAGCACTGGGGAAAGGTAGGCAGAGAATTCCCTGCTAGCACCTTCTCTGTGCCTGTTCACACTGCTTCGCAGAATCGATTTTGTGCAGAAAACACTAACACTTGTTCAGAACGAAAGGAAGCACAGAGCCCCAGATTTACTGTTGTCCTGGAGAGGTTGCAGAGCACTGGGGAAAGGCAGGCAGAGAATTCCCTGCTAGCACCTTCTCTGTGCCTGTTCACATTGCTTCGCAGACTCGCTTTTGTGCAGAACACACTAACACTTGTTCAGAACAAAAGAAAGCACAGAGCCCCAGATTTTATGTTGTCCTGGAGAGCTTGCAGAGCACTGGGGAAAGGCAGGCAGAGAATTCCCTGCTAGCACCTTCTCTGTGCCTGGGAAGCAGAAGTGTTCACATTGCTTCGCAGACTCGCTTTTGTGAAGAAAAGAGTAACACTTGTTCAGAACGAAAGAAAGCACAGAGCCCCAGATTTGCTGTTGTCCTGCAGAGCTTGCAGAGCACTGGGGAAAGGCAGGCAGAGAGTTCCCTGCTAGCACCTTCTCTGTGCCTGTTCACACTGCTTCGCAGAATCGCTTTTGTGCAGAAAACAGTAACAGTTGTTCAGAACGAAAGGAAGCAGAGAGCCCCAGATTTGCTGTTGTCCTGGAGAGCTTGCAGAGCACTGGGGAAAGGCAGGCAGAGAATTCCCTGCTAGCACCTTCTCTGTGCCTGTTCACATTGCTTCGCAGAATCGCTTTTGTGCATAACACAATAACACTTGCTCAGAATGAAAGAAAGCACAGAGCCCCAGATTTACTGTTGTGTTGGAGAGGGTGCAGAGCACTGGGGAAAGGCAGGCAGAGAATTAACTGCTAGCACCTTCGCTGTGCCTCGGAAGCAGAAGTGTTCACATGGCTTCGCAGAATCGCTTTTGTGCAGAAAACAGTAACACTTGTTCAGAACGAAAGAAAGCACAGAGCCCCAGATTTTATGTTGTCCTGGAGAGCTTGCAGAGCACTGGGGAAAGGCAGGCAGAGAATTCCCTGCTAGCACCTTCTCTGTGCCTGGGAAGCAGAAGTGTTCACATTGCTTCGCAGAATCGCTTTTGTGAAGAAAAGAGTAACACTTGTTCAGAACGAAAGAAAGCACAGAGCCCCAGATTTGCTGTTGTCCTGCAGAGCTTTTAGAGCACTGGGGAAAGGCAGGCAGAGAATTCCCTGCTAGCACCTTCTCTGTGCCTGTTCACATTGCTTCGCAGACTCGCTTTTGTGCAGAAAACACTAACACTTGTTCAGAATAAAAGGAAGCACAGAGCCCCAGATTTTATGTTGTCCTGGAGAGCTTGCAGAGCACTGGGGAAAGGCAGGCAGAGAATTCCCTGCTAGCACCTTCTCTGTGCCTGTTCACACTGCTTCGCAGAATCGCTTTTGTGCAGAAAACACTAACACTTGTTCAGAACGAAAGGAAGCACAGAGCCCCAGATTTACTGTTGTCCTGGAGAGGTTGCAGAGCACTGGGGAAAGGCAGGCAGAGAATTCCCTGCTAGCACCTTCTCTGTGCCTGTTCACATTGCTTCGCAGACTCGCTTTTGTGCAGAACACACTAACACTTGTTCAGAACAAAAGAAAGCACAGAGCCCCAGATTTTATGTTGTCCTGGAGAGCTTGCAGAGCACTGGGGAAAGGCAGGCAGAGAATTCCCTGCTAGCACCTTCTCTGTGCCTGGGAAGCAGAAGTGTTCACATTGCTTCGCAGACTCGCTTTTGTGAAGAAAAGAGTAACACTTGTTCAGAACGAAAGAAAGCACAGAGCCCCAGATTTGCTGTTGTCCTGCAGAGCTTGCAGAGCACTGGGGAAAGACAGGCAGAGAGTTCCCTGCTAGCACCTTCTCTGTGCCTGTTCACACTGCTTCGCAGAATCGCTTTTGTGCAGAAAACAGTAACAGTTGTTCAGAACGAAAGGAAGCAGAGAGCCCCAGATTTGCTGTTGTCCTGGAGAGCTTGCAGAGCACTGGGGAAAGGCAGGCAGAGAATTCCCTGCTAGCACCTTCTCTGTGCCTGTTCACATTGCTTCGCAGAATCGCTTTTGTGCATAACACAATAACACTTGCTCAGAATGAAAGAAAGCACAGAGCCCCAGATTTACTGTTGTGTTGGAGAGGGTGCAGAGCACTGGGGAAAGGCAGGCAGAGAATTAACTGCTAGCACCTTCGCTGTGCCTCGGAAGCAGAAGTGTTCACATGGCTTCGCAGAATCGCTTTTGTGCAGAAAACACTAACACTTGTTCAGAACGAAAGAAAGCACAGAGCCCCAGATTTTATGTTGTCCTGGAGAGCTTGCAGAGCACTGGGGAAAGGCAGGCAGAGAATTCCCTGCTAGCACCTTCTCTGTGCCTGGGAAGCAGAAGTGTTCACGTTGCTTCGCAGACTCGCTTTTGTGCAGAAAACACTAACACTTGTTCAGAACGAAAGAAAGCACAGAGCCCCAGATTTTATGTTGTCCTGGAGAGCTTGCAGAGCACTGGGGAAAGGCAGGCAGAGAATTCCCTGCTAGCACCTTCTCTGTGCCTGTTCACACTGGTTCGCAGAATCGCTTTTGTGCAGAAAACAGTAACACTCTTCAGAACGAAAGGAAGCACAGAGCCCCAGATTTGCTGTTGTCCTGGAGAGCTTGCAGAGCACTGGGGAAAGGCAGGCAGAGAATTCCCTGCTAGCACCTTCTCTGTGCCTGTTCACATTGCTTCGCAGAATCGCTTTTGTGCATAACACAATAACACTTGCTCAGAATGAAAGAAAGCACAGAGCCCCAGATTTACTGTTGTGTTGGAGAGGGTGCAGAGCACTGGGGAAAGGCAGGCAGAGAATTAACTGCTAGCACCTTCGCTGTTCCTGGGAAGCAGAAGTGTTCACATGGCTTCGCAGAATCGCTTTTGTGCAGAAAACACTAACACTTGTTCAGAACGAAAGAAAGCACAGAGCCCCAGATTTTATGTTGTCCTGGAGAGCTTGCAGAGCACTGGGGAAAGGCAGGCAGAGAATTCCCTGCTAGCACCTTCTCTGTGCCTGGGAAGCAGAAGTGTTCACATTGCTTCGCAGAATCGCTTTTGTGAAGAAAAGAGTAACACTTGTTAAGAACGAAAGAAAGCACAGAGCCCCAGATTTGCTGTTGTCCTGCAGAGCTTGTAGAGCACTGGGGAAAGGCAGGCAGAGAATTCCCTGCTAGCACCTTCTCTGTGCCTGTTCACATTGCTTCGCAGAATCGCTTTTGTGCAGAAAACACTAACACTTGTTCAGAATAAAAGGAAGCACAGAGCCCCAGATTTTATGTTGTCCTGGAGAGCTTGCAGAGCACTGGGGAAAGGCAGGCAGAGAATTCCCTGCTAGCACCTTCTCTGTGCCTGGGAAGCAGAAGTGTTCACATTGCTTCGCAGAATCGCTTTTGTGCAGAAAGCATTAACACTTGTTCAGAACGAAAGAAAGCACAGAGCCCCAGATTTTATGTTGTCCTGGAGAGCTTGCAGAGCACTGGGGAAAGGCAGGCAGAGAATTCCCTGCTAGCACCTTCTCTGTGCCTGGGAAGCAGAAGTGTTCACATTGCTTCACAGAATCGCTTTTGTGCAGAAAACAGTAACACTTGTTCAGAATGAAAGAAAGCACAGAGCCCCAGATTTTATGTTGTCCTGGAGAGCTTGCAGAGCACTGGGGAAAGGCAGGCAGAGAATTCCCTGCTAGCACCTTCGCTGTTCCTGGGAAGCAGAAGTGTTCACATTGCTTCGCAGAATCGCTTTTGTGCAGAAAACAGTAACACTTGTTCAGAACGAAAGAAAGCACAGAGCCCCAGATTTGCTGTTGTCCTGGAGAGCTTGCAGAGCACTGGGGAAAGGCAGGCAGAGAATTCCCTGCTAGCACCTTCTCTGTGCCTGTTCACGCTGCTTCGCAGAATCGCTTTTGTGTAGAAAACACTAACACTTGTTCAGTACGAAAGGAAACACAGAGCCCCAGATTTGCTGTTGTCCTGGAGAGCTTGCAGAGCACTGGGGAAAGGCAGGCAGAGAATTCCCTGCTAGCACCTTCTCTGTGCCTGTGAAGCAGAAGTGTTCACAATGTTTCGCAGAATTGCTTTTGAGCAGAACACACTAACACTTGTTCAGAACGAAAGAAAGCACAGAGCCCCAGATTTTATGTTGTCCTGGAGAGGTTGCAGAGCACTGGGGAAAGGCAGGCAGAGAATTCCCTGCTAGCACCTTCTCTGTGCCTGGGAAGCAGAAGTGTTCACATGGCTTCGCAGAATCGCTTTTGTGCAGAAAACAGTAACACTTGTTCAGAACGAAAGAAAGCACAGAGCCCCAGATTTGCTGTTGTCCTGGAGAGCTTGCAGAGCACTGGGGAAAGGCAGGCAGAGAATTCCCTGCTAGCACCTTCTCTGTGCCTGTTCACACTCCTTCGCAGAATCGCTTTTGTGCAGAAAACACTAACACTTGTTCAGAACGAAAGGAAGCACAGAGCCCCAGATTTGCTGTTGTCCTGGAGAGCTTGCAGAGCACTGGGGAAAGGCAGGCAGAGAATTCCCTGCTAGCACCTTCTCTGTGCCTGTTCACATTGCTTCGCAGACTCGCTTTTGTGCAGAACACACTAACACTTGTTCAGAACGAAAGAAAGCACAGAGCCCCAGATTTTATGTTGTCCTGGAGAGCTTGCAGAGCACTGGGGAAAGGCAGGCAGAGAATTCCCTGCTAGCACCTTCTCTGTGCCTGTTCACACTGCTTCGCAGAATCGCTTTTGTGCAGAAAACACTAACACTTGTTCAGAACGAAAGAAAGCACAGAGCCACAGATTTGCTGTTGTCCTGGAGAGCTTGCAGAGCACTGGGGAAAGGCAGGCAGAGAATTCCCTGCTAGCACCTTCTCTGTGCCTGGGAAGCAGAAGTGTTCACATTGCTTCGCGGAATCGCTTTTGTGCAGAAAACACTAACACTTGTTCAGAACGAAAGAAAGCACAGAGCCCCAGATTTTATGTTGTCCTGGAGAGCTTGCAGAGCACTGGGGAAAGGCAGGCAGAGAATTCCCTGCTAGCACCTTCTCTGTGCCTGTTCACACTGCTTCGCAGAAGCGCTTTTGTGCAGAAAACAGTAACACTTGTTCAGAACGAAAGGGAGCACAGAGCCCCAGATTTTATGTTGTCCTGGAGAGCTTGCAGAGCACTGGGGAAAGGTAGGCAGAGAATTCCCTGCTAGCACCTTCTCTGTACATGTTCACACTGCTTCGCAGAATCGCCTTTGTGCAGAAAACACTAACACTTGTTCTGAACGAAAGGAAGCACAGAGCCCCAGATTTTATGTTGTCCTGGAGAGGTTGCAGAGCACTGGGGAAAGGCAGGCAGAGAATTCCCTGCTAGCACCTTCTCTGTGCCTGTTCACATTGCTTCGCAGACTTGCTTTTGTGCAGAACAAACTAACACTTGTTCAGAACGAAAGAAAGCACAGAGCCCCAGATTTTATGTTGTCCTGGAGAGCTTGCAGAGCACTGGGGAAAGGCAGGCAGAGAATTCCCTGCTAGCACCTTCTCTGTGCCTGGGAAGCAGAAGTGTTCACATTGCTTCGCAGAATCGCTTTTGTGCAGAAAACAGTAACACTTGTTCAGAACGAAAGAAAGCACAGAGCCCCAGATTTTATGTTGTCCTGGAGAGGTTGCAGAGCACTGGGGAAAGGCAGGCAGAGAATTCCCTGCTAGCTCTTTCTCTGTGCCTAGGAAGCAGAAGTGTTCTCATTGCTTCGCAGAATCGCTTTTGTGAAGAAAAGAGTAACACTTGCTCAGAACGAATGAAAGCACAGAGCCCCAGATTTGCTGTTGTCCTGCAGAGCTTGTAGAGCACTGGGGAAAGGCAGGCAGAGAATTCCCTGGTAGCACCTTCTCTGTGCCTGTTCACACTGCTTCGCAGAATCGCTTTTGTGCAGAAAACAGTAACACTTGTTCAGAACGAAAGGAAGCACAGAGCCCCAGATTTGCTGTTGTCCTGGAGAGCTTGCAGAGCACTGGGGAAAGCAGGCAGAGAATTCCCTGCTAGCACCTTCTCTGTGCCTGTTCACATTGCTTCGCAGACTCGCTTTTGTGCAGAACACACTAACACTTTTTCAGAACGAAAGAAAGCACAGAGCCCCAGATTTTATGTTGTCCTGGAGAGCTTGCAGAGCACTGGGGAAAGGCAGGCAGAGAATTCCCTGCTAGCACCTTCGCTGTTCCTGGGAAGCAGAAGTGTTCACATTGCTTCGCAGAATCGCTTTTGTGCAGAAAACAGTAACACTTGTTCAGAACGAAAGAAAGCACAGAGCCCCAGATTTTATGTTGTCCTGGAGACCTTGCAGAGCACTGGGGAAAGGCAGGCAGAGAATTCCCTGCTAGCACCTTCTCTGTGCCTGTTCACGCTGCTTCGCAGAATCGCTTTTGTGTAGAAAACACTAACACTTGTTCAGTACGAAAGGAAACACAGAGCCCCAGATTTGCTGTTGTCCTGGAGAGCTTGCAGAGCACTGGGGAAAGGTAGGCAGAGAATTCCCTGCTAGCACCTTCTCTGTGCCTGTGAAGCAGAAGTGTTCACAATGTTTCGCAGAATTGCTTTTGAGCAGAACACACTAACACTTGTTCAGAACGAAAGAAAGCACAGAGCCCCAGATTTTATGTTGTCCTGGAGAGCTTGCAGAGCACTGGGGAAAGGCAGGCAGAGAATTCCCTGCTAGCACCTTCTCTGTACCTGGGAAGCAGAAGTGTTCACATGGCTTCGCAGAATCGCTTTTGTGCAGAAAACAGTAACACTTGTTCAGAACGAAAGAAAGCACAGAGCCCCAGATTTGCTGTTGTCCTGGAGAGCTTGCAGAGCACTGGGGAAAGGCAGGCAGAGAATTCCCTGCTAGCACCTTCTCTGTGCCTGTTCACATTGCTTCGCAGACTCGCTTTTGTGCAGAACACACTAACACTTGTTCTGAACGAAAGGAAGCACAGAGCCCCAGATTTTATGTTGTCCTGGAGAGGTTGCAGAGCACTGGGGAAAGGCAGGCAGAGAATTCCCTGCTAGCACCTTCTCTGTGCCTGTTCACATTGCTTCGCAGACTTGCTTTTGTGCAGAACAAACTAACACTTGTTCAGAACGAAAGAAAGCACAGAGCCCCAGATTTTATGTTGTCCTGGAGAGCTTGCAGAGCACTGGGGAAAGGCAGGCAGAGAATTCCCTGCTAGCACCTTCTCTGTGCCTGGGAAGCAGAAGTGTTCACATTGCTTCGCAGAATCGCTTTTGTGCAGAAAACAGTAACACTTGTTCAGAACGAAAGAAAGCACAGAGCCCCAGATTTTATGTTGTCCTGGAGAGGTTGCAGAGCACTGGGGAAAGGCAGGCAGAGAATTCCCTGCTAGCTCTTTCTCTGTGCCTAGGAAGCAGAAGTGTTCTCATTGCTTCGCAGAATCGCTTTTGTGAAGAAAAGAGTAACACTTGCTCAGAACGAATGAAAGCACAGAGCCCCAGATTTGCTGTTGTCCTGCAGAGCTTGTAGAGCACTGGGGAAAGGCAGGCAGAGAATTCCCTGGTAGCACCTTCTCTGTGCCTGTTCACACTGCTTCGCAGAATCGCTTTTGTGCAGAAAACACTAACACTTGTTCAGAACGAAAGGAAGCACAGAGCCCCAGATTTGCTGTTGTCCTGGAGAGCTTGCAGAGCACTGGGGAAAGCAGGCAGAGAATTCCCTGCTAGCACCTTCTCTGTGCCTGTTCACATTGCTTCGCAGACTCGCTTTTGTGCAGAACACACTAACACTTGTTCAGAACGAAAGAAAGCACAGAGCCCCAGATTTTATGTTGTCCTGGAGAGCTTGCAGAGCACTGGGGAAAGGCAGGCAGAGAATTCCCTGCTAGCACCTTCGCTGTTCCTGGAAAGCAGAAGTGTTCACATTGCTTCGCAGAATCGCTTTTGTGCAGAAAACAGTAACACTTGTTCAGAACGAAAGAAAGCACAGAGCCCCAGATTTTATGTTGTCCTGGAGACCTTGCAGAGCACTGGGGAAAGGCAGGCAGAGAATTCCCTGCTAGCACCTTCTCTGTGCCTGTTCACGCTGCTTCGCAGAATCGCTTTTGTGTAGAAAACACTAACACTTGTTCAGTACGAAAGGAAACACAGAGCCCCAGATTTGCTGTTGTCCTGGAGAGCTTGCAGAGCACTGGGGAAAGGTAGGCAGAGAATTCCCTGCTAGCACCTTCTCTGTGCCTGTGAAGCAGAAGTGTTCACAATGTTTCGCAGAATTGCTTTTGAGCAGAACACACTAACACTTGTTCAGAACGAAAGAAAGCACAGAGCCCCAGATTTTATGTTGTCCTGGAGAGCTTGCAGAGCACTGGGGAAAGGCAGGCAGAGAATTCCCTGCTAGCACCTTCTCTGTACCTGGGAAGCAGAAGTGTTCACATGGCTTCGCAGAATCGCTTTTGTGCAGAAAACAGTAACACTTGTTCAGAACGAAAGAAAGCACAGAGCCCCAGATTTGCTGTTGTCCTGGAGAGGTTGCAGAGCACTGGGGAAAGGCAGGCAGAGAATTCCCTGCTAGCACCTTCTCTGTGCCTGTTCACATTGCTTCGCAGACTCGCTTTTGTGCAGAACACACTAACACTTGTTCAGAACGAAAGAAAGCACAGAGCCCCAGATTTTATGTTGTCCTGGAGAGCTTGCAGAGCACTGGGGAAAGGCAGGCAGAGAATTCCCTGCTAGCACCTTCTCTGTGCCTGTTCACACTGCTTCGCAGAATCGCTTTTGTGTAGAAAACACTAACACTTGTTCAGTACGAAAGGAAACACAGAGCCCCAGATTTGCTGTTGTCCTGGAGAGCTTGCAGAGCACTGGGGAAAGGTAGGCAGAGAATTCCCTGCTAGCACCTTCTCTGTGCCTGTTCACACTGCTTCGCAGAATCGCTTTTGTGCAGAAAACACTAACACTTGTTCAGAACGAAAGGAAGCACAGAGCCCCAGATTTTATGTTGTCCTGGAGAGCTTGCAGAGCACTGGGGAAAGGCAGGCAGAGAATTCCCTGCTAGCACCTTCTCTGTGCCTGGGAAGCAGAAGTGTTCACATTGCTTCGCAGAATCGCTTTTGTGCAGAAAACAGTAACACTTGTTCAGAACGAAAGAAAGCACAGAGCCCCAGATTTGCTGTTGTCCTGGAGAGCTTGCAGAGCACTGGGGAAAGGCAGGCAGAGAATTCCCTGCTAGCACCTTCTCTGTGCCTGTTCACACTGCTTCGCAGAATCGCTTTTGTGCAGAAAACACTAACACTTGTTCAGAACGAAAGGAAGCACAGAGCCCCAGATTTGCTGTTGTCCTGGAGAGCTTGCAGAGCACTGGGGAAAGGCAGGCAGAGAATTCCCTGCTAGCACCTTCTCTGTGCCTGTTCACATTGCTTCGCAGACTCGCTTTTGTGCAGAACACACTAACACTTGTTCAGAACGAAAGAAAGCACAGAGCCCCAGATTTTATGTTGTCCTGGAGAGCTTGCAGAGCACTGGGGAAAGGCAGGCAGAGAATTCCCTGCTAGCACCTTCTCTGTGCCTGTTCACACTGCTTCGCAGAATCGCTTTTGTGCAGAAAACACTAACACTTGTTCAGAACGAAAGGAAGCACAGAGCCCCAGGTTTGCTGTTGTCCTGGAGAGGTTGCAGAGCACTGGGGAAAGGCAGGCAGAGAATTCCCTGCTAGCACCTTCTCTGTGCCTGTTCACATTGCTTCGCAGACTCGCTTTTGTGCAGAAAACACTAACACTTGTTCAGAACGAAAGAAAGCACAGAGCCACAGATTTGCTGTTGTCCTGGAGAGCTTGCAGAGCACTGGGGAAAGGCAGGCAGAGAATTCCCTGCTAGCACCTTCTCTGTGCCTGGGAAGCAGAAGTGTTCACATTGCTTCGCGGAATCGCTTTTGTGCAGAAAACAGTAACACTTGTTCAGAACGAAAGAAAGCACAGAGCCCCAGATTTTATGTTGTCCTGGAGAGCTTGCAGAGCACTGGGGAAAGGCAGGCAGAGAATTCCCTGCTAGCACCTTCTCTGTGCCTGTTCACACTGCTTCGCAGAATCGCTTTTGTGCAGAAAACACTAACACTTGTTCAGAACGAAAGGAAGCACAGAGCCCCAGATTTGCTGTTGTCCTGGAGAGCTTGCAGAGCACTGGGGAAAGGCAGGCAGAGAATTCCCTGCTAGCACCTTCTCTGTGCCTGTTCACATTGCTTCGCAGACTCGCTTTTGAGCAGAACACACTAACACTTGTTCAGAACGAAAGAAAGCACAGAGCCCCAGATTTTATGTTGTCCTGGAGACCTTGCAGAGCACTGGGGAAAGGCAGGCAGAGAATTCCCTGCTAGCACCTTCTCTGTGCCTGTTCACATTGCTTCGCAGAATCGCTTTTGTGCAGAAAACACTAACACTTGTTCAGAATAAAAGGAAGCACAGAGCCCCAGATTTTATGTTGTCCTGGAGAGCTTGCAGAGCACTGGGGAAAGGCAGGCAGAGAATTCACTGCTAGCACCTTCTCTGTGCCTGGGAAGCAGAAGTGTTCACATTGCTTCGCAGAATCGCTTTTGTGCAGAAAGCAGTAACACTTGTTCAGAACGAAAGAAAGCACAGAGCCCCAGATTTTATGTTGTCCTGGAGAGCTTGCAGAGCACTGGGGAAAGGCAGGCAGAGAATTCCCTGCTAGCACCTTCTCTGTGCCTGTTCACACTGCTTCGCAGAAGCGCTTTTGTGCAGAAAACAGTAACACTTGTTCAGAACGAAAGGGAGCACAGAGCCCCAGATTTTATGTTGTCCTGGAGAGCTTGCAGAGCACTGGGGAAAGGTAGGCAGAGAATTCCCTGCTAGCACCTTCTCTGTGCATGTTCACACTGCTTCGCAGAATCGCCTTTGTGCAGAAAACACTAACACTTGTTCAGAACGAAAGGAAGCACAGAGCCCCAGATTTTATGTTGTCCTGGAGAGGTTGCAGAGCACTGGGGAAAGGCAGGCAGAGAATTCCCTGCTAGCACCTTCTCTGTGCCTGTTCACATTGCTTCGCAGACTTGCTTTTGTGCAGAACAAACTAACACTTGTTCAGAACGAAAGAAAGCACAGAGCCCCAGATTTTATGTTGTCCTGGAGAGCTTGCAGAGCACTGGGGAAAGGCAGGCAGAGAATTCCCTGCTACCACCTTCTCTGTGCCTGGGAAGCAGAAGTGTTCACATTGCTTCGCAGAATCGCTTTTGTGCAGAAAACAGTAACACTTGTTCAGAACGAAAGAAAGCACAGAGCCCCAGATTTTATGTTGTCCTGGAGAGGTTGCAGAGCACTGGGTAAAGGCAGGCAGAGAATTCCCTGCTAGCACCTTCTCTGTGCCTAGGAAGCAGAAGTGTTCTCATTGCTTCGCAGAATCGCTTTTGTGAAGAAAAGAGTAACACTTGCTCAGAACGAATGAAAGCACAGAGCCCCAGATTTGCTGTTGTCCTGCAGAGCTTGTAGAGCACTGGGGAAAGGCAGGCAGAGAATTCCCTGCTAGCACCTTCTCTGTGCCTGGGAAGCAGAAGTGTTCACATGGCTTCGCAGAATCACTTTTGTGCAGAAAACAGTAACACTTGTTCAGAACGAAAGGAAGCACAGAGCCCCAGATTTTATGTTGTCCTGGAGAGCTTGCAGAGCACTGGGGAAAGGCAGGCAGAGTATTCCCTGCTAGCACCTTCGCTGTGCCTGTTCACACTGCTTCGCAGAATCGCTTTTGTGCAGAAAACACTAACACTTGTTCAGAACGAAAGGAAGCACAGAGCCCCAGATTTGCTGTTGTCCTGGAGAGCTTGCAGAGCACTGGGGAAAGGCAGGCAGAGAATTCCCTGCTAGCACCTTCTCTGTGCCTGGGAAGCAGAAGTGTTCACATGGCTTCGCAGAATCGCTTTTGTGCAGAAAACAATAACACTTGTTCAGAACGAAAGAAAGCACAGAGCCCCAGATTTTATGTTGTCCTGGAGAGCTTGCAGAGCACTGGGGAAAGGCAGGCAGAGTATTCCCTGCTAGCACCTTCTCTGTGCCTGTTCACACTGCTTCGCAGAATCGCTTTTGTGCAGAAAACACTAACACTTGTTCAGAACGAAAGGAAACACAGAGCCCCAGATTTGCTGTTGTCCTGGAGAGCTTGCAGAGCACTGGGGAAAGGCAGGCAGAGAATTCCCTGCTAGCACCTTCTCTGTGCCTGTTCACATTGCTTCGCAGACTCGCTTTTGTGCAGAACACACTAACACTTGTTCAGAACGAAAGAAAGCACAGAGCCCCAGATTTTATGTTGTCCTGGAGAGGTTGCAGAGCACTGGGGAAAGGCAGGCAGAGAATTCCCTGCTAGCACCTTCTCTGTGCCTGTTCACATTGCTTCGCAGAATCGCTTTTGTGCAGAAAACACTAACACTTGTACAGAACGAAAGGAAGCACAGAGCCCCAGATTTTATGTTGTCCTGGAGAGCTTGCAGAGCACTGGGGAAAGGCAGGCAGAGAATTCCCTGCTAGCGCCTTCTCTGTACCTGTTCACATTGCTTCGCTGAATCGCTTTTGTGCAGAAAACACTAACACTTGTTCAGAACGAAAGGAAGCACCGAGCCCCAGATTTGCTGTTGTCCTGGAGAGCTTGCAGAGCACTGGCGAAAGGCAGGCAGATAATTCCCTGCTAGCACCTTCTCTGTGCCTGGTAAGCAGAAGTGTTCACATTGCTTCGCAGAATCGCTTTTGTGCAGAAAACACTAACATTTGTTCTGAACGAAAGGAAGCACAGAGCCCCAGATTTTATGTTGTCCTGGAGAGCTTGCAGAGCACTGGGGAAAGGCAGGCAGAGAATTCCCTGCTAGCACCTTCTCTGTGCCTGGGAAGCAGAAGTGTTCACATGGCTTCGCAGAATCGCTTTTGTGCAGAAAACAATAACACTTGTTCAGAACGAAAGAAAGCACAGAGCCCCAGATTTGCTGTTGTCCTGGAGAGCTTGCAGAGCACTGGGGAAAGGCAGGCAGAGTATTCCCTGCTAGCACCTTCTCTGTGCCTGTTCACACTGCTTCGCAGAATCGCTTTTGTGCAGAAAACACTAACACTTGTTCAGAACGAAAGGAAACACAGAGCCCCAGATTTGCTGTTGTCCTGGAGAGCTTGCAGAGCACTGGGGAAAGGCAGGCAGAGAATTCCCTGCTAACACCTTCTCTGTGCCTGTTCACACTGCTTCGCAGAATCGCTTTTGTGCAGAACACACTAACACTTGTTCAGAACGAAAGAAAGCACAGAGCCCCAGATTTTATGTTGTCCTGGAGAGCTTGCAGAGCACTGGGGAAAGGCAGGCAGAGAATTAACTGCTAGCACCTTCGCTGTTCCTGGGAAGCAGGAGTGTTCACATGGCTTCGCAGAATCGCTTTTGTGCAGAAAACTCTAACACTTGTTCAGAACGAAAGAAAGCACAGAGCCCCAGATTTACTGTTGTGATGGAGAGGTTGCAGAGCACTGGGGAAAGCCAGGCAGAGAATTAACTGCTAGCACCTTCGCTGTTCCTGGGAAGCAGGAGTGTTCACATGGCTTCGCAGAATCGCTTTTGTGCAGAAAACACTAACACTTGTTCAGAACGAAAGAAAGCACAGAGCCCCAGATTTTATGTTGTCCTGGAGAGGTTGCAGAGCACTGGGGAAAGGCAGGCAGAGAATTCGCTGCTAGCACCTTCTCTGTGCCTGTTCACATTGCTTCGCAGAATCGCTTTTGTGCAGAAAACACTAACACTTGTTCAGAACGAAAGGAAGCACAGAGCCCCAGATTTTATGTTGTCCTGGAGAGGTTGCAGAGCACTGGGGAAAGGCAGGCAGAGAATTCCCTGCTAGCACCTTCTCTGTGCCTGGGAAGCAGAAGTGTTCACATTGCTTCGCAGACTCGCTTTTGTGAAGAAAAGAGTAACACTTGTTCAGAACGAAAGAAAGCACAGAGCCCCAGATTTGCTGTTGTCCTGCAGAGCTTGCAGAGCACTGGGGAAAGGCAGGCAGAGAGTTCCCTGCTAGCACCTTCTCTGTGCCTGTTCACACTGCTTCGCAGAATCGCTTTTGTGCAGAAAACAGTAACAGTTGTTCAGAACGAAAGGAAGCAGAGAGCCCCAGATTTGCTGTTGTCCTGGAGAGCTTGCAGAGCACTGGGGAAAGGCAGGCAGAGAATTCCCTGCTAGCACCTTCTCTGTGCCTGTTCACATTGCTTCGCAGAATCGCTTTTGTGCATAACACAATAACACTTGTTCAGAACGAAAGAAAGCACAGAGCCCCAGATTTTATGTTGTCCTGGAGAGGTTGCAGAGCACTGGGGAAAGGCAGGCAGAGAATTCCCTGCTAGCACCTTCTCTGTGCCTGGGAAGCAGAAGTGTTCACGTTGCTTCGCAGACTCGCTTTTGTGCAGAAAACACTAACACTTGTTCAGAACGAAAGAAAGCACAGAGCCCCAGATTTTATGTTGTCCTGGAGAGCTTGCAGAGCACTGGGGAAAGGCAGGCAGAGAATTCCCTGCTAGCACCTTCTCTGTGCCTGTTCACACTGCTTCGCAGAATCGCTTTTGTGCAGAAAACAGTAACACTTGTTCAGTACGAAAGGAAGCACAGAGCCCCAGATTTGCTGTTGTCCTGGAGAGCTTGCAGAGCACTGGGGAAAGGCAGGCAGAGAATTCCCTGCTAGCACCTTCTCTGTGCCTGTTCACATTGCTTCGCAGAATCGCTTTTGTGCATAACACAATAACACTTGCTCAGAATGAAAGAAAGCACAGAGCCCCAGATTTACTGTTGTGTTGGAGAGGGTGCAGAGCACTGGGGAAAGGCAGGCAGAGAATTAACTGCTAGCACCTTCGCTGTTCCTGGGAAGCAGAAGTGTTCACATGGCTTCGCAGAATCGCTTTTGTGCAGAAAACACTAACACTTGTTCAGAACGAAAGAAAGCACAGAGCCCCAGATTTTATGTTGTCCTGGAGACCTTGCAGAGCACTGGGGAAAGGCAGGCAGAGAATTCGCTGCTAGCACCTTCTCTGTGCCTGTTCACATTGCTTCGCAGAATCGCTTTTGTGCAGAAAACACTAACACTTGTTCAGAACGAAAGGAAGCACAGAGCCCCAGATTTTATGTTGTCCTGGAGAGGTTGCAGAGCACTGGGGAAAGGCAGGCAGAGAATTCCCTGCTAGCACCTTCTCTGTGCCTGGGAAGCAGAAGTGTTCACATTGCTTCGCAGACTCGCTTTTGTGAAGAAAAGAATAACACTTGTTCAGAACGAAAGAAAGCACAGAGCCCCAGATTTGCTGTTGTCCTGCAGAGCTTGCAGAGCACTGGGGAAAGGCAGGCAGAGAGTTCCCTGCTAGCACCTTCTCTGTGCCTGTTCACACTGCTTCGCAGAATCGCTTTTGTGCAGAAAACAGTAACAGTTGTTCAGAACGAAAGGAAGCAGAGAGCCCCAGATTTGCTGTTGTCCTGGAGAGCTTGCAGAGCACTGGGGAAAGGCAGGCAGAGAATTCCCTGCTAGCACCTTCTCTGTGCCTGTTCACATTGCTTCGCAGAATCGCTTTTGTGCATAACACAATAACACTTGCTCAGAATGAAAGAAAGCACAGAGCCCCAGATTTACTGTTGTGTTGGAGAGGGTGCAGAGCACTGGGGAAAGGCAGGCAGAGAATTAACTGCTAGCACCTTCGCTGTGCCTGGGAAGCAGAAGTGTTCACATGGCTTCGCAGAATCGCTTTTGTGCAGAAAACACTAACACTTGTTCAGAACGAAAGAAAGCACAGAGCCCCAGATTTTATGTTGTCCTGGAGAGCTTGCAGAGCACTGGGGAAAGGCAGGCAGAGAATTCCCTGCTAGCACCTTCTCTGTGCCTGGGAAGCAGAAGTGTTCACGTTGCTTCGCAGACTCGCTTTTGTGCAGAAAACAGTAACACTTGTTCAGAACGAAAGAAAGCACAGAGCCCCAGATTTTATGTTGTCCTGGAGAGCTTGCAGAGCACTGGGGAAAGGCAGGCAGAGAATTCCCTGCTAGCACCTTCTCTGTGCCTGTTCACACTGCTTCGCAGAATCGCTTTTGTGCAGAAAACAGTAACACTTGTTCCGAACGAAAGGAAGCACAGAGCCCCAGATTTGCTGTTGTCCTGGAGAGCTTGCAGAGCACTGGGGAAAGGCAGGCAGAGAATTCCCTGCTAGCACCTTCTCTGTGCCTGTTCACATTGCTTCGCAGAATCGCTTTTGTGCATAACACAATAACACTTGCTCAGAATGAAAGAAAGCACAGAGCCCCAGATTTACTGTTGTGTTGGAGAGGGTGCAGAGCACTGGGGAAAGGCAGGCAGAGAATTAACTGCTAGCACCTTCGCTGTTCCTGGGAAGCAGAAGTGTTCACATGGCTTCGCAGAATCGCTTTTGTGCAGAAAACACTAACACTTGTTCAGAACGAAAGAAAGCACAGAGCCCCAGATTTTATGTTGTCCTGGAGAGCTTGCAGAGCACTGGGGAAAGGCAGGCAGAGAATTCCCTGCTAGCACCTTCTCTGTGCCTGGGAAGCAGAAGTGTTCACATTGCTTCGCAGAATCGCTTTTGTGCAGAAAACAGTAACACTTGTTCAGAACGAAAGAAAGCACAGAGCCCCAGATTTTATGTTGTCCTGGAGAGCTTGCAGAGCACTGGGGAAAGGCAGGCAGAGAATTCCCTGCTAGCACCTTCTCTGTGCCTGTTCACACTGCTTCGCAGAATCGCTTTTGTGCAGAAAACACTAACACTTGTTCAGTACGAAAGGAAACACAGAGCCCCAGATTTGCTGTTGTCCTGGAGAGCTTGCAGAGCACTGGGGAAAGGTAGGCAGAGAATAACCTGCTAGCACCTTCTCTGTGCCTGTTCACACTGCTTCGCAGAATCGCTTTTGTGCAGAAAACACTAACACTTGTTCAGAACGAAAGGAAGCACAGAGCCCCAGATTTTATGTTGTCCTGGAGAGCTTGCAGAGCACTGGGGAAAGGTAGGCAGAGAATTCCCTGCTAGCACCTTCTCTGTGCCTGTTCACATTGCTTCGCAGAATCGCTTTTGTGCAGAAAACACTAACACTTGTTCAGAACGAAAGGAAGCACAGAGCCCCAGATTTTATGTTGTCCTGGAGAGGTTGCAGAGCACTGGGGAAAGGCAGGCAGAGAATTCCCTGCTAGCACCTTCTCTGTGCCTGTTCACATTGCTTCGCAGAATCGCTTTTGTGCAGAACACACTAACACTTGTTCAGAACGAAAGAAAGCACAGAGCCCCAGATTTTATGTTGTCCTGGAGAGCTTGCAGAGCACTGGGGAAAGGCAGGCAGAGAATTCCCTGCTAGCACCTTCGCTGTTCCTGGGAAGCAGAAGTGTTCACATTGCTTCGCAGAATCGCTTTTGTGCAGAAAACAGTAACACTTGTTCAGAACGAAAGAAAGCACAGAGCCCCAGATTTGCTGTTGTCCTGGAGAGCTTGCAGAGCACTGGGGAAAGGCAGGCAGAGAATTCCCTGCTAGCACCTTCTCTGTGCCTGTTCACACTGCTTCGCAGAATCGCTTTTGTGCAGAAAACACTAACACTTGTTCAGTACGAAAGGAAACACAGAGCCCCAGATTTGCTGTTGTCCTGGAGAGCTTGCAGAGCACTGGGGAAAGGTAGGCAGAGAATTACCTGCTAGCACCTTCTCTGTGCCTGTTCACACTGCTTCGCAGAATCGCTTTTGTGCAGAAAACACTAACACTTGTTCAGAACGAAAGGAAGCACAGAGCCCCAGATTTTATGTTGTCCTGGAGAGCTTGCAGAGCACTGGGGAAAGGTAGGCAGAGAATTCCCTGCTAGCACCTTCTCTGTGCCTGTTCACATTGCTTCGCAGAATCGCTTTTGTGCAGAAAACACTAACACTTGTTCAGAACGAAAGGAAGCACAGAGCCCCAGATTTTATGTTGTCCTGGAGAGGTTGCAGAGCACTGGGGAAAGGCAGGCAGAGAATTCCCTGCTAGCACCTTCTCTGTGCCTGTTCACATTGCTTCGCAGAATCGCTTTTGTGCAGAACACACTAACACTTGTTCAGAACGAAAGAAAGCACAGAGCCCCAGATTTTATGTTGTCCTGGAGAGCTTGCAGAGCACTGGGGAAAGGCAGGCAGAGAATTCCCTGCTAGCACCTTCGCTGTTCCTGGGAAGCAGAAGTGTTCACATTGCTTCGCAGAATCGCTTTTGTGCAGAAAACAGTAACACTTGTTCAGAACGAAAGAAAGCACAGAGCCCCAGATTTGCTGTTGTCCTGGAGAGCTTGCAGAGCACTGGGGAAAGGCAGGCAGAGAATTCCCTGCTAGCACCTTCTCTGTGCCTGTTCACACTGCTTCGCAGAATCGCTTTTGTGCAGAAAACACTAACACTTGTTCAGAACGAAAGAAAGCACAGAGCCCCAGATTTGCTGTTGTCCTGGAGAGCTTGCAGAGCACTGGGGAAAGGCAGGCAGAGAATTCCCTGCTAGCACCTTCTCTGTGCCTGTTCACATTGCTTCGCAGACTCGCTTTTGTGCAGAACACACTAACACTTGTTCAGAACGAAAGAAAGCACAGAGCCCCAGATTTTATGTTGTCCTGGAGAGCTTGCAGAGCACTGGGGAAAGGCAGGCAGAGAATTCCCTGCTAGCACCTTCTCTGTGCCTGTTCACATTGCTTCGCAGAATCGCTTTTGTGCAGAAAACAGTATCACTTGTTCAGAACGAAAGAAAGCACAGAGCCCCAGATTTGCTGTTGTCCTGGAGAGCTTGCAGAGCACTGGGGAAAGGCAGGCAGAGAATTCCCTGCTAGCACCTTCTCTGTGCCTGTTCACACTGCTTCGCAGAATCGCTTTTGTGCAGAAAACACTAACACTTGTTCAGAACGAAAGGAAGCACAGAGCCCCAGATTTGCTGTTGTCCTGGAGAGGTTGCAGAGCACTGGGGAAAGGCAGGCAGAGAATTCCCTGCTAGCACCTTCTCTGTGCCTGTTCACATTGCTTCGCAGACTCGCTTTTGTGCAGAACACACTAACACTTGTTCAGAACGAAAGAAAGCACAGAGCCCCAGATTTTATGTTGTCCTGGAGAGCTTGCAGAGCACTGGGGAAAGGCAGGCAGAGAATTCCCTGCTAGCACCTTCGCTGTTCCTGGGAAGCAGAAGTGTTCACATTGCTTCGCAGAATCGCTTTTGTGCAGAAAACAGTAACACTTGTTCAGAACGAAAGAAAGCACAGAGCCCCAGATTTTATGTTGTCCTGGAGACCTTGCAGAGCACTGGGGAAAGGCAGGCAGAGAATTCCCTGCTAGCACCTTCTCTGTGCCTGTTCACGCTGCTTCGCAGAATCGCTTTTGTGTAGAAAACACTAACACTTGTTCAGTACGAAAGGAAACACAGAGCCCCAGATTTGCTGTTGTCCTGGAGAGCTTGCAGAGCACTGGGGAAAGGCAGGCAGAGAATTCCCTGCTAGCACCTTCTCTGTGCCTGTGAAGCAGAAGTGTTCACAATGTTTCGCAGAATTGCTTTTGAGCAGAACACACTAACACTTGTTCAGAACGAAAGAAAGCACAGAGCCCCAGATTTTATGTTGTCCTGGAGAGGTTGCAGAGCACTGGGGAAAGGCAGGCAGAGAATTCCCTGCTAGCACCTTCTCTGTGCCTGGGAAGCAGAAGTGTTCACATGGCTTCGCAGAATCGCTTTTGTGCAGAAAACACTAACACTTGTTCAGAACGAAAGAAAGCACAGAGCCCCAGATTTGCTGTTGTCCTGGAGAGCTTGCAGAGCACTGGGGAAAGGCAGGCAGAGAATTCCCTGCTAGCACCTTCTCTGTGCCTGTTCACACTCCTTCGCAAAATCGCTTTTGTGCAGAAAACACTAACACTTGTTCAGAACGAAAGGAAGCACAGAGCCCCAGATTTGCTGTTGTCCTGGAGAGCTTGCAGAGCACTGGGGAAAGGCAGGCAGAGAATTCCCTGCTAGCACCTTCTCTGTGCCTGTTCACATTGCTTCGCAGACTCGCTTTTGTGCAGAACACACTAACACTTGTTCAGAACGAAAGAAAGCACAGAGCCCCAGATTTTATGTTGTCCTGGAGAGCTTGCAGAGCACTGGGGAAAGGCAGGCAGAGAATTCCCTGCTAGCACCTTCTCTGTGCCTGTTCACACTGCTTCGCAGAATCGCTTTTGTGCAGAAAACACTAACACTTGTTCAGAACGAAAGAAAGCAGAGAGCCACAGATTTGCTGTTGTCCTGGAGAGCTTGCAGAGCACTGGGGAAAGGCAGGCAGAGAATTCCCTGCTAGCACCTTCTCTGTGCCTGGGAAGCAGAAGTGTTCACATTGCTTCGCGGAATCGCTTTTGTGCAGAAAACACTAACACTTGTTCAGAACGAAAGAAAGCACAGAGCCCCAGATTTTATGTTGTCCTGGAGAGCTTGCAGAGCACTGGGGAAAGGCAGGCAGAGAATTCCCTGCTAGCACCTTCTCTGTGCCTGTTCACACTGCTTCGCAGAAGCGCTTTTGTGCAGAAAACAGTAACACTTGTTCAGAACGAAAGGGAGCACAGAGCCCCAGATTTTATGTTGTCCTGGAGAGCTTGCAGAGCACTGGGGAAAGGTAGGCAGAGAATTCCCTGCTAGCACCTTCTCTGTGCATGTTCACACTGCTTCGCAGAATCGCCTTTGTGCAGAAAACACTAACACTTGTTCTGAACGAAAGGAAGCACAGAGCCCCAGATTTTATGTTGTCCTGGAGAGGTTGCAGAGCACTGGGGAAAGGCAGGCAGAGAATTCCCTGCTAGCACCTTCTCTGTGCCTGTTCACATTGCTTCGCAGACTTGCTTTTGTGCAGAACAAACTAACACTTGTTCAGAACGAAAGAAAGCACAGAGCCCCAGATTTTATGTTGTCCTGGAGAGCTTGCAGAGCACTGGGGAAAGGCAGGCAGAGAATTCCCTGCTAGCACCTTCTCTGTGCCTGGGAAGCAGAAGTGTTCACATTGCTTCGCAGAATCGCTTTTGTGCAGAAAACACTAACACTTGTTCAGAACGAAAGAAAGCACAGAGCCCCAGATTTTATGTTGTCCTGGAGAGCTTGCAGAGCACTGGGGAAAGGCAGGCAGAGAATTCCCTGCTAGCTCTTTCTCTGTGCCTAGGAAGCAGAAGTGTTCTCATTGCTTCGCAGAATCGCTTTTGTGAAGAAAAGAGTAACACTTGCTCAGAACGAATGAAAGCACAGAGCCCCAGACTTGCTGTTGTCCTGCAGAGCTTGTAGAGCACTGGGGAAAGGCAGGCAGAGAATTCCCTGGTAGCACCTTCTCTGTGCCTGTTCACACTGCTTCGCAGAATCGCTTTTGTGCAGAAAACAGTAACACTTGTTCAGAACGAAAGGAAGCACAGAGCCCCAGATTTGCTGTTGTCCTGGAGAGCTTGCAGAGCACTGGGGAAAGCAGGCAGAGAATTCCCTGCTAGCACCTTCTCTGTGCCTGTTCACATTGCTTCGCAGACTCGCTTTTGTGCAGAACACACTAACACTTGTTCAGAACGAAAGAAAGCACAGAGCCCCAGATTTTATGTTGTCCTGGAGAGCTTGCAGAGCACTGGGGAAAGGCAGGCAGAGAATTCCCTGCTAGCACCTTCGCTGTTCCTGGGAAGCAGAAGTGTTCACATTGCTTCGCAGAATCGCTTTTGTGCAGAAAACAGTAACACTTGTTCAGAACGAAAGAAAGCACAGAGCCCCAGATTTTATGTTGTCCTGGAGACCTTGCAGAGCACTGGGGAAAGGCAGGCAGAGAATTCCCTGCTAGCACCTTCTCTGTGCCTGTTCACGCTGCTTCGCAGAATCGCTTTTGTGTAGAAAACACTAACACTTGTTCAGTACGAAAGGAAACACAGAGCCCCAGATTTGCTGTTGTCCTGGAGAGCTTGCAGAGCACTGGGGAAAGGCAGGCAGAGAATTCCCTGCTAGCACCTTCTCTGTGCCTGTTCACATTGCTTCGCAGACTCGCTTTTGTGCAGAAAACAGTAACACTTGTTCAGAACGAAAGAAAGCACAGAGCCCCAGATTTGCTGTTGTCCTGGAGAGCTTGCAGAGCACTGGGGAAAGGCAGGCAGAGAATTCCCTGCTAGCACCTTCTCTGTGCCTGTTCACATTGCTTCGCAGACTCGCTTTTGTGCAGAACACACTAACACTTGTTCAGAACGAAAGAAAGCACAGAGCCCCAGATTTTATGTTGTCCTGGAGAGCTTGCAGAGCACTGGGGAAAGGCAGGCAGAGAATTCCCTGCTAGCACCTTCTCTGTGCCTGTTCACACTGCTTCGCAGAATCGCTTTTGTGTAGAAAACACTAACACTTGTTCAGTACGAAAGGAAACACAGACCCCAGATTTGCTGTTGTCCTGGAGAGCTTGCAGAGCACTGGGGAAAGGTAGGCAGAGAATTCCCTGCTAGCACCTTCTCTGTGCCTGTTCACACTGCTTCGCAGAATCGCTTTTGTGCAGAAAACACTAACACTTGTTCAGAACGAAAGGAAGCACAGAGCCCCAGATTTTATGTTGTCCTGGAGAGCTTGCAGAGCACTGGGGAAAGGCAGGCAGAGAATTCCCTGCTAGCACCTTCTCTGTGCCTGGGAAGCAGAAGTGTTCACATTGCTTCGCAGAATCGCTTTTGTGCAGAAAACACTAACACTTGTTCAGAACGAAAGAAAGCACAGAGCCCCAGATTTGCTGTTGTCCTGGAGAGCTTGCAGAGCACTGGGGAAAGGCAGGCAGAGAATTCCCTGCTAGCACCTTCTCTGTGCCTGTTCACACTCCTTCGCAGAATCGCTTTTGTGCAGAAAACACTAACACTTGTTCAGAACGAAAGGAAGCACAGAGCCCCAGATTTGCTGTTGTCCTGGAGAGCTTGCAGAGCACTGGGGAAAGGCAGGCAGAGAATTCCCTGCTAGCACCTTCTCTGTGCCTGTTCACATTGCTTCGCAGACTCGCTTTTGTGCAGAACACACTAACACTTGTTCAGAACGAAAGAAAGCACAGAGCCCCAGATTTTATGTTGTCCTGGAGAGCTTGCAGAGCACTGGGGAAAGGCAGGCAGAGAATTCCCTGCTAGCACCTTCTCTGTGCCTGTTCACACTGCTTCGCAGAATCGCTTTTGTGCAGAAAACACTAACACTTGTTCAGAACGAAAGGAAGCACAGAGCCCCAGATTTGCTGTTGTCCTGGAGAGGTTGCAGAGCACTGGGGAAAGGCAGGCAGAGAACTCCCTGCTAGCACCTTCTCTGTGCCTGTTCACATTGCTTCGCAGACTCGCTTTTGTGCAGAACACACTAACACTTGTTCAGAATGAAAGAAAGCACAGAGCCCCAGATTTGCTGTTGTCCTGGAGAGCTTGCAGAGCACTGGGGAAAGGCAGGCAGAGAATTCCCTGCTAGCACCTTCTCTGTGCCTGGGAAGCAGAAGTGTTCACATTGCTTCGCGGAATCGCTTTTGTGCAGAAAACAGTAACACTTGTTCAGAACGAAAGAAAGCACAGAGCCCCAGATTTGCTGTTGTCCTGGAGAGCTTGCAGAGCACTGGGGAAAGGCAGGCAGAGAATTCCCTGCTAGCACCTTCTCTGTGCCTGTTCACACTGCTTCGCAGAATCGCTTTTGTGCAGAAAACACTAACACTTGTTCAGAACGAAAGGAAGCACAGAGCCCCAGATTTGCTGTTGTCCTGGAGAGCTTGCAGAGCACTGGGGAAAGGCAGGCAGAGAATTCCCTGCTAGCACCTTCTCTGTGCCTGTTCACATTGCTTCGCAGACTCGCTTTTGTGCAGAAAACACTAACACTTGTTCAGAATAAAAGGAAGCACAGAGCCCCAGATTTTATGTTGTCCTGGAGAGCTTGCAGAGCACTGGGGAAAGGCAGGCAGAGAATTCACTGCTAGCACCTTCTCTGTGCCTGGGAAGCAGAAGTGTTCACATTGCTTCGCAGAATCGCTTTTGTGCAGAAAGCAGTAACACTTGTTCAGAACGAAAGAAAGCACAGAGCCCCAGATTTTATGTTGTCCTGGAGAGCTTGCAGAGCACTGGGGAAAGGCAGGCAGAGAATTCCCTGCTAGCACCTTCTCTGTGCCTGTTCACACTGCTTCGCAGAAGCGCTTTTGTGCAGAACACACTAACACTTGTTCAGAACGAAAGGGAGCACAGAGCCCCAGATTTTATGTTGTCCTGGAGAGCTTGCAGAGCACTGGGGAAAGGTAGGCAGAGAATTCCCTGCTAGCACCTTCTCTGTGCATGTTCACACTGCTTCGCAGAATCGCCTTTGTGCAGAAAACACTAACACTTGTTCAGAACGAAAGGAAGCACAGAGCCCCAGATTTTATGTTGTCCTGGAGAGGTTGCAGAGCACTGGGGAAATGCAGGCAGAGAATTCCCTGCTAGCACCTTCTCTGTGCCTGTTCACATTGCTTCGCAGACTTGCTTTTGTGCAGAACAAACTAACACTTGTTCAGAACGAAAGAAAGCACAGAGCCCCAGATTTTATGTTGTCCTGGAGAGCTTGCAGAGCACTGGGGAAAGGCAGGCAGAGAATTCCCTGCTAGCACCTTCTCTGTGCCTGGGAAGCAGAAGTGTTCACATTGCTTCGCAGAATCGCTTTTGTGCAGAAAACAGTAACACTTGTTCAGAACGAAAGAAAGCACAGAGCCCCAGATTTTATGTTGTCCTGGAGAGGTTGCAGAGCACTGGGGAAAGGCAGGCAGAGAATTCCCTGCTAGCTCTTTCTCTGTGCCTAGGAAGCAGAAGTGTTCTCATTGCTTCGCAGAATCGCTTTTGTGAAGAAAAGATTAACACTTGCTCAGAACGAATGAAAGCACAGAGCCCCAGATTTGCTGTTGTCCTGCAGAGCTTGTAGAGCACTGGGGAAAGGCAGGCAGAGAATTCCCTGCTAGCACCTTCTCTGTGCCTGGGAAGCAGAAGTGTTCACATGGCTTCGCAGAATCACTTTTGTGCAGAAAACAGTAACACTTGTTCAGAACGAAAGGAAGCACAGAGCCCCAGATTTTATGTTGTCCTGGAGAGCTTGCAGAGCACTGGGGAAAGGCAGGCAGAGTATTCCCTGCTAGCACCTTCGCTGTGCCTGTTCACACTGCTTCGCAGAATCGCTTTTGTGCAGAAAACACTAACACTTGTTCAGAACGAAAGGAAGCACAGAGCCCCAGATTTGCTGTTGTCCTGGAGAGCTTGCAGAGCACTGGGGAAAGGCAGGCAGAGAATTCCCTGCTAGCACCTTCTCTGTGCCTGGGAAGCAGAAGTGTTCACATGGCTTCGCAGAATCGCTTTTGTGCAGAAAACAATAACACTTGTTCAGAACGAAAGAAAGCACAGAGCCCCAGATTTTATGTTGTCCTGGAGAGCTTGCAGAGCACTGGGGAAAGGCAGGCAGAGTATTCCCTGCTAGCACCTTCTCTGTGCCTGTTCACACTGCTTCGCAGAATCGCTTTTGTGCAGAAAACACTAACACTTGTTCAGAACGAAAGGAAACACAGAGCCCCAGATTTGCTGTTGTCCTGGAGAGCTTGCAGAGCACTGGGGAAAGGCAGGCAGAGAATTCCCTGCTAGCACCTTCTCTGTGCCTGTTCACATTGCTTCGCAGACTCGCTTTTGTGCAGAACACACTAACACTTGTTCAGAACGAAAGAAAGCACAGAGCCCCAGATTTTATGTTGTCCTGGAGAGGTTGCAGAGCACTGGGGAAAGGCAGGCAGAGAATTCCCTGCTAGCACCTTCTCTGTGCCTGTTCACATTGCTTCGCAGAATCGCTTTTGTGCAGAAAACACTAACACTTGTACAGAACGAAAGGAAGCACAGAGCCCCAGATTTTATGTTGTCCTGGAGAGCTTGCAGAGCACTGGGGAAAGGCAGGCAGAGAATTCCCTGCTAGCGCCTTCTCTGTACCTGTTCACATTGCTTCGCTGAATCGCTTTTGTGCAGAAAACACTAACACTTGTTCAGAACGAAAGGAAGCACCGAGCCCCAGATTTGCTGTTGTCCTGGAGAGCTTGCAGAGCACTGGCGAAAGGCAGGCAGAGAATTCCCTGCTAGCACCTTCTCTGTGCCTGGTAAGCAGAAGAGTTCACATTGCTTCGCAGAATCGCTTTTGTGCAGAAAACACTAACATTTGTTCTGAACGAAAGGAAGCACAGAGCCCCAGATTTTATGTTGTCCTGGAGAGCTTGCAGAGCACTGGGGAAAGGCAGGCAGAGAATTCCCTGCTAGCACCTTCTCTGTGCCTGGGAAGCAGAAGTGTTCACATGGCTTCGCAGAATCGCTTTTGTGCAGAAAACAATAACACTTGTTCAGAACGAAAGAAAGCACAGAGCCCCAGATTTGCTGTTGTCCTGCAGAGCTTGCAGAGCACTGGGGAAAGCAGGCAGAGTATTCCCTGCTAGCACCTTCTCTGTGCCTGTTCACACTGCTTCGCAGAATCGCTTTTGTGCAGAAAACACTAACACTTGTTCAGAACGAAAGGAAACACAGAGCCCCAGATTTGCTGTTGTCCTGGAGAGCTTGCAGAGCACTGGGGAAAGGCAGGCAGAGAATTCCCTGCTAACACCTTCTCTGTGCCTGTTCACACTGCTTCGCAGAATCGCTTTTGTGCAGAAAACACTAACACTTGTTCAGAACGAAAGAAAGCACAGAGCCCCAGATTTTATGTTGTCCTGGAGAGCTTGCAGAGCACTGGGGAAAGGCAGGCAGAGAATTAACTGCTAGCACCTTCGCTGTTCCTGGGAAGCAGGAGTGTTCACATGGCTTCGCAGAATCGCTTTTGTGCAGAAAACTCTAACACTTGTTCAGAACGAAAGAAAGCACAGAGCCCCAGATTTACTGTTGTGATGGAGAGGTTGCAGAGCACTGGGGAAAGGCAGGCAGAGAATTAACTGCTAGCACCTTCGCTGTTCCTGGGAAGCAGGAGTGTTCACATGGCTTCGCAGAATCGCTTTTGTGCAGAAAACACTAACACTTGTTCAGAACGAAAGAAAGCACAGAGCCCCAGATTTTATGTTGTCCTTGAGAGGTTGCAGAGCACTGGGGAAAGGCAGGCAGAGAATTCCCTGCTAGCACCTTCTCTGTGCCTGGGAAGCAGAAGTGTTCACATTGCTTCGCAGAATCGCTTTTGTGCAGAAAACACTAACACTTGTTCAGAACGAAAGAAAGCACAGAGCCCCAGATTTGCTGTTGTCCTGGAGAGCTTGCAGAGCACTGGGGAAAGGCAGGCAGAGAATTCGCTGCTAGCACCTTCTCTGTGCCTGTTCACATTGCTTCGCAGAATCGCTTTTGTGCAGAAAACACTAACACTTGTACAGAACGAAAGGAAGCACAGAGCCCCAGATTTTATGTTGTCCTGGAGAGCTTGCAGAGCACTGGGGAAAGGCAGGCAGAGAATTCCCTGCTAGCGCCTTCTCTGTACCTGTTCACATTGCTTCGCTGAATCGCTTTTGTGCAGAAAACACTAACACTTGTTCAGAACGAAAGGAAGCACCGAGCCCCAGATTTGCTGTTGTCCTGGAGAGCTTGCAGAGCACTGGCGAAAGGCAGGCAGAGAATTCCCTGCTAGCACCTTCTCTGTGCCTGGTAAGCAGAAGAGTTCACATTGCTTCGCAGAATCGCTTTTGTGCAGAAAACACTAACATTTGTTCTGAACGAAAGGAAGCACAGAGCCCCAGATTTTATGTTGTCCTGGAGAGCTTGCAGAGCACTGGGGAAAGGCAGGCAGAGAATTCCCTGCTAGCACCTTCTCTGTGCCTGGGAAGCAGAAGTGTTCACATGGCTTCGCAGAATCGCTTTTGTGCAGAAAACAATAACACTTGTTCAGAACGAAAGAAAGCACAGAGCCCCAGATTTGCTGTTGTCCTGCAGAGCTTGCAGAGCACTGGGGAAAGCAGGCAGAGTATTCCCTGCTAGCACCTTCTCTGTGCCTGTTCACACTGCTTCGCAGAATCGCTTTTGTGCAGAAAACACTAACACTTGTTCAGAACGAAAGGAAACACAGAGCCCCAGATTTGCTGTTGTCCTGGAGAGCTTGCAGAGCACTGGGGAAAGGCAGGCAGAGAATTCCCTGCTAACACCTTCTCTGTGCCTGTTCACACTGCTTCGCAGAATCGCTTTTGTGCAGAAAACACTAACACTTGTTCAGAACGAAAGAAAGCACAGAGCCCCAGATTTTATGTTGTCCTGGAGAGCTTGCAGAGCACTGGGGAAAGGCAGGCAGAGAATTAACTGCTAGCACCTTCGCTGTTCCTGGGAAGCAGGAGTGTTCACATGGCTTCGCAGAATCGCTTTTGTGCAGAAAACTCTAACACTTGTTCAGAACGAAAGAAAGCACAGAGCCCCAGATTTACTGTTGTGATGGAGAGGTTGCAGAGCACTGGGGAAAGGCAGGCAGAGAATTAACTGCTAGCACCTTCGCTGTTCCTGGGAAGCAGGAGTGTTCACATGGCTTCGCAGAATCGCTTTTGTGCAGAAAACACTAACACTTGTTCAGAACGAAAGAAAGCACAGAGCCCCAGATTTTATGTTGTCCTTGAGAGGTTGCAGAGCACTGGGGAAAGGCAGGCAGAGAATTCCCTGCTAGCACCTTCTCTGTGCCTGGGAAGCAGAAGTGTTCACATTGCTTCGCAGAATCGCTTTTGTGCAGAAAACACTAACACTTGTTCAGATCGAAAGAAAGCACAGAGCCCCAGATTTTATGTTGTCCTGGAGACCTTGCAGAGCACTGGGGAAAGGCAGGCAGAGAATTCGCTGCTAGCACCTTCTCTGTGCCTGTTCACATTGCTTCGCAGAATCGCTTTTGTGCAGAAAACACTAACACTTGTTCAGAACGAAAGGAAGCACAGAGCCCCAGATTTTATGTTGTCCTGGAGAGGTTGCAGAGCACTGGGGAAAGGCAGGCAGAGAATTCCCTGCTAGCACCTTCTCTGTGCCTGGGAAGCAGAAGTGTTCACATGGTTTCGCAGAATCGCTTTTGTGCAGAAAACAATAACACTTGTTCAGAACGAAAGAAAGCACAGAGCCCCAGATTTGCTGTTGTCCTGCAGAGCTTGCAGAGCACTGGGGAAAGGCAGGCAGAGAATTCCCTGCTAGCACCTTCTCTGTGCCTGTTCACACTGCTTCGCAGAATCGCTTTTGTGCAGAAAACACTAACACTTGTTCAGAACGAAAGGAAACACAGAGCCCCAGATTTGCTGTTGTCCTGGAGAGCTTGCAGAGCACTGGGGAAAGGCAGGCAGAGAATTCCCTGCTAGCACCTTCTCTGTGCCTGTTCACATTGCTTCGCAGACTCGCTTTAGTGCAGAAAACACTAACACTTGTTCAGAATGAAAGGAAGCACAGAGCCCCAGATTTTATGTTGTCCTGGAGAGCTTGCAGAGCACTGGGGAAAGGCAGGCAGAGAATTCCCTGCCAGCACCTACTCTGTGCCTGGGAAGCAGAAGTGTTCACATGGCTTCGCAGAATCGCTTTTGTGCAGAAAACACTAACACTTGTTCAGAACGAAAGAAAGCACAGAGCCCCAGATTTTATGTTGTCCTGGAGAGCTTGCAGAGCACTGGGGAAAGGCAGGCAGAGAATTCTCTGCTAGCTCTTTCTCTGTGCCTAGGAAGCAGAAGTGTTCTCATTGCTTCGCAGAATCGCTTTTGTGAAGAAAAGAGTAACACTTGTTCAGAACGAATGAAAGCACAGAGCCCCAGATTTGCTGTTGTCCTGCAGAGCTTGTAGAGCACTGGGGAAAGGCAGGCAGAGAATTCCCTGCTAGCACCTTCTCTGTGCCTATTCACACTACTTCGCAGAATCGCTTTTCTGCATAAAACATTAACAGTTGTTCAGAACGAAAGGAAACACAGAGCCCCAGATTTGCTGTTGTCCTGGAGAGCTTGCAGAGCACTGGGGAAAGGCAGGCAGAGAATTCCCTGCTAGCACCTTCTCTGTGCCTGTTCACATTGCTTCGCAGAATCGCTTTTGTGCAGAAAACACTAACACTTGTTCAGAATAAAAGGAAGCACAGAGCCCCAGATTTTATGTTGTCCTGGAGAGCTTGCAGAGCACTGGGGAAAGGCAGGCAGAGAATTCCCTGCTAGCACCTTCTCTGTGCCTGGGAAGCAGAAGTGTTCACATTGCTTCGCAGAATCGCTTTTGTGCAGAAAGCATTAACACTTGTTCAGAACGAAAGAAAGCACAGAGCCCCAGATTTTATGTTGTCCTGGAGAGCTTGCAGAGCACTGGGGAAAGGCAGGCAGAGAATTCCCTGCTAGCACCTTCTCTGTGCCTGGGAAGCAGAAGTGTTCACATTGCTTCACAGAATCGCTTTTGTGCAGAAAACAGTAACACTTGTTCAGAACGAAAGAAAGCACAGAGCCCCAGATTTTATGTTGTCCTGGAGAGCTTGCAGAGCACTGGGGAAAGGCAGGCAGAGAATTCCCTGCTAGCACCTTCGCTGTTCCTGGGAAGCAGAAGTGTTCACATTGCTTCGCAGAATCGCTTTTGTGCAGAAAACAGTAACACTTGTTCAGAACGAAAGAAAGCACAGAGCCCCAGATTTGCTGTTGTCCTGGAGAGCTTGCAGAGCACTGGGGAAAGGCAGGCAGAGAATTCCCTGCTAGCACCTTCTCTGTGCCTGTTCACGCTGCTTCGCAGAATCGCTTTTGTGTAGAAAACACTAACACTTGTTCAGTACGAAAGGAAACACAGAGCCCCAGATTTGCTGTTGTCCTGGAGAGCTTGCAGAGCACTGGGGAAAGGCAGGCAGAGAATTCCCTGCTAGCACCTTCTCTGTGCCTGTGAAGCAGAAGTGTTCACAATGTTTCGCAGAATTGCTTTTGAGCAGAACACACTAACACTTGTTCAGAACGAAAGAAAGCACAGAGCCCCAGATTTTATGTTGTCCTGGAGAGGTTGCAGAGCACTGGGGAAAGGCAGGCAGAGAATTCCCTGCTAGCACCTTCTCTGTGCCTGGGAAGCAGAAGTGTTCACATGGCTTCGCAGAATCGCTTTTGTGCAGAAAACAGTAACACTTGTTCAGAACGAAAGAAAGCACAGAGCCCCAGATTTGCTGTTGTCCTGGAGAGCTTGCAGAGCACTGGGGAAAGGCAGGCAGAGAATTCCCTGCTAGCACCTTCTCTGTGCCTGTTCACACTCCTTCGCAGAATCGCTTTTGTGCAGAAAACACTAACACTTGTTCAGAACGAAAGGAAGCACAGAGCCCCAGATTTGCTGTTGTCCTGGAGAGCTTGCAGAGCACTGGGGAAAGGCAGGCAGAGAATTCCCTGCTAGCACCTTCTCTGTGCCTGTTCACATTGCTTCGCAGACTCGCTTTTGTGCAGAACACACTAACACTTGTTCAGAACGAAAGAAAGCACAGAGCCCCAGATTTTATGTTGTCCTGGAGAGCTTGCAGAGCACTGGGGAAAGGCAGGCAGAGAATTCCCTGCTAGCACCTTCTCTGTGCCTGTTCACACTGCTTCGCAGAATCGCTTTTGTGCAGAAAACACTAACACTTGTTCAGAACGAAAGAAAGCACAGAGCCACAGATTTGCTGTTGTCCTGGAGAGCTTGCAGAGCACTGGGGAAAGGCAGGCAGAGAATTCCCTGCTAGCACCTTCTCTGTGCCTGGGAAGCAGAAGTGTTCACATTGCTTCGCGGAATCGCTTTTGTGCAGAAAACACTAACACTTGTTCAGAACGAAAGAAAGCACAGAGCCCCAGATTTTATGTTGTCCTGGAGAGCTTGCAGAGCACTGGGGAAAGGCAGGCAGAGAATTCCCTGCTAGCACCTTCTCTGTGCCTGTTCACACTGCTTCGCAGAAGCGCTTTTGTGCAGAAAACAGTAACACTTGTTCAGAACGAAAGGGAGCACAGAGCCCCAGATTTTATGTTGTCCTGGAGAGCTTGCAGAGCACTGGGGAAAGGTAGGCAGAGAATTCCCTGCTAGCACCTTCTCTGTACATGTTCACACTGTTTCGCAGAATCGCCTTTGTGCAGAAAACACTAACACTTGTTCTGAACGAAAGGAAGCACAGAGCCCCAGATTTTATGTTGTCCTGGAGAGCTTGCAGAGCACTGGGGAAAGGCAGGCAGAGAATTCCCTGCTAGCACCTTCTCTGTGCCTGTTCACATTGCTTCGCAGACTTGCTTTTGTGCAGAACAAACTAACACTTGTTCAGAACGAAAGAAAGCACAGAGCCCCAGATTTTATGTTGTCCTGGAGAGCTTGCAGAGCACTGGGGAAAGGCAGGCAGAGAATTCCCTGCTAGCACCTTCTCTGTGCCTGGGAAGCAGAAGTGTTCACATTGCTTCGCAGAATCGCTTTTGTGCAGAAAACAGTAACACTTGTTCAGAACGAAAGAAAGCACAGAGCCCCAGATTTTATGTTGTCCTGGAGAGGTTGCAGAGCACTGGGGAAAGGCAGGCAGAGAATTCCCTGCTAGCTCTTTCTCTGTGCCTAGGAAGCAGAAGTGTTCTCATTGCTTCGCAGAATCGCTTTTGTGAAGAAAAGAGTAACACTTGCTCAGAACGAATGAAAGCACAGAGCCCCAGATTTGCTGTTGTCCTGCAGAGCTTGTAGAGCACTGGGGAAAGGCAGGCAGAGAATTCCCTGGTAGCACCTTCTCTGTGCCTGTTCACACTGCTTCGCAGAATCGCTTTTGTGCAGAAAACAGTAACACTTGTTCAGAACGAAAGGAAGCACAGAGCCCCAGATTTGCTGTTGTCCTGGAGAGCTTGCAGAGCACTGGGGAAAGCAGGCAGAGAATTCCCTGCTAGCACCTTCTCTGTGCCTGTTCACATTGCTTCGCAGACTCGCTTTTGTGCAGAACACACTAACACTTGTTCAGAACGAAAGAAAGCACAGAGCCCCAGATTTTATGTTGTCCTGGAGAGCTTGCAGAGCACTGGGGAAAGGCAGGCAGAGAATTCCCTGCTAGCACCTTCGCTGTTCCTGGGAAGCAGAAGTGTTCACATTGCTTCGCAGAATCGCTTTTGTGCAGAAAACAGTAACACTTGTTCAGAACGAAAGAAAGCACAGAGCCCCAGATTTTATGTTGTCCTGGAGACCTTGCAGAGCACTGGGGAAAGGCAGGCAGAGAATTCCCTGCTAGCACCTTCTCTGTGCCTGTTCACGCTGCTTCGCAGAATCGCTTTTGTGTAGAAAACACTAACACTTGTTCAGTACGAAAGGAAACACAGAGCCCCAGATTTGCTGTTGTCCTGGAGAGCTTGCAGAGCACTGGGGAAAGGTAGGCAGAGAATTCCCTGCTAGCACCTTCTCTGTGCCTGTGAAGCAGAAGTGTTCACAATGTTTCGCAGAATTGCTTTTGAGCAGAACACACTAACACTTGTTCAGAACGAAAGAAAGCACAGAGCCCCAGATTTTATGTTGTCCTGGAGAGCTTGCAGAGCACTGGGGAAAGGCAGGCAGAGAATTCCCTGCTAGCACCTTCTCTGTACCTGGGAAGCAGAAGTGTTCACATGGCTTCGCAGAATCGCTTTTGTGCAGAAAACAGTAACACTTGTTCAGAACGAAAGAAAGCACAGAGCCCCAGATTTGCTGTTGTCCTGGAGAGCTTGCAGAGCACTGGGGAAAGGCAGGCAGAGAATTCCCTGCTAGCACCTTCTCTGTGCCTGTTCACATTGCTTCGCAGACTCGCTTTTGTGCAGAACACACTAACACTTGTTCTGAACGAAAGGAAGCACAGAGCCCCAGATTTTATGTTGTCCTGGAGAGGTTGCAGAGCACTGGGGAAAGGCAGGCAGAGAATTCCCTGCTAGCACCTTCTCTGTGCCTGTTCACATTGCTTCGCAGACTTGCTTTTGTGCAGAACAAACTAACACTTGTTCAGAACGAAAGAAAGCACAGAGCCCCAGATTTTATGTTGTCCTGGAGAGCTTGCAGAGCACTGGGGAAAGGCAGGCAGAGAATTCCCTGCTAGCACCTTCTCTGTGCCTGGGAAGCAGAAGTGTTCACATTGCTTCGCAGAATCGCTTTTGTGCAGAAAACAGTAACACTTGTTCAGAACGAAAGAAAGCACAGAGCCCCAGATTTTATGTTGTCCTGGAGAGGTTGCAGAGCACTGGGGAAAGGCAGGCAGAGAATTCCCTGCTAGCTCTTTCTCTGTGCCTAGGAAGCAGAAGTGTTCTCATTGCTTCGCAGAATCGCTTTTGTGAAGAAAAGAGTAACACTTGCTCAGAACGAATGAAAGCACAGAGCCCCAGATTTGCTGTTGTCCTGCAGAGCTTGTAGAGCACTGGGGAAAGGCAGGCAGAGAATTCCCTGGTAGCACCTTCTCTGTGCCTGTTCACACTGCTTCGCAGAATCGCTTTTGTGCAGAAAACAGTAACACTTGTTCAGAACGAAAGGAAGCACAGAGCCCCAGATTTGCTGTTGTCCTGGAGAGCTTGCAGAGCACTGGGGAAAGCAGGCAGAGAATTCCCTGCTAGCACCTTCTCTGTGCCTGTTCACATTGCTTCGCAGACTCGCTTTTGTGCAGAACACACTAACACTTGTTCAGAACGAAAGAAAGCACAGAGCCCCAGATTTTATGTTGTCCTGGAGAGCTTGCAGAGCACTGGGGAAAGGCAGGCAGAGAATTCCCTGCTAGCACCTTCGCTGTTCCTGGGAAGCAGAAGTGTTCACATTGCTTCGCAGAATCGCTTTTGTGCAGAAAACAGTAACACTTGTTCAGAACGAAAGAAAGCACAGAGCCCCAGATTTTATGTTGTCCTGGAGACCTTGCAGAGCACTGGGGAAAGGCAGGCAGAGAATTCCCTGCTAGCACCTTCTCTGTGCCTGTTCACGCTGCTTCGCAGAATCGCTTTTGTGTAGAAAACACTAACACTTGTTCAGTACGAAAGGAAACACAGAGCCCCAGATTTGCTGTTGTCCTGGAGAGCTTGCAGAGCACTGGGGAAAGGTAGGCAGAGAATTCCCTGCTAGCACCTTCTCTGTGCCTGTGAAGCAGAAGTGTTCACAATGTTTCGCAGAATTGCTTTTGAGCAGAACACACTAACACTTGTTCAGAACGAAAGAAAGCACAGAGCCCCAGATTTTATGTTGTCCTGGAGAGCTTGCAGAGCACTGGGGAAAGGCAGGCAGAGAATTCCCTGCTAGCACCTTCTCTGTACCTGGGAAGCAGAAGTGTTCACATGGCTTCGCAGAATCGCTTTTGTGCAGAAAACAGTAACACTTGTTCAGAACGAAAGAAAGCACAGAGCCCCAGATTTGCTGTTGTCCTGGAGAGGTTGCAGAGCACTGGGGAAAGGCAGGCAGAGAATTCCCTGCTAGCACCTTCTCTGTGCCTGTTCACATTGCTTCGCAGACTCGCTTTTGTGCAGAACACACTAACACTTGTTCAGAACGAAAGAAAGCACAGAGCCCCAGATTTTATGTTGTCCTGGAGAGCTTGCAGAGCACTGGGGAAAGGCAGGCAGAGAATTCCCTGCTAGCACCTTCTCTGTGCCTGTTCACACTGCTTCGCAGAATCGCTTTTGTGTAGAAAACACTAACACTTGTTCAGTACGAAAGGAAACACAGAGCCCCAGATTTGCTGTTGTCCTGGAGAGCTTGCAGAGCACTGGGGAAAGGTAGGCAGAGAATTCCCTGCTAGCACCTTCTCTGTGCCTGTTCACACTGCTTCGCAGAATCGCTTTTGTGCAGAAAACACTAACACTTGTTCAGAACGAAAGGAAGCACAGAGCCCCAGATTTTATGTTGTCCTGGAGAGCTTGCAGAGCACTGGGGAAAGGCAGGCAGAGAATTCCCTGCTAGCACCTTCTCTGTGCCTGGGAAGCAGAAGTGTTCACATTGCTTCGCAGAATCGCTTTTGTGCAGAATACAGTAACACTTGTTCAGAACGAAAGAAAGCACAGAGCCCCAGACTTGCTGTTGTCCTGGAGAGCTTGCAGAGCACTGGGGAAAGGCAGGCAGAGAATTCCCTGCTAGCACCTTCTCTGTGCCTGTTCACACTGCTTCGCAGAATCGCTTTTGTGCAGAAAACACTAACACTTGTTCAGAACGAAAGGAAGCACAGAGCCCCAGATTTGCTGTTGTCCTGGAGAGCTTGCAGAGCACTGGGGAAAGGCAGGCAGAGAATTCCCTGCTAGCACCTTCTCTGTGCCTGTTCACATTGCTTCGCAGACTCGCTTTTGTGCAGAACACACTAACACTTGTTCAGAACGAAAGAAAGCACAGAGCCCCAGATTTTATGTTGTCCTGGAGAGCTTGCAGAGCACTGGGGAAAGGCAGGCAGAGAATTCCCTGCTAGCACCTTCTCTGTGCCTGTTCACACTGCTTCGCAGAATCGCTTTTGTGCAGAAAACACTAACACTTGTTCAGAACGAAAGGAAGCACAGAGCCCCAGGTTTGCTGTTGTCCTGGAGAGGTTGCAGAGCACTGGGGAAAGGCAGGCAGAGAATTCCCTGCTAGCACCTTCTCTGTGCCTGTTCACATTGCTTCGCAGACTCGCTTTTGTGCAGAAAACACTAACACTTGTTCAGAACGAAAGAAAGCACAGAGCCACAGATTTGCTGTTGTCCTGGAGAGCTTGCAGAGCACTGGGGAAAGGCAGGCAGAGAATTCCCTGCTAGCACCTTCTCTGTGCCTGGGAAGCAGAAGTGTTCACATTGCTTCGCGGAATCGCTTTTGTGCAGAAAACAGTAACACTTGTTCAGAACGAAAGAAAGCACAGAGCCCCAGATTTTATGTTGTCCTGGAGAGCTTGCAGAGCACTGGGGAAAGGCAGGCAGAGAATTCCCTGCTAGCACCTTCTCTGTGCCTGTTCACACTGCTTCGCAGAATCGCTTTTGTGCAGAAAACACTAACACTTGTTCCGAACGAAAGGAAGCACAGAGCCCCAGATTTGCTGTTGTCCTGGAGAGCTTGCAGAGCACTGGGGAAAGGCAGGCAGAGAATTCCCTGCTAGCACCTTCTCTGTGCCTGTTCACATTGCTTCGCAGACTCGCTTTTGAGCAGAACACACTAACACTTGTTCAGAACGAAAGAAAGCACAGAGCCCCAGATTTTATGTTGTCCTGGAGACCTTGCAGAGCACTGGGGAAAGGCAGGCAGAGAATTCCCTGCTAGCACCTTCTCTGTGCCTGTTCACATTGCTTCGCAGACTCGCTTTTGTGCAGAAAACACTAACACTTGTTCAGAATAAAAGGAAGCACAGAGCCCCAGATTTTATGTTGTCCTGGAGAGCTTGCAGAGCACTGGGGAAAGGCAGGCAGAGAATTCACTGCTAGCACCTTCTCTGTGCCTGGGAAGCAGAAGTGTTCACATTGCTTCGCAGAATCGCTTTTGTGCAGAAAGCAGTAACACTTGTTCAGAACGAAAGAAAGCACAGAGCCCCAGATTTTATGTTGTCCTGGAGAGCTTGCAGAGCACTGGGGAAAGGCAGGCAGAGAATTCCCTGCTAGCACCTTCTCTGTGCCTGTTCACACTGCTTCGCAGAAGCGCTTTTGTGCAGAAAACAGTAACACTTGTTCAGAACGAAAGGGAGCACAGAGCCCCAGATTTTATGTTGTCCTGGAGAGCTTGCAGAGCACTGGGGAAAGGTAGGCAGAGAATTCCCTGCTAGCACCTTCTCTGTGCATGTTCACACTGCTTCGCAGAATCGCCTTTGTGCAGAAAACACTAACACTTGTTCAGAACGAAAGGAAGCACAGAGCCCCAGATTTTATGTTGTCCTGGAGAGCTTGCAGAGCACTGGGGAAAGGCAGGCAGAGAATTCCCTGCTAGCACCTTCTCTGTGCCTGTTCACATTGCTTCGCAGACTTGCTTTTGTGCAGAACAAACTAACACTTGTTCAGAACGAAAGAAAGCACAGAGCCCCAGATTTTATGTTGTCCTGGAGAGCTTGCAGAGCACTGGGGAAAGGCAGGCAGAGAATTCCCTGCTAGCACCTTCTCTGTGCCTGGGAAGCAGAAGTGTTCACATTGCTTCACAGAATCGCTTTTGTGCAGAAAACAGTAACACTTGTTCAGAACGAAAGAAAGCACAGAGCCCCAGATTTTATGTTGTCCTGGAGAGGTTGCAGAGCACTGGGTAAAGGCAGGCAGAGAATTCCCTGCTAGCACCTTCTCTGTGCCTAGGAAGCAGAAGTGTTCTCATTGCTTCGCAGAATCGCTTTTGTGAAGAAAAGAGTAACACTTGCTCAGAACGAATGAAAGCACAGAGCCCCAGATTTGCTGTTGTCCTGCAGAGCTTGTAGAGCACTGGGGAAAGGCAGGCAGAGAATTCCCTGCTAGCACCTTCTCTGTGCCTGGGAAGCAGAAGTGTTCACATGGCTTCGCAGAATCACTTTTGTGCAGAAAACAGTAACACTTGTTCAGAACGAAAGGAAGCACAGAGCCCCAGATTTTATGTTGTCCTGGAGAGCTTGCAGAGCACTGGGGAAAGGCAGGCAGAGTATTCCCTGCTAGCACCTTCGCTGTGCCTGTTCACACTGCTTCGCAGAATCGCTTTTGTGCAGAAAACACTAACACTTGTTCAGAACGAAAGGAAACACAGAGCCCCAGATTTGCTGTTGTCCTGGAGAGCTTGCAGAGCACTGGGGAAAGGCAGGCAGAGAATTCCCTGCTAGCACCTTCTCTGTGCCTGGGAAGCAGAAGTGTTCACATGGCTTCGCAGAATCGCTTTTGTGCAGAAAACAATAACACTTGTTCAGAACGAAAGAAAGCACAGAGCCCCAGATTTTATGTTGTCCTGGAGAGCTTGCCGAGCACTGGGGAAAGGCAGGCAGAGTATTCCCTGCTAGCACCTTCTCTGTGCCTGTTCACACTGCTTCGCAGAATCGCTTTTGTGCAGAAAACACTAACACTTGTTCAGAACGAAAGGAAACACAGAGCCCCAGATTTGCTGTTGTCCTGGAGAGCTTGCAGAGCACTGGGGAAAGGCAGGCAGAGAATTCCCTGCTAGCACCTTCTCTGTGCCTGTTCACATTGCTTCGCAGACTCGCTTTTGTGCAGAACACACTAACACTTGTTCAGAACGAAAGAAAGCACAGAGCCCCAGATTTTATGTTGTCCTGGAGAGGTTGCAGAGCACTGGGGAAAGGCAGGCAGAGAATTCCCTGCTAGCACCTTCTCTGTGCCTGTTCACATTGCTTCGCAGAATCGCTTTTGTGCAGAAAACACTAACACTTGTACAGAACGAAAGGAAGCACAGAGCCCCAGATTTTATGTTGTCCTGGAGAGCTTGCAGAGCACTGGGGAAAGGCAGGCAGAGAATTCCCTGCTAGCGCCTTCTCTGTACCTGTTCACATTGCTTCGCTGAATCGCTTTTGTGCAGAAAACACTAACACTTGTTCAGAACGAAAGGAAGCACCGAGCCCCAGATTTGCTGTTGTCCTGGAGAGCTTGCAGAGCACTGGCGAAAGGCAGGCAGAGAATTCCCTGCTAGCACCTTCTCTGTGCCTGGTAAGCAGAAGTGTTCACATTGCTTCGCAGAATCGCTTTTGTGCAGAAAACACTAACATTTGTTCTGAACGAAAGGAAGCACAGAGCCCCAGATTTTATGTTGTCCTGGAGAGCTTGCAGAGCACTGGGGAAAGGCAGGCAGAGAATTCCCTGCTAGCACCTTCTCTGTGCCTGGGAAGCAGAAGTGTTCACATGGCTTCGCAGAATCGCTTTTGTGCAGAAAACAATAACACTTGTTCAGAACGAAAGAAAGCACAGAGCCCCAGATTTGCTGTTGTCCTGGAGAGCTTGCAGAGCACTGGGGAAAGGCAGGCAGAGTATTCCCTGCTAGCACCTTCTCTGTGCCTGTTCACACTGCTTCGCAGAATCGCTTTTGTGCAGAAAACACTAACACTTGTTCAGAACGAAAGGAAACACAGAGCCCCAGATTTGCTGTTGTCCTGGAGAGCTTGCAGAGCACTGGGGAAAGGCAGGCAGAGAATTCCCTGCTAACACCTTCTCTGTGCCTGTTCACACTGCTTCGCAGAATCGCTTTTGTGCAGAACACACTAACACTTGTTCAGAACGAAAGAAAGCACAGAGCCCCAGATTTTATGTTGTCCTGGAGAGCTTGCAGAGCACTGGGGAAAGGCAGGCAGAGAATTAACTGCTAGCACCTTCGCTGTTCCTGGGAAGCAGGAGTGTTCACATGGCTTCGCAGAATCGCTTTTGTGCAGAAAACTCTAACACTTGTTCAGAACGAAAGAAAGCACAGAGCCCCAGATTTACTGTTGTGATGGAGAGGTTGCAGAGCACTGGGGAAAGCCAGGCAGAGAATTAACTGCTAGCACCTTCGCTGTTCCTGGGAAGCAGGAGTGTTCACATGGCTTCGCAGAATCGCTTTTGTGCAGAAAACACTAACACTTGTTCAGAACGAAAGAAAGCACAGAGCCCCAGATTTTATGTTGTCCTGGAGAGGTTGCAGAGCACTGGGGAAAGGCAGGCAGAGAATTCGCTGCTAGCACCTTCTCTGTGCCTGTTCACATTGCTTCGCAGAATCGCTTTTGTGCAGAAAACACTAACACTTGTTCAGAACGAAAGGAAGCACAGAGCCCCAGATTTTATGTTGTCCTGGAGAGGTTGCAGAGCACTGGGGAAAGGCAGGCAGAGAATTCCCTGCTAGCACCTTCTCTGTGCCTGGGAAGCAGAAGTGTTCACATTGCTTCGCAGACTCGCTTTTGTGAAGAAAAGAGTAACACTTGTTCAGAACGAAAGAAAGCACAGAGCCCCAGATTTGCTGTTGTCCTGCAGAGCTTGCAGAGCACTGGGGAAAGGCAGGCAGAGAGTTCCCTGCTAGCACCTTCTCTGTGCCTGTTCACACTGCTTCGCAGAATCGCTTTTGTGCAGAAAACAGTAACAGTTGTTCAGAACGAAAGGAAGCAGAGAGCCCCAGATTTGCTGTTGTCCTGGAGAGCTTGCAGAGCACTGGGGAAAGGCAGGCAGAGAATTCCCTGCTAGCACCTTCTCTGTGCCTGTTCACATTGCTTCGCAGAATCGCTTTTGTGCATAAAACAATAACACTTGCTCAGAATGAAAGAAAGCACAGAGCCCCAGATTTACTGTTGTGTTGGAGAGGGTGCAGAGCACTGGGGAAAGGCAGGCAGAGAATTCCCTGCTAGCACCTTCTCTGTGCCTGGGAAGCAGAAGTGTTCACGTTGCTTCGCAGACTCGCTTTTGTGCAGAAAACACTAACACTTGTTCAGAACGAAAGAAAGCACAGAGCCCCAGATTTTATGTTGTCCTGGAGAGCTTGCAGAGCACTGGGGAAAGGCAGGCAGAGAATTCCCTGCTAGCACCTTCTCTGTGCCTGTTCACACTGCTTCGCAGAATCGCTTTTGTGCAGAAAACAGTAACACTTGTTCAGAACGAAAGGAAGCACAGAGCCCCAGATTTGCTGTTGTCCTGGAGAGCTTGCAGAGCACTGGGGAAAGGCAGGCAGAGAATTCCCTGCTAGCACCTTCTCTGTGCCTGTTCACATTGCTTCGCAGAATCGCTTTTGTGCATAACACAATAACACTTGCTCAGAATGAAAGAAAGCACAGAGCCCCAGATTTACTGTTGTGTTGGAGAGGGTGCAGAGCACTGGGGAAAGGCAGGCAGAGAATTAACTGCTAGCACCTTCGCTGTTCCTGGGAAGCAGAAGTGTTCACATGGCTTCGCAGAATCGCTTTTGTGCAGAAAACACTAACACTTGTTCAGAACGAAAGAAAGCACAGAGCCCCAGATTTTATGTTGTCCTGGAGACCTTGCAGAGCACTGGGGAAAGGCAGGCAGAGAATTCGCTGCTAGCACCTTCTCTGTGCCTGTTCACATTGCTTCGCAGAATCGCTTTTGTGCAGAAAACACTAACACTTGTTCAGAACGAAAGGAAGCACAGAGCCCCAGATTTTATGTTGTCCTGGAGAGGTTGCAGAGCACTGGGGAAAGGCAGGCAGAGAATTCCCTGCTAGCACCTTCTCTGTGCCTGGGAAGCAGAAGTGTTCACATTGCTTCGCAGACTCGCTTTTGTGAAGAAAAGAGTAACACTTGTTCAGAACGAAAGAAAGCACAGAGCCCCAGATTTGCTGTTGTCCTGCAGAGCTTGCAGAGCACTGGGGAAAGGCAGGCAGAGAGTTCCCTGCTAGCACCTTCTCTGTGCCTGTTCACACTGCTTCGCAGAATCGCTTTTGTGCAGAAAACAGTAACAGTTGTTCAGAACGAAAGGAAGCAGAGAGCCCCAGATTTGCTGTTGTCCTGGAGAGCTTGCAGAGCACTGGGGAAAGGCAGGCAGAGAATTCCCTGCTAGCACCTTCTCTGTGCCTGTTCACATTGCTTCGCAGAATCGCTTTTGTGCATAACACAATAACACTTGCTCAGAATGAAAGAAAGCACAGAGCCCCAGATTTACTGTTGTGTTGGAGAGGGTGCAGAGCACTGGGGAAAGGCAGGCAGAGAATTAACTGCTAGCACCTTCGCTGTGCCTGGGAAGCAGAAGTGTTCACATGGCTTCGCAGAATCGCTTTTGTGCAGAAAACACTAACACTTGTTCAGAACGAAAGAAAGCACAGAGCCCCAGATTTTATGTTGTCCTGGAGAGCTTGCAGAGCACTGGGGAAAGGCAGGCAGAGAATTCCCTGCTAGCACCTTCTCTGTGCCTGGGAAGCAGAAGTGTTCACGTTGCTTCGCAGACTCGCTTTTGTGCAGAAAACACTAACACTTGTTCAGAACGAAAGAAAGCACAGAGCCCCAGATTTTATGTTGTCCTGGAGAGCTTGCAGAGCACTGGGGAAAGGCAGGCAGAGAATTCCCTGCTAGCACCTTCTCTGTGCCTGTTCACACTGCTTCGCAGAATCGCTTTTGTGCAGAAAACAGTAACACTTGTTCAGAACGAAAGGAAGCACAGAGCCCCAGATTTGCTGTTGTCCTGGAGAGCTTGCAGAGCACTGGGGAAAGGCAGGCAGAGAATTCCCTGCTAGCACCTTCTCTGTGCCTGTTCACATTGCTTCGCAGAATCGCTTTTGTGCATAACACAATAACACTTGCTCAGAATGAAAGAAAGCACAGAGCCCCAGATTTACTGTTGTGTTGGAGAGGGTGCAGAGCACTGGGGAAAGGCAGGCAGAGAATTAACTGCTAGCACCTTCGCTGTTCCTGGGAAGCAGAAGTGTTCACATGGCTTCGCAGAATCGCTTTTGTGCAGAAAACACTAACACTTGTTCAGAACGAAAGAAAGCACAGAGCCCCAGATTTTATGTTGTCCTGGAGAGCTTGCAGAGCACTGGGGAAAGGCAGGCAGAGAATTCCCTGCTAGCACCTTCTCTGTGCCTGGGAAGCAGAAGTGTTCACATTGCTTCGCAGAATCGCTTTTGTGCAGAAAACAGTAACACTTGTTCAGAACGAAAGAAAGCACAGAGCCCCAGATTTTATGTTGTCCTGGAGAGCTTGCAGAGCACTGGGGAAAGGCAGGCAGAGAATTCCCTGCTAGCACCTTCTCTGTGCCTGTTCACACTGCTTCGCAGAATCGCTTTTGTGCAGAAAACACTAACACTTGTTCAGTACGAAAGGAAACACAGAGCCCCAGATTTGCTGTTGTCCTGGAGAGCTTGCAGAGCACTGGGGAAAGGTAGGCAGAGAATAACCTGCTAGCACCTTCTCTGTGCCTGTTCACACTGCTTCGCAGAATCGCTTTTGTGCAGAAAACACTAACACTTGTTCAGAACGAAAGGAAGCACAGAGCCCCAGATTTTATGTTGTCCTGGAGAGCTTGCAGAGCACTGGGGAAAGGTAGGCAGAGAATTCCCTGCTAGCACCTTCTCTGTGCCTGTTCACATTGCTTCGCAGAATCGCTTTTGTGCAGAAAACACTAACACTTGTTCAGAACGAAAGGAAGCACAGAGCCCCAGATTTTATGTTGTCCTGGAGAGGTTGCAGAGCACTGGGGAAAGGCAGGCAGAGAATTCCCTGCTAGCACCTTCTCTGTGCCTGTTCACATTGCTTCGCAGAATCGCTTTTGTGCAGAACACACTAACACTTGTTCAGAACGAAAGAAAGCACAGAGCCCCAGATTTTATGTTGTCCTGGAGAGCTTGCAGAGCACTGGGGAAAGGCAGGCAGAGAATTCCCTGCTAGCACCTTCGCTGTTCCTGGGAAGCAGAAGTGTTCACATTGCTTCGCAGAATCGCTTTTGTGCAGAAAACAGTAACACTTGTTCAGAACGAAAGAAAGCACAGAGCCCCAGATTTGCTGTTGTCCTGGAGAGCTTGCAGAGCACTGGGGAAAGGCAGGCAGAGAATTCCCTGCTAGCACCTTCTCTGTGCCTGTTCACACTGCTTCGCAGAATCGCTTTTGTGCAGAAAACACTAACACTTGTTCAGTACGAAAGGAAACACAGAGCCCCAGATTTGCTGTTGTCCTGGAGAGCTTGCAGAGCACTGGGGAAAGGTAGGCAGAGAATTACCTGCTAGCACCTTCTCTGTGCCTGTTCACACTGCTTCGCAGAATCGCTTTTGTGCAGAAAACACTAACACTTGTTCAGAACGAAAGGAAGCACAGAGCCCCAGATTTTATGTTGTCCTGGAGAGCTTGCAGAGCACTGGGGAAAGGTAGGCAGAGAATTCCCTGCTAGCACCTTCTCTGTGCCTGTTCACATTGCTTCGCAGAATCGCTTTTGTGCAGAAAACACTAACACTTGTTCAGAACGAAAGGAAGCACAGAGCCCCAGATTTTATGTTGTCCTGGAGAGGTTGCAGAGCACTGGGGAAAGGCAGGCAGAGAATTCCCTGCTAGCACCTTCTCTGTGCCTGTTCACATTGCTTCGCAGAATCGCTTTTGTGCAGAACACACTAACACTTGTTCAGAACGAAAGAAAGCACAGAGCCCCAGATTTTATGTTGTCCTGGAGAGCTTGCAGAGCACTGGGGAAAGGCAGGCAGAGAATTCCCTGCTAGCACCTTCGCTGTTCCTGGGAAGCAGAAGTGTTCACATTGCTTCGCAGAATCGCTTTTGTGCAGAAAACAGTAACACTTGTTCAGAACGAAAGAAAGCACAGAGCCCCAGATTTGCTGTTGTCCTGGAGAGCTTGCAGAGCACTGGGGAAAGGCAGGCAGAGAATTCCCTGCTAGCACCTTCTCTGTGCCTGTTCACACTGCTTCGCAGAATCGCTTTTGTGCAGAAAACACTAACACTTGTTCAGAACGAAAGAAAGCACAGAGCCCCAGATTTGCTGTTGTCCTGGAGAGCTTGCAGAGCACTGGGGAAAGGCAGGCAGAGAATTCCCTGCTAGCACCTTCTCTGTGCCTGTTCACATTGCTTCGCAGACTCGCTTTTGTGCAGAACACACTAACACTTGTTCAGAACGAAAGAAAGCACAGAGCCCCAGATTTTATGTTGTCCTGGAGAGCTTGCAGAGCACTGGGGAAAGGCAGGCAGAGAATTCCCTGCTAGCACCTTCTCTGTGCCTGTTCACATTGCTTCGCAGAATCGCTTTTGTGCAGAAAACAGTATCACTTGTTCAGAACGAAAGAAAGCACAGAGCCCCAGATTTGCTGTTGTCCTGGAGAGCTTGCAGAGCACTGGGGAAAGGCAGGCAGAGAATTCCCTGCTAGCACCTTCTCTGTGCCTGTTCACACTGCTTCGCAGAATCGCTTTTGTGCAGAAAACACTAACACTTGTTCAGAACGAAAGGAAGCACAGAGCCCCAGATTTGCTGTTGTCCTGGAGAGCTTGCAGAGCACTGGGGAAAGGCAGGCAGAGAATTCCCTGCTAGCACCTTCTCTGTGCCTGTTCACATTGCTTCGCAGACTCGCTTTTGTGCAGAACACACTAACACTTGTTCAGAACGAAAGAAAGCACAGAGCCCCAGATTTTATGTTGTCCTGGAGAGCTTGCAGAGCACTGGGGAAAGGCAGGCAGAGAATTCCCTGCTAGCACCTTCGCTGTTCCTGGGAAGCAGAAGTGTTCACATTGCTTCGCAGAATCGCTTTTGTGCAGAAAACAGTAACACTTGTTCAGAACGAAAGAAAGCACAGAGCCCCAGATTTTATGTTGTCCTGGAGACCTTGCAGAGCACTGGGGAAAGGCAGGCAGAGAATTCCCTGCTAGCACCTTCTCTGTGCCTGTTCACGCTGCTTCGCAGAATCGCTTTTGTGTAGAAAACACTAACACTTGTTCAGTACGAAAGGAAACACAGAGCCCCAGATTTGCTGTTGTCCTGGAGAGCTTGCAGAGCACTGGGGAAAGGCAGGCAGAGAATTCCCTGCTAGCACCTTCTCTGTGCCTGTGAAGCAGAAGTGTTCACAATGTTTCGCAGAATTGCTTTTGAGCAGAACACACTAACACTTGTTCAGAACGAAAGAAAGCACAGAGCCCCAGATTTTATGTTGTCCTGGAGAGGTTGCAGAGCACTGGGGAAAGGCAGGCAGAGAATTCCCTGCTAGCACCTTCTCTGTGCCTGGGAAGCAGAAGTGTTCACATGGCTTCGCAGAATCGCTTTTGTGCAGAAAACACTAACACTTGTTCAGAACGAAAGAAAGCACAGAGCCCCAGATTTGCTGTTGTCCTGGAGAGCTTGCAGAGCACTGGGGAAAGGCAGGCAGAGAATTCCCTGCTAGCACCTTCTCTGTGCCTGTTCACACTCCTTCGCAAAATCGCTTTTGTGCAGAAAACACTAACACTTGTTCAGAACGAAAGGAAGCACAGAGCCCCAGATTTGCTGTTGTCCTGGAGAGCTTGCAGAGCACTGGGGAAAGGCAGGCAGAGAATTCCCTGCTAGCACCTTCTCTGTGCCTGTTCACATTGCTTCGCAGACTCGCTTTTGTGCAGAACACACTAACACTTGTTCAGAACGAAAGAAAGCACAGAGCCCCAGATTTTATGTTGTCCTGGAGAGCTTGCAGAGCACTGGGGAAAGGCAGGCAGAGAATTCCCTGCTAGCACCTTCTCTGTGCCTGTTCACACTGCTTCGCAGAATCGCTTTTGTGCAGAAAACACTAACACTTGTTCAGAACGAAAGAAAGCACAGAGCCACAGATTTGCTGTTGTCCTGGAGAGCTTGCAGAGCACTGGGGAAAGGCAGGCAGAGAATTCCCTGCTAGCACCTTCTCTGTGCCTGGGAAGCAGAAGTGTTCACATTGCTTCGCGGAATCGCTTTTGTGCAGAAAACACTAACACTTGTTCAGAACGAAAGAAAGCACAGAGCCCCAGATTTTATGTTGTCCTGGAGAGCTTGCAGAGCACTGGGGAAAGGCAGGCAGAGAATTCCCTGCTAGCACCTTCTCTGTGCCTGTTCACACTGCTTCGCAGAAGCGCTTTTGTGCAGAAAACAGTAACACTTGTTCAGAACGAAAGGGAGCACAGAGCCCCAGATTTTATGTTGTCCTGGAGAGCTTGCAGAGCACTGGGGAAAGGTAGGCAGAGAATTCCCTGCTAGCACCTTCTCTGTGCATGTTCACACTGCTTCGCAGAATCGCCTTTGTGCAGAAAACACTAACACTTGTTCTGAACGAAAGGAAGCACAGAGCCCCAGATTTTATGTTGTCCTGGAGAGGTTGCAGAGCACTGGGGAAAGGCAGGCAGAGAATTCCCTGCTAGCACCTTCTCTGTGCCTGTTCACATTGCTTCGCAGACTTGCTTTTGTGCAGAACAAACTAACACTTGTTCAGAACGAAAGAAAGCACAGAGCCCCAGATTTTATGTTGTCCTGGAGAGCTTGCAGAGCACTGGGGAAAGGCAGGCAGAGAATTCCCTGCTAGCACCTTCTCTGTGCCTGGGAAGCAGAAGTGTTCACATTGCTTCGCAGAATCGCTTTTGTGCAGAAAACACTAACACTTGTTCAGAACGAAAGAAAGCACAGAGCCCCAGATTTTATGTTGTCCTGGAGAGCTTGCAGAGCACTGGGGAAAGGCAGGCAGAGAATTCCCTGCTAGCTCTTTCTCTGTGCCTAGGAAGCAGAAGTGTTCTCATTGCTTCGCAGAATCGCTTTTGTGAAGAAAAGAGTAACACTTGCTCAGAACGAATGAAAGCACAGAGCCCCAGACTTGCTGTTGTCCTGCAGAGCTTGTAGAGCACTGGGGAAAGGCAGGCAGAGAATTCCCTGGTAGCACCTTCTCTGTGCCTGTTCACACTGCTTCGCAGAATCGCTTTTGTGCAGAAAACAGTAACACTTGTTCAGAACGAAAGGAAGCACAGAGCCCCAGATTTGCTGTTGTCCTGGAGAGCTTGCAGAGCACTGGGGAAAGCAGGCAGAGAATTCCCTGCTAGCACCTTCTCTGTGCCTGTTCACATTGCTTCGCAGACTCGCTTTTGTGCAGAACACACTAACACTTGTTCAGAACGAAAGAAAGCACAGAGCCCCAGATTTTATGTTGTCCTGGAGAGCTTGCAGAGCACTGGGGAAAGGCAGGCAGAGAATTCCCTGCTAGCACCTTCGCTGTGCCTGTTCACGCTGCTTCGCAGAATCGCTTTTGTGTAGAAAACACTAACACTTGTTCAGTACGAAAGGAAACACAGAGCCCCAGATTTGCTGTTGTCCTGGAGAGCTTGCAGAGCACTGGGGAAAGGTAGGCAGAGAATTCCCTGCTAGCACCTTCTCTGTGCCTGGGAAGCAGAAGTGTTCACAATGTTTCGCAGAATTGCTTTTGAGCAGAACACACTAACACTTGTTCAGAACGAAAGAAAGCACAGAGCCCCAGATTTTATGTTGTCCTGGAGAGCTTGCAGAGCACTGGGGAAAGGCAGGCAGAGAATTCCCTGCTAGCACCTTCTCTGTACCTGGGAAGCAGAAGTGTTCACATGGCTTCGCAGAATCGCTTTTGTGCAGAAAACAGTAACACTTGTTCAGAACGAAAGAAAGCACAGAGCCCCAGATTTGCTGTTGTCCTGGAGAGCTTGCAGAGCACTGGGGAAAGGCAGGCAGAGAATTCCCTGCTAGCACCTTCTCTGTGCCTGTTCACATTGCTTCGCAGACTCGCTTTTGTGCAGAACACACTAACACTTGTTCAGAACGAAAGAAAGCACAGAGCCCCAGATTTTATGTTGTCCTGGAGAGCTTGCAGAGCACTGGGGAAAGGCAGGCAGAGAATTCCCTGCTAGCACCTTCTCTGTGCCTGTTCACACTGCTTCGCAGAATCGCTTTTGTGTAGAAAACACTAACACTTGTTCAGTACGAAAGGAAACACAGACCCCAGATTTGCTGTTGTCCTGGAGAGCTTGCAGAGCACTGGGGAAAGGTAGGCAGAGAATTCCCTGCTAGCACCTTCTCTGTGCCTGTTCACACTGCTTCGCAGAATCGCTTTTGTGCAGAAAACACTAACACTTGTTCAGAACGAAAGGAAGCACAGAGCCCCAGATTTTATGTTGTCCTGGAGAGCTTGCAGAGCACTGGGGAAAGGCAGGCAGAGAATTCCCTGCTAGCACCTTCTCTGTGCCTGGGAAGCAGAAGTGTTCACATTGCTTCGCAGAATCGCTTTTGTGCAGAAAACAGTAACACTTGTTCAGAACGAAAGAAAGCACAGAGCCCCAGATTTGCTGTTGTCCTGGAGAGCTTGCAGAGCACTGGGGAAAGGCAGGCAGAGAATTCCCTGCTAGCACCTTCTCTGTGCCTGTTCACACTCCTTCGCAGAATCGCTTTTGTGCAGAAAACACTAACACTTGTTCAGAACGAAAGGAAGCACAGAGCCCCAGATTTGCTGTTGTCCTGGAGAGCTTGCAGAGCACTGGGGAAAGGCAGGCAGAGAATTCCCTGCTAGCACCTTCTCTGTGCCTGTTCACATTGCTTCGCAGACTCGCTTTTGTGCAGAACACACTAACACTTGTTCAGAACGAAAGAAAGCACAGAGCCCCAGATTTTATGTTGTCCTGGAGAGCTTGCAGAGCACTGGGGAAAGGCAGGCAGAGAATTCCCTGCTAGCACCTTCTCTGTGCCTGTTCACACTGCTTCGCAGAATCGCTTTTGTGCAGAAAACACTAACACTTGTTCAGAACGAAAGGAAGCACAGAGCCCCAGATTTGCTGTTGTCCTGGAGAGGTTGCAGAGCACTGGGGAAAGGCAGGCAGAGAACTCCCTGCTAGCACCTTCTCTGTGCCTGTTCACATTGCTTCGCAGACTCGCTTTTGTGCAGAACACACTAACACTTGTTCAGAATGAAAGAAAGCACAGAGCCCCAGATTTGCTGTTGTCCTGGAGAGCTTGCAGAGCACTGGGGAAAGGCAGGCAGAGAATTCCCTGCTAGCACCTTCTCTGTGCCTGGGAAGCAGAAGTGTTCACATTGCTTCGCGGAATCGCTTTTGTGCAGAAAACAGTAACACTTGTTCAGAACGAAAGAAAGCACAGAGCCCCAGATTTGCTGTTGTCCTGGAGAGCTTGCAGAGCACTGGGGAAAGGCAGGCAGAGAATTCCCTGCTAGCACCTTCTCTGTGCCTGTTCACACTGCTTCGCAGAATCGCTTTTGTGCAGAAAACACTAACACTTGTTCAGAACGAAAGGAAGCACAGAGCCCCAGATTTGCTGTTGTCCTGGAGAGCTTGCAGAGCACTGGGGAAAGGCAGGCAGAGAATTCCCTGCTAGCACCTTCTCTGTGCCTGTTCACATTGCTTCGCAGACTCGCTTTTGTGCAGAAAACACTAACACTTGTTCAGAATAAAAGGAAGCACAGAGCCCCAGATTTTATGTTGTCCTGGAGAGCTTGCAGAGCACTGGGGAAAGGCAGGCAGAGAATTCACTGCTAGCACCTTCTCTGTGCCTGGGAAGCAGAAGTGTTCACATTGCTTCGCAGAATCGCTTTTGTGCAGAAAGCAGTAACACTTGTTCAGAACGAAAGAAAGCACAGAGCCCCAGATTTTATGTTGTCCTGGAGAGCTTGCAGAGCACTGGGGAAAGGCAGGCAGAGAATTCCCTGCTAGCACCTTCTCTGTGCCTGTTCACACTGCTTCGCAGAAGCGCTTTTGTGCAGAAAACAGTAACACTTGTTCAGAACGAAAGGGAGCACAGAGCCCCAGATTTTATGTTGTCCTGGAGAGCTTGCAGAGCACTGGGGAAAGGTAGGCAGAGAATTCCCTGCTAGCACCTTCTCTGTGCATGTTCACACTGCTTCGCAGAATCGCCTTTGTGCAGAAAACACTAACACTTGTTCAGAACGAAAGGAAGCACAGAGCCCCAGATTTGCTGTTGTCCTGGAGAGCTTGCAGAGCACTGGGGAAAGGCAGGCAGAGAATTCCCTGCTAGCACCTTCTCTGTGCCTGTTCACATTGCTTCGCAGACTTGCTTTTGTGCAGAACAAACTAACACTTGTTCAGAACGAAAGAAAGCACAGAGCCCCAGATTTTATGTTGTCCTGGAGAGCTTGCAGAGCACTGGGGAAAGGCAGGCAGAGAATTCCCTGCTAGCACCTTCTCTGTGCCTGGGAAGCAGAAGTGTTCACATTGCTTCGCAGAATCGCTTTTGTGCAGAAAACAGTAACACTTGTTCAGAACGAAAGAAAGCACAGAGCCCCAGATTTTATGTTGTCCTGGAGAGGTTGCAGAGCACTGGGTAAAGGCAGGCAGAGAATTCCCTGCTAGCACCTTCTCTGTGCCTAGGAAGCAGAAGTGTTCTCATTGCTTCGCAGAATCGCTTTTGTGAAGAAAAGAGTAACACTTGCTCAGAACGAATGAAAGCACAGAGCCCCAGATTTGCTGTTGTCCTGCAGAGCTTGTAGAGCACTGGGGAAAGGCAGGCAGAGAATTCCCTGCTAGCACCTTCTCTGTGCCTGGGAAGCAGAAGTGTTCACATGGCTTCGCAGAATCACTTTTGTGCAGAAAACACTAACACTTGTTCAGAACGAAAGGAAGCACAGAGCCCCAGATTTGCTGTTGTCCTGGAGAGCTTGCAGAGCACTGGGGAAAGGCAGGCAGAGAATTCCCTGCTAGCACCTTCTCTGTGCCTGTTCACATTGCTTCGCAGACTCGCTTTTGTGCAGAACACACTAACACTTGTTCAGAACGAAAGAAAGCACAGAGCCCCAGATTTTATGTTGTCCTGGAGAGGTTGCAGAGCACTGGGGAAAGGCAGGCAGAGAATTCCCTGCTAGCACCTTCTCTGTGCCTGTTCACATTGCTTCGCAGAATCGCTTTTGTGCAGAAAACACTAACACTTGTACAGAACGAAAGGAAGCACAGAGCCCCAGATTTTATGTTGTCCTGGAGAGCTTGCAGAGCACTGGGGAAAGGCAGGCAGAGAATTCCCTGCTAGCGCCTTCTCTGTACCTGTTCACATTGCTTCGCTGAATCGCTTTTGTGCAGAAAACACTAACACTTGTTCAGAACGAAAGGAAGCACCGAGCCCCAGATTTGCTGTTGTCCTGGAGAGCTTGCAGAGCACTGGGGAAAGGCAGGCAGAGAATTAACTGCTAGCACCTTCGCTGTTCCTGGGAAGCAGGAGTGTTCACATGGCTTCGCAGAATCGCTTTTGTGCAGAAAACTCTAACACTTGTTCAGAACGAAAGAAAGCACAGAGCCCCAGATTTACTGTTGTGATGGAGAGGTTGCAGAGCACTGGGGAAAGCCAGGCAGAGAATTAACTGCTAGCACCTTCGCTGTTCCTGGGAAGCAGGAGTGTTCACATGGCTTCGCAGAATCGCTTTTGTGCAGAAAACACTAACACTTGTTCAGAACGAAAGAAAGCACAGAGCCCCAGATTTTATGTTGTCCTGGAGAGGTTGCAGAGCACTGGGGAAAGGCAGGCAGAGAATTCGCTGCTAGCACCTTCTCTGTGCCTGTTCACATTGCTTCGCAGAATCGCTTTTGTGCAGAAAACACTAACACTTGTTCAGAACGAAAGGAAGCACAGAGCCCCAGATTTTATGTTGTCCTGGAGAGGTTGCAGAGCACTGGGGAAAGGCAGGCAGAGAATTCCCTGCTAGCACCTTCTCTGTGCCTGGGAAGCAGAAGTGTTCACATTGCTTCGCAGACTCGCTTTTGTGAAGAAAAGAGTAACACTTGTTCAGAACGAAAGAAAGCACAGAGCCCCAGATTTGCTGTTGTCCTGCAGAGCTTGCAGAGCACTGGGGAAAGGCAGGCAGAGAGTTCCCTGCTAGCACCTTCTCTGTGCCTGTTCACACTGCTTCGCAGAATCGCTTTTGTGCAGAAAACAGTAACAGTTGTTCAGAACGAAAGGAAGCAGAGAGCCCCAGATTTGCTGTTGTCCTGGAGAGCTTGCAGAGCACTGGGGAAAGGCAGGCAGAGAATTCCCTGCTAGCACCTTCTCTGTGCCTGTTCACATTGCTTCGCAGAATCGCTTTTGTGCATAACACAATAACACTTGCTCAGAATGAAAGAAAGCACAGAGCCCCAGATTTACTGTTGTGTTGGAGAGGGTGCAGAGCACTGGGGAAAGGCAGGCAGAGAATTCCCTGCTAGCACCTTCGCTGTGCCTGGGAAGCAGAAGTGTTCACATGGCTTCGCAGAATCGCTTTTGTGCAGAAAACACTAACACTTGTTCAGAACGAAAGAAAGCACAGAGCCCCAGATTTTATGTTGTCCTGGAGAGCTTGCAGAGCACTGGGGAAAGGCAGGCAGAGAATTCCCTGCTAGCACCTTCTCTGTGCCTGGGAAGCAGAAGTGTTCACGTTGCTTCGCAGACTCGCTTTTGTGCAGAAAACACTAACACTTGTTCAGAACGAAAGAAAGCACAGAGCCCCAGATTTTATGTTGTCCTGGAGAGCTTGCAGAGCACTGGGGAAAGGCAGGCAGAGAATTCCCTGCTAGCACCTTCTCTGTGCCTGTTCACACTGCTTCGCAGAATCGCTTTTGTGCAGAAAACAGTAACACTTGTTCAGAACGAAAGGAAGCACAGAGCCCCAGATTTGCTGTTGTCCTGGAGAGCTTGCAGAGCACTGGGGAAAGGCAGGCAGAGAATTCCCTGCTAGCACCTTCTCTGTGCCTGTTCACATTGCTTCGCAGAATCGCTTTTGTGCATAACACAATAACACTTGCTCAGAATGAAAGAAAGCACAGAGCCCCAGATTTACTGTTGTGTTGGAGAGGGTGCAGAGCACTGGGGAAAGGCAGGCAGAGAATTAACTGCTAGCACCTTCGCTGTTCCTGGGAAGCAGAAGTGTTCACATGGCTTCGCAGAATCGCTTTTGTGCAGAAAACACTAACACTTGTTCAGAACGAAAGAAAGCACAGAGCCCCAGATTTTATGTTGTCCTGGAGACCTTGCAGAGCACTGGGGAAAGGCAGGCAGAGAATTCGCTGCTAGCACCTTCTCTGTGCCTGTTCACATTGCTTCGCAGAATCGCTTTTGTGCAGAAAACACTAACACTTGTTCAGAACGAAAGGAAGCACAGAGCCCCAGATTTTATGTTGTCCTGGAGAGGTTGCAGAGCACTGGGGAAAGGCAGGCAGAGAATTCCCTGCTAGCACCTTCTCTGTGCCTGGGAAGCAGAAGTGTTCACATTGCTTCGCAGACTCGCTTTTGTGAAGAAAAGAGTAACACTTGTTCAGAACGAAAGAAAGCACAGAGCCCCAGATTTGCTGTTGTCCTGCAGAGCTTGCAGAGCACTGGGGAAAGGCAGGCAGAGAGTTCCCTGCTAGCACCTTCTCTGTGCCTGTTCACACTGCTTCGCAGAATCGCTTTTGTGCAGAAAACAGTAACAGTTGTTCAGAACGAAAGGAAGCAGAGAGCCCCAGATTTGCTGTTGTCCTGGAGAGCTTGCAGAGCACTGGGGAAAGGCAGGCAGAGAATTCCCTGCTAGCACCTTCTCTGTGCCTGTTCACATTGCTTCGCAGAATCGCTTTTGTGCATAACACAATAACACTTGCTCAGAATGAAAGAAAGCACAGAGCCCCAGATTTACTGTTGTGTTGGAGAGGGTGCAGAGCACTGGGGAAAGGCAGGCAGAGAATTAACTGCTAGCACCTTCGCTGTGCCTGGGAAGCAGAAGTGTTCACATGGCTTCGCAGAATCGCTTTTGTGCAGAAAACACTAACACTTGTTCAGAACGAAAGAAAGCACAGAGCCCCAGATTTTATGTTGTCCTGGAGAGCTTGCAGAGCACTGGGGAAAGGCAGGCAGAGAATTCCCTGCTAGCACCTTCTCTGTGCCTGGGAAGCAGAAGTGTTCACGTTGCTTCGCAGACTCGCTTTTGTGCAGAAAACACTAACACTTGTTCAGAACGAAAGAAAGCACAGAGCCCCAGATTTTATGTTGTCCTGGAGAGCTTGCAGAGCACTGGGGAAAGGCAGGCAGAGAATTCCCTGCTAGCACCTTCTCTGTGCCTGTTCACACTGCTTCGCAGAATCGCTTTTGTGCAGAAAACAGTAACACTTGTTCAGAACGAAAGGAAGCACAGAGCCCCAGATTTGCTGTTGTCCTGGAGAGCTTGCAGAGCACTGGGGAAAGGCAGGCAGAGAATTCCCTGCTAGCACCTTCTCTGTGCCTGTTCACATTGCTTCGCAGAATCGCTTTTGTGCATAACACAATAACACTTGCTCAGAATGAAAGAAAGCACAGAGCCCCAGATTTACTGTTGTGTTGGAGAGGGTGCAGAGCACTGGGGAAAGGCAGGCAGAGAATTAACTGCTAGCACCTTCGCTGTTCCTGGGAAGCAGAAGTGTTCACATGGCTTCGCAGAATCGCTTTTGTGCAGAAAACACTAACACTTGTTCAGAACGAAAGAAAGCACAGAGCCCCAGATTTTATGTTGTCCTGGAGAGCTTGCAGAGCACTGGGGAAAGGCAGGCAGAGAATTCCCTGCTAGCACCTTCTCTGTGCCTGGGAAGCAGAAGTGTTCACATTGCTTCGCAGAATCGCTTTTGTGCAGAAAACAGTAACACTTGTTCAGAACGAAAGAAAGCACAGAGCCCCAGATTTTATGTTGTCCTGGAGAGCTTGCAGAGCACTGGGGAAAGGCAGGCAGAGAATTCCCTGCTAGCACCTTCTCTGTGCCTGTTCACACTGCTTCGCAGAATCGCTTTTGTGCAGAAAACACTAACACTTGTTCAGTACGAAAGGAAACACAGAGCCCCAGATTTGCTGTTGTCCTGGAGAGCTTGCAGAGCACTGGGGAAAGGTAGGCAGAGAATAACCTGCTAGCACCTTCTCTGTGCCTGTTCACACTGCTTCGCAGAATCGCTTTTGTGCAGAAAACACTAACACTTGTTCAGAACGAAAGGAAGCACAGAGCCCCAGATTTTATGTTGTCCTGGAGAGCTTGCAGAGCACTGGGGAAAGGTAGGCAGAGAATTCCCTGCTAGCACCTTCTCTGTGCCTGTTCACATTGCTTCGCAGAATCGCTTTTGTGCAGAAAACACTAACACTTGTTCAGAACGAAAGGAAGCACAGAGCCCCAGATTTTATGTTGTCCTGGAGAGGTTGCAGAGCACTGGGGAAAGGCAGGCAGAGAATTCCCTGCTAGCACCTTCTCTGTGCCTGTTCACATTGCTTCGCAGAATCGCTTTTGTGCAGAACACACTAACACTTGTTCAGAACGAAAGAAAGCACAGAGCCCCAGATTTTATGTTGTCCTGGAGAGCTTGCAGAGCACTGGGGAAAGGCAGGCAGAGAATTCCCTGCTAGCACCTTCGCTGTTCCTGGGAAGCAGAAGTGTTCACATTGCTTCGCAGAATCGCTTTTGTGCAGAAAACAGTAACACTTGTTCAGAACGAAAGAAAGCACAGAGCCCCAGATTTTATGTTGTCCTGGAGACCTTGCAGAGCACTGGGGAAAGGCAGGCAGAGAATTCCCTGCTAGCACCTTCTCTGTGCCTGTTCACGTTGCTTCGCAGAATCGCTTTTGTGTAGAAAACACTAACACTTGTTCAGTACGAAAGGAAACACAGAGCCCCAGATTTGCTGTTGTCCTGGAGAGCTTGCAGAGCACTGGGGAAAGGCAGGCAGAGAATTCCCTGCTAGCACCTTCTCTGTGCCTGTGAAGCAGAAGTGTTCACAATGTTTCGCAGAATTGCTTTTGAGCAGAACACACTAACACTTGTTCAGAACGAAAGAAAGCACAGAGCCCCAGATTTTATGTTGTCCTGGAGAGCTTGCAGAGCACTGGGGAAAGGCAGGCAGAGAATTCCCTGCTAGCACCTTCTCTGTGCCTGGGAAGCAGAAGTGTTCACATGGCTTCGCAGAATCGCTTTTGTGCAGAAAACACTAACACTTGTTCAGAACGAAAGAAAGCACAGAGCCCCAGATTTGCTGTTGTCCTGGAGAGCTTGCAGAGCACTGGGGAAAGGCAGGCAGAGAATTCCCTGCTAGCACCTTCTCTGTGCCTGTTCACACTCCTTCGCAAAATCGCTTTTGTGCAGAAAACACTAACACTTGTTCAGAACGAAAGGAAGCACAGAGCCCCAGATTTGCTGTTGTCCTGGAGAGCTTGCAGAGCACTGGGGAAAGGCAGGCAGAGAATTCCCTGCTAGCACCTTCTCTGTGCCTGTTCACATTGCTTCGCAGACTCGCTTTTGTGCAGAACACACTAACACTTGTTCAGAACGAAAGAAAGCACAGAGCCCCAGATTTTATGTTGTCCTGGAGAGCTTGCAGAGCACTGGGGAAAGGCAGGCAGAGAATTCCCTGCTAGCACCTTCTCTGTGCCTGTTCACACTGCTTCGCAGAATCGCTTTTGTGCAGAAAACACTAACACTTGTTCAGAACGAAAGAAAGCACAGAGCCACAGATTTGCTGTTGTCCTGGAGAGCTTGCAGAGCACTGGGGAAAGGCAGGCAGAGAATTCCCTGCTAGCACCTTCTCTGTGCCTGGGAAGCAGAAGTGTTCACATTGCTTCGCGGAATCGCTTTTGTGCAGAAAACACTAACACTTGTTCAGAACGAAAGAAAGCACAGAGCCCCAGATTTTATGTTGTCCTGGAGAGCTTGCAGAGCACTGGGGAAAGGCAGGCAGAGAATTCCCTGCTAGCACCTTCTCTGTGCCTGTTCACACTGCTTCGCAGAAGCGCTTTTGTGCAGAAAACAGTAACACTTGTTCAGAACGAAAGGGAGCACAGAGCCCCAGATTTTATGTTGTCCTGGAGAGCTTGCAGAGCACTGGGGAAAGGTAGGCAGAGAATTCCCTGCTAGCACCTTCTCTGTGCATGTTCACACTGCTTCGCAGAATCGCCTTTGTGCAGAAAACACTAACACTTGTTCTGAACGAAAGGAAGCACAGAGCCCCAGATTTTATGTTGTCCTGGAGAGGTTGCAGAGCACTGGGGAAAGGCAGGCAGAGAATTCCCTGCTAGCACCTTCTCTGTGCCTGTTCACATTGCTTCGCAGACTTGCTTTTGTGCAGAACAAACTAACACTTGTTCAGAACGAAAGAAAGCACAGAGCCCCAGATTTTATGTTGTCCTGGAGAGCTTGCAGAGCACTGGGGAAAGGCAGGCAGAGAATTCCCTGCTAGCACCTTCTCTGTGCCTGGGAAGCAGAAGTGTTCACATTGCTTCGCAGAATCGCTTTTGTGCAGAAAACACTAACACTTGTTCAGAACGAAAGAAAGCACAGAGCCCCAGATTTTATGTTGTCCTGGAGAGCTTGCAGAGCACTGGGGAAAGGCAGGCAGAGAATTCCCTGCTAGCTCTTTCTCTGTGCCTAGGAAGCAGAAGTGTTCTCATTGCTTCGCAGAATCGCTTTTGTGAAGAAAAGAGTAACACTTGCTCAGAACGAATGAAAGCACAGAGCCCCAGACTTGCTGTTGTCCTGCAGAGCTTGTAGAGCACTGGGGAAAGGCAGGCAGAGAATTCCCTGGTAGCACCTTCTCTGTGCCTGTTCACACTGCTTCGCAGAATCGCTTTTGTGCAGAAAACAGTAACACTTGTTCAGAACGAAAGGAAGCACAGAGCCCCAGATTTGCTGTTGTCCTGGAGAGCTTGCAGAGCACTGGGGAAAGCAGGCAGAGAATTCCCTGCTAGCACCTTCTCTGTGCCTGTTCACATTGCTTCGCAGACTCGCTTTTGTGCAGAACACACTAACACTTGTTCAGAACGAAAGAAAGCACAGAGCCCCAGATTTTATGTTGTCCTGGAGAGCTTGCAGAGCACTGGGGAAAGGCAGGCAGAGAATTCCCTGCTAGCACCTTCGCTGTTCCTGGGAAGCAGAAGTGTTCACATTGCTTCGCAGAATCGCTTTTGTGCAGAAAACAGTAACACTTGTTCAGAACGAAAGAAAGCACAGAGCCCCAGATTTTATGTTGTCCTGGAGACCTTGCAGAGCACTGGGGAAAGGCAGGCAGAGAATTCCCTGCTAGCACCTTCTCTGTGCCTGTTCACGCTGCTTCGCAGAATCGCTTTTGTGTAGAAAACACTAACACTTGTTCAGTACGAAAGGAAACACAGAGCCCCAGATTTGCTGTTGTCCTGGAGAGCTTGCAGAGCACTGGGGAAAGGTAGGCAGAGAATTCCCTGCTAGCACCTTCTCTGTGCCTGGGAAGCAGAAGTGTTCACAATGTTTCGCAGAATTGCTTTTGAGCAGAACACACTAACACTTGTTCAGAACGAAAGAAAGCACAGAGCCCCAGATTTTATGTTGTCCTGGAGAGCTTGCAGAGCACTGGGGAAAGGCAGGCAGAGAATTCCCTGCTAGCACCTTCTCTGTACCTGGGAAGCAGAAGTGTTCACATGGCTTCGCAGAATCGCTTTTGTGCAGAAAACACTAACACTTGTTCAGAACGAAAGAAAGCACAGAGCCCCAGATTTGCTGTTGTCCTGGAGAGCTTGCAGAGCACTGGGGAAAGGCAGGCAGAGAATTCCCTGCTAGCACCTTCTCTGTGCCTGTTCACATTGCTTCGCAGACTCGCTTTTGTGCAGAACACACTAACACTTGTTCAGAACGAAAGAAAGCACAGAGCCCCAGATTTTATGTTGTCCTGGAGAGCTTGCAGAGCACTGGGGAAAGGCAGGCAGAGAATTCCCTGCTAGCACCTTCTCTGTGCCTGTTCACACTGCTTCGCAGAATCGCTTTTGTGTAGAAAACACTAACACTTGTTCAGTACGAAAGGAAACACAGACCCCAGATTTGCTGTTGTCCTGGAGAGCTTGCAGAGCACTGGGGAAAGGTAGGCAGAGAATTCCCTGCTAGCACCTTCTCTGTGCCTGTTCACACTGCTTCGCAGAATCGCTTTTGTGCAGAAAACACTAACACTTGTTCAGAACGAAAGGAAGCACAGAGCCCCAGATTTTATGTTGTCCTGGAGAGCTTGCAGAGCACTGGGGAAAGGCAGGCAGAGAATTCCCTGCTAGCACCTTCTCTGTGCCTGGGAAGCAGAAGTGTTCACATTGCTTCGCAGAATCGCTTTTGTGCAGAAAACAGTAACACTTGTTCAGAACGAAAGAAAGCACAGAGCCCCAGATTTGCTGTTGTCCTGGAGAGCTTGCAGAGCACTGGGGAAAGGCAGGCAGAGAATTCCCTGCTAGCACCTTCTCTGTGCCTGTTCACACTGCTTCGCAGAAGCGCTTTTGTGCAGAAAACAGTAACACTTGTTCAGAACGAAAGGGAGCACAGAGCCCCAGATTTTATGTTGTCCTGGAGAGCTTGCAGAGCACTGGGGAAAGGTAGGCAGAGAATTCCCTGCTAGCACCTTCTCTGTGCATGTTCACACTGCTTCGCAGAATCGCCTTTGTGCAGAAAACACTAACACTTGTTCTGAACGAAAGGAAGCACAGAGCCCCAGATTTTATGTTGTCCTGGAGAGGTTGCAGAGCACTGGGGAAAGGCAGGCAGAGAATTCCCTGCTAGCACCTTCTCTGTGCCTGTTCACATTGCTTCGCAGACTTGCTTTTGTGCAGAACAAACTAACACTTGTTCAGAACGAAAGAAAGCACAGAGCCCCAGATTTTATGTTGTCCTGGAGAGCTTGCAGAGCACTGGGGAAAGGCAGGCAGAGAATTCCCTGCTAGCACCTTCTCTGTGCCTGGGAAGCAGAAGTGTTCACATTGCTTCGCAGAATCGCTTTTGTGCAGAAAACACTAACACTTGTTCAGAACGAAAGAAAGCACAGAGCCCCAGATTTTATGTTGTCCTGGAGAGCTTGCAGAGCACTGGGGAAAGGCAGGCAGAGAATTCCCTGCTAGCTCTTTCTCTGTGCCTAGGAAGCAGAAGTGTTCTCATTGCTTCGCAGAATCGCTTTTGTGAAGAAAAGAGTAACACTTGCTCAGAACGAATGAAAGCACAGAGCCCCAGACTTGCTGTTGTCCTGCAGAGCTTGTAGAGCACTGGGGAAAGGCAGGCAGAGAATTCCCTGGTAGCACCTTCTCTGTGCCTGTTCACACTGCTTCGCAGAATCGCTTTTGTGCAGAAAACAGTAACACTTGTTCAGAACGAAAGGAAGCACAGAGCCCCAGATTTGCTGTTGTCCTGGAGAGCTTGCAGAGCACTGGGGAAAGCAGGCAGAGAATTCCCTGCTAGCACCTTCTCTGTGCCTGTTCACATTGCTTCGCAGACTCGCTTTTGTGCAGAACACACTAACACTTGTTCAGAACGAAAGAAAGCACAGAGCCCCAGATTTTATGTTGTCCTGGAGAGCTTGCAGAGCACTGGGGAAAGGCAGGCAGAGAATTCCCTGCTAGCACCTTCGCTGTTCCTGGGAAGCAGAAGTGTTCACATTGCTTCGCAGAATCGCTTTTGTGCAGAAAACAGTAACACTTGTTCAGAACGAAAGAAAGCACAGAGCCCCAGATTTTATGTTGTCCTGGAGACCTTGCAGAGCACTGGGGAAAGGCAGGCAGAGAATTCCCTGCTAGCACCTTCTCTGTGCCTGTTCACGCTGCTTCGCAGAATCGCTTTTGTGTAGAAAACACTAACACTTGTTCAGTACGAAAGGAAACACAGAGCCCCAGATTTGCTGTTGTCCTGGAGAGCTTGCAGAGCACTGGGGAAAGGTAGGCAGAGAATTCCCTGCTAGCACCTTCTCTGTGCCTGGGAAGCAGAAGTGTTCACAATGTTTCGCAGAATTGCTTTTGAGCAGAACACACTAACACTTGTTCAGAACGAAAGAAAGCACAGAGCCCCAGATTTTATGTTGTCCTGGAGAGCTTGCAGAGCACTGGGGAAAGGCAGGCAGAGAATTCCCTGCTAGCACCTTCTCTGTACCTGGGAAGCAGAAGTGTTCACATGGCTTCGCAGAATCGCTTTTGTGCAGAAAACACTAACACTTGTTCAGAACGAAAGAAAGCACAGAGCCCCAGATTTGCTGTTGTCCTGGAGAGCTTGCAGAGCACTGGGGAAAGGCAGGCAGAGAATTCCCTGCTAGCACCTTCTCTGTGCCTGTTCACATTGCTTCGCAGACTCGCTTTTGTGCAGAACACACTAACACTTGTTCAGAACGAAAGAAAGCACAGAGCCCCAGATTTTATGTTGTCCTGGAGAGCTTGCAGAGCACTGGGGAAAGGCAGGCAGAGAATTCCCTGCTAGCACCTTCTCTGTGCCTGTTCACACTGCTTCGCAGAATCGCTTTTGTGTAGAAAACACTAACACTTGTTCAGTACGAAAGGAAACACAGACCCCAGATTTGCTGTTGTCCTGGAGAGCTTGCAGAGCACTGGGGAAAGGTAGGCAGAGAATTCCCTGCTAGCACCTTCTCTGTGCCTGTTCACACTGCTTCGCAGAATCGCTTTTGTGCAGAAAACACTAACACTTGTTCAGAACGAAAGGAAGCACAGAGCCCCAGATTTTATGTTGTCCTGGAGAGCTTGCAGAGCACTGGGGAAAGGCAGGCAGAGAATTCCCTGCTAGCACCTTCTCTGTGCCTGGGAAGCAGAAGTGTTCACATTGCTTCGCAGAATCGCTTTTGTGCAGAAAACAGTAACACTTGTTCAGAACGAAAGAAAGCACAGAGCCCCAGATTTGCTGTTGTCCTGGAGAGCTTGCAGAGCACTGGGGAAAGGCAGGCAGAGAATTCCCTGCTAGCACCTTCTCTGTGCCTGTTCACACTCCTTCGCAGAATCGCTTTTGTGCAGAAAACACTAACACTTGTTCAGAACGAAAGGAAGCACAGAGCCCCAGATTTGCTGTTGTCCTGGAGAGCTTGCAGAGCACTGGGGAAAGGCAGGCAGAGAATTCCCTGCTAGCACCTTCTCTGTGCCTGTTCACATTGCTTCGCAGACTCGCTTTTGTGCAGAACACACTAACACTTGTTCAGAACGAAAGAAAGCACAGAGCCCCAGATTTTATGTTGTCCTGGAGAGCTTGCAGAGCACTGGGGAAAGGCAGGCAGAGAATTCCCTGCTAGCACCTTCTCTGTGCCTGTTCACACTGCTTCGCAGAATCGCTTTTGTGCAGAAAACACTAACACTTGTTCAGAACGAAAGGAAGCACAGAGCCCCAGATTTGCTGTTGTCCTGGAGAGGTTGCAGAGCACTGGGGAAAGGCAGGCAGAGAACTCCCTGCTAGCACCTTCTCTGTGCCTGTTCACATTGCTTCGCAGACTCGCTTTTGTGCAGAACACACTAACACTTGTTCAGAATGAAAGAAAGCACAGAGCCCCAGATTTGCTGTTGTCCTGGAGAGCTTGCAGAGCACTGGGGAAAGGCAGGCAGAGAATTCCCTGCTAGCACCTTCTCTGTGCCTGGGAAGCAGAAGTGTTCACATTGCTTCGCGGAATCGCTTTTGTGCAGAAAACAGTAACACTTGTTCAGAACGAAAGAAAGCACAGAGCCCCAGATTTGCTGTTGTCCTGGAGAGCTTGCAGAGCACTGGGGAAAGGCAGGCAGAGAATTCCCTGCTAGCACCTTCTCTGTGCCTGTTCACACTGCTTCGCAGAATCGCTTTTGTGCAGAAAACACTAACACTTGTTCAGAACGAAAGGAAGCACAGAGCCCCAGATTTGCTGTTGTCCTGGAGAGCTTGCAGAGCACTGGGGAAAGGCAGGCAGAGAATTCCCTGCTAGCACCTTCTCTGTGCCTGTTCACATTGCTTCGCAGACTCGCTTTTGTGCAGAAAACACTAACACTTGTTCAGAATAAAAGGAAGCACAGAGCCCCAGATTTTATGTTGTCCTGGAGAGCTTGCAGAGCACTGGGGAAAGGCAGGCAGAGAATTCACTGCTAGCACCTTCTCTGTGCCTGGGAAGCAGAAGTGTTCACATTGCTTCGCAGAATCGCTTTTGTGCAGAAAGCAGTAACACTTGTTCAGAACGAAAGAAAGCACAGAGCCCCAGATTTTATGTTGTCCTGGAGAGCTTGCAGAGCACTGGGGAAAGGCAGGCAGAGAATTCCCTGCTAGCACCTTCTCTGTGCCTGTTCACACTGCTTCGCAGAAGCGCTTTTGTGCAGAACACACTAACACTTGTTCAGAACGAAAGGGAGCACAGAGCCCCAGATTTTATGTTGTCCTGGAGAGCTTGCAGAGCACTGGGGAAAGGTAGGCAGAGAATTCCCTGCTAGCACCTTCTCTGTGCATGTTCACACTGCTTCGCAGAATCGCCTTTGTGCAGAAAACACTAACACTTGTTCAGAACGAAAGGAAGCACAGAGCCCCAGATTTTATGTTGTCCTGGAGAGGTTGCAGAGCACTGGGGAAAGGCAGGCAGAGAATTCCCTGCTAGCACCTTCTCTGTGCCTGTTCACATTGCTTCGCAGACTTGCTTTTGTGCAGAACAAACTAACACTTGTTCAGAACGAAAGAAAGCACAGAGCCCCAGATTTTATGTTGTCCTGGAGAGCTTGCAGAGCACTGGGGAAAGGCAGGCAGAGAATTCCCTGCTAGCACCTTCTCTGTGCCTGGGAAGCAGAAGTGTTCACATTGCTTCGCAGAATCGCTTTTGTGCAGAAAACAGTAACACTTGTTCAGAACGAAAGAAAGCACAGAGCCCCAGATTTTATGTTGTCCTGGAGAGGTTGCAGAGCACTGGGGAAAGGCAGGCAGAGAATTCCCTGCTAGCTCTTTCTCTGTGCCTAGGAAGCAGAAGTGTTCTCATTGCTTCGCAGAATCGCTTTTGTGAAGAAAAGATTAACACTTGCTCAGAACGAATGAAAGCACAGAGCCCCAGATTTGCTGTTGTCCTGCAGAGCTTGTAGAGCACTGGGGAAAGGCAGGCAGAGAATTCCCTGCTAGCACCTTCTCTGTGCCTGGGAAGCAGAAGTGTTCACATGGCTTCGCAGAATCACTTTTGTGCAGAAAACAGTAACACTTGTTCAGAACGAAAGGAAGCACAGAGCCCCAGATTTTATGTTGTCCTGGAGAGCTTGCAGAGCACTGGGGAAAGGCAGGCAGAGTATTCCCTGCTAGCACCTTCGCTGTGCCTGTTCACACTGCTTCGCAGAATCGCTTTTGTGCAGAAAACACTAACACTTGTTCAGAACGAAAGGAAGCACAGAGCCCCAGATTTGCTGTTGTCCTGGAGAGCTTGCAGAGCACTGGGGAAAGGCAGGCAGAGAATTCCCTGCTAGCACCTTCTCTGTGCCTGGGAAGCAGAAGTGTTCACATGGCTTCGCAGAATCGCTTTTGTGCAGAAAACAATAACACTTGTTCAGAACGAAAGAAAGCACAGAGCCCCAGATTTTATGTTGTCCTGGAGAGCTTGCAGAGCACTGGGGAAAGGCAGGCAGAGTATTCCCTGCTAGCACCTTCTCTGTGCCTGTTCACACTGCTTCGCAGAATCGCTTTTGTGCAGAAAACACTAACACTTGTTCAGAACGAAAGGAAACACAGAGCCCCAGATTTGCTGTTGTCCTGGAGAGCTTGCAGAGCACTGGGGAAAGGCAGGCAGAGAATTCCCTGCTAGCACCTTCTCTGTGCCTGTTCACATTGCTTCGCAGACTCGCTTTTGTGCAGAACACACTAACACTTGTTCAGAACGAAAGAAAGCACAGAGCCCCAGATTTTATGTTGTCCTGGAGAGGTTGCAGAGCACTGGGGAAAGGCAGGCAGAGAATTCCCTGCTAGCACCTTCTCTGTGCCTGTTCACATTGCTTCGCAGAATCGCTTTTGTGCAGAAAACACTAACACTTGTACAGAACGAAAGGAAGCACAGAGCCCCAGATTTTATGTTGTCCTGGAGAGCTTGCAGAGCACTGGGGAAAGGCAGGCAGAGAATTCCCTGCTAGCGCCTTCTCTGTACCTGTTCACATTGCTTCGCTGAATCGCTTTTGTGCAGAAAACACTAACACTTGTTCAGAACGAAAGGAAGCACCGAGCCCCAGATTTGCTGTTGTCCTGGAGAGCTTGCAGAGCACTGGCGAAAGGCAGGCAGAGAATTCCCTGCTAGCACCTTCTCTGTGCCTGGTAAGCAGAAGAGTTCACATTGCTTCGCAGAATCGCTTTTGTGCAGAAAACACTAACATTTGTTCTGAACGAAAGGAAGCACAGAGCCCCAGATTTTATGTTGTCCTGGAGAGCTTGCAGAGCACTGGGGAAAGGCAGGCAGAGAATTCCCTGCTAGCACCTTCTCTGTGCCTGGGAAGCAGAAGTGTTCACATGGCTTCGCAGAATCGCTTTTGTGCAGAAAACAATAACACTTGTTCAGAACGAAAGAAAGCACAGAGCCCCAGATTTGCTGTTGTCCTGCAGAGCTTGCAGAGCACTGGGGAAAGCAGGCAGAGTATTCCCTGCTAGCACCTTCTCTGTGCCTGTTCACACTGCTTCGCAGAATCGCTTTTGTGCAGAAAACACTAACACTTGTTCAGAACGAAAGGAAACACAGAGCCCCAGATTTGCTGTTGTCCTGGAGAGCTTGCAGAGCACTGGGGAAAGGCAGGCAGAGAATTCCCTGCTAACACCTTCTCTGTGCCTGTTCACACTGCTTCGCAGAATCGCTTTTGTGCAGAAAACACTAACACTTGTTCAGAACGAAAGAAAGCACAGAGCCCCAGATTTTATGTTGTCCTGGAGAGCTTGCAGAGCACTGGGGAAAGGCAGGCAGAGAATTAACTGCTAGCACCTTCGCTGTTCCTGGGAAGCAGGAGTGTTCACATGGCTTCGCAGAATCGCTTTTGTGCAGAAAACTCTAACACTTGTTCAGAACGAAAGAAAGCACAGAGCCCCAGATTTACTGTTGTGATGGAGAGGTTGCAGAGCACTGGGGAAAGGCAGGCAGAGAATTAACTGCTAGCACCTTCGCTGTTCCTGGGAAGCAGGAGTGTTCACATGGCTTCGCAGAATCGCTTTTGTGCAGAAAACACTAACACTTGTTCAGAACGAAAGAAAGCACAGAGCCCCAGATTTTATGTTGTCCTTGAGAGGTTGCAGAGCACTGGGGAAAGGCAGGCAGAGAATTCCCTGCTAGCACCTTCTCTGTGCCTGGGAAGCAGAAGTGTTCACATTGCTTCGCAGAATCGCTTTTGTGCAGAAAACACTAACACTTGTTCAGATCGAAAGAAAGCACAGAGCCCCAGATTTTATGTTGTCCTGGAGACCTTGCAGAGCACTGGGGAAAGGCAGGCAGAGAATTCCCTGCTAGCACCTTCTCTGTGCCTGTTCACATTGCTTCGCAGAATCGCTTTTGTGCAGAAAACACTAACACTTGTTCAGAACGAAAGGAAGCACAGAGCCCCAGATTTTATGTTGTCCTGGAGAGGTTGCAGAGCACTGGGGAAAGGCAGGCAGAGAATTCCCTGCTAGCACCTTCTCTGTGCCTGGGAAGCAGAAGTGTTCACATGGTTTCGCAGAATCGCTTTTGTGCAGAAAACAATAACACTTGTTCAGAACGAAAGAAAGCACAGAGCCCCAGATTTGCTGTTGTCCTGCAGAGCTTGCAGAGCACTGGGGAAAGGCAGGCAGAGAATTCCCTGCTAGCACCTTCTCTGTGCCTGTTCACACTGCTTCGCAGAATCGCTTTTGTGCAGAAAACACTAACACTTGTTCAGAACGAAAGGAAACACAGAGCCCCAGATTTGCTGTTGTCCTGGAGAGCTTGCAGAGCACTGGGGAAAGGCAGGCAGAGAATTCCCTGCTAGCACCTTCTCTGTGCCTGTTCACATTGCTTCGCAGACTCGCTTTAGTGCAGAAAACACTAACACTTGTTCAGAATGAAAGGAAGCACAGAGCCCCAGATTTTATGTTGTCCTGGAGAGCTTGCAGAGCACTGGGGAAAGGCAGGCAGAGAATTCCCTGCCAGCACCTACTCTGTGCCTGGGAAGCAGAAGTGTTCACATGGCTTCGCAGAATCGCTTTTGTGCAGAAAACACTAACACTTGTTCAGAACGAAAGAAAGCACAGAGCCCCAGATTTTATGTTGTCCTGGAGAGCTTGCAGAGCACTGGGGAAAGGCAGGCAGAGAATTCTCTGCTAGCTCTTTCTCTGTGCCTAGGAAGCAGAAGTGTTCTCATTGCTTCGCAGAATCGCTTTTGTGAAGAAAAGAGTAACACTTGTTCAGAACGAATGAAAGCACAGAGCCCCAGATTTGCTGTTGTCCTGCAGAGCTTGTAGAGCACTGGGGAAAGGCAGGCAGAGAATTCCCTGCTAGCACCTTCTCTGTGCCTATTCACACTACTTCGCAGAATCGCTTTTCTGCATAAAACATTAACAGTTGTTCAGAACGAAAGGAAACACAGAGCCCCAGATTTGCTGTTGTCCTGGAGAGCTTGCAGAGCACTGGGGAAAGGCAGGCAGAGAATTCCCTGCTAGCGCCTTCTCTGTACCTGTTCACATTGCTTCGCTGAATCGCTTTTGTGCAGAAAACACTAACACTTGTTCAGAACGAAAGGAAGCACCGAGCCCCAGATTTGCTGTTGTCCTGGAGAGCTTGCAGAGCACTGGCGAAAGGCAGGCAGAGAATTCCCTGCTAGCACCTTCTCTGTGCCTGGTAAGCAGAAGAGTTCACATTGCTTCGCAGAATCGCTTTTGTGCAGAAAACACTAACATTTGTTCTGAACGAAAGGAAGCACAGAGCCCCAGATTTTATGTTGTCCTGGAGAGCTTGCAGAGCACTGGGGAAAGGCAGGCAGAGAATTCCCTGCTAGCACCTTCTCTGTGCCTGGGAAGCAGAAGTGTTCACATGGCTTCGCAGAATCGCTTTTGTGCAGAAAACAATAACACTTGTTCAGAACGAAAGAAAGCACAGAGCCCCAGATTTGCTGTTGTCCTGCAGAGCTTGCAGAGCACTGGGGAAAGCAGGCAGAGTATTCCCTGCTAGCACCTTCTCTGTGCCTGTTCACACTGCTTCGCAGAATCGCTTTTGTGCAGAAAACACTAACACTTGTTCAGAACGAAAGGAAACACAGAGCCCCAGATTTGCTGTTGTCCTGGAGAGCTTGCAGAGCACTGGGGAAAGGCAGGCAGAGAATTCCCTGCTAGCACCTTCTCTGTGCCTGTTCACACTGCTTCGCAGAATCGCTTTTGTGCAGAAAACACTAACACTTGTTCAGAACGAAAGAAAGCACAGAGCCCCAGATTTTATGTTGTCCTGGAGAGCTTGCAGAGCACTGGGGAAAGGCAGGCAGAGAATTAACTGCTAGCACCTTCGCTGTTCCTGGGAAGCAGGAGTGTTCACATGGCTTCGCAGAATCGCTTTTGTGCAGAAAACTCTAACACTTGTTCAGAACGAAAGAAAGCACAGAGCCCCAGATTTACTGTTGTGATGGAGAGGTTGCAGAGCACTGGGGAAAGGCAGGCAGAGAATTAACTGCTAGCACCTTCGCTGTTCCTGGGAAGCAGGAGTGTTCACATGGCTTCGCAGAATCGCTTTTGTGCAGAAAACACTAACACTTGTTCAGAACGAAAGAAAGCACAGAGCCCCAGATTTTATGTTGTCCTTGAGAGGTTGCAGAGCACTGGGGAAAGGCAGGCAGAGAATTCCCTGCTAGCACCTTCTCTGTGCCTGGGAAGCAGAAGTGTTCACATTGCTTCGCAGAATCGCTTTTGTGCAGAAAACACTAACACTTGTTCAGATCGAAAGAAAGCACAGAGCCCCAGATTTTATGTTGTCCTGGAGACCTTGCAGAGCACTGGGGAAAGGCAGGCAGAGAATTCGCTGCTAGCACCTTCTCTGTGCCTGTTCACATTGCTTCGCAGAATCGCTTTTGTGCAGAAAACACTAACACTTGTTCAGAACGAAAGGAAGCACAGAGCCCCAGATTTTATGTTGTCCTGGAGAGGTTGCAGAGCACTGGGGAAAGGCAGGCAGAGAATTCCCTGCTAGCACCTTCTCTGTGCCTGGGAAGCAGAAGTGTTCACATGGTTTCGCAGAATCGCTTTTGTGCAGAAAACAATAACACTTGTTCAGAACGAAAGAAAGCACAGAGCCCCAGATTTGCTGTTGTCCTGCAGAGCTTGCAGAGCACTGGGGAAAGGCAGGCAGAGAATTCCCTGCTAGCACCTTCTCTGTGCCTGTTCACACTGCTTCGCAGAATCGCTTTTGTGCAGAAAACACTAACACTTGTTCAGAACGAAAGGAAACACAGAGCCCCAGATTTGCTGTTGTCCTGGAGAGCTTGCAGAGCACTGGGGAAAGGCAGGCAGAGAATTCCCTGCCAGCACCTACTCTGTGCCTGGGAAGCAGAAGTGTTCACATGGCTTCGCAGAATCGCTTTTGTGCAGAAAACACTAACACTTGTTCAGAACGAAAGAAAGCACAGAGCCCCAGATTTTATGTTGTCCTGGAGAGCTTGCAGAGCACTGGGGAAAGGCAGGCAGAGAATTCTCTGCTAGCTCTTTCTCTGTGCCTAGGAAGCAGTAGTGTTCTCATTGCTTCGCAGAATCGCTTTTGTGAAGAAAAGAGTAACACTTGTTCAGAACGAATGAAAGCACAGAGCCCCAGATTTGCTGTTGTCCTGCAGAGCTTGTAGAGCACTGGGGAAAGGCAGGCAGAGAATTCCCTGCTAGCACCTTCTCTGTGCCTATTCACACTACTTCGCAGAATCGCTTTTCTGCATAAAACATTAACAGTTGTTCAGAACGAAAGGAAGCACAGAGCCCCAGATTTGCTGTTGTCCTGGAGAGCTTGCAGAGCACTGGGGAAAGGCAGGCAGAGAATTCCCTGCTAGCACCTTCTCTGTGCCTGTTCACATTGCTTCGCAGACTCGCTTTTGTGCATAACACACTAACACTTACTCAGAATGAAAGAAAGCACACAGCCCCAGATTTACTGTTGTGTTGGAGAGGTTGCAGAGCACTGGGGAAAGGCAGGCAGAGAATTAACTGCTAGCACCTTCGCTGTGCCTGGGAAGCAGAAGTGTTCACATGGCTTCGCAGAATCGCTTTTGTGCAGAAAACACTAACACTTGTTCAGAACGAAAGAAAGCACAGAGCCCCAGATTTTATGTTGTCCTGGAGAGGTTGCAGAGCACTGGGGAAAGGCAGGCAGAGAATTCCCTGCTAGCACCTTCTCTGTGCCTGTTCACATTGCTTCGCAGAATCGCTTTTGTGCAGAAAACAGTAACACTTGTTCCGAACGAAAGGAAGCACAGAGCCCCAGATTTTATGTTGTCCTGGAGAGCTTGCAGAGCACTGGGGAAAGGCAGGCAGAGAATTCCCTGCTAGCACCTTCTCTGTGCCTGGTAAGCAGAAGTGTTCACATTGCTTCGCAGAATCGCTTTTGTGCAGAAAACAGTAACACTTGTTCAGAACGAAAGAAAGCACAGAGCCCCAGATTTTATGTTGTCCTCGAGAGGTTGCAGAGCACTGGGGAAAGGCAGGCAGAGAATTCCCTGCTAGCACCTTCTCTGTGCCTGTTCACATTGCTTCGCAGAATCGCTTTTGTGCAGAAAACACTAACACTTGTTCAGAACAAAAGAAAGCACAGAGCCCCAGATTTGCTGTTGTCCTGGAGAGCTTGCAGAGCACTGGGGAAAGGCAGGCAGAGAATTCCCTGCTAGCACCTTCTCTGTGCCTGTGAAGCAGAAGTGTTCACATGGCTTCGCAGAATCGCTTTTGTGCAGAAAACAGTAACACTTGTTCAGAACGAAAGGAAGCACAGAGCCCCAGATTTTATGTTGTCCTGGAGAGCTTGCAGAGCACTGGGGAAAGGCAGGCAGAGAATTCCCTGCTAGCACCTTCTCTGTGCCTGTTCACATTGCTTCGCAGAATCGCTTTTGTGCAGAAAACACTAACACTTGTTCAGAACGAAAGGGAAGCACAGAGCCCCAGATTTTATGTTGTTCTGGAGAGCTTGCAGAGCACTGGGGAAAGGCAGGCAGAGAATTCCCTGCTAGCACCTTCTCTGTGCCTGGGAAGCAGAAGTGTTCTCATTGCTTCGCAGAATCGCTTTTGTGCAGAAAACAGTAACACTTGTTCAGAACGAATGAAAGCACAGAGCCCCAGATTTTATGTTGTCCTGGAGAGGTTGCAGAGCACTGGGGAAAGGCAGGCAGAGAATTCCCTGCTAGCTCTTTCTCTGTGCCTAGGAAGCAGAAGTGTTCTCATTGCTTCGCAGAATCGCTTTTGTGAAGAAAAGAGTAACACTTGTTCAGAACGAAAGAAAGCACAGAGCCCCAGATTTGCTGTTGTCCTGCAGAGCTTGTAGAGCACTGGGGAAAGGCAGGCAGAGAATTCCCTGCTAGCACCTTCTCTGTGCCTGGGAAGCAGAAGTGTTCACATGGCTTCGCAGAATCACTTTTGTGCAGAAAACAGTAACACTTGTTCAGAACGAAAGGAAGCACAGAGCCCCAGATTTTATGTTGTCCTGGAGAGCTTGCAGAGCACTGGGGAAAGGCAGGCAGAGTATTCCCTGCTAGCACCTTCGCTGTGCCTCTTCACACTGCTTCGCAGAATCGCTTTTGTGCAGAAAACACTAACACTTGTTCAGAACGAAAGGAAGCACAGAGCCCCAGATTTGCTGTTGTCCTGGAGAGCTTGCAGAGCACTGGGGATAGGCAGGCAGAGAATTCCCTGCTAGCACCTTCTCTGTGCCTGGGAAGCAGAAGTGTTCACATGGCTTCGCAGAATCGCTTTTGTGCAGAAAACACTAACACTTGTTCAGAACGAAAGAAAGCACAGAGCCCCAGATTTTATGTTGTCCTGGAGAGCTTGCAGAGCACTGGGGAAAGGCAGGCAGAGTATTCCCTGCTAGCACCTTCTCTGTGCCTGTTCACACTGCTTCGCAGAATCGCTTTTGTGCAGAAAACACTAACACTTGTTCAGAACGAAAGGAAACACAGAGCCCCAGATTTGCTGTTGTCCTGGAGAGCTTGCAGAGCACTGGGGAAAGGCAGGCAGAGAATTCCCTGCTAGCACCTTCTCTGTGCCTGTTCACATTGCTTCGCAGACTCGCTTTTGTGCAGAACACACTAACACTTGTTCAGAACGAAAGAAAGCACAGAGCCCCAGATTTTATGTTGTCCTGGAGAGCTTGCAGAGCACTGGGGAAAGGCAGGCAGAGAATTCCCTGCTAGCACCTTCTCTGTGCCTGTTCACATTGCTTCGCAGAATCGCTTTTGTGCAGAAAACACTAACACTTGTACAGAACGAAAGGAAGCACAGAGCCCCAGATTTTATGTTGTCCTGGAGATCTTGCAGAGCACTGGGGAAAGGCAGGCAGAGAATTCCCTGCTAGCGCCTTCTCTGTACCTGTTCACATTGCTTCGCTGAATCGCTTTTGTGCAGAAAACACTAACACTTGTTCAGAACGAAAGGAAGCACCGAGCCCCAGATTTGCTGTTGTCCTGGAGAGCTTGCAGAGCACTGGCGAAAGGCAGGCAGAGAATTCCCTGCTAGCACCTTCTCTGTGCCTGGTAAGCAGAAGAGTTCACATTGCTTCGCAGAATCGCTTTTGTGCAGAAAACACTAACATTTGTTCTGAACGAAAGGAAGCACAGAGCCCCAGATTTTATGTTGTCCTGGAGAGCTTGCAGAGCACTGGGGAAAGGCAGGCAGAGAATTCCCTGCTAGCACCTTCTCTGTGCCTGGGAAGCAGAAGTGTTCACATGGCTTCGCAGAATCGCTTTTGTGCAGAAAACAATAACACTTGTTCAGAACGAAAGAAAGCACAGAGCCCCAGATTTGCTGTTGTCCTGGAGAGCTTGCAGAGCACTGGGGAAAGCAGGCAGAGTATTCCCTGCTAGCACCTTCTCTGTGCCTGTTCACACTGCTTCGCAGAATCGCTTTTGTGCAGAAAACACTAACACTTGTTCAGAACGAAAGGAAACACAGAGCCCCAGATTTGCTGTTGTCCTGGAGAGCTTGCAGAGCACTGGGGAAAGGCAGGCAGAGAATTCCCTGCTAACACCTTCTCTGTGCCTGTTCACACTGCTTCGCAAAATCGTTTTTGTGCAAAAAACACTAACACTTGTTCAGAACGAAAGAAAGCACAGAGCCCCAGATTTTATGTTGTCCTGGAGAGCTTGCAGAGCACTGGGGAAAGGCAGGCAGAGAATTAACTGCTAGCACCTTCGCTGTTCCTGGGAAGCAGAAGTGTTCACATGGCTTCGCAGAATCGCTTTTGTGCAGAAAACAATAACACTTGTTCAGAACGAAAGAAAGCACAGAGCCCCAGATTTGCTGTTGTCCTGCAGAGCTTGCAGAGCACTGGGGAAAGCAGGCAGAGTATTCCCTGCTAGCACCTTCTCTGTGCCTGTTCACACTGCTTCGCAGAATCGCTTTTGTGCAGAAAACACTAACACTTGTTCAGAACGAAAGGAAACACAGAGCCCCAGATTTGCTGTTGTCCTGGAGAGCTTGCAGAGCACTGGGGAAAGGCAGGCAGAGAATTCCCTGCTAACACCTTCTCTGTGCCTGTTCACACTGCTTCGCAAAATCGTTTTTGTGCAGAAAACACTAACACTTGTTCAGAACGAAAGAAAGCACAGAGCCCCAGATTTTATGTTGTCCTGGAGAGCTTGCAGAGCACTGGGGAAAGGCAGGCAGAGAATTAACTGCTAGCACCTTCGCTGTTCCTGGGAAGCAGGAGTGTTCACATGGCTTCGCAGAATCGCTTTTGTGCAGAAAACACTAACACTTGTTCAGAACGAAAGAAAGCACAGAGCCCCAGATTTACTGTTGTGATGGAGAGGTTGCAGAGCACTGGGGAAAGGCAGGCAGAGAATTAACTGCTAGCACCTTCGCTGTTCCTGGGAAGCAGGAGTGTTCACATGGCTTCGCAGAATCGCTTTTGTGCAGAAAACACTAACACTTGTTCAGAACGAAAGAAAGCACAGAGCCCCAGATTTTATGTTGTCCTGGAGAGGTTGCAGAGCACTGGGGAAAGGCAGGCAGAGAATTCCCTGCTAGCACCTTCTCTGTGCCTGGGAAGCAGAAGTGTTCACATTGCTTCGCAGAATCGCTTTTGTGCAGAAAACACTAACACTTGTTCAGATCGAAAGAAAGCACAGAGCCCCAGATTTTATGTTGTCCTGGAGACCTTGCAGAGCACTGGGGAAAGGCAGGCAGAGAATTCGCTGCTAGCACCTTCTCTGTGCCTGTTCACATTGCTTCGCAGAATCGCTTTTGTGCAGAAAACACTAACACTTGTTCAGAACGAAAGGAAGCACAGAGCCCCAGATTTTATGTTGTCCTGGAGAGGTTGCAGAGCACTGGGGAAAGGCAGGCAGAGAATTCCCTGCTAGCACCTTCTCTGTGCCTGGGAAGCAGAAGTGTTCACATGGTTTCGCAGAATCGCTTTTGTGCAGAAAACAATAACACTTGTTCAGAACGAAAGAAAGCACAGAGCCCCAGATTTGCTGTTGTCCTGCAGAGCTTGCAGAGCACTGGGGAAAGGCAGGCAGAGAATTCCCTGCTAGCACCTTCTCTGTGCCTGTTCACACTGCTTCGCAGAATCGCTTTTGTGCAGAAAACACTAACACTTGTTCAGAACGAAAGGAAACACAGAGCCCCAGATTTGCTGTTGTCCTGGAGAGCTTGCAGAGCACTGGGGAAAGGCAGGCAGAGAATTCCCTGCTAGCACCTTCTCTGTGCCTGTTCACATTGCTTCGCAGACTCGCTTTTGTGCAGAAAACACTAACACTTGTTCAGAATGAAAGGAAGCACAGAGCCCCAGATTTGCTGTTGTCCTGCAGAGCTTGTAGAGCACTGGGGAAAGGCAGGCAGAGAATTCCCTGCTAGCACCTTCTCTGTGCCTGTTCACACTACTTCGCAGAATCGCTTTTCTGCAGAAAACATTAACAGTTGTTCAGAACGAAAGGAAGCACAGAGCCCCAGATTTGCTGTTGTCCTGGAGAGCTTGCAGAGCACTGGGGAAAGGCAGGCAGAGAATTCCCTGCTAGCACTTTCTCTGTGCCTGTTCACATTGCTTCGCAGACTCGCTTTTGTGCATAACACACTAACACTTACTCAGAATGAAAGAAAGCACACAGCCCCAGATTTACTGTTGTGTTGGAGAGGTTGCAGAGCACTGGGGAAAGGCAGGCAGAGAATTAACTGCTAGCACCTTCGCTGTGCCTGGGAAGCAGAAGTGTTCACATGGCTTCGCAGAATCGCTTTTGTGCAGAAAACACTAACACTTGTTCAGAACGAAAGAAAGCACAGAGCCCCAGATTTTATGTTGTCCTGGAGAGGTTGCAGAGCACTGGGGAAAGGCAGGCAGAGAATTCCCTGCTAGCACCTTCTCTGTGCCTGTTCACATTGCTTCGCAGAATCGCTTTTGTGCAGAAAACAGTAACACTTGTTCCGAACGAAAGGAAGCACAGAGCCCCAGATTTTATGTTGTCCTGGAGAGCTTGCAGAGCACTGGGGAAAGGCAGGCAGAGAATTCCCTGCTAGCACCTTCTCTGTGCCTGGTAAGCAGAAGTGTTCACATTGCTTCGCAGAATCGCTTTTGTGCAGAAAACAGTAACACTTGTTCAGAACGAAAGAAAGCACAGAGCCCCAGATTTTATGTTGTCCTTGAGAGGTTGCAGAGCACTGGGGAAAGGCAGGCAGAGAATTCCCTGCTAGCACCTTCTCTGTGCCTGTTCACATTGCTTCGCAGAATCGCTTTTGTGCAGAAAACACTAACACTTGTTCAGAACAAAAGAAAGCACAGAGCCCCAGATTTGCTGTTGTCCTGGAGAGCTTGCAGAGCACTGGGGAAAGGCAGGCAGAGAATTCCCTGCTAGCACCTTCTCTGTGCCTGTGAAGCAGAAGTGTTCACATGGCTTCGCAGAATCGCTTTTGTGCAGAAAACAGTAACACTTGTTCAGAACGAAAGGAAGCACAGAGCCCCAGATTTTATGTTGTCCTGGAGAGCTTGCAGAGCACTGGGGAAAGGCAGGCAGAGTATTCCATGCTAGCTCTTTCTCTGTGCCTAGGAAGCAGAAGTGTTCTCATTGCTTCACAGAATCGCTTTTGTGAAGAAAAGAGTAACACTTGTTCAGAACGAATGAAAGCACAGAGCCCCAGATTTGCTGTTGTCCTGCAGAGCTTGTAGAGCACTGGGGAAAGGCAGGCAGAGAATTCCATGCTAGCACCTTCTCTGTGCCTGTTCACACTGCTTCGCAGAATCGCTTTTGTGCAGAACACACTAACACTTGTTCAGAACGAAAGGAAGCACAGAGCCCAAGATTTGCTGTTGTCCTGGAGAGCTTGCAGAGCACTGGGGAAAGGCAGGCAGAGAATTCCCTGCTAGCACCTTCTCTGTGCCTGTTCACATTGCTTCGCAGACTCGCTTTTGTGCATAACACACTAACACTTGCTCAGAATGAAAGAAAGCACAGATCCCCAGATTTACTGTTGTGTTGGAGAGGTTGCAGAGCACTGGGGAAAGGCAGGCAGAGAATTAACTGCTAGCACCTTCGCTGTTCCTGGGAAGCAGAAGTGTTCACATGGCTTCGCAGAATCGCTTTTGTGCAGAAAACAGTAACACTTGTTCAGAACGAAAGAAAGCACAGAGCCCCAGATTTGCTGTTGTCCTGGAGAGGTTGCAGAGCACTGGGGAAAGGCAGGCAGAGAATTCCCTGCTAGCACCTTCTCTGTGCCTGGGAAGCAGAAGTGTTCACATTGCTTCGCAGAATCGCTTTTGTGCAGAAAACAGTAACACTTGTTCAGAACGAAAGAAAGCACAGAGCCCCAGATTTTATGTTGTCCTTGAGATGTTGCAGAGCACTGGGGAAAGGCAGGCAGAGAATTCGCTGCTATCACCTTCTCTGTGCCTGTTCACATTGCTTCGCAGAATCGCTTTTGTGCAGAAAACACTAACACTTGTTCAGAACGAAAGGAAGCACAGAGCCCCAGATTTTATGTTGTCCTGGAGAGGTTGCAGAGCACTGGGGAAAGGCAGGCAGAGAATTAACTGCTAGCACCTTCGCTGTTCCTGGGAAGCAGAAGTGTTCACATGGCATCGCAGAATCGCTTTTGTGCAGAAAACACTAACACTTGTTCAGAACGAAAGGAAGCACAGAGCCCCAGATTTGCTGTTGTCCTGGAGAGGTTGCAGAGCACTGGGGAAAGGCAGGCAGAGAATTCCCTGCTAGCACCTTCTCTGTGCCTGGGAAGCAGAAGTGTTCACATTGCTTCGCAGAATCGCTTTTGTGCAGAAAACAGTAACACTTGTTCAGAACGAAAGAAAGCACAGAGCCCCAGATTTGCTGTTGTCCTGGAGAGGTTGCAGAGCACTGGGGAAAGGCAGGCAGAGAATTCCCTGCTAGCACCTTCTCTGTGCCTGGGAAGCAGAAGTGTTCACATTGCTTCGCAGAATCGCTTTTGTGCAGAAAACAGTAACACTTGTTCAGAACGAAAGAAAGCACAGAGCCCCAGATTTTATGTTGTCCTTGAGATGTTGCAGAGCACTGGGGAAAGGCAGGCAGAGAATTCGCTGCTATCACCTTCTCTGTGCCTGTTCACATTGCTTCGCAGAATCGCTTTTGTGCAGAAAACACTAACACTTGTTCAGAACGAAAGGAAGCACAGAGCCCCAGATGTTATGTTGTCCTGGAGAGGTTGCAGAGCACTGGGGAAAGGCAGGCAGAGAATTAACTGCTAGCACCTTCGCTGTTCCTGGGAAGCAGAAGTGTTCACATGGCATCGCAGAATCGCTTTTGTGCAGAAAACACTAACACTTGTTCAGAACGAAAGGAAGCACAGAGCCCCAGATTTTATGTTGTCCTGGAGAGGTTGCAGAGCACTGGGGAAAGGCAGGCAGAGAATTCCCTGCTAGCACCTTCTCTGTGCCTGGGAAGCAGAAGTGTTCACATTGCTTCGCAGAATCGCTTTTGTGCAGAAAACACTAACACTTGTTCAGAACGAAAGAAAGCACAGAGCCCCAGATTTTATGTTGTCCTGGAGAGGTTGCAGAGCACTGGGGAAAGGCAGGCAGAGAATTCCCTGCTAGCACCTTCTCTGTGCCTGGTAAGCAGAAGTGTTCACATTGCTTCGCAGAATCGCTTTTGTGCAGAAAACACTAACACTTGTTCAGAACGAAAGAAAGCACAGAGCCCAAGATTTGCTGTTGTCCTGGAGAGGTTGCAGAGCACTGGGGAAAGGCAGGCAGAGAATTCCCTGCTAGCACCTTCTCTGTGCCTGTTCACATTGCTTCGCAGACTCGCTTTTGTGCAAAACACACTAACACTTGCTCAGAATGAAAGAAAGCACAGATCCCCAGATTTACTGTTGTGTTGGAGAGGTTGCAGAGCACTGGGGAAAGGCAGGCAGAGAATTAACTGCTAGCACCTTCGCTGTTCCTGGGAAGCAGAAGTGTTCACATGGCTTCGCAGAATCGCTTTTGTGCAGAAAACAGTAACACTTGTTCAGAACGAAAGAAAGCACAGAGCCCCAGATTTGCTGTTGTCCTGGAGAGGTTGCAGAGCACTGGGGAAAGGCAGGCAGAGAATTCCCTGCTAGCACCTTCTCTGTGCCTGGGAAGCAGAAGTGTTCACATTGCTTCGCAGAATCGCTTTTGTGCAGAAAACACTAACACTTGTTCAGAAAGAAAGAAAGCACAGAGCCCCAGATTTGCTGTTGTCCTGGAGAGCTTGCAGAGCACTGGGGAAAGGCAGGCAGAGAATTCCCTGCTAGCACCTTCTCTGTGCCTGGTAAGCAGAAGTGTTCACATTGCTTCGCAGACTCGCTTTTGTGCAGAAAACACTAACACTTGTTCAGAATGAAAGGAAGCACAGAGCCCCAGATTTTATGTTGTCCTGGAGAGCTTGCAGAGCACTGGGGAAAGGCAGGCAGAGAATTCCCTGCCAGCACCTACTCTGTGCCTGGGAAGCAGAAGTGTTCACATGGCTTCGCAGAATCGCTTTTGTGCAGAAAACTCTAACACTTGTTCAGAACGAAAGAAAGCACAGAGCCCCAGATTTACTGTTGTGATGGAGAGGTTGCAGAGCACTGGGGAAAGGCAGGCAGAGAATTAACTGCTAGCACCTTCGCTGTTCCTGGGAAGCAGGAGTGTTCACATGGCTTCGCAGAATCGCTTTTGTGCAGAAAACACTAACACTTGTTCAGAACGAAAGAAAGCACAGAGCCCCAGATTTTATGTTGTCCTTGAGAGGTTGCAGAGCACTGGGGAAAGGCAGGCAGAGAATTCCCTGCTAGCACCTTCTCTGTGCCTGGGAAGCAGAAGTGTTCACATTGCTTCGCAGAATCGCTTTTGTGCAGAAAACACTAACACTTGTTCAGATCGAAAGAAAGCACAGAGCCCCAGATTTTATGTTGTCCTGGAGACCTTGCAGAGCACTGGGGAAAGGCAGGCAGAGAATTCGCTGCTAGCACCTTCTCTGTGCCTGTTCACATTGCTTCGCAGAATCGCTTTTGTGCAGAAAACACTAACACTTGTTCAGAACGAAAGGAAGCACAGAGCCCCAGATTTTATGTTGTCCTGGAGAGGTTGCAGAGCACTGGGGAAAGGCAGGCAGAGAATTCCCTGCTAGCACCTTCTCTGTGCCTGGGAAGCAGAAGTGTTCACATGGTTTCGCAGAATCGCTTTTGTGCAGAAAACAATAACACTTGTTCAGAACGAAAGAAAGCACAGAGCCCCAGATTTGCTGTTGTCCTGCAGAGCTTGCAGAGCACTGGGGAAAGGCAGGCAGAGAATTCCCTGCTAGCACCTTCTCTGTGCCTGTTCACACTGCTTCGCAGAATCGCTTTTGTGCAGAAAACACTAACACTTGTTCAGAACGAAAGGAAACACAGAGCCCCAGATTTGCTGTTGTCCTGGAGAGCTTGCAGAGCACTGGGGAAAGGCAGGCAGAGAATTCCCTGCCAGCACCTACTCTGTGCCTGGGAAGCAGAAGTGTTCACATGGCTTCGCAGAATCGCTTTTGTGCAGAAAACACTAACACTTGTTCAGAACGAAAGAAAGCACAGAGCCCCAGATTTTATGTTGTCCTGGAGAGCTTGCAGAGCACTGGGGAAAGGCAGGCAGAGAATTCTCTGCTAGCTCTTTCTCTGTGCCTAGGAAGCAGAAGTGTTCTCATTGCTTCGCAGAATCGCTTTTGTGAAGAAAAGAGTAACACTTGTTCAGAACGAATGAAAGCACAGAGCCCCAGATTTGCTGTTGTCCTGCAGAGCTTGTAGAGCACTGGGGAAAGGCAGGCAGAGAATTCCCTGCTAGCACCTTCTCTGTGCCTATTCACACTACTTCGCAGAATCGCTTTTCTGCATAAAACATTAACAGTTGTTCAGAACGAAAGGAAGCACAGAGCCCCAGATTTGCTGTTGTCCTGGAGAGCTTGCAGAGCACTGGGGAAAGGCAGGCAGAGAATTCCCTGCTAGCACCTTCTCTGTGCCTGTTCACATTGCTTCGCAGACTCGCTTTTGTGCATAACACACTAACACTTACTCAGAATGAAAGAAAGCACACAGCCCCAGATTTACTGTTGTGTTGGAGAGGTTGCAGAGCACTGGGGAAAGGCAGGCAGAGAATTAACTGCTAGCACCTTCGCTGTGCCTGGGAAGCAGAAGTGTTCACATGGCTTCGCAGAATCGCTTTTGTGCAGAAAACACTAACACTTGTTCAGAACGAAAGAAAGCACAGAGCCCCAGATTTTATGTTGTCCTGGAGAGGTTGCAGAGCACTGGGGAAAGGCAGGCAGAGAATTCCCTGCTAGCACCTTCTCTGTGCCTGTTCACATTGCTTCGCAGAATCGCTTTTGTGCAGAAAACAGTAACACTTGTTCCGAACGAAAGGAAGCACAGAGCCCCAGATTTTATGTTGTCCTGGAGAGCTTGCAGAGCACTGGGGAAAGGCAGGCAGAGAATTCCCTGCTAGCACCTTCTCTGTGCCTGGTAAGCAGAAGTGTTCACATTGCTTCGCAGAATCGCTTTTGTGCAGAAAACAGTAACACTTGTTCAGAACGAAAGAAAGCACAGAGCCCCAGATTTTATGTTGTCCTCGAGAGGTTGCAGAGCACTGGGGAAAGGCAGGCAGAGAATTCCCTGCTAGCACCTTCTCTGTGCCTGTTCACATTGCTTCGCAGAATCGCTTTTGTGCAGAAAACACTAACACTTGTTCAGAACAAAAGAAAGCACAGAGCCCCAGATTTGCTGTTGTCCTGGAGAGCTTGCAGAGCACTGGGGAAAGGCAGGCAGAGAATTCCCTGCTAGCACCTTCTCTGTGCCTGTGAAGCAGAAGTGTTCACATGGCTTCGCAGAATCGCTTTTGTGCAGAAAACAGTAACACTTGTTCAGAACGAAAGGAAGCACAGAGCCCCAGATTTTATGTTGTCCTGGAGAGCTTGCAGAGCACTGGGGAAAGGCAGGCAGAGAATTCCCTGCTAGCACCTTCTCTGTGCCTGTTCACATTGCTTCGCAGAATCGCTTTTGTGCAGAAAACACTAACACTTGTTCAGAACGAAAGGGAAGCACAGAGCCCCAGATTTTATGTTGTTCTGGAGAGCTTGCAGAGCACTGGGGAAAGGCAGGCAGAGAATTCCCTGCTAGCACCTTCTCTGTGCCTGGGAAGCAGAAGTGTTCTCATTGCTTCGCAGAATCGCTTTTGTGCAGAAAACAGTAACACTTGTTCAGAACGAATGAAAGCACAGAGCCCCAGATTTTATGTTGTCCTGGAGAGGTTGCAGAGCACTGGGGAAAGGCAGGCAGAGAATTCCCTGCTAGCTCTTTCTCTGTGCCTAGGAAGCAGAAGTGTTCTCATTGCTTCGCAGAATCGCTTTTGTGAAGAAAAGAGTAACACTTGTTCAGAACGAAAGAAAGCACAGAGCCCCAGATTTGCTGTTGTCCTGCAGAGCTTGTAGAGCACTGGGGAAAGGCAGGCAGAGAATTCCCTGCTAGCACCTTCTCTGTGCCTGGGAAGCAGAAGTGTTCACATGGCTTCGCAGAATCCCTTTTGTGCAGAAAACAGTAACACTTGTTCAGAACGAAAGGAAGCACAGAGCCCCAGATTTTATGTTGTCCTGGAGAGCTTGCAGAGCACTGGGGAAAGGCAGGCAGAGTATTCCCTGCTAGCACCTTCGCTGTGCCTCTTCACACTGCTTCGCAGAATCGCTTTTGTGCAGAAAACACTAACACTTGTTCAGAACGAAAGGAAGCACAGAGCCCCAGATTTGCTGTTGTCCTGGAGAGCTTGCAGAGCACTGGGGATAGGCAGGCAGAGAATTCCCTGCTAGCACCTTCTCTGTGCCTGGGAAGCAGAAGTGTTCACATGGCTTCGCAGAATCGCTTTTGTGCAGAAAACAATAACACTTGTTCAGAACGAAAGAAAGCACAGAGCCCCAGATTTTATGTTGTCCTGGAGAGCTTGCAGAGCACTGGGGAAAGGCAGGCAGAGTATTCCCTGCTAGCACCTTCTCTGTGCCTGTTCACACTGCTTCGCAGAATCGCTTTTGTGCAGAAAACACTAACACTTGTTCAGAACGAAAGGAAACACAGAGCCCCAGATTTGCTGTTGTCCTGGAGAGCTTGCAGAGCACTGGGGAAAGGCAGGCAGAGAATTCCCTGCTAACACCTTCTCTGTGCCTGTTCACACTGCTTCGCAAAATCGTTTTTGTGCAAAAAACACTAACACTTGTTCAGAACGAAAGAAAGCACAGAGCCCCAGATTTTATGTTGTCCTGGAGAGCTTGCAGAGCACTGGGGAAAGGCAGGCAGAGAATTAACTGCTAGCACCTTCGCTGTTCCTGGGAAGCAGAAGTGTTCACATGGCTTCGCAGAATCGCTTTTGTGCAGAAAACAATAACACTTGTTCAGAACGAAAGAAAGCACAGAGCCCCAGATTTGCTGTTGTCCTGCAGAGCTTGCAGAGCACTGGGGAAAGCAGGCAGAGTATTCCCTGCTAGCACCTTCTCTGTGCCTGTTCACACTGCTTCGCAGAATCGCTTTTGTGCAGAAAACACTAACACTTGTTCAGAACGAAAGGAAACACAGAGCCCCAGATTTGCTGTTGTCCTGGAGAGCTTGCAGAGCACTGGGGAAAGGCAGGCAGAGAATTCCCTGCTAACACCTTCTCTGTGCCTGTTCACACTGCTTCGCAAAATCGTTTTTGTGCAGAAAACACTAACACTTGTTCAGAACGAAAGAAAGCACAGAGCCCCAGATTTTATGTTGTCCTGGAGAGCTTGCAGAGCACTGGGGAAAGGCAGGCAGAGAATTAACTGCTAGCACCTTCGCTGTTCCTGGGAAGCAGGAGTGTTCACATGGCTTCGCAGAATCGCTTTTGTGCAGAAAACACTAACACTTGTTCAGAACGAAAGAAAGCACAGAGCCCCAGATTTACTGTTGTGATGGAGAGGTTGCAGAGCACTGGGGAAAGGCAGGCAGAGAATTAACTGCTAGCACCTTCGCTGTTCCTGGGAAGCAGGAGTGTTCACATGGCTTCGCAGAATCGCTTTTGTGCAGAAAACACTAACACTTGTTCAGAACGAAAGAAAGCACAGAGCCCCAGATTTTATGTTGTCCTGGAGAGGTTGCAGAGCACTGGGGAAAGGCAGGCAGAGAATTCCCTGCTAGCACCTTCTCTGTGCCTGGGAAGCAGAAGTGTTCACATTGCTTCGCAGAATCGCTTTTGTGCAGAAAACACTAACACTTGTTCAGATCGAAAGAAAGCACAGAGCCCCAGATTTTATGTTGTCCTGGAGACCTTGCAGAGCACTGGGGAAAGGCAGGCAGAGAATTCGCTGCTAGCACCTTCTCTGTGCCTGTTCACATTGCTTCGCAGAATCGCTTTTGTGCAGAAAACACTAACACTTGTTCAGAACGAAAGGAAGCACAGAGCCCCAGATTTTATGTTGTCCTGGAGAGGTTGCAGAGCACTGGGGAAAGGCAGGCAGAGAATTCCCTGCTAGCACCTTCTCTGTGCCTGGGAAGCAGAAGTGTTCACATGGTTTCGCAGAATCGCTTTTGTGCAGAAAACAATAACACTTGTTCAGAACGAAAGAAAGCACAGAGCCCCAGATTTGCTGTTGTCCTGCAGAGCTTGCAGAGCACTGGGGAAAGGCAGGCAGAGAATTCCCTGCTAGCACCTTCTCTGTGCCTGTTCACACTGCTTCGCAGAATCGCTTTTGTGCAGAAAACACTAACACTTGTTCAGAACGAAAGGAAACACAGAGCCCCAGATTTGCTGTTGTCCTGGAGAGCTTGCAGAGCACTGGGGAAAGGCAGGCAGAGAATTCCCTGCTAGCACCTTCTCTGTGCCTGTTCACATTGCTTCGCAGACTCGCTTTTGTGCAGAAAACACTAACACTTGTTCAGAATGAAAGGAAGCACAGAGCCCCAGATTTGCTGTTGTCCTGCAGAGCTTGTAGAGCACTGGGGAAAGGCAGGCAGAGAATTCCCTGCTAGCACCTTCTCTGTGCCTGTTCACACTACTTCGCAGAATCGCTTTTCTGCAGAAAACATTAACAGTTGTTCAGAACGAAAGGAAGCACAGAGCCCCAGATTTGCTGTTGTCCTGGAGAGCTTGCAGAGCACTGGGGAAAGGCAGGCAGAGAATTCCCTGCTAGCACCTTCTCTGTGCCTGTTCACATTGCTTCGCAGACTCGCTTTTGTGCATAACACACTAACACTTACTCAGAATGAAAGAAAGCACACAGCCCCAGATTTACTGTTGTGTTGGAGAGGTTGCAGAGCACTGGGGAAAGGCAGGCAGAGAATTAACTGCTAGCACCTTCGCTGTGCCTGGGAAGCAGAAGTGTTCACATGGCTTCGCAGAATCGCTTTTGTGCAGAAAACACTAACACTTGTTCAGAACGAAAGAAAGCACAGAGCCCCAGATTTGCTGTTGTCCTGGAGAGGTTGCAGAGCACTGGGGAAAGGCAGGCAGAGAATTCCCTGCTAGCACCTTCTCTGTGCCTGTTCACATTGCTTCGCAGAATCGCTTTTGTGCAGAAAACAGTAACACTTGTTCCGAACGAAAGAAAGCACAGAGCCCCAGATTTTATGTTGTCCTGGAGAGCTTGCAGAGCACTGGGGAAAGGCAGGCAGAGAATTCCCTGCTAGCACCTTCTCTGTGCCTGTTCACATTGCTTCGCAGAATCGCTTTTGTGCAGAAAACACTAACACTTGTTCAGAACAAAAGAAAGCACAGAGCCCCAGATTTGCTGTTGTCCTGGAGAGCTTGCAGAGCACTGGGGAAAGGCAGGCAGAGAATTCCCTGCTAGCACCTTCTCTGTGCCTGTGAAGCAGAAGTGTTCACATGGCTTCGCAGAATCGCTTTTGTGCAGAAAACAGTAACACTTGTTCAGAACGAAAGGAAGCACAGAGCCCCAGATTTTATGTTGTCCTGGAGAGCTTGCAGAGCACTGGGGAAAGGCAGGCAGAGTATTCCATGCTAGCTCTTTCTCTGTGCCTAGGAAGCAGAAGTGTTCTCATTGCTTCACAGAATCGCTTTTGTGAAGAAAAGAGTAACACTTGTTCAGAACGAATGAAAGCACAGAGCCCCAGATTTGCTGTTGTCCTGCAGAGCTTGTAGAGCACTGGGGAAAGGCAGGCAGAGAATTCCATGCTAGCACCTTCTCTGTGCCTGTTCACACTGCTTCGCAGAATCGCTTTTGTGCAGAACACACTAACACTTGTTCAGAACGAAAGGAAGCACAGAGCCCAAGATTTGCTGTTGTCCTGGAGAGCTTGCAGAGCACTGGGGAAAGGCAGGCAGAGAATTCCCTGCTAGCACCTTCTCTGTGCCTGTTCACATTGCTTCGCAGACTCGCTTTTGTGCATAACACACTAACACTTGCTCAGAATGAAAGAAAGCACAGATCCCCAGATTTACTGTTGTGTTGGAGAGGTTGCAGAGCACTGGGGAAAGGCAGGCAGAGAATTAACTGCTAGCACCTTCGCTGTTCCTGGGAAGCAGAAGTGTTCACATGGCTTCGCAGAATCGCTTTTGTGCAGAAAACAGTAACACTTGTTCAGAACGAAAGAAAGCACAGAGCCCCAGATTTGCTGTTGTCCTGGAGAGGTTGCAGAGCACTGGGGAAAGGCAGGCAGAGAATTCCCTGCTAGCACCTTCTCTGTGCCTGGGAAGCAGAAGTGTTCACATTGCTTCGCAGAATCGCTTTTGTGCAGAAAACAGTAACACTTGTTCAGAACGAAAGAAAGCACAGAGCCCCAGATTTTATGTTGTCCTTGAGATGTTGCAGAGCACTGGGGAAAGGCAGGCAGAGAATTCGCTGCTATCACCTTCTCTGTGCCTGTTCACATTGCTTCGCAGAATCGCTTTTGTGCAGAAAACACTAACACTTGTTCAGAACGAAAGGAAGCACAGAGCCCCAGATTTTATGTTGTCCTGGAGAGGTTGCAGAGCACTGGGGAAAGGCAGGCAGAGAATTAACTGCTAGCACCTTCGCTGTTCCTGGGAAGCAGAAGTGTTCACATGGCATCGCAGAATCGCTTTTGTGCAGAAAACACTAACACTTGTTCAGAACGAAAGGAAGCACAGAGCCCCAGATTTGCTGTTGTCCTGGAGAGGTTGCAGAGCACTGGGGAAAGGCAGGCAGAGAATTCCCTGCTAGCACCTTCTCTGTGCCTGGGAAGCAGAAGTGTTCACATTGCTTCGCAGAATCGCTTTTGTGCAGAAAACAGTAACACTTGTTCAGAACGAAAGAAAGCACAGAGCCCCAGATTTGCTGTTGTCCTGGAGAGGTTGCAGAGCACTGGGGAAAGGCAGGCAGAGAATTCCCTGCTAGCACCTTCTCTGTGCCTGGGAAGCAGAAGTGTTCACATTGCTTCGCAGAATCGCTTTTGTGCAGAAAACAGTAACACTTGTTCAGAACGAAAGAAAGCACAGAGCCCCAGATTTTATGTTGTCCTTGAGATGTTGCAGAGCACTGGGGAAAGGCAGGCAGAGAATTCGCTGCTATCACCTTCTCTGTGCCTGTTCACATTGCTTCGCAGAATCGCTTTTGTGCAGAAAACACTAACACTTGTTCAGAACGAAAGGAAGCACAGAGCCCCAGATTTTATGTTGTCCTGGAGAGGTTGCAGAGCACTGGGGAAAGGCAGGCAGAGAATTCCCTGCTAGCACCTTCTCTGTGCCTGGGAAGCAGAAGTGTTCACATTGCTTCGCAGAATCGCTTTTGTGCAGAAAACACTAACACTTGTTCAGAACGAAAGAAAGCACAGAGCCCCAGATTTTATGTTGTCCTGGAGAGGTTGCAGAGCACTGGGGAAAGGCAGGCAGAGAATTCCCTGCTAGCACCTTCTCTGTGCCTGGTAAGCAGAAGTGTTCACATTGCTTCGCAGAATCGCTTTTGTGCAGAAAACACTAACACTTGTTCAGAACGAAAGAAAGCACAGAGCCCAAGATTTGCTGTTGTCCTGGAGAGGTTGCAGAGCACTGGGGAAAGGCAGGCAGAGAATTCCCTGCTAGCACCTTCTCTGTGCCTGTTCACATTGCTTCGCAGACTCGCTTTTGTGCAAAACACACTAACACTTGCTCAGAATGAAAGAAAGCACAGATCCCCAGATTTACTGTTGTGTTGGAGAGGTTGCAGAGCACTGGGGAAAGGCAGGCAGAGAATTAACTGCTAGCACCTTCGCTGTTCCTGGGAAGCAGAAGTGTTCACATGGCTTCGCAGAATCGCTTTTGTGCAGAAAACAGTAACACTTGTTCAGAACGAAAGAAAGCACAGAGCCCCAGATTTGCTGTTGTCCTGGAGAGGTTGCAGAGCACTGGGGAAAGGCAGGCAGAGAATTCCCTGCTAGCACCTTCTCTGTGCCTGGGAAGCAGAAGTGTTCACATTGCTTCGCAGAATCGCTTTTGTGCAGAAAACACTAACACTTGTTCAGAAAGAAAGAAAGCACAGAGCCCCAGATTTGCTGTTGTCCTGGAGAGCTTGCAGAGCACTGGGGAAAGGCAGGCAGAGAATTCCCTGCTAGCACCTTCTCTGTGCCTGGTAAGCAGAAGTGTTCACATTGCTTCGCAGACTCGCTTTTGTGCAGAAAACACTAACACTTGTTCAGAATGAAAGGAAGCACAGAGCCCCAGATTTTATGTTGTCCTGGAGAGCTTGCAGAGCACTGGGGAAAGGCAGGCAGAGAATTCCCTGCCAGCACCTACTCTGTGCCTGGGAAGCAGAAGTGTTCACATGGCTTCGCAGAATCGCTTTTGTGCAGAAAACACTAACACTTGTTCAGAACGAAAGAAAGCACAGAGCCCCAGATTTTATGTTGTCCTGGAGAGCTTGCAGAGCACTGGGGAAAGGCAGGCAGAGAATTCTCTGCTAGCTCTTTCTCTGTGCCTAGGAAGCAGAAGTGTTCTCATTGCTTCACAGAATCGCTTTTGTGAAGAAAAGAGTAACACTTGTTCAGAACGAATGAAAGCACAGAGCCCCAGATTTGCTGTTGTCCTGCAGAGCTTGTAGAGCACTGGGGAAAGGCAGGCAGAGAATTCCCTGCTAGCACCTTCTCTGTGCCTGTTCACACTACTTCGCAGAATCGCTTTTCTGCAGAAAACATTAACAGTTGTTCAGAACGAAAGGAAGCACAGAGCCCCAGATTTGCTGTTGTCCTGGAGAGCTTGCAGAGCACTGGGGAAAGGCAGGCAGAGAATTCCCTGCTAGCACCTTCTCTGTGCCTGTTCACATTGCTTCGCAGAATCGCTTTTGTGCAGAACACACTAACACTTGTTCAGAACGAAAGGAAGCACAGAGCCCAAGATTTGCTGTTGTCCTGGAGAGCTTGCAGAGCACTGGGGAAAGGCAGGCAGAGAATTCCCTGCTAGCACCTTCTCTGTGCCTGTTCACATTGCTTCGCAGACTCGCTTTTGTGCATAACACACTAACACTTGCTCAGAATGAAAGAAAGCACAGATCCCCAGATTTACTGTTGTGTTGGAGAGGTTGCAGAGCACTGGGGAAAGGCAGGCAGAGAATTAACTGCTAGCACCTTCGCTGTTCCTGGGAAGCAGAAGTGTTCACATGGCTTCGCAGAATCGCTTTTGTGCAGAAAACAGTAACACTTGTTCAGAACGAAAGAAAGCACAGAGCCCCAGATTTGCTGTTGTCCTGGAGAGCTTGCAGAGCACTGGGGAAAGGTAGGCAGAGAATTACCTGCTAGCACCTTCTCTGTGCCTGGGAAGCAGAAGTGTTCACATTGCTTCGCAGAATCGCTTTTGTGCAGAAAACAGTAACACTTGTTCAGAACGAAAGAAAGCACAGAGCCCCAGATTTTATGTTGTCCTTGAGAGGTTGCAGAGCACTGGGGAAAGGTAGGCAGAGAATTCGCTGCTATCACCTTCTCTGTGCCTGTTCACATTGCTTCGCAGAATCGCTTTTGTGCAGAAAACACTAACACTTGTTCAGAACGAAAGGAAGCACAGAGCCCCAGATTTTATGTTGTCCTGGAGAGGTTGCAGAGCACTGGGGAAAGGCAGGCAGAGAATTAACTGCTAGCACCTTCGCTGTTCCTGGGAAGCAGAAGTGTTCACATGGCATCGCAGAATCGCTTTTGTGCAGAAAACACTAACACTTGTTCAGAACGAAAGGAAGCACAGAGCCCCAGATTTTATGTTGTCCTTGAGAGGTTGCAGAGCACTGGGGAAAGGCAGGCAGAGAATTCCCTGCTAGCACCTTCTCTGTGCCTGGGAAGCAGAAGTGTTCACATTGCTTCGCAGAATCGCTTTTGTGCAGAAAACACTAACACTTGTTCAGAACGAAAGAAAGCACAGAGCCCCAGATTTTATGTTGTCCTGGAGAGGTTGCAGAGCACTGGGGAAAGGCAGGCAGAGAATTCCCTGCTAGCACCTTCTCTGTGCCTGGTAAGCAGAAGTGTTCACATTGCTTCGCAGAATCGCTTTTGTGCAGAAAACACTAACACTTGTTCAGAACGAAAGAAAGCACAGAGCCCAAGATTTGCTGTTGTCCTGGAGAGCTTGCAGAGCACTGGGGAAAGGCAGGCAGAGAATTCCCTGCTAGCACCTTCTCTGTGCCTGTTCACATTGCTTCGCAGAATCGCTTTTGTGCAAAACACACTAACACTTGCTCAGAATGAAAGAAAGCACAGATCCCCAGATTTACTGTTGTGTTGGAGAGGTTGCAGAGCACTGGGGAAAGGCAGGCAGAGAATTAACTGCTAGCACCTTCGCTGTTCCTGGGAAGCAGAAGTGTTCACATGGCTTCGCAGAATCGCTTTTGTGCAGAAAACAGTAACACTTGTTCAGAACGAAAGAAAGCACAGAGCCCCAGATTTGCTGTTGTCCTGGAGAGGTTGCAGAGCACTGGGGAAAGGCAGGCAGAGAATTCCCTGCTAGCACCTTCTCTGTGCCTGGGAAGCAGAAGTGTTCACATTGCTTCGCAGAATCGCTTTTGTGCAGAAAACACTAACACTTGTTCAGAACGAAAGAAAGCACAGAGCCCCAGATTTGCTGTTGTCCTGGAGAGCTTGCAGAGCACTGGGGAAAGGCAGGCAGAGAATTCGCTGCTAGCACCTTCTCTGTGCCTGGTAAGCAGAAGTGTTCACATTGCTTCGCAGAATCGCTTTTGTGCAGAAAACACTAACACTTGTTCAGAACGAAAGAAAGCACAGAGCCCCAGATTTTATGTTGTCCTGGAGAGCTTGCAGAGCACTGGGGAAAGGCAGGCAGAGAATTCCCTGCTAGCACCTTCTCTGTGCCTGTTCACATTGCTTCGCAGAATCGCTTTTGTGCAGAAAACACTAACACTTGTTCAGAACGAAAGAAAGCACAGAGCCCCAGATTTTATGTTGTCCTGGAGAGCTTGCAGAGCACTGGGGAAAGGCAGGCAGAGAATTCTCTGCTAGCTCTTTCTCTGTGCCTAGGAAGCAGAAGTGTTCTCATTGCTTCACAGAATCGCTTTTGTGAAGAAAAGAGTAACACTTGTTCAGAACGAATGAAAGCACAGAGCCCCAGATTTGCTGTTGTCCTGCAGAGCTTGTAGAGCACTGGGGAAAGGCAGGCAGATAATTCCCTGCTAGCACCTTCTCTGTGCCTGTTCACACTGCTTCGCAGAATCGCTTTCGTGCAGAAAACACTAACACTTGTTCAGAACGAAAGGAAGCACAGAGCCCCAGATTTGCTGTTGTCCTGGAGAGCTTGCAGAGCACTGGGGAAAGGCAGGCAGAGAATTCCCTGCTAGCACCTTCTCTGTGCCTGGTAAGCAGAAGTGTTCACATTGCTTCGCAGAATCGCTTTTGTGCAGAAAACAGTAACACTTGTTCAGAACGAAAGAAAGCACAGAGCCCCAGATTTGCTGTTGTCCTGGAGAGCTTGCAGAGCACTGGGGAAAGGCAGGCAGAGAATTCCCTGCTAGCACCTTCTCTGTGCCTGTTCACATTGCTTCGCAGAATCGCTTTTGTGCAGAAAACACTAACACTTGTTCAGAACGAAAGGAAGCACAGAGCCCCAGATTTGCTGTTGTCCTGGAGAGCTTGCAGAGCACTGGGGAAAGGCAGGCAGAGAATTCCCTGCTAGCACCTTCTCTGTGCCTGGGAAGCAGAAGTGTTCACATTGCTTCGCAGAATCGCTTTTGTGCAGAAAACACTAACACTTGTTCAGAAAGAAAGAAAGCACAGAGCCCCAGATTTGCTGTTGTCCTGGAGAGCTTGCAGAGCACTGGGGAAAGGCAGGCAGAGAATTCCCTGCTAGCACCTTCTCTGTGCCTGGTAAGCAGAAGTGTTCACATTGCTTCGCAGAATCGCTTTTGTGCAGAAAACAGTAACACTTGTTCAGAACGAAAGAAAGCACAGAGCCCCAGATTTTATGTTGTCCTGGAGAGCTTGCAGAGCACTGGGGAAAGGCAGGCAGAGAATTCCCTGCTAGCACCTTCTCTGTGCCTGTTCACATTGCTTCGCAGAATCGCTTTTGTGCAGAAAACACTAACACTTGTTCAGAACGAAAGAAAGCACAGAGCCCCAGATTTTATGTTGTCCTGGAGAGCTTGCAGAGCACTGGGGAAAGGCAGGCAGAGAATTCTCTGCTAGCTCTTTCTCTGTGCCTAGGAAGCAGAAGTGTTCTCATTGCTTCACAGTATCGCTTTTGTGAAGAAAAGAGTAACACTTGTTCAGAACGAATGAAAGCACAGAGCCCCAGATTTGCTGTTGTCCTGAAGAGCTTGTAGAGCACTGGGGAAAGGCAGGCAGAGAATTCCCTGCTAGCACCTTCTCTGTGCCTGTTCACACTGCTTCGCAGAATCGCTTTCGTGCAGAAAACACTAACACTTGTTCAGAACGAAAGGAAGCACAGAGCCCCAGATTTGCTGTTGTCCTGGAGAGCTTGCAGAGCACTGGGGAAAGGCAGGCAGAGAATTCCCTGCTAGCACCTTCTCTGTGCCTGTTCACATTGCTTCGCAGACTCGCTTTTGTGCATAACACACTAACACTTGCTCAGAATGAAAGAAAGCACAGAGCCCCAGATTTACTGTTGTGTTGGAGAGGTTGCAGAGCACTGGGGAAAGGCAGGCAGAGAATTAACTGCTAGCACCTTCGCTGTTCCTGGGAAGCAGAAGTGTTCACATGGCTTCGCAGAATCGCTTTTGTGCAGAAAACAGTAACAGTTGTTCAGAACGAAAGGAAGCACAGAGCCCCAGATTTGCTGTTGTCCTGGAGAGCTTGCAGAGCACTGGGGAAAGGCAGGCAGAGAATTCCCTGCTAGCACCTTCTCTGTGCCTGGGAAGCAGAAGTGTTCACATTGCTTCGCAGAATCGCTTTTGTGCAGAAAACAGTAACACTTGTTCAGAACGAAAGAAAGCACAGAGCCCCAGATTTGCTGTTGTCCTGGAGAGCTTGCAGAGCACTGGGGAAAGGCAGGCAGAGAATTCCCTGCTAGCACCTTCTCTGTGCCTGTTCACATTGCTTCGCAGAATCGCTTTTGTGCAGAAAACACTAACACTTGTTCAGAACGAAAGGAAGCACAGAGCCCCAGATTTTATGTTGTCCTGGAGAGGTTGCAGAGCACTGGGCAAAGGCAGGCAGAGAATTAACTGCTAGCACCTTCGCTGTTCCTGGGAAGCAGAAGTGTTCACATGGCATCGCAGAATCGCTTTTGTGCAGAAAACACTAACACTTGTTCAGAACGAAAGGAAGCACAGAGCCCCAGATTTGCTGTTGTCCTGGAGAGGTTGCAGAGCACTGGGGAAAGGCAGGCAGAGAATTCCCTGCTAGCACCTTCTCTGTGCCTGGGAAGCAGAAGTGTTCACATTGCTTCGCAGAATCGCTTTTGTGCAGAAAACAGTAACACTTGTTCAGAACGAAAGAAAGCACAGAGCCCCAGATTTGCTGTTGTCCTGGAGAGCTTGCAGAGCACTGGGGAAAGGCAGGCAGAGAATTCCCTGCTAGCACCTTCTCTGTGCCTGGTAAGCAGAAGTGTTCACATTGCTTCGCAGAATCGCTTTTGTGCAGAAAACAGTAACAGTTGTTCAGAACGAAAGGAAGCACAGAGCCCCAGATTTGCTGTTGTCCTGGAGAGCTTGCAGAGCACTGGGGAAAGGCAGGCAGAGAATTCCCTGCTAGCACCTTCTCTGTGCCTGGGAAGCAGAAGTGTTCACATTGCTTCGCAGAATCGCTTTTGTGCAGAAAACACTAACACTTGTTCAGAACGAAAGAAAGCACAGAGCCCCAGATTTGCTGTTGTCCTGGAGAGCTTGCAGAGCACTGGGGAAAGGCAGGCAGAGAATTCCCTGCTAGCACCTTCTCTGTGCCTGTTCACATTGCTTCGCAGAATCGCTTTTGTGCAGAAAACACTAACACTTGTTCAGAACGAAAGGAAGCACAGAGCCCCAGATTTTATGTTGTCCTGGAGAGGTTGCAGAGCACTGGGCAAAGGCAGGCAGAGAATTAACTGCTAGCACCTTCGCTGTTCCTGGGAAGCAGAAGTGTTCACATGGCATCGCAGAATCTCTTTTGTGCAGAAAACACTAACACTTGTTCAGAACGAAAGGAAGCACAGAGCCCCAGATTTGCTGTTGTCCTGGAGAGCTTGCAGAGCACTGGGCAAAGGCAGGCAGAGAATTCCCTGCTAGCACCTTCTCTGTGCCTGGGAAGCAGAAGTGTTCACATTGCTTCGCAGAATCGCTTTTGTGCAGAAAACACTAACACTTGTTCAGAACGAAAGAAAGCACAGAGCCCCAGATTTGCTGTTGTCCTGGAGAGCTTGCAGAGCACTGGGGAAAGGCAGGCAGAGAATTCCCTGCTAGCACCTTCTCTGTGCCTGGTAAGCAGAAGTGTTCACATTGCTTCGCAGAATCGCTTTTGTGCAGAAAACAGTAACAGTTGTTCAGAACGAAAGGAAGCACAGAGCCCCAGATTTGCTGTTGTCCTGGAGAGCTTGCAGAGCACTGGGGAAAGGCAGGCAGAGAATTCCCTGCTAGCACCTTCTCTGTGCCTGGGAAGCAGAAGTGTTCACATTGCTTCGCAGAATCGCTTTTGTGCACAAAACAGTAACACTTGTTCAGAACGAAAGAAAGCACAGAGCCCCAGATTTGCTGTTGTCCTGGAGAGCTTGCAGAGCACTGGGGAAAGGCAGGCAGAGAATTCGCTGCTAGCACCTTCTCTGTGCCTGTTCACATTGCTTCGCAGAATCGCTTTTGTGCAGAAAACACTAACACTTGTTCAGAACGAAAGGAAGCACAGAGCCCCAGATTTGCTGTTGTCCTGGAGAGGTTGCAGAGCACTGGGCAAAGGCAGGCAGAGAATTAACTGCTAGCACCTTCGCTGTTCCTGGGAAGCAGAAGTGTTCACATGGCATCGCAGAATCGCTTTTGTGCAGAAAACACTAACACTTGTTCAGAACGAAAGGAAGCACAGAGCCCCAGATTTTATGTTGTCCTGGAGAGGTTGCAGAGCACTGGGGAAAGGCAGGCAGAGAATTCCCTGCTAGCAACTTCTCTGTGCCTGTGAAGCAGAAGTGTTCACATTGCTTCGCAGAATCGCTTTTGTGCAGAAAACACTAACACTTGTTCAGAACGAAAGAAAGCACAGAGCCCCAGATTTGCTGTTGTCCTGGAGAGCTTGCAGAGCACTGGGGAAAGGCAGGCAGAGAATTCCCTGCTAGCACCTTCTCTGTGCCTGGTAAGCAGAAGTGTTCACATTGCTTCGCAGAATCGCTTTTGTGCAGAAAACAGTAACACTTGTTCAGAACGAAAGGAAACACAGAGCCCCAGATTTGCTGTTGTCCTGGAGAGCTTGCAGAGCACTGGGGAAAGGCAGGCAGAGAATTCCCTGCTAGCACCTTCTCTGTGCCTGTTCACATTGCTTCGCAGACTCGCTTTTGTGCATAACACACTAACACTTACTCAGAATGAAAGAAAGCACACAGCCCCAGATTTACTGTTGTGTTGGAGAGGTTGCAGAGCACTGGGGAAAGGCAGGCAGAGAATTAAGTGCTAGCACCTTCGCTGTGCCTGGGAAGCAGAAGTGTTCACATGGCTTCGCAGAATCGCTTTTGTGCAGAAAACACTAACACTTGTTCAGAACGAAAGAAAGCACAGAGCCCCAGATTTTATGTTGTCCTGGAGAGGTTGCAGAGCACTGGGGAAAGGCAGGCAGAGAATTCCCTGCTAGCACCTTCTCTGTGCCTGTTCACATTGCTTCGCAGAATCGCTTTTGTGCAGAAAACAGTAACACTTGTTCAGAACGAAAGGAAGCACAGAGCCCCAGATTTGCTGTTGTCCTGGAGAGCTTGCAGAGCACTGGGGAAAGGCAGACAGAGAATTCCCTGCTAGCACCTTCTCTGTGCCTGGGAAGCAGAAGTGTTCACATTGCTTCGCAGAATCGCTTTTGTGCAGAAAACAGTAACACTTGTTCAGAACGAAAGGAAGCACAGAGCCCCAGATTTTATGTTGTCCTTGAGAGGTTGCAGAGCACTGGGGAAAGGCAGGCAGAGAATTCCCTGCTAGCACCTTCTCTGTGCCTGTTCACATTTCTTCGCAGAATCGCTTTTGTGCAGAAAACACTAACACTTGTTCAGAACAAAAGAAAGCACAGAGCCCCAGATTTGCTGTTGTCCTGGAGAGCTTGCAGAGCACTGGGGAAAGGCAGGCAGAGAATTCCCTGCTAGCACCTTCTCTGTGCCTGTTCACATTGCTTCGCAGAATCGCTTTTGTGCAGAAAACACTAACACTTGTTCAGAACGAAAGAAAGCACAGAGCCCCAGATTTGCTGTTGTCCTGGAAAGCTTGCAGAGCACTGGGGAAAGGCAGGCAGAGAATTCCCTGCTAGCACCTTCTCTGTGCCTGGGAAGCAGAAGTGTTCACATTGCTTCGCAGAATCGCTTTTGTGCAGAAAACAGTAACACTTGTTCAGAACGAAAGGAAGCACAGAGCCCCAGATTTTATGTTGTCCTTGAGAGGTTGCAGAGCACTGGGGAAAGGCAGGCAGAGAATTCCCTGCTAGCACCTTCTCTGTGCCTGTTCACATTTCTTCGCAGAATCGCTTTTGTGCAGAAAACACTAACACTTGTTCAGAACAAAAGAAAGCACAGAGCCCCAGATTTTATGTTGTCCTGGAGAGCTTGCAGAGCACTGGGGAAAGGCAGGCAGAGTATTCCCTGCTAGCTCTTTCTCTGTGCCTAGGAAGCAGAAGTGTTCTCATTGCTTCACAGAATCGCTTTTGTGAAGAAAAGAGTAACACTTGTTCAGAACGAATGAAAGCACAGAGCCCCAGATTTGCTGTTGTCCTGCAGAGCTTGTAGAGCACTGGGGAAAGGCAGGCAGAGAATTCCCTGCTAGCACCTTCTCTGTGCCTGTTCACACTGCTTCGCAGAATCGCTTTTGTGCAGAACACACTAACACTTGTTCAGAACGAAAGGAAACACAGAGCCCCAGATTTGCTGTTGTCCTGGAGAGCTTGCAGAGCACTGGGGAAAGGCAGGCAGAGAATTCCCTGCTAGCACCTTCTCTGTGCCTGTTCACATTGCTTCGCAGACTCGCTTTTGTGCATAACACACTAACACTTGCTCAGAATGAAAGAAAGCACAGATCCCCAGATTTACTGTTGTGCTGGAGAGGTTGCAGAGCACTGGGGAAAGGCAGGCAGAGAATTAACTGCTAGCACCTTCGCTGTTCCTGGGAAGCAGAAGTGTTCACATGGCTTCGCAGAATCGCTTTTGTGCAGAAAACAGTAACACTTGTTCAGAACGAAAGAAAGCACAGAGCCCCAGATTTGCTGTTGTCCTGGAGAGGTTGCAGAGCACTGGGGAAAGGCAGGCAGAGAATTCCCTGCTAGCACCTTCTCTGTGCCTGGGAAGCAGAAGTGTTCACATTGCTTCGCAGAATCGCTTTTGTGCAGAAAACAGTAACACTTGTTCAGAACGAAAGAAAGCACAGAGCCCCAGATTTTATGTTGTCCTTGAGAGGTTGCAGAGCACTGGGGAAAGGCAGGCAGAGAATTCCCTGCTAGCACCTTCTCTGTGCCTGTTCACATTGCTTCGCAGAATCGCTTTTGTGCAGAAAACACTAACACTTGTTCAGAACGAAAGAAAGCACAGAGCCCCAGATTTTATGTTGTCCTGGAGAGCTTGCAGAGCACTGGGGAAAGGCAGGCAGAGAATTAACTGCTAGCACCTTCGCTGTTCCTGGGAAGCAGAAGTGTTCACATGGCATCGCAGAATCGCTTTTGTGCAGAAAACACTAACACTTGTTCAGAACGAAAGGAAGCACAGAGCCCCAGATTTTATGTTGTCCTGGAGAGGTTGCAGAGCACTGGGGAAAGGCAGGCAGAGAATTCCCTGCTAGCACCTTCTCTGTGCCTGGGAAGCAGAAGTGTTCACATTGCTTCGCAGAATCGCTTTTGTGCAGAAAACACTAACACTTGTTCAGAACGAAAGAAAGCACAGAGCCCCAGATTTGCTGTTGTCCTGGAGAGGTTGCAGAGCACTGGGGAAAGGCAGGCAGAGAATTCCCTGCTAGCACCTTCTCTGTGCCTGGTAAGCAGAAGTGTTCACATTGCTTCGCAGAATCGCTTTTGTGCAGAAAACAGTAACACTTGTTCAGAACGAAAGAAAGCACAGAGCCCCAGATTTTATGTTGTCCTGGAGAGCTTGCAGAGCACTGGGGAAAGGCAGGCAGAGAATTCCCTGCTAGCACCTTCTCTGTGCCTGTTCACATTGCTTCGCAGAATCGCTTTTGTGCAGAAAACAGAAACACTTGTTCAGAACGAAAGAAAGCACAGAGCCCCAGATTTTATGTTGTCCTGGAGAGCTTGCAGAGCACTGGGGAAAGGCAGGCAGAGAATTCTCTGCTAGCTCTTTCTCTGTGCCTAGGAAGCAGAAGTGTTCTCATTGCTTCACAGAATCGCTTTTGTGAAGAAAAGAGTAACACTTGTTCAGAACGAATGAAAGCACAGAGCCCCAGATTTGCTGTTGTCCTGCAGAGCTTGTAGAGCACTGGGGAAAGGCAGGCAGAGAATTCCCTGCTAGCACCTTCTCTGTGCCTGTTCACACTGCTTCGCAGAATCGCTTTTGTGCAGAACACACTAACACTTGTTCAGAACGAAAGGAAACACAGAGCCCAAGATTTGCTGTTGTCCTAGAGAGCTTGCAGAGCACTGGGGAAAGGCAGGCAGAGAATTCCCTGCTAGCACCTTCTCTGTGCCTGTTCACATTGCTTCGCAGACTCGCTTTTGTGCATAACACACTAACACTTGCTCAGAATGAAAGAAAGCACAGATCCCCAGATTTACTGTTGTGCTGGAGAGGTTGCAGAGCACTGGGGAAAGGCAGGCAGAGAATTAACTGCTAGCACCTTCGCTGTTCCTGGGAAGCAGAAGTGTTCACATGGCTTCGCAGAATCGCTTTTGTGCAGAAAACAGTAACACTTGTTCAGAACGAAAGAAAGCACAGAGCCCCAGATTTGCTGTTGTCCTGGAGAGGTTGCAGAGCACTGGGGAAAGGCAGGCAGAGAATTCCCTGCTAGCACCTTCTCTGTGCCTGGGAAGCAGAAGTGTTCACATTGCTTCGCAGAATCGCTTTTGTGCAGAAAACAGTAACACTTGTTCAGAACGAAAGAAAGCACAGAGCCCCAGATTTTATGTTGTCCTTGAGAGGTTGCAGAGCACTGGGGAAAGGCAGGCAGAGAATTCGCTGCTAGCACCTTCTCTGTGCCTGTTCACATTGCTTCGCAGAATCGCTTTTGTGCAGAAAACACTAACACTTGTTCAGAACGAAAGGAAGCACAGAGCCCCAGATTTTATGTTGTCCTGGAGAGGTTGCAGAGCACTGGGGAAAGGCAGGCAGAGAATTAACTGCTAGCACCTTCGCTGTTCCTGGGAAGCAGAAGTGTTCACATGGCATCGCAGAATCGCTTTTGTGCAGAAAACACTAACACTTGTTCAGAACGAAAGGAAACACAGAGCCCCAGATTTGCTGTTGTCCTGGAGAGCTTGCAGAGCACTGGGGAAAGGCAGGCAGAGAATTCCCTGCTAGCACCTTCTCTGTGCCTGGGAAGCAGAAGTTTTCACATTGCTTCGCAGAATCGCTTTTGTGCAGAAAACACTAACACTTGTTCAGAACGAAAGAAAGCACAGAGCCCCAGATTTGCTGTTGTTCTGGAGAGGTTGCAGAGCACTGGGGAAAGGCAGGCAGAGAATTCCCTGCTAGCACCTTCTCTGTGCCTGGGAAGCAGAAGTGTTCACATTGCTTCGCAGAATCGCTTTTGTGCAGAAAACAGTAACACTTGTTCAGAACGAAAGAAAGCACAGAGCCCCAGATTTTATGTTGTCCTGGAGAGCTTGCAGAGCACTGGGGAAAGGCAGGCAGAGAATTCCCTGCTAGCACCTTCTCTGTGCCTGTTCACATTGCTTCGCAGAATCGCTTTTGTGCAGAAAACAGTAACACTTGTTCAGAACGAAAGAAAGCACAGAGCCCCAGATTTTATGTTGTCCTGGAGAGCTTGCAGAGCACTGGGGAAAGGCAGGCAGAGAATTCTCTGCTAGCTCTTTCTCTGTGCCTAGGAAGCAGAAGTGTTCTCATTGCTTCACAGAATCGCTTTTGTGAAGAAAAGAGTAACACTTGTTCAGAACGAATGAAAGCACAGAGCCCCAGATTTGCTGTTGTCCTGCAGAGCTTGTAGAGCACTGGGGAAAGGCAGGCAGAGAATTCCCTGCTAGCACCTTCTCTGTGCCTGTGAAGCAGAAGTGTTCACATGGCTTCGCAGAATCGCTTTTGTGCAGAAAACACTAACACTTGTTCAGAACGAAAGGAAGCACAGAGCCCCAGATTTTATGTTGTCCTGGAGAGCTTGCAGAGCACTGGGGAAAGGCAGGCAGAGTATTCCCTGCTAGCTCTTTCTCTGTGCCTAGGAAGCAGAAGTGTTCTCATTGCTTCACAGAATCGCTTTTGTGAAGAAAAGAGTAACACTTGTTCAGAACGAATGAAAGCACAGAGCCCCAGATTTGCTGTTGTCCTGCAGAGCTTGTAGAGCACTGGGGAAAGGCAGGCAGAGAATTCCCTGCTAGCACCTTCTCTGTGCCTGTTCACACTGCTTCGCAGAATCGCTTTCGTGCATAACACACTAACACTTGCTCAGAATGAAAGAAAGCACAGATCCCCAGATTTACTGTTGTGTTGGAGAGGTTGCAGAGCACTGGGGAAAGGCAGGCAGAGAATTAACTGCTAGCACCTTCGCTGTTCCTGGGAAGCAGAAGTGTTCACATGGCTTCGCAGAATCGCTTTTGTGCAGAAAACAGTAACACTTGTTCAGAACGAAAGAAAGCACAGAGCCCCAGATTTGCTGTTGTCCTGGAGAGGTTGCAGAGCACTGGGGAAAGGCAGGCAGAGAATTCCCTGCTAGCACCTTCTCTGTGCCTGGGAAGCAGAAGTGTTCACATTGCTTCGCAGAATCGCTTTTGTGCAGAAAACACTAACACTTGTTCAGAACGAAAGAAAGCACAGAGCCCCAGATTTTATGTTGTCCTGGAGAGCTTGCAGAGCACTGGGGAAAGGCAGGCAGAGAATTCCCTGCTAGCACCTTCTCTGTGCCTGGTAAGCAGAAGTGTTCACATTGCTTCGCAGAATCGCTTTTGTGCAGAAAACAGTAACACTTGTTCAGAACGAAAGGAAGCACAGAGCCCCAGATTTGCTGTTGTCCTGGAGAGCTTGCAGAGCACTGGGGAAAGGCAGGCAGAGAATTCCCTGCTAGCACCTTCTCTGTGCCTGTTCACATTGCTTCGCAGAATCGCTTTTGTGCAGAAAACACTAACACTTGTTCAGAACGAAAGGAAGCACAGAGCCCCAGATTTTATGTTGTCCTGGAGAGGTTGCAGAGCACTGGGGAAAGGCAGGCAGAGAATTAACTGCTAGCACCTTCGCTGTTCCTGGGAAGCAGAAGTGTTCACATGGCATCGCAGAATCGCTTTTGTGCAGAAAACACTAACACTTGTTCAGAACGAAAGGAAGCACAGAGCCCCAGATTTTATGTTGTCCTGGAGAGGTTGCAGAGCACTGGGGAAAGGCAGGCAGAGAATTCCCTGCTAGCACCTTCTCTGTGCCTGGGAAGCAGAAGTGTTCACATTGCTTCGCAGAATCGCTTTTGTGCAGAAAACACTAACACTTGTTCAGAACGAAAGAAAGCACAGAGCCCCAGATTTGCTGTTGTCCTGGAGAGGTTGCAGAGCACTGGGGAAAGGCAGGCAGAGAATTCCCTGCTAGCACCTTCTCTGTGCCTGGTAAGCAGAAGTGTTCACATTGCTTCGCAGAATCGCTTTTGTGCAGAAAACAGTAACACTTGTTCAGAACGAAAGAAAGCACAGAGCCCCAGATTTTATGTTGTCCTGGAGAGCTTGCAGAGCACTGGGGAAAGGCAGGCAGAGAATTCCCTGCTAGCACCTTCTCTGTGCCTGTTCACATTGCTTCGCAGAATCGCTTTTGTGCAGAAAACAGAAACACTTGTTCAGAACGAAAGAAAGCACAGAGCCCCAGATTTTATGTTGTCCTGGAGAGCTTGCAGAGCACTGGGGAAAGGCAGGCAGAGAATTCTCTGCTAGCTCTTTCTCTGTGCCTAGGAAGCAGAAGTGTTCTCATTGCTTCACAGAATCGCTTTTGTGAAGAAAAGAGTAACACTTGTTCAGAACGAATGAAAGCACAGAGCCCCAGATTTGCTGTTGTCCTGCAGAGCTTGTAGAGCACTGGGGAAAGGCAGGCAGAGAATTCCCTGCTAGCACCTTCTCTGTGCCTGTGAAGCAGAAGTGTTCACATGGCTTCGCAGAATCGCTTTTGTGCAGAAAACAGTAACACTTGTTCAGAACGAATGAAAGCACAGAGCCCCAGATTTGCTGTTGTCCTGCAGAGCTTGTAGAGCACTGGGGAAAGGCAGGCAGAGAATTCCCTGCTAGCACCTTCTCTGTGCCTGTTCACACTGCTTCGCAGAATCGCTTTTGTGCAGAACACACTAACACTTGTTCAGAACGAAAGGAAACACAGAGCCCAAGATTTGCTGTTGTCCTGGAGAGCTTGCAGAGCACTGGGGAAAGGCAGGCAGAGAATTCCCTGCTAGCACCTTCTCTGTGCCTGTTCACATTGCTTCGCAGAATCGCTTTTGTGCATAACACACTAACACTTGCTCAGAATGAAAGAAAGCACAGATCCCCAGATTTACTGTTGTGCTGGAGAGGTTGCAGAGCACTGGGGAAAGGCAGGCAGAGAATTAACTGCTAGCACCTTCGCTGTTCCTGGGAAGCAGAAGTGTTCACATGGCTTCGCAGAATCGCTTTTGTGCAGAAAACAGTAACACTTGTTCAGAACGAAAGAAAGCACAGAGCCCCAGATTTGCTGTTGTCCTGGAGAGGTTGCAGAGCACTGGGGAAAGGCAGGCAGAGAATTCGCTGCTAGCACCTTCTCTGTGCCTGTTCACATTGCTTCGCAGAATCGCTTTTGTGCAGAAAACACTAACACTTGTTCAGAACGAAAGGAAGCACAGAGCCCCAGATTTTATGTTGTCCTGGAGAGGTTGCAGAGCACTGGGGAAAGGCAGGCAGAGAATTAACTGCTAGCACCTTCGCTGTTCCTGGGAAGCAGAAGTGTTCACATTGCTTCGCAGAATCGCTTTTGTGCAGAAAACACTAACACTTGTTCAGAACGAAAGGAAACACAGAGCCCCAGATTTGCTGTTGTCCTGGAGAGCTTGCAGAGCACTGGGGAAAGGCAGGCAGAGAATTCCCTGCTAGCACCTTCTCTGTGCCTGGGAAGCAGAAGTTTTCACATTGCTTCGCAGAATCGCTTTTGTGCAGAAAACACTAACACTTGTTCAGAACGAAAGAAAGCACAGAGCCCCAGATTTGCTGTTGTTCTGGAGAGGTTGCAGAGCACTGGGGAAAGGCAGGCAGAGAATTCCCTGCTAGCACCTTCTCTGTGCCTGGGAAGCAGAAGTGTTCACATTGCTTCGCAGAATCGCTTTTGTGCAGAAAACAGTAACACTTGTTCAGAACGAAAGAAAGCACAGAGCCCCAGATTTTATGTTGTCCTGGAGAGCTTGCAGAGCACTGGGGAAAGGCAGGCAGAGAATTCCCTGCTAGCACCTTCTCTGTGCCTGTTCACATTGCTTCGCAGAATCGCTTTTGTGCAGAAAACAGTAACACTTGTTCAGAACGAAAGAAAGCACAGAGCCCCAGATTTTATGTTGTCCTGGAGAGCTTGCAGAGCACTGGGGAAAGGCAGGCAGAGAATTCTCTGCTAGCTCTTTCTCTGTGCCTAGGAAGCAGAAGTGTTCTCATTGCTTCACAGAATCGCTTTTGTGAAGAAAAGAGTAACACTTGTTCAGAACGAATGAAAGCACAGAGCCCCAGATTTGCTGTTGTCCTGCAGAGCTTGTAGAGCACTGGGGAAAGGCAGGCAGAGAATTCCCTGCTAGCACCTTCTCTGTGCCTGTGAAGCAGAAGTGTTCACATGGCTTCGCAGAATCGCTTTTGTGCAGAAAACACTAACACTTGTTCAGAACGAAAGGAAGCACAGAGCCCCAGATTTTATGTTGTCCTGGAGAGCTTGCAGAGCACTGGGGAAAGGCAGGCAGAGTATTCCCTGCTAGCTCTTTCTCTGTGCCTAGGAAGCAGAAGTGTTCTCATTGCTTCACAGAATCGCTTTTGTGAAGAAAAGAGTAACACTTGTTCAGAACGAATGAAAGCACAGAGCCCCAGATTTGCTGTTGTCCTGCAGAGCTTGTAGAGCACTGGGGAAAGGCAGGCAGAGAATTCCCTGCTAGCACCTTCTCTGTGCCTGTTCACACTGCTTCGCAGAATCGCTTTTGTGCAGAACACACTAACACTTGTTCAGAACGAAAGGAAGCACAGATCCCCAGATTTACTGTTGTGTTGGAGAGGTTGCAGAGCACTGGGGAAAGGCAGGCAGAGAATTAACTGCTAGCACCTTCGCTGTTCCTGGGAAGCAGAAGTGTTCACATGGCTTCGCAGAATCGCTTTTGTGCAGAAAACAGTAACACTTGTTCAGAACGAAAGAAAGCACAGAGCCCCAGATTTGCTGTTGTCCTGGAGAGGTTGCAGAGCACTGGGGAAAGGCAGGCAGAGAATTCCCTGCTAGCACCTTCTCTGTGCCTGGGAAGCAGAGGTGTTCACATTGCTTCGCAGAATCGCTTTTTTGCAGAAAACAGTAACACTTGTTCAGAACGAAAGAAAGCACAGAGCCCCAGATTTTATGTTGTCCTGGAGAGCTTGCAGAGCACTGGGGAAAGGCAGGCAGAGAATTCCCTGCTAGCACCTTCTCTGTGCCTGGTAAGCAGAAGTGTTCACATTGCTTCGCAGAATCGCTTTTGTGCAGAAAACAGTAACACTTGTTCAGAACGAAAGAAAGCACAGAGCCCCAGATTTTATGTTGTCCTGGAGACCTTGCAGAGCACTGGGGAAAGGCAGGCAGAGAATTCCCTGCTAGCACCTTCTCTGTGCCTGTTCACATTGCTTCGCAGAATCGCTTTTGTGCAGAAAACACTAACACTTGTTCAGAACGAAAGAAAGCACAGAGCCCCAGATTTTATGTTGTCCTGGAGAGCTTGCAGAGCACTGGGGAAAGGCAGGCAGAGAATTCTCTGCTAGCTCTTTCTCTGTGCCTAGGAAGCAGAAGTGTTCTCATTGCTTCACAGAATCGCTTTTGTGAAGAAAAGAGTAACACTTGTTCAGAACGAATGAAAGCACAGAGCCCCAGATTTGCTGTTGTCCTGCAGAGCTTGCAGAGCACTGGGGAAAGGCAGGCAGAGAATTCCCTGCTAGCACCTTCTCTGTGCCTGTTCACACTGCTTCGCAGAATCGCTTTTGTGCAGAAAACAGTAACACTTGTTCAGAACGAAAGGAAGCACAGAGCCCCAGATTTGCTGTTGTCCTGGAGAGCTTGCAGAGCACTGGGGAAAGGCAGGCAGAGAATTCCCTGCTAGCACCTTCTCTGTGCCTGTTCACATTGCTTCGCAGACTCGCTATTGTGCATAACACACTAACACTTGCTCTGAATGAAAGAAAGCACAGATCCCCAGATTTACTGTTGTGTTGGAGAGGTTGCAGAGCACTGGGGAAAGGCAGGCAGAGAATTAACTGCTAGCACCTTCGCTGTTCCTGGGAAGCAGAAGTGTTCACATGGCTTCGCAGAATCGCTTTTGTGCAGAAAACAGTAACAGTTGTTCAGAACGAAAGGAAGCACAGAGCCCCAGATTTGCTGTTGTCCTGGAGAGGTTGCAGAGCACTGGGGAAAGGCAGGCAGAGAATTCCCTGCTAGCACCTTCTCTGTGCCTGGGAAGCAGAAGTGTTCACATTGCTTCGCAGAATCGCTTTTGTGCAGAAAACACTAACACTTGTTCAGAACGAAAGAAAGCACAGAGCCCCAGATTTTATGTTGTCCTGGAGAGCTTGCAGAGCACTGGGGAAAGGCAGGCAGAGAATTCGCTGCTAGCACCTTCTCTGTGCCTGTTCACATTGCTTCGCAGAATCGCTTTTGTGCAGAAAACACTAACACTTCTTCAGAACGAAAGGAAGCACAGAGCCCCAGATTTTATGTTGTCCTGGAGAGGTTGCAGAGCACTGGGGAAAGGCAGGCAGAGAATTAACTGCTAGCACCTTCGCTGTTCCTGGGAAGCAGAAGTGTTCACATGGCATCGCAGAATCGCTTTTGTGCAGAAAACACTAACACTTGTTCAGAACGAAAGGAAGCACAGAGCCCCAGATTTTATGTTGTCCTGGAGAGGTTGCAGAGCACTGGGGAAAGGCAGGCAGAGAATTCCCTGCTAGCACCTTCTCTGTGCCTGGGAAGCAGAACTGTTCACATTGCTTCGCAGAATCGCTTTTGTGCAGAAAACACTAACACTTGTTCAGAACGAAAGAAAGCACAGAGCCCCAGATTTGCTGTTGTCCTGGAGAGCTTGCAGAGCACTGGGGAAAGGCAGGCAGAGAATTCCCTGCTAGCACCTTCTCTGTGCCTGGTAAGCAGAAGTGTTCACATTGCTTCGCAGAATCGCTTTTGTGCAGAAAACAGTAACAGTTGTTCAGAACGAAAGGAAGCACAGAGCCCCAGATTTGCTGTTGTCCTGGAGAGCTTGCAGAGCACTGGGGAAAGGCAGGCAGAGAATTCCCTGCTAGCACCTTCTCTGTGCCTGGGAAGCAGAAGTGTTCACATTGCTTCGCAGAATCGCTTTTGTGCAGAAAACACTAACACTTGTTCAGAACGAAAGAAAGCACAGAGCCCCAGATTTGCTGTTGTCCTGGAGAGCTTGCAGAGCACTGGGGAAAGGCAGGCAGAGAATTCGCTGCTAGCACCTTCTCTGTGCCTGTTCTCATTGCTTCGCAGAATCGCTTTTGTGCAGAAAACACTAACACTTGTTCAGAACGAAAGGAAGCACAGAGCCCCAGATTTGCTGTTGTCCTGGAGAGGTTGCAGAGCACTGGGCAAAGGCAGGCA